>NC_081405.1:0-1200000 GCF_030272615.1 Cryptomeria japonica
ATGATTCAAACTCCAATCTGAGAAAGGAGTTGGAAGGACTGACTATCCAGTTTAGTCAAGAGCTTGAGAACCAGAGGAAAGTTGAAGATCTGGTAAAGGACAGAGATCATGAGATCTCCAAGTTGAAGCAAGAGATTAGTGCCCTAAATGCTCAACTCCATGCAAGCAGGATGGAAAAGGAAGACATGCAAGGAGAACTAAACATAGCCATCTCTGAAAATGCAAGCCTAATGGAGACAAATACTGCTATTTCCAAAGAACTCTCTGAGTCAAAGGAAATACTTGCTAAGTTTAGCAAAAGTACTATTAAGCTAGAGCAAAAGCTTGAGTCATCTAGACCGGTAAAGAATACCAATGGACTTGGTTTCTCTGGACATGAGAAAGGAGAATCCTCAGGAACAAATGTTGAAGCATCAAAGAAGCAACCAGCATTCAAAGGAAAAGGTAAGCAAAAATTCAAACCTGTTTGCTTTAACTATCTTAAAGGACACACTGCAAATGTATGTAGGAGCAAAGCATACAATAATTTTCCTTACTTTATTAACAATGTACCTATGTCCAATAAGTTCAATGGTCATTGTTATGCATGCAACAAGTTTGGGCATAGAGCATCTGAATGCAGGTCTATCATGAACAATAATGGAAGATATCCTCAGAGGACCCAAGGCGTTGGTCTGGAATCCTTTGTGAACCAGAACCCTAACTAGTTTAGTGCTTACAATTATCAGTCAGGTAACAATGGTTATCAATAGGCACAAGATGGAGAGAAAATTTTTGTATTTGTCATGATCATGGTCACACTACTGCTACATGAACAATGGACCTTGGAGAGCACCTGGATTGGTTTGCTATCATTGCAACAAACCAGGTCACATTGCAAGATTCTACAAAAGCAGAAAGAGTATATCTGATGATATACCGGTCACTCAGAAAGGAGAAATTGATGTTGAAACAGTTCAAGCGAACATGAACAAAACCTGGAGGAAGAAACCAACAATGTTGGAAGAGGAACCGGTTTCTGCACCTAGTGTGGAAATATCCGAACCGACAAACTAAGCTCCAAAGAGGCTTAGGGGGAGCAAATGGCGAAATGTTTGTGAACCCCCAGTTACACCGGTAAAAGACCTTAACCAGTATATGATACCTGTCGCTTGGCAGAAAACCTGAAATGGTAAAAAGGCAAATTAGGGTTTACGCCCTAATAGAGGAGCATTAATGGCAGTAGGTGACAGACATCTATAAAAGCATATTTCAAATCACTTCTCTCTATCTGTTTTCGAGCGAAGTAAAGTTTTTCAAAGTGCAGAGCGAAGAAAAGGTGATTTGAGCTAAGATTTCAAGAAATTGACAAGTCTTGAAGGAGATTCAAATTCAGTTTGCAAACGGTCATGGAGAACACAAAGCGGTGATTTGGCAACTGACGGAGAGTGGAGTCAAGCAAAATTAGGAAGCCCTAAATTCACATTTTAAAGGTATTTTTCATGTTCTTGAAATACTTTAAAATGGCTTCCGCATCTCATACCAGTTCTAGCACATCCATTGAGTCGGAAAGTTTCATTCAAAGGAAGTCCAAATATAATGCCTTATCACAAGTTCCGGCTGCAGTCATAGCAGAAGAGGGAATTTCAGACTATATTGATTGCAAAATAGAAGACCTAGGGTCTTTAGCTATTCACACCCAGTTAGGTTTATTTTGCGGCAAGGACAAGAAAATCAAACCGAAATTTAGTATCTTAGAGAAGAAGAAACTCCATACTGCAGTATACTTTCTGGAAGACTTTACAAAGGATCATATTAGGATCATCTTGAGAAGAGTCCATGGTGACAAGATGTACCTGGAGAGGACGCATGATATCACACCACAGGCAATTCATGTAGTCACTGGTTTTTACAACACAGGGGAAGTGTCAACCCTTAGAACGGTAAGCAAAACGGAAATGGCCAAGCTCACTAGTTCAACAAGCGACTCACAAGGTATGATGGTTAATTCTATCAAGGATGATCTGGTGAAGTACACCTGCATGGTGATAGGCTACAGAACATTCTTAGCTAGCAGGATTAATTCTGTATCTATTGCAATGGTAAATGCCGCTTACCGGATGATTAAAGAGAATGCATCATTTGACCTATGCACCGGCATGCAAAGGAAACTCCTGTCTAACCTGAAGTCGATTAAACAGGATAATGCACTGAGATTCAAATTCAGACAACTATTGGTTGGGTTATTCTTCTATTTCCAAGGCTTCTTTCCTGGAGTAGGAGATGTCCAGTGGTCCCCTGACCAACCGGTAACCAAATAGATCAAGGAAAGCATTCAAGCTATCAGAACCGGTTACCCTGATGTGTTGAACAAGTATTTTGATGAGTTGAGAAGGAAGATGAGTCAAAGGGTGAGGATCTCAGGTGACATCATTAAGAAATATGAAGATGACATCTATTTCACCATCCAAGTGGACAAATGCCTAATGGAGGTTGTTGAGCCTAGAATGGAAGAAGTGGAGCCAATGGGCTATGAGGTAATGTATGATATGCTGGAAGGGTATGCCTCAAACCTTATTGCCTCGCCTCTTGATCCTAAGGCTAAGAGGACCGGAACCTATCTAGAGAGGATAGCACCGGTCGAGGAACCCTCTGTTAAGAAAGGAAAAGAACCAGCAGCAAAGAAAGCAAAGGTAGTGCCTGTAGCATTAGCACCGGCTACTACTGCAACTCCAAGAGTGACCAAGCAGTCACCTACTAAGAAGAAACTGGTAGTGGCACCGGAAAAATTATTTGAAAGAAAAAGGAAGACTAAGTCAAATGAACCAAACTCTAAGGAGATAGAGTCTAATGAAATGACAAAGAAGGCCAGACAGACAAAGAAGATGAAGAAGAATGAACCGACAGTGTCTGCACCGGTAAATATCGATATCTCCTCATATAAACCTTTGACACATTGTCAAAGAACAGTAAAGAATATTAGGAGAAAATTACTTCATGATTTAGTAGATTATTATGATGATTTTAATAGTGAGGAGAAAGATGAAGTACTACAAGAAATTATTCTTTATTTGTGTAAAAATGACCGGTCACCATCAGAGATTAAATCTCAGACACCAGATTCATTATATAAGGCATTAGATAATAAATGGCACATTGCCATAGAAAAAGAATAGGAGATTAGGGAGAAAGACTTTGCACAATACTTTCTCGACCTCTCAAACTCATAATTATTTGATGTTTTGGACCAAAATAAAGGACTCTTCTTCACAAGGAGAAGAAGACTTTGGCTGTTGGAGGGAAGAGTTGATGATGTTGAAAAAGACACTCATCAGCATATGAATCATGCTATTCAAGCTCACAAAGCACGAATGGTCAACCTGCAAGCAGAAAAAGAACCGGTCATATCCAAACCAGATGAAGTTTTTGATGAAGAAGGAAACCCGATTGAAGAACCAATCGACACTATTGATGTCGATGCCTTGGACGTAGAAGATGTCACTCAGGACATACCTTTTGAGGGAACAAAACAGGGACAACAAGCCGAACAAGGCAGTGAGCAAGCCAAGGACACACAGGAAGCGGCTGAGGAACAAGCAGAGAAGAAGAAGAGGGATGAAGATGAGAAAAAGAAGAAAGAGGAAGAGAAGAGAAAAGAGGAAGAGGAGAAAAGAAAAGATGAAGATGAGAAAAAGCGGAAAGAGGAAGATAAGAGGAAAAAGAAAGAAGAAGAGGATAAGGAAGAAAAGAAGAAGAAGGAAGAGGAAGAAAAGAAGAAGAAGGAAGAGGAAGAAAAGAAGAAGAAAGAAGAGGAAGACAAGGAACAAGAATAGAAAAAAAAAGCAGAGAAAAGGAAGAAGGAAGAAGCAGACAAGGTAGTGGAAGCGATGAAGAGCACACAGATGGAGACTCTGAAGGCAACCGAGAGTCAAGCCAAACCGACTGATATCTCCAGTCCTATCGATCTCCAGTCTGCAAGTGAGTCAGAGCTTATGTAGAGCATCAAGGTTTCTCAAGAGTGCCTTGAAATCATTCACAGGAAAAAGGAGCAAGACATAATTCAAGCGGCTGTAGACACCCTTACCAGTTTGATCCCCGATACCAATCTTCCTAACACTGAATCATCACTAGCACAACTTAAACTACTATGTACTGTAGTGGATGATCAGGTGCAGAGCTTGGAAGAAGCAGCTGAGGCAAATGTCAAGAAAGAGCATCAAAAGGCTCTTAACATTGCTCTCGTGAAAAAGTTGAATGAACTCTGGTCTGAACTTCTGAAAGACCAAAAGGATATAAGGGACACTTTGGATGAGGGAAATTTGTTGCTAAGCAAAATCTGTCAACCCCATCTATTCTGTGATGATGTGCTAGCCCAAAAGCAAAAGCTTCAAACGGACTTATAGTCTTACTTAAGCACATTTAAGCCACCTTATGATTCCTTTGCAACTCATGGGCAAACCATTCACTGGTTCCAGATCCAGTAAGCCAAAATGGAGCAAGAGATCAGTACACGGTCTAGAGATTTGCAGGAGTTACAACTAGTTTTTCTTCCACGTCTGCAAATTCTTCAGAAGTGTTATCTGAACTTGGATGCCTTTACAGTTACGCAAGAGATGAGCACAGTTGATGCCATGGAGGAATACGTATCTTAGATGCACATAGAGAAAGAAGTGGCCACCTCCCTACTTGAGTCCTGGTCTCTATCCATGAAAAAAAAATTGTAGGACTATAAATCAGTTTTTGACAAGTATTATTCCTTGTTGTCATAAACTTTTTTTATATATATCAAATGGAAATATGGTTGTTCAGTGGTACTTTGTCATTGTTGGCAAAGGGGGAGAAGTACTCTATCTATTTTGGGGAAGAATAGGGAGAAGTATCTGGTTTTAAAATTTTGATATATGTTGTTTTGATATGCTCTGATATCTCAATGTGTATGCTCTGTATGCAAAATTGCTATACATTGTGTTGATTAAGGGATAGTGTATATGCTTAGGGGGAGCAATTTTGTTAATGGCATGTTTTTGTTGTAAAACACTTAGATGTCAAAATTTTATTTTCCTAAGTGTTGCCATCAATACCAAAGGGGGAGATTGTTGGCATTTTTGATGTTTATGTTGTGATTGTCATTGATGGACACACACTTGTATTTGAGATCCCCTTTATATGTATGAGCTAGAGTTCAACCGGTATCTGTTCCAACCGGTATGTTGTATTCTAGTCTTTAGACTATTGGTGATTTTGCAGAATGTGTTTTTCCGTCTAAAGCGGCATGTCTACCCCAAGCGGCTTGTAGATCTCAAGCGGTACGAGGGAGCTAAGTGCAACAACACATTCTTACCAGTCTTCATTTGTCAAACTGACAACCGATATTTTGTATGAACCAGTAATACTCTGTGATGAGTTACCAACCGGCATTTTGTGATGAGTTACCAGTCCACCGATTGTTTGATGGTGCCGACACACCAACGGTGCTTTTTGCGTCATGTTACTGAGTATGTCTAGATTCATTGAACCTAGGAAATTGTAATGTAATCCTATTGGACCGACATGAAATCAGATTCCTTTAAAAGGACATCATGTTTGGGGTTTTAGGTTGTTGCAAAAAGGGTTTATGTTGTGACTAGGGTTTAAGGTGGTTGTTGAGTTGTTGTAAGAGCGATCTTATCTGAGAAGATCAAGTTGTAAATGAGAGAGAGATAGAGAAGACTGAAGTAAAGCTGGAACACATTAGTAGTAAGCTATACTAGATCTAAGCAAGCAATTTGTGCTATTAGATAGATCAAACACTTGTTGATTACTCACATCTTTGACAAGTCTATAGCCCTTAATCGGGTAGGCCCAAAAGCCTTTTCTAAAATCCTCTAACAAGGTGGTTCACTTCTGTGAATCTAAAATCCTCTAGCAAGGTAGTCTTTAATTGGACTTATCTCCTAACAGAGATTGAGATTCCTAACAGGATCTATTCTGGTGAAGAACATTGTAAGACCTTAACCGGTTTGACCTTAACCTGTCTAGTTTCTATTCTGCAGATAGTGACTTGTGAGTTCCATCTCACCATGGTTTTTCCCATTTGGGTTTCCACGTCAAATATCTTGTGTTATGGTTGTATTGCTTTTGTGGGTGAATGCATTATTTGCATTTTGGTTTGCATGTGTGATAATCGGTCTATCTGTTAAACTATTTTACCGATTTATCTCCAGACTGATTAAGTGTTTAAGGACAGAGATTTTTGGCATACTAATTCACCCCCCCCTCTTAGTATTTATCAAAGCAACCTTAGTCAATCTGTCAACTATGACCATGATGGCATCATGATGACGACAAGAGACAGGCAAACCAACAATGAAATCCATGGAAACGATACCCCATTTCCAATCTGGTACTAGATTAGGCTACAAAAGCCCTGTTGGGTGCTGATGCTCTGCCTTCACTCGCTGACACTCTAAACACTTCGACACAAAATCAGCAATGTCACGTTTCATACCCACCCAACGATAAATCTGTCTAAGATTTGTCTGCATCTTCTTGACACTTGGATGTGCCGAATAAGGTGCATGATGGGCCTCGGTCATGATCAAAACATGAAAACCCTCCAAAGGAGTTACATAGATCTATCCATGGTGATGAAGAATTCCATCTACCTCGAGGTTATACCTAGAAAATCTACCCTCTAAAGGCCTTCCAGACTCTATCACAACTCTAACATCCTGATACCAAGTATCTTGAGGAAGAACTCGAACAATTCTCTCTCTCAAGTCTACTCCAAGGGATAATGCTGAAACTTCATGCCGTCTACAACTCAAAGCATCTACTGCTACATTCTCTTTCCCCTGTATATAACAAACCTCAAAATCATATTCGCAGAAGAATTCCATCCATCTTCGTTGTTGAGCATTCAAGTTTGGCTGTGTGAATATATACTGCAAACTGCGGTGATCACTATGTAGCTCAAACTAACGCCCTAACAGGAAATGCCGCCATTGAACCAAAGCATGAACTACAGCTGCCAACTCTAAATCATGAACTGGATAGTTCAACTCGTGGTTCTTGAGTTTGCGAGACTCATAAGCAACCACACGTCCATCCTGCATAAGTACTGCACCTATATTTTCTAAAGAGGCATTTATGCATACCATAAAATCTCCAGATAGATCAGGGACTGCCAAAGTCGGGGCACTGACAAGGAGTTATTTCAAGGTCTTAAAAGCTGCTTCACACTATTCTGACCAAACAAACTTCTTCCCTTTTCTTTGAAGAGAAGTAATCAGGTGTCCTATCCGAGAAAAGCCTTCAACAAAGCGATGGCAATATCCTGCCAAACCCATAAAACTCCTAACTTTTGAAATGTTGGTCAGCCCTGGCCAATCAACAATGTCTTGGATCTTTGAAGGATCCAGAGATATACCATCTCCTAAAACCACATGAGCAAGATAGTTTACCTCGGTCTAGAAGAAGTCACACTTTGCAAAATTGAACAAAGCTTTATATGGTTTGAAACAAGCACCTAGAGCATGGTATGAAAGATTGCACTCTTATTTGATTAAGATTAGTTTTATAAGGACAAGTGAGAATAGCAATATGTACATGAAGAATGATGAAAATGGAATACTGATCTCAGCCATATTTGTTGATGATATTATATTTTGTGGAAATGACTCTTTATGCAAGAACTTTGGAAATGAAATGAGAAAAGAATTTGAGATGTCATTAATCGGTGAGATAAAGTATTTTATAGGTTTACAGATACTGCAAATGAAAAATGAGATTTTCATTACTCAATCCAAGTACATAAAGGAAATCTTGAAGAAATTTGGAATGGAGGATTCAAAACCAATAAGTACTCCTATGACTACCAACTGTAAATTATCAAAGAATGATGAATTTGCATCTGTTGATGAGACACTTTACTGATCCATGATTGGAAAACTATAATATGTTGTTCATAGCAGACCAGACATAGCACATGTAGTAGGTATAGTTGCAAGATTCTCTACAGATCCTAAGGAAACACACATGACAGCAATCAAAAGAATTTTTAGATACTTGAAAGGCACAGAGGATTATGGCTTAGTATATTAGAAAGGAAATGATTTTGATTTAAAAGTTTATACTGATGCTGATTGGGCATGCAACATTGATGACAAAAAAAGCACAAGTGGAGGAGCTTTCTTTTTAGGAGAAAGACTAGTGAGTTGGCTTAGCCAGAAACAAGGATGTGTTTCACAATCAACAACAGAAGCTGAATATGTTGCTGCAACATTGAATTGTACCAACATTGCATGGATCAAACAATTGTTGGAAGGTATAAATGAGAAAGTTACCGAGCCAGTAACTATATTCTGTGACAATACTAGTGCCATTAATATTTCAAAAAATCCTGTTATGCACTCTAAGACAAAGCACATCTCTATCAAATATCATTATCTTAGAGAAGAAGCTCAAGAGAAGAAAGTGGTGTTGGAGTATGTTAGCACAAAGGAACAAATAGCAGATATCTTCACCAAGCCACTACCAAGGGACACTTTTGAATATCTTAGAAGTCAATTAGGGGTCCTACCCCTATCTTCTACTCACTGACCGAGTTCGGTGAAAGCATCAATCCGATGACTCTATCGAATATCTTTTAGGAGTTGATGCTGCATTACACACTTTAGGATGTTTTCTGAAAGTGTACAGGAAATATTACAGGAAACAATACAGGGAATAGGAAATCACTTCATACAGAAAGAAATTATGTTTTAGTTCTTTACTTTTTGGCATTGTTGTCAAAGGGGGAGAAGACTAACATCGGGGGAGAAGACTAAAAGAAAACTGAGAAGACTACAAATTGGAAAGAAGACTGAAGAAAAGAGGAGAAGTCTAATGTATGGGGGAGAGCATTTCAGCATTTCATAATCATAGCAATCCGAATCTTTTAAGGTCAAATCAATTGGTTTTTCCATCAATGCCAAAGGGGGAGATTGTTGGCAATATTGCATTATAACAGACAATGAAAGATTGTTGGCATTTCATAAGGATATTGATAAGGTTGTTGATGATTATGGATATAACTGATTAAGGATGTTTACTGTCTTGATATTATTATTTTGTCATTGATGTCAAGAAATTGATTTTCTAATTCAGTATGATGTTGCCATATCTTGAGAAGTATGATTTAAAGAATATAAAGATGTCGGTAAAAGACACAGGAAAGATTACGATGAATAAGGGGATGAATTAAGGTATTCAATGGGCAACTATTACCGAGTCAGACAATGATGAGATCATGATGTTTAGATTGTTTTAACATCATACATATGTTGTAAATTGTAAGGATAATACTATACTATGTTACCAAGCAAAGAACCTAGTCAGTAAACCCTAAGGAACCTATTCGGTAAACCCTAAGGTTATCGCTATCGATTAATGAAGGTAGAATGTCTACCGAGTGAAGTTTAGTATTCATTGAGTTGTAACCGAGCTATAACAGAATGCATTAAGTGTTTGCATGCGTTATTTAATGAAGGAAGCTGATGAGCTGGAACTGATTTAATGATTGGTAAGTCGTGCATGAAGTTTGTTAATGAATCTAAGGCAATGGAAAGTCGACATGAAGATCTATAACGTAGATTGAACCGCAGTACCCTAGCACAAGTTCCAAGAAATGTATGCAAGTTCCCAGACGAGGTAAAACATTTTCAGATTGAAAGATGTATTGAACCTGGACAAGATTGAAGATCTGATGGCTATGGTTGATAATGGGAAATGTGATCAAGGAGATTAAGCGGTTAACTAATTGTTTATAACTAGGAAACTATTGATAAACAATGTATGCGGGCAAGTGTATGCACAGGGATGCTACATAGTGATTATCGAGCACAAAAGCTTGAAGACCTATTTGAATAATAGAGTATAGAAGCCCAGCAGATAAACAAGATTAGTTCTATGTCTAGATTGTATTGAACAAATAGGAATCTGCTTTAGCATTTTAGATGTGAAGTTGTAGATAGATTTTTATTACTGTTATTTTGTGAAAGTGACAGAAAATCTCTTAACCGAGTGGACTTAATAGTCTTATTTGTAAAACCCTCTAGCAAGGTGACATTCTGATTGAGTGTTTGAAATCCTTTAACAAGGTCACTTCTAACAAGGTGAAGATCCTAACAGATCTAAGGGAAATCCCTTAACCGGGTCACATCTAGCAATGTGTTTGTAATCTTTAACAGGATTTGCTTTTAACCGAGCATACTCTAGAAGGGTATATTTCTTAGTGGGTCTGAAATCCCACAGTGGTTTTTCCCTATTTGGGTTTCCACGTTAAATCTGGTGTTATGAGGTTTATGAAGTTTATATGCTTTTGAGTTTGCATGTTTAACTGTTTTGGTTATATTATTGAAGTATATGTTACCAAGGTTGAATTTGATGTTTTTATGGAAGATTAAGTTTGTATGATTCACCCCCCCCCCTCTCATCTTGTTGGCTATTAGATCTGTACTTACATTTAGTATCAGAACTATCACCAATTCCTCAAGAGTGATTGCAAAAAGCTGACATCCTCTACGCATACACCGCTTAAGTTGCATACTGGAAATCATATGTAGGGATATCGGCCTCTGTACTCCAACAATCTCCACTTCTCTGCCAAGGTCATCTAAACACACTATTGTCTTCTTGCGACAATCTACACAAGCACTGTGAGACGATAGCCAATCCATCCCCAATATAACTCCATAAGATCCCAAAGGAATAACCCGAAGGTCAACTGAAGTAACTATGGTTCCTAATTTCAACTCACAACTGGGAATAAAGGCATCTACAGAAACACAAACACCTGTAGCCAACTCTACTTGCCACCTATATGCCTACTTAGCAGACGTAATTCCGCACCACTCCACAATGGATGAAGAAATAAAAGAATCAGAGGCTCTAGAATCAAAAAGTATAGAGATAGGGGTTCCATGCAACATACCTGCTGCCTCAATGACTGTACCCTGATGATAAGCTTGGCAATCATCTACCGCTGCAAATACTCTATGGGACCTCCCTGCATCTCCTACTGTAGGTTCAGATGCTACTGGCCTCTGACTACCTCTATTGTGGACATTTTGAGGACACTGTGCAACTCTGTGACCAAACTACCCACAAGAGAAGCAAGCTCCTCTATTACCTGTCGGTCCACTAGATTGCTGGAAACTTCCCTGGCTAGGGGCATAAGATGCACTCTGCGAGGCCTACCCTGTAGGGCCCTGTTTGCCCCTCTGCCAGTTCCTACCCTTCTTAAACTGAGAATTGCCACCTTGTTGGCCCTGGAACTGTTTTGGTTTTGATTGTTGCTACTGTTGTTGCCTACTCTTAGTGGGTGCTTGAGGAGTTCTAAATGGTGCAGCTGACTGGGATTGATTTCCTCGAGCTTTATTTCCACTGGTAGGTGCACTTCCTATCTGCACACCTATTTGACCACCAAGTGCTCGACTAAGGTTCAACTCAAATAATCTGGCCTTCATCATGGCTATCTCCATTGAAGCTGGCTCAAATACCCTCACACCTCCACTGATATGGTCATTCAAACCTCTTAGGAAATGTTGGACAAGCATAGCCTTGTCATTACCAATTTCGGTTTATTTATTTAGACGCACAATAGCACATCTTGCCTTGGTGTTACTGCTGTATGGAAACATAGTGAAACACCGGTCCAAGCCAATAAGCCAGGTCTCTGCCTCAAGACCAGTACCCATACCATCAAAGTAAGGAGGATTGGACCTCATCAAGTCCTTTATGTGACCCAAGGAAGGTGGATCTTGGATAGCTGGAATCTCCCCTCTCCTTGGTGATCTCTCTCTCTCTTTCCTCTGGAACTTGTTGAAGTGGCTCCTCAACCTGAGCATGAATAGGTTGCTCAAACTTAGGCCTTTGCCCTAACCTAGCCAGAACCTCCTAAAACATATGTCTCAGCTCCTCCCTTTTGGAAACATGTTCTCCTGCATGCTGAGAGTTCTAATGAACAGATTGTTCCTGCTCCTGATGAACTGACTGTTTTAGCTCAACACTCACATGAGTGGGTGGTGGTGAAGGACTGTGATGGTTAGAACCACGGCCTCGTCCTCCACCTCTGCCTCCTTTGCGACCACCCGTACGACCACCTCCTCTAGCTTTCTTAGCCATGACCTGGTACCATAAAAGAGAAAATGGCTTAGATCCATAGCAAGGATAAGACATGAGAGATACAAACATTTATGACCTAAGCAAGATGGTCAACTGAAAGGCACGCTACAAACCCAGAGTACCTAGTGTTGAAACTTGGGCTCTGATACCAAATGTAATGCCCCACCAGGAACCCTAAAGGAAAACAACACAACTAGGCAACTAAAGGGTGAAATAATATTTTTTTGTTAAAGACTAAGTGCACTAACTAAAACCATTGCACGTTTAACAACACAACGGAAGTCTATCATATGTTTTCCTAAGGGTAACCAACGAAGATTAATTTCGTAGATTATATTAACACCACAGTTAATCCATTTAATTAGATAAATTGAATACTTAAATTTAAAACTACACATACATCCAAATATCATAATAAAGAAATAAAAGTATTCCAATGCATCCAATTTCCATAAACCATTTGAACATAAGATCAAAACAATAACATTCATTTCACTGACATAATAATATTACAATATCCATAGATACATGGCTTCCAATAATACCATTGATTACAAAGATACCATATCAAGGTTGCATAAAAGTCTGATACAATGACTACAAGGTCTCAACTGAACAATGATCTCGAACAAGAGCTGGTACATAAACCACGATCCAAGAAACACCAGTGAAGCCTTTCCTCGCCTGAAGAGACGATCTAGAACATCCGATGGGAAGTGGCACTACCACCCGACCATGTGATCCCGATAGGGAACCACCCCACTGTGCTAGGAGATAGTAGAAAACCCTCAAGCAAGCAAAGTAAGATGAGTACAAAAGGACTACAAGACTCTGCAACCATCCATGTTACACAACTCGCAAAATGCTAGTGACTCTAAGAAGAGAGTGTCATCGCATAGCTTGATGGTTACCATGGTACAGCCTCCATAGGTCCTGACCCCCATACTCAGGTTTCTCCTGGTAACCTCTCCCGAGCCTCCAGTTCCAACTAAGTCTCATGCGGACCCTACCAATCCTTTCGTGAAAACAAGGTGGTAAGTTTGCCATTCCAGACCTTCTCGTAACATTATGAGCCCTGTACAAGCACTCACCTATGCACGAGGTACATTTATCTTAATTAATATTTAATCTACCCACGCCCTAATCAATTATTAGGTTATCACTTTTTAACTAACTTTCGACGGGTTATCCTGTCATCCACTTCGGGCACGACCCCCGCTCGAAAGCCACTCTCCCTCCTAGGACACTAACAGGAAATGTTTCTCTCTACGAGAACTCTATGGCGAAGTAGGCAACCATAAACAATCCTGACAAGCACAGGTGAAGGATACACAAATACCAACCCAAGATTGACGATTTGGACAAAAACACACAATGGCTCATATCAAATAGGTTATACAACAACACCTGGTCTAGGAGAAAATAATAACATAGGACACAACGACAATTTAACCAAAATACCAATGGAATTTAAGCTTTACTGAAAACACAACATACGCAAGATCCTATTACTGGCAATCTTTCCTTAAAAATAGCCAAAAGCATAAATAACATGCAATTTACGAATTTCTAGATAACAAGAATTTACAACTATTTAATACCAAAAACATCCACTTTGTCATTTGTCCAAAAAGATTTAAAATACAAATAATTCTCCTAATTTATTTTCAACATATTCATAGAAATTAACATTCCAAACTGTAATTAAATAATATTTAAAATATTATAATAACTACCAGAAAAACACATATCTAATATATAAATATATATATATAAACACATTTATGAATATACATATATTTATTTATATACATATATAATTTAACACATAATAAATTTAATTTATCTAACCCCTGGGTACGAAACCCGAAATAGTCATACCGCAATATGCACAGGGTTTAGAAATTAATTTTAAAAAAATTAAAACCACTTAAAAAATTTGTAAAGGCTCTTATCATGGTAGCTAGTACTACCGTCCGGTAGCACTACTACTGTAGGTAGCTACTGTGTACTACCACCAGTAGCGGATGTTACCGTAGGTAGCATTTTTTTAAATTTTTTATTTTTATTTTTATTTTTTATAATTATTTTTTTATATATATTTTTTTAATAGAACAATAAAAACAATACTTTTTCAATAATTTCATTTTAATAAAATTTTAACAGTAATAATAAAAAAAAAACAATATTTTTCCATTAATTCCATTTTCACAAAATTTAATCCTTCTTCATATATATTTTTTTTAAATTTAATTAACCCAAATAAATTTAATGTGTAATTAAATTTATTTTCTTAAGGTAATTAAAACCATTTCTCAGGTAAATACCCTTTCTCACAAATCTTGCAAATTTCCATGCATCCTAAAATCTGACAAATTTTCTACAATAATTTCTCTTAATTTTCTCAAAATTACATACTTCCCATAAATTAGAAATACACATCAGGCATGGATTTCAAAACAAAAGTTGAATTCACCAGAAGAGGGTTTTGGATTTGACAATCATTTTACACACACATCAAGCAGAGAAAAATAAAAATATTTTAAAAAAAAACACACAATTAAGAAATCATCCAATCTGGTATAGCTTTCCTGGAAGAAATCTGTAGAAGAGCCCTAATCCTTCCAATAAATTTCTTCACCTAAAATTATTGACCTGTTCCTATGTAACTAAAATAAAGACCTAACCCCTATTTAAACTAAAATTCTAGGTTCAAAAGCTTTTTTCACAAAAAAACCTAAATTTAGAATAATAGTAATTTTTTTATTTTATTTTCTAAATTTATCACATGCAATAATTAAAAAACATTATTCTTTCTTTTCTTTTCTCATGCACATTAATTAATTTTCTAAATAAAGAATTAAAACAATATTTTAATTCTAATCAATCCTTTTATTCATTTATTTAATTATAACTTTAGAAAATAATAAATACAATTAATATAATTTATTTTTTTTAAATAAAAATATATTTCTAATACCATGCAGCTTAATTTAATAATTTCTTTAATTAACTAAATTTATAATCTCAATGCATAAACAATACAATAATGAGATAATTTCATAAACTTAATTAATTAATTAATTAAATCCACTAAAACACTCAAATTAAACAAATCTCAAGCAATTACCCATAAAAGATAAAATGACAAAATACGAAGACCGAACAAACTAACAAGATGACCAACTGACGACACTCATACGAGTGTAACTTAGTAAAAATAGGGTCAACTACTATCTCCTCCACTTCCATCAGAAAATATAAGGCACGCTCATACCTGTGAAGCCAAGTGGAGATGATACCCCGTACCTACCCGGTACTTGTACCTGCAATATCCTGCATCACTGAACCACACGTGCATATATATACAATATAGAAAACACGACATACACACCGATGAAGGAGAATCACGATGTTCCCTGTCTCACCGAAATGAGTGAAGGAAAATCGTCCCCTTGCATCCAATACACTCGCAAACATATAATTCCACATTGCATAAATAAAGTAAAATTTCAATACATAGCAATAATCCATAAGATGTCATAAATCACAAGTACCGAAATACTGCAAATAAAATATACATCTCATCTCCAGATAAAGCATAATGTCATAAAAATTTGAATAACATATCATGGTAATGTATCTACTGAAAAACAACCAATAATAAAATATGAGTCTAATGAGTTCAAACTAGTAGGGGTACTACATGTCTATTATTCCTATGTAAAAAAATTTCTAAGTTAAAATTTTTCATTTGTAAATTTTTTTTCTAAGTTAAAATTTATTTTCTTTGTCAAATTTTTTTCTAAGTCTAAATTCTTCTAGTTTTTTAGCTTCGCTGCCAATGTTTCAAAAATATTTTAAACCCTAAACCCTAAAGCCCACTGAGGAGGGGGTGAAATTCCCCCGAAACATGTTTGGTCATTCTTTTGATTACAATTTGAATACAATCTTTTTGCTAACTCTTGAATCTCTTCAATGGCTGCCACTTGAATTTTTATGATTTTATAAACCCTAAACCCTAAACTTTTGGAATTTCAACAGTGGCTGCACTTGAATTCTTACAATCTTATGAACCCTAAACCCTAAACCCTAAACTTTTTGGGCTCTGCCAGAAGTTCCCATGCTGCAACATATTCCTTTTCCTCGAATTCGTTGGAGAAATCCTAGGAATCTTGGTTCCTTTGTTACAAGAAGCAGGTTTAACTCTTAATTCCATTTTTTTAATTTTTAATTTAAGTATTTTAAAAAAAATTTAATTTAAATTATGTTATAATTCATTATTTAAAGTCTTCCTTAATTCTAAAGTTTTAATTCAAATTTATTTAATATTGATTTACTCAATATTAAATATTTACAAATTTGAAACTAAAACTTTACAATTATTTTCAAAAATAGCATTATGCTATTTTTGACCTTTTGACTTTATTTTATGAATTTACGAATTTTAATTTTAATTTTGGAAAGTATTTAAATTTTTAATTAAGAATGTTTTTGAATTTTGAGTTGATCTCTTGAGGATTTTTGGAAAGATTCTTGACCTCATCATGATTTTGGAAAGTTTCTCCACTTTTCAAATTCTTGCCTATTTCAGATTCTGGTGGGATTTGGGAAGATTGCCTTACTCATGATGATTTTGGCAAGTTTCTCCATCTTTCAAATTCTTGCCTTCTTCAATTTTTGGAAGGATTTTGAAAGATTGTTTATTCAAATTATTGCCTTATTCACTTGGGCATTTTTTAGAAACTTGCATTGTAAAGGTTTGAATTCAATTTTCAAACCTTGGTAGTTGCCTTATCCACTTGGGAATATTTAGAATCTTTCTCTGTAAATGGTTTCAAATTCAAATTTTCAAAATTTGAATATCGGGAAACCATGGTTTTAGTTTCTAGTGGTTTTAGACTTCTTTAGTTTTCTAGCTTTTTAATGAATTTGGATTTGATTTCCACTCATTATTTAAAACCTTGGCATTGTTTCCAACTAATGAGCCTGTAAAGGCGAAACATGTTTTGGAATGAATAAAAAATATTTTCCATGTCTACTCTAAACTTGTCTATTATTCCTATGTAAAAAAATTTCTAGGTTAAAATTTTTCCTTTGTAAAAAAAATTTTTAAGTTAAAAAAAATATCTTTGTCAAATTTTTTTCTAAGTCTAAATTCTTCTGGTTTTTTAGCTTCGCTGCTAGTGTTTCAAAAATCTTTTAAACCCGCGCACACATTTTTTGCAATTGTCTTTGTTTTTCTCAAGAGATGTTTTGTGTTGACTTGTTAGCTTATTAGGGTCTTGGGAATAGTGGATTTGTCTCCACTTCCTATTTATACCCCCTTGTATCTCCAAAATTGTAAGCCCACTGAGGAGGGGGTGAAATTCCCCCAAAACATGTTTGGGCATTTCTTTGAATGCAAATTTTTAATACAATTTTTTTGGCCAACTTTTGGAATTTCAACAATGGCTGCACTTGAATTCTTACAATCTTATGAACCCTAAACCCTAAACCCTAAAACCCTAAACCCAAAACCCCAAACCCCAAACCCCAAACTCTGGATTTCTTCCTTCGCAGCTAGTGATTTCTTAAAGTTTTTAAGCCTAAACCCTAAACCCTAAAACCCTAAACCCCAAACCCTAAACCCCAACTCCCAACCCCCAACCCCCAACCCTAATCCCTGAAACCTAAACCCTGAACCCTAAACCCTAAACCTAAAACCCTAAACCCTAAACCCAAACCCAAAACCTTAAAGCCTAAACCCTAAACTACTATTATCATTCATCTTTAGCTTTAGTAGTTTGTCTTTTCATCTCCAAAATGTCATATAAACCTTTTGGAATCTCTAACATTATTTCTATAAGTGCCCTACTGTAGATGTTCAAATATTTAATTGTAGCTTCCTCTAGAGTTCTTTTGCCATCATCATCTATTTTGTCATAAAAATCAGAAAGAGGCTTTAGATTACCTTGTGTTGTTAATGCTTCTTCCACCTCTTGGACTGACATGCCATTCTTGTTAGAATTTGTCTTCAGCTTCTTCTTGGTTTGGCCTTCACCGGAGAGCTTGTCCTTAGAGACTTTTGTGGCTTTGGTGCCCTTAGTCTTCATTTTCTTTACCTCTTCATCAAACTTGGTCTCCTCATCATCCTTTACTATCACAAATTTTACTTTTGTGACTCTTCTCACCCTTGTTGGATGGCTTGACTGGAGATTTTGTCATGTCGACTACCTTATGAGAACCAGAGGAAGGTACAGAGCTCCTTGTTTGCTTTGTCTTGGGAGCAGAGACTTCTGATTTGGCCTTCTTCTCCTTGATAGACTCCTCTACAGATAGTATGTTCCTTTTCCTTAATTCCCGGACAACCTCCTTAGAGATTCCTATTCTCTTTTCATATGCCCCCACTTCCTTCCTTCCTTTTCTCTAGATTTCCCTTTTTTTTAATTGACTATGCAGTTTCAAGCTCTTCTCAAAATAAGTTCCAAATCTCTCTTCTGAAGGATCTACCGGTTTTCTTAAAAAATGTTGAGCATATAGCTCAAGAATTTTCTCATCCACCTCATACCCCATGGGCATGATCCCAGCACTTCTCGTCTCAATTTCTTCCATCAAACATTGGTCAATATCCACCACAAAGCAAATTGTATCATGGTACTTCTCAACTATAGTCTTAGGGATCCTCTCCCTATCATGCATTTCACTCTAAAAAAAAATTTAAAACCCTAGAGAGTGGCCTTCCGGACCTTAGTGTCACCAACATTATATAGTAACTCTCTTATTTGCACTCTCGCAAGTCTGTCATAAGGCCATTAGACTTTTCCAACTCCTAGAACTTCATTCATGAAGTACAAAATCAAGCACAAGATCAATTTTTCATATTTGAATGGATGTTTCATGTCTTGCTTGATCTTTGCCAAGTTCTTCATCAACTCACTCCAGAGCAGCTCACATAGGTCATACTTCTTATTCTCTCGGATGATCTCATATGTTGCATATATTGTTGTTCTGGATATAGAATTTTCTCTGCTAGAGTAGTATATCTTATACCCAATCACCATTGAAGCAAATCTAATATCATACTCCAAAATGTCATTGATTGTCATGGATCTTTTGTCAAACTTCGAATCGGTTGTGTTTGTGACAATTTGGTTCTTCACTTACTTCAATGAGGGAAGTTCATCGGATGAACACAAACATGTTACGGCCCTAATACAATTCTTGGTGATACTGAAAATCTTCTTTAACCACATGAACTCATCCTGCATTCTTCTAAACGCATACTCGACCCACTCGTTTTCATCGAGCATCAAAAATTTAACCCTTATCATTTAACACTTGGAATTCTGGTTTTAGCCTGAAATTCCCATCAATCAACTGTTTATTGTAGAGATTCAACAGATGAGAGCTTCCCAACTCCTCGAGGTTACAATAAGTGTAAACCCTAATATCTTAGATGTGAAAAACACCATGTGGAACTGATGAAAATGCACTCTTCAGATCATCTTCCATGGAAATAAATGGGTGTTTCTTAAAATCTGCCTGAGCCCTCTCAGTGATATCTACAAGGAGAGGTGTTTCCATACCAAAAGTAGCCATTTCAAAAAAAATCAAACTTGAAAGGTTTCACCGATAAATACCTCAACTGCCGAATTAGGTTTTCTCTTGGAAAATCTTCTTCACACTTTGGTCTCTTGGATAATCTTCTTGCAGAGCGCTTTCTTCTTCTTCTCTCGAATATAAAGTGAAAAATGAATGACAAAATGGTTTTTTATCATTCACTAATCTAAATTTTAGGGTACATTAAATGCATTTAGTCCTAATATTTCGGATACTCAGCTTTTATAGATAGCTCACAAAGAATCATCTACAAACCTTAATTATTGCTCAGATTCTTCCAGAGATCATCTTACATCATCTGCAATACCCTATCATAGCATCTACCAACCTACCACATTCAGGTACCATCTGTTGTAGGGATGCATAAGATTTTCATGAAAACTCCCCCTAGGTCGAAGGCCTTAACTCATTCCCAGAGGAATTTCTAGCACTGGAATTAGGTGTGGATTCACTCCCTGCATCTGAATCACTCTTTTTAACCCATGTCTTCTTCATTTGATCTTTGATCTCCTCTACTTTCACTTTCCTTTTTTCATCTACCTTCACATTCTTATTCTTGTCTTCTGGACCATTCCTATTCATATTTTTGCTTTTGCAGAATCTTGCAATGTGATCGGATTTGTTGCAATTGTAGCACACCACATTTCCTTGTCTAGGCCTGAAATTCCCTTGATTTCCTCTTGATTTGCACTAATTAGCAACATGTCCAAACCCACCACATGCATAACATCTAACATTCCTTCTGTTTGGAAAGTTAGTCATCATACTTCTGCATTCATTTGACTTATGACCATACTTATTACATTTAAAACATTAACCGGAGAAAGATTTTCCATTATAATTCATCCTATTTCTACATTGACTAGCCATATGACCAAATTTATTGCAAACAAAATAATTACCATTGAACTTATGAGCATTAGGTTGCCTTACCGGAGACCTTTTAGCTTTGTTCTTTTGATGTTGAGATGTAGGATTGCTTTGACTAGATCTGGAGCTTTCACCTTTCTCAAATCCAAGACATCTTCTATCATCTGCGTCTTTCTCGCTTTCAAGAATCTCATTAAGCTTATCTGAGATGATTCTGAACCTATCCGTGTACTCATTTGCAGCTTCAAGATCATACCTAAGAAGAAGAATTTGTTTTCCAAGTTCTTCTTTGGTTTCATGCAGATCATCCTCCACTTGGCCAATCTCACAACCAAGTCTACTGCATTCATCAAATATTTCTTTCAAGGACTGATTAATATTCTCTTCATTCTTCTTTCTTTCCTCAATCTCCTTATCAATTTTATCACTATAGATTCCATCTCATGTTTCAGGGCTACATTCTCTCCTACAAGCTTCTCACATTCCTTTGTCTTCTCTTTTAAGGTCTGAATCAGGTTATCACTATCCATGATTTTGCTTTCTTTCTATTTTAGTTAATCAACAAGTTCCTTTATCTTCTCTCTAGATCTGTTCAATTGCTCTTTCAATGTTTGAATGAAGTTTTCAACATCTCTAAGATTCTCTTGTAGTTCCCAATCTTCAATTTTGGATTGATCAAGATCATCAAGTGCAACTAAAAGTTGTTTTTGAATACTATCAGAATCCATTGAAACACCTTCCTGGATCTTCCTCAAGTTGTTAAAATTCTTCCAAGGAACTAGGCTCTGATACCAATTGTTGGAATAAAGGAACACTGAGAGGGGGGTGAATTAGTGTTCTTCAATTTTAACATTATTAATGTGTCCTTTCAACCACTTAATGTAAATGAACAAAAGAAAGATGTAGAAACACAAAGAAATCATCAACAACACCATAATACCAAGATTTTATACGTGTAAAACCCGGTTAAGGGAAAAACTACAGTGGGGATGAGACCCTCAAGATAATTATACTCTATTAAAAGTATTACAAGGGAATGCACATGCATTCAAGCACACTACCCAGAGCTCATTTCTCAATTTACAAAGCAAGGAGGGCTACAACCCTTGGGAAGGCTCACTGCCTTACAAACAATTACAAAGATCACAAGAGTGAAATAAACTAATGAATATCATCTACCAATGTGAAATTATAGTTCCAATTAAGCTCATTATGCATACTACACACACTTCACCTCATATTGCTCTATTCCATTGTTCTACATTATTCCAGAGCATAAATCCTTTACTCACGCACGTGAAACTGTGCACAATCTATCACAAACACTTTCCACATACCTACCGATATCCAAAATGATCATATCCATCGGTCATTTATATACACAACATGAAATTAAGTCTTCTACATGTCAACTTCAAGAACACTAAACAAATAATGAAACGTGCATACATAGTCGGCTCAATTTGAACTCCAATGCATATGCAGACTAAAAATAATTATCCACATGCTTCCCAAATGTCGGCTAAACATTCTTGATCACAAAAACAATTATCAAAATTACTCCATTAATTCCGCATAATGATCAACTATCCAAGTTGGCCATACCACACTGTTCAACCCAAAAACTTGTACATCGGATCTTATAACTCATACAATAATCATCACCAAAGGCTAAGATTCTGGAACAAGATACTACAAACATTTAGCTATCTTCCTCTAGCTCTGCAACACAAAATATTCAACCAAAATTAAATGCCAACCAAAATACTACATTCTATCTGATGCTCTATTCTAACTCACTGGACCTAACCAAATCTTCATTCTGACTTCCCATAGGATCAGATCACATACTTTGGATGGAAAATCTAACCTAGGTTGCAATCAATTACAACACCAGATGACCTGCACAGTGTCTCTTTCCAACAAGAGGCTCTACAAGATGGCGCATGAGTTGTGACATGGTCGGGAGAGAGTGATGGAGGAGACAAAGGAAGAGGGGTAGGATCATCAAGAGTGACAGGTTTGACAAGGGGTAGGTGGAGGGAGACCACCACCATCACCAACAATGGGGATAAGAGGGGCTGAACCATAATTAGGGGTTCAAACACCTTCAAGACTGGTTGGTTTCAATGGTGGGAGTTCATCATAGCCCTTGTTCAATCCTTATTTTGTATCAAGGTGTGTAGAAACCTAGGGTGATTTTGGGGCTAATAGTAGCCATTTATGATGCACTTTGTGTTCATGCATGGTGTCTATATGTAATGTGATGGTTATATTATACTTTTCTACGATGCTCATGTGATGCAGTTATGATGCTATATGATTTCTACATATTTATTATTTATGTCAAATTTGGATGCTCTAATATTGTACAGCCTAAGAGATTCAACCACTAAAATCCTAGACCTACAAAGAAATCCAACATAACATTAGTAGAGAACCATAAACATGTAAATCACAAAACTAAAGAATATTATACCATCCATGTGGATTTGATCCCTATTGTCCTCTTATTTCCATTGACCTTGTTTAGTATAGTTTCTTTCAAATTTTATGTTTGTACAAGAGCTCAATGGCGAATGGATAGTAGTTGTAGTATGCAATTTGATGGAGTTTGGGTATATTTGCACTTGATTCCTTGAAAAGAGAGAGGAAGGAACCTCTTTTATAGAGAACACCCTGAAAATGGATGGCGAGGATTAAGAGGTGAAAGGACAAATGATCCGCATGGATGAGAGATAATTGACACTTGCCATGAAAAGAAAAAGCTAATGAATTAATTAAATAAATAAAGATTTATTTAATTAATATAAGAGATGGGACTAATTAAATAAATAAAATATTTATTTAATTTAGGAAAGGGAGATTGAAATAAATAAAAATATTTATTTAAATTAGGAAAGACTACAAAATTCTTGGTGAATTAATTAAATAAATAAAGATCTACTTAATTAACAGAAGGCTTAGGATAAAATAATTAAATAAATAAAATATTTATTTAATCAAGCTAGGATAATTTAGGTGTCTACATTTATAATGACTGTGTGATGAATTATGCACGATGGACTATGATGTTTATATTGATGATGACAATGTATGATTTATTCTATGTATTCTAATCATGATGGATGCATAATTTTATTATGTCGATATGCATGTATGAGCCTATGATGATTATGATTATGTACTAACTCATGTGGATGCGGGATGTATGTTATATGATATCAATGACCCTAGTATTTTTGGTGTGTCACTATACTGGAAAATGTTTGTGCGACCACCCATATATGATTTAGACCTAAATAACTAGTGCATCATTTTCATGGAGATAAGACACTCACAAATAAGGAATCCCCTTGTTCACACTAGACTTATGATATCCTCAATGATCCTCTGTCACTATATCCTTAGACAAGCCATAATGTTACCAATAAATAATCCACAAGCAACAATCAAGTGACCATTCCCCATCCTGATCACTCTAGTCCATACACATCCTTCAGGAGCATAGAGAACATGATACCAAAAAGATCACATCAAAGAAAAACAAAAGACTTGAAACCAATAGACAATGAAATCTTCATGCCACAAATGTTTAACTTTTTTATCTGGTCATAATGTTGCATCCTGATAAAAGGATAGATAGTGTGTAGACATACAAGATCCTCAAATCATGCTAGAATCTCAGTCTTCTTAAGAGATTGATTTGGTTGAAGCTCAGTGCTACTCTCATCTCATTTAAAACTATCTTACTTCATGAAACAAATACCTTATTGTGAAGCAAGAAAAAACTTTATTATGGACCTACGATGCAAATAAACCTTTATTGCAGATTATGTGCGAAAGAAGGAAGG
Organism: Cryptomeria japonica; assembly: GCF_030272615.1. NCBI lineage: Eukaryota > Viridiplantae > Streptophyta > Pinopsida > Cupressales > Cupressaceae > Cryptomeria > Cryptomeria japonica. The sequence continues at coordinate 24,450 of NC_081405.1, forward strand.
CATGACAAAGCGATGCTCCTCACAACAATGGCTTGAGGGCATGCAAGCTTTCTTAATCAAAATTTGAAAGCACTATTGAATTTCAATCATTCATGGAATTGTGGTCCACTGGAATTGCGGTAACTTTCCATGGCACCCTGCCCCATACCACAACACAACACACACTACCCCATAATGATAGGTAAATCAAACAAAAAACCTCTCACCTCCCTAGACAAAAGCAATTTTTTGGTACCAAGGTTCCAATTCCATCACTAGGTCAAGGATATTCCCCCAATTAGAGATAGGACTTGATTCTTATGGGTTAAGAAAGGTTGATGAAAAAGAGCTTACTATGGAAAAGTAGAGTCCTTGGTTAGAAAAATAGCAAGCCATGATGGGGATGGGTAGGTTATTATGGAGTAATGGGATGTGAGTGTGTGCATAGTGAAAGGAATGATGTGGAATCTTGGAGGGAGGAACAAAAATCCCTACACATGGCACCAGTTACTCAATTTTCACCATGGTACTTGCCCAGGGTGCCACTGAAGTGGTTTTCACCATTGGACGAATTTATTCCCTTTACTTTTTTCAATTTTTTTCATTTTTTTATGTTGCACAAGATGCCTATTTTTCAAGTTTTCGTCAAGATGATGATTTTTTTTAATTTTTAAGGGATTCCCTGAAGGGCTATGTGTAGAAAATGCAAAGGTTCATGGTATTGATAGGATTTCCAAGTGGCTCACCTTTAGGAGTAGATAATTGATATTTTCCAAAGCTATAGATTTCTATGACAATGCAGAGGCCAAGCCAGTTTGATTCAAATTTGCCCTATTTTTCTTGATCTTGATGATTCTTAGGATTCTATTTGAGAACCAAGTCTCCTACCTCAAATGTGTGAGGTTTTACCTTATTATTGTAGCATTGAATCATGCATTGTTGGTATGCCTTAAGATGATTCAAAGGATTTTGTCTGCACTCGCCCAGTAGTTTAAGATATTGTAACCGGGAGACTTTATAATCCTCATCAGTGATAAGATCATGCAAGGAGACTTGTAAGGATGGTAAATTGACCTCAATGAGTAAGATAGATTTAGCAACATAGATAAGTGATTAAGGTGTGTCTCTAGTAGGTGTGTGGATACTTGTGTGATAGGCCGATAAGGCAAGATTAAGTTGTATGTGCCAATCACAATGAGTGTCATTGGTTGTCTTTTTTAGGATCTTAAGGATAGTTTTGTTAAATGCTTTGGCTTAATAGTTGCCTTGGGGATAGTATGGAGTGGAGAAATGGTGTTAGATATTAAATTTGTCACATATCTCACGAACATCCCAATTATTGAAAGGATGCTCGTTATTGGTGATGATGGAAATGGATCTACCACTGAAATACAATCTACAAAACTGGATTGCTTCTGGTACCTCAATATCAATACACTCTCACATATCATGAACAGTTGAATCTTTCCTTGCATATCTTCAAAACAATGTCATACTTTTTCATATGAAACACAACCAGATGATCCTCATATATATAATGTCTTTCGAGAAGCATAATCTTCCAAGTCGGCCAGAACAAAGATCTAAAATAGGTCAACACTAAACATTATGGTGGTTGGAAGGAATGAAAAATAGACCATACCACAACTCACATCAATGGTTAGATCAACACGTTACAATCATTATAAATTTCGGACCCAAAGCATGACTCACACGCTATATCAAAAGTCGTTGCACATCCTTGAATTCTAGACTTAATCCAGACCCAAACACCATTACCCAGAACAACAAAAATAAGAATGGAACCATGATATGCATGAATACCGATGATCAATACCATATCCAGATCAACACATTTGATCTAGCAACACATCTTCCATATCACAAAAGATTGCAGGATACCAACACATCTTTCGAAGCACCAAAGATTCTGACAACACATATTTTGGATCACTAATACAAAGATCATCAATGACAACCATTATGTTGACATCAAAGACAACCACTCAACATCACCACCATCACATCTATAACAAAAATTAGCCATGAGATTTCCATGGAGCTAGGAAAAATGATAACCAAAGAGGAAATTCATAAGACCATTCCATAATGGAAAATCTCTAAGTGTTGATGGACTATGAGAAATTTTTTATAAAGCTAATGTTGATTGGGTGGTAGATGGTCTCTTTGAGGTATATCATGAAGCCATTGAAGTAGGTTATTTGAGAGAAGATATTAATAGAGGCATCATTAAAAGGCTTCCTAAGGTAGGGATAGAAGTAGTATTAAGAATTGGAGACTTATACAACTACTTAACATGCTCTACAAAATCCTTGCAAAGATACTTGCTAGAAGATTAACTAACATCCTACCAAAGATTATTAATTAGACTTAGTGAGGATTCATTAAAAGAAGGTATATAATTGAAAAGTTACTCAAAAGTTGGGAAAGTATGGACTGGGCTAAGAGAAATGGGAAGGAAGTGGGCATGTTACTCCTTGACTTTGAAAAAACCTATAATAAAGTTGAGTGGTCTTTCATCATGATCATTATGGAAATAATGGGCTTTCCAGATGCTTATTGCAAAATGGTTCAAGTACTATTTAAAGATGCTAATGCATTGATTGACATCAATGGTGAACTTTTAGAAGCATTTCAACTAGGTAGATCCATTATGCAAGATTGTCCACTTTCTCTTGCTCTATTTGTGATTGCTTTTGAAGTTGTATTATGCTCTTAGATCTGAAATAATTGGTAACAAGGTGCAAGGATTTATACTACCTGTAGTCACATAAATCTGTCCACTTAATTAAATGAATACTTAGTATTTATTTGATTATTTAACCATCAATTAATAATTAATTAAATTAATATATTTAATTAATTCATCTTAACCCTCTTCTCCTATTAATTAAATAAATTATTCAATTTATTTGATTTAATTCACTTAACCAAATTCAGACCATTAATTAAATAAATAAATCATATTTATTTAATTAAAATATTCTCTCACATTTAAATAAATTAATATTTATTTAAATCCCCCAAAATCCCACCTCTCACATTTAAATAAATTAACATTTATTTAAATCACCTTTATCCTCCACCCACTTGCATTTTCCTACAAATACAAGTTGCACAATTATTTTAAATAAATAATTTATTTAAATCACCTTTATCCTCCACCCACTTGTATTTTCCTACAAAAGCAAGTTGCACAACTATTTTAAATAAATTATTTATTTAAAATCCTATTTATCCTCACCCACTTGAAACCTTTAATGGTTTCCCTTAAAGTATTCAAACTTGATGGCTTTAAAGTCTTCAAACTTGATGGCTTCCTTCTATAGTCTTCCTAAAGACTTTAATGGTTTTCCTTAAAGTCTTCAAGCCTTTAATGGTTTCCCTCAAAGTCTTCAAGCATTTTAAATGCTTTATCTTCTTTTTCTCATTTAAATAAATTAATATTTATTTAAATATTTATCCAAATTCAACTTACACCATTTAATTGAAATAAATGATTTTATTTTAATTGAAAATACCAAAATTTCTCCCACTTGCATTTTCCTACAAAATCCACTTGTATGCCTAAACCCCTTCTAGATTCTTCTAAACCCTTCCTAATTAGCCTAATCCATCCCCTAAATATTGTCACATTCCTAAGCAAATTGGAGTCACTTCTCAAAGACTCCAAAGTCTTTGAAAAGCAATTAATGCTTTGTGTGTTCAACAAATTAACCCTCAAAGTCTTGGATAACCTTTGAAAGCTTTCAACCTTCAACCACTTAATCCTCAAAGTCTCCAATAACCATTAATGGTTAATTCAACCCTCCCACATGGTTAAAACATTTGTTTTGACTCAACCTCTACCCAACCCAAAGGTCTCATCAGGCCATTAATGCTTTGACCATGATTATCTCTTAAACATTTGCACAAAGGTTTATCCTTGGATTAACTCTTAATCCAATGGGTAATCTTAATTTAGACTTGACCCTTACCTTCTAGATAACCATGAGGTCTTCTCAGGCCTTTAATGCCTCCAACCTCTTCTCTCAACCCAATCCTATGTTGACACTTGTCACCATTTTATTGGTGCCAATTGTGCACATGGATCCCCAACTTTCAAACTTGGCCCTTGATTAAACCATTCAATCTTAACCCTTCATTTCCCCATTTCTTCTATAAATAGAACCCTTCTCCTCAAGCAAAAGAAAGCATTTAGAGTATTGTTGTTATACTGGCATTAGCATAGAGCTTTCTCATAGCATCACTATCTACACTTGCATAGCATTTGCTTATCATATTCAACCATCTTGAATCTCCATATGGCATCCATGGCTAGTGCTAAAAGCTGAGAGCTACACTCATTTGGGACTTGGAGAGGAGAGAAACAAGGGAGAAGCATCAAAAGGCATCATGGAAGCATCTTAGGGAGGCTCTTCTCCTTTCTTTTATTTTGTTAAACTTCTTTCATGCTTTTTGAAATCTCTCTTGATATGTTTGGAATGGTTTTTAGTTCTTTGTTTTGTTTTTATGGTTGAAACTAACTTATTAACATTGAACTTTGTTGTTGCCTTGCCCCCATTTCCATGACATCACTACCTAATTCTATGTCTCTCCACAACATATAATTTGGTGATGACGCTACATTATTTCATGTACTCAATAAAGACAATGTTGGAAATATGGTAAATAGACTTGAATTGTTCTACTTGACTTTTAACAAAGTATAATTATCTTGTGGGTCTCATCCCCACCATGGTTTTTCCCTTAACTGGGTTTTCCACGTATAAAATCTTGGTGTTATGGTGTTGTAGTTGATTGCTTTTTATTTCTGCATCTTTCTTTTGTTCATTTTCATAAGTGGTTGAAAGGACATGTTAAAAATTGTAGAACACTGATTCACCCCCCCCACTCTCAGTGTTCCTTGATTCCAACACCTCTCCTAATCAAACCAAATCATCTAAGTTGACGTATTCTCCTTGAATCTCTAAGTCATCTCAAAATACTTGGTGCCACTAGCCTACAATCACTGCATTATTTATCATCCGCATTTGTTTATCACATTTGTCATTTCAACTTTATCAGAACTAGTATTTGTCTATCACATTTTTTGCTCCACATTACCGGTCGCATTTGTCTATCACATCTGTTGCTCCACCTTTATCAACCACATTTGTCGATCACATTTTCTACTTCAACTTTCTCGACTGCATTTGTTTATCACATTTGTCGCTTCAGCTTTATTAGCTACATTTGTCTATCACATTTGCTGCTTTAGCTTTATCATCCACATCTTTCTATCACATTTGCAGCCTTAGCCCTTTCTTTTTATCAATTTTTCTAGGCATGCTCATTTTTATTAATCTTACAAATGTTTTGTGAGGAAATCCTTCCCCCAAGCTCCTATTTATAGGTGCTAAAAACCCTACTTGTTTGTGTTACCCTTTATCGCTCCTAGGTAACCCTAGTGACCTAGTCTTGGTTTGTTCCTTGTTGCTTTACCCCACATCTTTTGTCATTTTGTCTATCCCATCCTTTCTTTTTGTCGAGAGATTGTTTGAATCTTTTAGCTAGTTTTTCATCCAATCTGTCAAGGGGGCATACCACCTACTTCCTGAGGCAAAATCTTGTATCAATTAATCTATCTTCTTTGAAACAACGCAATAAACTACATTGTCTCAAAGAGGGGCAAAATGTAGACACCTAAAATTGTTTTAGCCTAATCAAATAAATATTTTCATTTATTTAATTATTTCCTCTCCCTCTATTAATTAAATAAATTCTTATTTATTTAATCAATTCATTAAACCTTTTCTAAGCCTTTTCTATCCTAATTTAAATAAATATTTTTATTTATTTAAATTCTCTTTTTCCTAAATTAAATAAATATTTTATTATATTTTATTTATGTGGCTCCTCCCTTTATTAATTAAATAATGCTTACTCCCTACATAAGTGCTCTTCTACTATATAGAATAAATAGGAATGTAACAATACACATAATCAACACAGCAGTTCAAAAAGCAAACATCCACATGTGGCCAAAATGATATAACTTTATTTCCAATATGTAATGTGTGTACAACATATCTACTAGTTCCAGATACAATCCAAAAATATATATTGCTCAACGGTTGGTTAAGAGTGACAACTGTTGGCAACTACCAACTACTCGAGAACAATTATTCATTACATTGTCAATTATTCTTAATCAAAACATTATTTATCTACTTGGCAAAATTACCACCAACATCAGCCCCCCAAAAAAAGAAGTCATCTTCCAAAAGATGGAAACAAAATGGGGCTAATCAAATAGAAAAATCTACTGAGAAGCAGGGGGTGAGAGGATATCCCTGGAATAGCTGAGGGTGTCAGCCTAGGTGCTCTGTGAGGTGTGGAAAGCTGTTAATTAAGGTGTTGCAGCTACTCAGCCTGAAGTCGTAGGTTTTTCTCAGCTACCTTTTGACATTCACATGTTATCTTCACCATTTGCACTACCTCCATTAGGTCCTTCTTTGTACTCTATAGCTACCCTAATAGTGATATAAAGCATGACTCTATCTCTCCCAACTACACATATCTCTTTGTCATGGCCACTTGATAGGGATGAATGAGTGAGAAGTTGCCAATGAGTCTAAAACTTTCTAAATTCAACCAATTGGTTAGTTTTGTGTTCCATGTGTGTTTTCCATGTCAACCTTGATTATTACCTATTCACCACTTCACTTCTTTTCTGAGACAATCACCCTATCGTTTTAGTTCACTCCCTTTACTCAAGCATCCTCCACCTAGCTCAAATAGACACTTTTCCCAATCTTTGCCTTCAGCTCACTTTGCATATGGTTTTATTGTTCTTTGGGAGGTTTTAAGCTTTCAAACTTTTTTGAGGAACAATTGCAAGTTTATCATTTTATCTTGGTTAAAAGCCCTTGTTTGGAGTTAGCTTATCAATGTTGCTCACATCCACCATACTAGGTCCAAACCCCCAAATGTCTTGACTGGATTTCAAAGGGCTTCACAAGGTTTCCAAGGTTGTTTTGGATTGATTTCAAAAGGTTTTATAAGGCCAATAAATCTTACTTCAATCGGATTCTTATTTTTTCCCAAAACAGGGCTACAAGGAAGGAGCCCCTTTTAGCCCTCCTGAAACACCATTTTGCTCATTACTTGCTCCCATTTTGGAATCTCTGAAAAAGGTAAATTTTATTGAGTACCCTTTTGGCCAAAGTCATGAATTGGTGCTAAGAGAGGTCTTGGGAAGGTCAATTTATTATTTTCCTATTTTGTAGCCTCAAAACAAGGGTTTTGTGAAGGTTTGGGAACTTAGAGTTTGTTAAACCACTCCATAGCCTTGAACCTTGTCTCCCTACCAATGCATACCTATGAAACATCATATAAATTTTTCCATCAAGTCTACCTTGCAAGCATAATGTCAAATAGATGGCATACAATCTGAAAAGACCAAAAATATGACTGTCAAACCCTTGTGACAGCAGTGCACTGTGATTTCAGTATTTTTAAATTGCTTGGAGCTTCAAAAAAACTTTCAACTGTGTTTCCTATTCACCAAACACATTGTTAATACTGAAAGAAAACACTTATAGTAGTTCCATTGAACATTAACTCAACCTCAAAGGTGACTTTGCTTCAAATCATTAAAAATCCAAAAAAATAGGGTACTCGCTGCCATGAACAAGAAATTGATTATTTAAGGAACTTTTTCACTGTTTTAGGATACCAATCATCTTCAGATCATTATAAGGAAGTGTGAAGACATATTTTCTTTGTTTGCATTACTCAAATTGTGTTTTGAGTCCAAACCATGAAAGTTAAGAGCATACTAGCCTATTTAGGAAAACTTGCCTAGTAAAAGCTTTCATCTACCTTCCAAACAACACCCCTGGAAAATGTAGAACAAATATACACTGTACATGTGCAAATAAACTTGACTAAATCCATTTTGGGAGCCCATACCTGGAATTAGTCAAGTGTAAGCATTTTTGGATCTCAAAACCCTTGACAGGGCGGCAAATTTGCAAACTGAAAAGATTATTTACACACAACTCCCAAATGTTAAATTGCCAAACTGATTACATGGAGAGAATGAAATATACAAGAAGATCTCTATTAAAAAAGAACAGTATGGAAATGACAAGATTTTGTACAGACTGTTATTCCCCAGGAGTAAAAGCCATAAGAAAAACCAGAAAAGTTGCTCTTTCAATTGGATTTTTTTTTTGAAAGTACAAAATCCAACCATTACAAAGAAGAGGAAGGCATTTAAATAGTTTTTTGAAGTATTTACCAAGTCCTATACGGACACATAGCATGTTTGTCTTTTTTTGCAAGAAAATGTCCAAAATGACAACTTTTGTTGCTCCAAGTAGCAAAGTGAACAACCAAACATGTCCAACTTCCCTAAAACATTTATACATGATCCAATACTTTCCAAAGCATAACTAAGCTTATAAGGCAAATTTCCACTTTTTAGCCTTATTGAGCCTAGGAGCACAAAACTGACAACTCAAACCTTACAAATTAAAACTTGATCTCTCGAGCACAAAAAGAGATCAAGCACTCATGAAAAGACTCATAACAACCTAAGGAAACATTAGAAACCTATGACAATACTTAATCAAGAAAATACTCAAAAATGGAGAGCATGAACAAAACTAGGTGCTCCTGCACCACCACCCTTTGATGCTCCAACTCTTCCTTTAGAACCACTCTTTGCTCCCTCTTAGTGGTGGTGAGTCTTTTCTACTAAACCAACTCTTCTCAAACAATTTCTACCTACTCCAATGCAACCATTCTCCCTACCTCGACCTCACCCATCGAGTGGGTTTCCTTCTTAAACTAATTAAATATATCCCTAAATGCTCTCTCCATTCTATGCAGGATGCCTACCATGCCACTCTATCAGTGATCAGGATGTGGTTGACATCATGCCTCCATCATCTCATGTGTCTCAGTCATTGGCCGCCCTTGGGCTATGAAGTATTGTGCAAGCTCCTACTCATAGTCGCTTTGAGTCTCTCACCCTCTATGAGTACAAGGCCAATGCCAACCTACTTGGTGAGCTCCAACACTCATTGAGTGACTGCAGTGATATTATTTAGCTCTATTGGATACCTCTGTATGATCCTGAGGGCCAATTTTTGAAAGACTGATATGACTATCATGCACCTCCCTCTGAATAGACTCGTCAATTGCCAACTCCAACTATGGGGAGGCATCACCTTCACCATGATGTGTACTCTCCTCTTCGATCTCAATAACCTCCTTGGTTATTGGTCTCTCCTCCCACGTGGTAGGATTTCTTCATAGCTCCCCTAGAGTGAACTCATGTTGTGCATCCCTTTCCTCCTATTGGGACTAAGTGCCCAACATGAGACTTGGTGAAGGTGGAATCTCGATAGTGCTAACCTCAAATATTTCCAAGAAGCTATTGAGTCTAGTGTCTACCTCGGATGCCACCACCCTCTCGGTGGCTAGTGTGGTACTCCCAAGTTCTGGTGTGACACTCTTAGGTAAAATGTTACTTGTAGGTGTGACACTCTCATAAGTACTTGTAAGAGTTTTAGTTGGCTTCCATTATGCCAAAATAGCAACAGGGATAGCCTCCTACACTTTGTTTGGTGTAGAGATGCCAATTGTGTTGGGTTCCACCTGATATGTCATAGGAGATAGTCATGCTGATGCAAACCTGAATTCCTCTCTCACCCTCTTAGTTGTAGCCATCTCGGTAACCCCTTTGAAAGTTGTCACCTTCAGCAAAGGTATGGTTCTCTTGACCCTTTCATAGTTGTCACCTTCTGCAAAAGTATAGTTCTCTCGGCCACTATCACCTCCCTAGACGATTGTTCTTCCTCCTTCATGTCATCCTACTCATTGTCATGGAAGGCCATTTTCAACCTGTTGTCTCCACTCTCACTCCCAGAGGATGACACCTCCACTATGTCATCCTCCTCATCATCTTGTATGTCCTTGTCATCTGCACTTGGCTCCATGCTACCTTTCAACCCATGTCTTCTTTTTTTCCTTGCTAGCACTTTCTCACCTACACCTGTAAATGTATCCAACTGTGTCCAATAAAAAATGGTTGGCTTCGTTAGGTCCTCTCAAGGGAGTGGCTAGAAGTGTCCCCACTTGTTTAATAGTACCTACATTCTTAATGCCTCCAGAAAGAGGCCAATAACATGATGGCACATATAGAACATTTTGTGCTTGAGAGGGAGGAACTCCTAGATGCATTTAGAAAGTACCTTTGCCTAGTTATACACCTTGTTGGTCATAATTCCATTTATGGGGTATATGATCCAAACAACTATTTTAGAAGCTTTGTTAGGACCTATAAGGTGAGTTTTTATCATATCTTTGATACATCGCCACTTTGGTGTGGCTATAAAGGTTTTATTGACCCCTTGGCTATTACTACTATTCCACAAGCTCTCTCGTTGCTTCTACAATAGGTCACTATGACAACCAGATCCAAAAACCTATTTCTATCTTCCTTTTTCATCTTTTCCAAGGGTTTAGCTACCCTGAGCCTTTAGGAGGGAATGTTGAAAACCCTCCTAAACTCCCTTGGCAAGTATAAAATTGTAATCATTCTCCCCTGAAATTGCACAATATATCTTTGGGAATGGCAGTCAAACTCTATTACTAGGGTCTGCAGAACTAGCTTGAATTCTCGAACACTGAAGATAGGCATCAAGATTGCTCTGTCTACTTTCAGCTTTTATAGTGAAGCCTTCATCGAATGATCATCTCGGTTTTCCTCCCATCATGTGTAGCACTCAATTTCACTCACACTCTCAAATGTGAGTTTGTATTGTCACTCTCTCGTCCTTTTGGACCCTCGATCGAACCTTCTTCTTTCTGCCACTACTTGCTACTATTGTCATTGTGTGATGTGATGTTTGGCTTATCCTTTTTGTGAATAACGGTCTTAACTATCACTCCTCTTTTTGCTAGGTTTTCCCACATTTATCCTCACTATCTTTCCTCTTGGACCCTTGTCCAATGTGCTCCCAAATTGGTACAGTTCACTCCTACTCATGTACAAATTCCTTCCCTCACTCTGGACTTCTTCCATATAGGCTTTCTCTCCTACATATAGACATCTCTCCCGGTCACACAAATGTAACCCCACTCGATCTGCCTTGTACCATTACCAATGTATAGATCTCCTAATGCCAATTCCATTCTATGTACTCTACCAATATTGTATAGATATCTTCACTGTGTTTATGGGGTGCATACAACTTTAGTGTTCCATACGGTTGTATCCTTTGCACACCATACACTCATTTCATATGCCTTCAGTATGACTTGGCTCTCATGTACGGACTTGTCCTACTTCTCCCTTCATTGTATGGTCCCTACTTTGTATAGCCCTTTTTAAAAGTACCTTTGCCCAGTTATACACCTTGTTGGTCATAATTCCATTCATGGGGTATATGATCCAAACAACTATTTTAGAAGCTTTGTTAGGACCCATAAGGTGAGTTTTTATCAGATCTATGATACATCACCACTTTTTTGTGGCTATAAAAGTTTTATTGACCCCTTGGATATTACTACTATTCCACAAGCTCTCTCATTGCTTCTACAATAGGTTACTATGACAACCAGATCCAAAAACCTATTTCTATCTTCCTTTTTCATCTTTACCAAGGGTTTAGCTGCCCTGAGCCTTTGGAAGGGAATGTTGAAAACCCTCCTAAACTCCCTTGGCAAGTATAAAATTGTAATCATTCTCCCCTGAAATTGCACAACATATCTTTGGGAATGGCAGTCAAACTCTACTACCAGGGTCTGCAGAACTAGCTTGAATTCTCGAACATTGAAGATAGGCATCAAGATTGCTTTGTCTAATTTCAGCTTTTATAGTGAAGCCTTCATCAAATGATCATCTATATTTTCCTCCCACCATGTGTAGCACTCAATTTCAGTCGCACTCTCAAATGTGAGAATTTGTATTGTCACTCTCTCATCCTTTTGGACCCTCGATCAAACCTTCTTCTTTTTGCCACTACTTGCTACAATTGTCATTGTGTGATGTGATGTTTGGCTTGTCCTTTTTTATGAATAACGGTCTTAACTATCGCTCCTCTTTTTGTTAGGTTTTCCCACACTTATCCTCACTATCTTTCCTCCTGGACCCTTGTCCAATGTGCTCCCAACTTGGTACAGTTCACTCCTACTCATGTAGCAATTCCTTCCCTCACTCTGGACTTCTTCCATATAGGCTTTCTCTCCTACATATAGAAATCTCTCCCAGTCACACAAATGTAACCCCACTCGATCTACCTTGTACCATTGCCAATGTACAAATCTCCTTATGCCAATTCCATTCTATGTACTCTACCAATATTGTATAGCTATCTTCACTGTGTTTGTGGGGTGCATACAACTTTAGTGTTCCATATGGTTCTATCCTCTGCACACCATACACTCATTTCATATGCCTTCAGTATGACTTGGCTCTCATGTACAGACTTGTCCTACTTATCCCTTCATCATATGGTCCCTACTTTGTATATCCCTTTAAGATCTTGAGACTCCCTTCTATATGGCCTTATTCCTTTGCACTGTATCTTGTACTATATTTATCCTTCACATGGTGTTGCGTACGATACCACTTTGTTATTTCCTTCCTCGCATGGCACCTCATTTCTATGTATGGGCTATACAATTTGAATTATTCTCTAATGCCCACCAAAATACCCTAGAGAAAATAAGCATCTAGCATACTAAATGGAGATTAAAAAAAAAATTAATATCAACTAATGCAACACATAACTCCATTATAATTTATATCTAATAACAATTAAACATAAGGAACATGGTTCATAAACACATTAACTAAATTACGCAAGCGGAATAACATAACATCTTAACCATTACAACTATCTCCCTAGGGTAATTTAACGTCATTACTTAATTAACTACCATAAGCAATAACATCTACTCATTTGATTACTACACTTATCGTCAATTGATCCTTAATCCTATCCAAATGCAACATGTATATTTTCTTCCATTATGGTATGCAAACTACTTGATCGTTATCCTTTTACAATGGTAATTGTAATTCTAATGCATAGGCATATTCATTCTTACTTATCTATTATCCATACTACACATGCATTCAAATTCCTAACATGATCATTTCCTTCATCTTGAATCCTAAATGCATTAATGCAAGAATCTTAATTCTTTTCTTTAATCTTATATCCTATGCATACTTCTTAACTTCCAATACAATCACATGAACATCATCATATCTACATGATATCATTAATTGTCCATAATTCCTACATTATATGCATTCCATTTTCTTAAGGCCTTTTCACATATAAGTCTACTTCTACATAATAACCATGGAATCTAAAATAATACAATAATAACATGAAACCATTCTATTACAAATATAATTTCCATTACAATGTCTAAGTATATGAAGGTCATATACATTCATTATTCAAGAACATTACCATGCATCTCATGGTCACTATAATACAAACCATGTCATAATCCTAAGGTATCAACTATAATACAATTACATTTACAATCATATGAATAATACATCATGAACATGGATCTTCCTAATACATCTAAATTCTTTACATGATAATACATTGCAAAACTCCAAGATATCCATTACATAAATCTGCTACAAGAAACATCCATAACTGTTGAAGAATCCACATCCACACATGAAGAATCCATTAGAATATCCCAATGTTGAAAAACACCAACCACCCGACCATGTGGAACCAAAGGAACCCCCCCCGTGCTAGGAGATGACACAAGGTCTCAACACACACTCTACATCTAGGTTGGCACTCAACGACCAAAGAGACCCAGCATAACAAGGACTCTCAAGCATGAACCAATCACAAGTAAGAAACTCCCAGAGGCTTACAAATCAACAAGTCATAAATGCAAATCCATAAGGCATAAGAATAATAATCAAGGGGAAACATATGGGAGTGGAGTGTCATCACATGCCATCCTCTAACATAACATATACTATAACACAAGGCACAAGCCTGATGGACATGTGGATCGATCTCAACCTATGAGAGAACAAGGGAGATTGACTTGCCATCGCAATGGCCTTCCCATGCCTATCCTAAATCATCCTCCCTAGGATCAAGTCATGGGGCTCACAACTATTAATTATCTTGATTAGTGAATTATTTAACCCATCCCACTAATTTATTATTATGTTATCACTTGTTTACATCATGGTGTATTTCCAATGTGCCCTGGTGGTCTAGACTTCTTGCATCATTACAAGGAACCTCATGCAAGCCTATCTGTCATGACCCCCCATTATCACAAGGAATCCCACTCCCCCTAACATGGCCCAAAACATAAATGCAATAAGAGGCTCATAAACAACATATAAATTTGAAACTACCATCACGCAAAAACATGCATTCATGGACATCTAATAGTCATATTACCAAGTAACATCAAGGAGCCTCATAACATAAAATACATCAAGATAAGATAATCAAATCTACTCAACAAAAGAAATAAGCATCAACAACAAGGCACATCATCTTGTTGGATTGAAGTCAATAAAATAATCCTCTCTACCATGGCTTCTCAACATGATAGAGGCATAATCCAAAATAGAGATTTTCACAACAATTAGAAGCAAAATCATTAAAAGATTAATAAAATAGATCAAATGTAGAATCTGGAAAACAACATTTAACATCCAAAATTGCCTCTGGTACGAAATCAAACCTGAAAATAACAACATAAACTGACAAACTGGAAAAGACCAGAAAAACACTAGATTGGCGCATATATCCAACAAAATGGCGCATATGCCAATTCCTAAGGTGCATTTGCAGATTCAGTGCATGACGAAAACCCTAGCATGCCAATGTTCAAACTCATGTTTAGGAGGGAAAAACTGGTGATAAGAGTGCGAGCCAAAGATGTTGTTGGCGCTGCTGCATGTGAGAGAAGAAATCAGTCAAGTTCTCAATGAGAATCAGAGGAGAGACTATGTAAGAGAGAGAATCGGGTTGAAGAGTTCAACCGGCAAGAGTGAGGCAACTAATAGCCTGCCATTGAGTCTGACAGAGGAGTACACCAGTTGGTGATTGAACTGGCTGAGAACGGTTATAGAAGGTTGCAAAGAAGACAAACTAAGAACCGACAGGAATAATATGGTAGACATCTAACTAATTTATCAAGACCGGTGGTGGATAGCAGTAGTATGATAGAGAGAGAAGAGAACCGGTAGAGAGCTGAACCAACAGAGAAGAAGAGGTTGAACCGGTAAGGTTGTAGCAGTGAGAAGGTGAGAAGAGAACTGATAGAGGATTGAAGAGAGGAAAACTAGATGAGAGACATACATGAGAGTTACAAAGTTCTTTTGTAACAAGAAGATAACTTTTGTATTCAAAATATGATTTTGTAATCACTGAGTTGGAGCTCGGTGCAGGGTTTGGTGCCCTAAAATCAGGGGTTGGTGCTCCTTGGGTTGGTTCCCTAAAGAAGGAGTGGTACTCCTTAGGTTGGTGCCCTAAATATTGTAACCGAAGTGTTTCATTATGAGGTTGGATTGGAGCAGTAGTCTCTAGTAGCACTTCTCATCGAGGTTTTTCCCATCTTGGGTTTTCCTCGTACATTTGTTGTTATGTGATGTCCCTTTTATGTGTGGTTGCATTTGTGTTAGTCTCCCATCTAACCAGTATTTCTGCTTTGTGTTACATCTATTAACCGATATACACAAATAGGATAGAAAAAGGAAAAGTTTGGAAATCACAGATTCATCCCCCCTCTCAGTGACATCTAGTGTTCAACAATTGGCATCAGAGCATAGGTTCTCGGTTGATAAGATTTCTCTAGCTTGGGTAGATTTTGGCTTTTGAACACAATGGTTTGTTTAGTGTCAATACCTACTCCTATTTTTTATGACTCAAACTATTCTATTTGGATTTGTAGGATGGAAGTCTACCTATCCTCCTTAGGGTTCGATGTATGGATGTCGATTGTTAATGTACGCCCTAGTAAAATCAGTCCTCCCACCGATTCAGATGCATAAAGAAGAAACCAATGTAATAATATAGCAATGAAAGTTATACTCTATGGATTATCAGATGATGTCTCCTCACAGGTGGATAGATGCAGATTGGCAAAAAGCCTATGGCACAAATTAAAGAAGCTCTATGAAAATGAGCCTACCACTGCAAAATCAGTTTGTGAAGATAAGATGCAAAATGCAACTCATGTTTCTGTAGATGATGAAGGTATATCTGTTAGCAGCCACAACAATGATGAAGAAGGAACCCATCTCTTCATGGCTCAAGAATCAGAAAATGAGAGGCACACATCTGAGAATGATCATGCAGATAACTCCTACCGGCAAGTTGTGTTTGGCAGTGATAGTGAAGGTGAAGAAGAAGCAGAAGTTGATCTTGAAGGAGAACTTGTAAGTGCACTCAAATAACCTAGTCGAGTAAGGAATGAATACAAGTTATTCAAGAATGTTGTAGTTATGGAACAAAACTAGTTAATCAGATGTCTTGAATAATCTAAGAAGTGTATCTCAGAGTTGGGAGTGTTGGTGTGAAGACCTAGCATCTGAGCTAGAGGCAAAAGATAAAGAATGTCTACAGCTAGTAGGAGAAATGGAGAGTCTCTGAAATGACCTTGGGAAGTGTCAAGATGAGCTCAAGGTGAGAATAGAGTTTGATGGCAGCATTGATGCCTTGGAAAAAATGTTGAAGAAGCAAAAGCATGCCAAGGATACCGACGGATTAGGAAGTGGTGTCGGTGAATACTCCACCAGCAAGAATGTCCCTCAGAATGACACTCGGTTTGTCTCCTCAAATGGAGATAACAAGGGACAAACTTTCACTGTCTAGAATACTCCCCGGAATAAGGTAGATCTAACCACTATCAGTGAAGACATGCAGATAAGGATGAAAACCAGTGTTGCAAGAAGGAGAAACAATGCAGATCCCAAAGGAAAAGGAAAGTTGGGATAAGGCAGCTTCACCGGAAGCAAGAATAGTAGAAGTCAGCATAGAAGACCCCCTACTGATAGAAGACAAGGAAATGGTACCACCCACAAGATAAAGCAAGTGTGGGAAAAGAAGAGATCAGATTGAAGAGCTGCAGAGCATGGCCAATCCAAGATCCATCCCTGGAGAAGCAAAAATGGAGATACTAAACCGGTAAGATCTCCTCATACTTGGCAAAACAAATTTGTAGGTCACAAGCCTCCTTTCTCCAGTTACTATTTTGCATGAAGATAATATGGCCATAGGTCATATGAATGCATAATTATGTCTAGGAATAGATAGTATGTTCTTCCTAGAAATAATAATATCATCTATTGGAGGTGTAATGGCTTTGGACATAAAAGTCCTAATTGTAGAAGGATGAACTTGCAGTCACATGACAACCGGTGTAGTAGGTATGCTCAACATGGAAATAGATATAGAGCATATGAGAGACAAAATGTTGCTTGGAACAAAAGTAGGAGAGGTTTTTCTCCTCCAAGATCAAGTGGTCCACCAGTTCTAGTAGCAGATTACAATGGCATGACCAGAAGAAGATGGTCTAACTGGTTTGACAAAAGGTCCTCCAATCATGCATTTGCAATGAACACAGTTTGCTTCTACAACAATACTTCCGTTCATGATGTAGAATCTAGCAAAGCAAGGACCCATCAGAAAAAGAAGGTAACACCTGCTCCTAAGGCCAAAAATAGGAAGAAGAATGAGACCAAGCAGGTATGGAGGAAGAAGCAAGAAGATGCAACCATGGACTGGCACTGTACATTCAATGCATAGGTGATATCTCCTAAGGATTAAAGGAGATGCAGGAACTTAGGGGGAGTAGTACACTGACCATATCATTCAACCCCTCAATGAAAAGGGACGAATGAAATAACAGGATGTTGTCAGTTAGAAAGAAGAAAATAAGATGGCAAGTGTGTAATGGCTACCTTGACTACACACCTACAGATGAAAGATGGATCACTACTACATGTGTCAATGGATGGCTAATTTACTATTGGGATCAGAGCAAATTGACACAAGAAGACAGGAGTTAGAGGAAGGTGCTCCAGTAGTGATGATGACCCGATGTAGGAAACCAATATATGCAGAAGTTTATCGGTATGCATACTAACTAATAGTGCAAGTTATGTAAGACAATGAGGTCTAGGATGATTGCATTAACTTCAGTAGCATGGAATGAGGAGTTTATGTCTCAGGTGGTGTTGATGAAGACCTAGATGACATATGTTGGCCTAGTTGTTGATCATGTAGGCATCCATGTTTTTGGGCTAACCGGTTTGATTTATGGCATGATAGTAATATTGTATGGAATTGTGTACACCTAGGATCATGTCATGTGCTATGGTGGATATAATAGAGCTTAAAGATCATTAGTTGATCACATATGCACAACTCAACTGATATATGGTGCATATTGGAGCTCTGGTTTTGAACCTGACAAGTAATGAGGACCTGAGATGTATGACTCAGGGGGAGTTCAAGTGCTTATGATGCAAAACTGGCATGCTTGAACTTATGGGTGTATTGGCTGCATCAACTGCAAAAGAAGGAAATTGTTGTAAGAATACCCAAGGGAATTTAATGATTACGGGTATCTACTTTCCCAATTGGTAGCACTCATAGTACAATCAAAATTGATTCTCAAGCTCAATTGGTATTAGATGGGAGATGATGCAGTATGACCGGTAGGTATATTGTACTCACTGACACATGTGCCTTCAATTGGTTGCATTCTTGTATATGCATGTGTTTCCAGTTTGCATATACACTTGGTTGCTAAGCAATTGGTGTCATTTGGTGGTTGAGCTCTCCATCACAAGTGTTGTGACTTGAGAGGATGTAATGAATGATGGTTGAAGGAAGAGAAGCATCCGATAGAGAAAAAGGAGGAGAGAAACCCTGTCAGTACCCTTTGCCATTGTTGTCAAAGGGGGAGAGAGATTTTGTAGTATGTCGCATATTACATGTATAAGAATCCATGAATCATACAAAAGGGGAGAGAGAATATGTAGTATGTTCGATACTACTTATGCTGACATCAATGCCAAAGGGGGAGATTGTTGGCATTGTGTTGTGATTGATGTCAACTGGTATAGGAGGGCAACTAGTATAAGAGATGTATGTGCAACACTATCATTGATGCATACAGGATGTGATGTCTTTGATGTCACCTAACTTAGCAGGTCATTGGTAAGGAAGAGAATGTCATTCAGCACAATGGCCATTGGAGTCATCGGTACATAATTTAGTGTTTGACTTGTGTTGAATATATGGACAAGAGATTGGTATGATATAACAATCGATAAATGATGACATCTGTAAGAGGGCAAGATGTTGGGTTGTTGATTGTGATGAAGATGGGGAATGTTATAAAAATTCACATCAACACCAGAGGTGAAGTATGTGCAGGCCACCGATATGTTGTGTGGATGTGAAAGAGAAGGACTCCCATCAGATAAAGATGCAGTCACCATTTGAAGAGATGAGTGACAGTGAATGTGCCCAACTAGATCATATGTGCCTATTTGATTATATGCATGATCAAATAGGGAAGCCACATTGGTGCAATGTAGGGTGCAAATGACAAGGATCCACTCCCACTGGTAAGTGGAGCTTATCTCCTATTATGAATGGAATGCATCATAGCCCTCTGAGATAAGACAAAAGAATTAAAGGTAGGTGATTGAAGGCTCACACCAGATGAACTGGTGAAACACTAAGTTGCCTTAGGTGCATGTGATCAGAGATATGCACTAGATCAGTTGAGTAGACAATGATGAGTTGTCGGTACAAAGATTGAAGGATATGTTTGTCACTTTGACAAACATGTTAATAGGAGAAAAAGTCTAATGAATGAAGAAGGAAAGGTTGAGAAGATGCAGACATATGGATTTTGTTGAAGGTTGATGACATGGTGTCATCATGATGTTTACCGATAAGTATGTCCACTGGTAATGCTAACAAGGTGCAAAAGTGAAAGGATCCCATCTATTGAATATGTGCATAAGGTAGGTTAGCAAGTGTGCTGACCGGTTTAGGTGCTCCACCGAAAGAGAAGCAAAGTGCAAGGTTGAAGGAAGATCGGTTAGAGTATAACCGACAAGGTCTGTGAACCCAGTTGTGTGGTTGGTCAGTGATCCTATCCAAACCAACATAACCGACCTAGCAGAGGTGGATGTCGATAAAGGGGCCATGTGGAGGTGAAGTGGCATGCATGGGCAGGTCAGTGTGGTGATTTGGTGATGTCGTTGGTGACTGGTCCAACATTTATGCTGACTACGAAGATCGAGGAAGCATGGTAGAGGATTGTAGCTCAAGATCAAGGAAACAACAAAAATCCATAAAAGATTGAGCTTGCAAATCAAAGATGATAAAGGAAACCGCATCATACACATGATCAATCAGACAAAAGGTCAAAAATCATGCTACAGATGGCTAAAGAGAGAATACGCGGCTCTCAAGGTAAACAGATGGGCAATGCTCATTGATTAAGTGTTGAAAATTGATCAAGGACATGATATCAGATTGGATATGATATGTCACGATGATCAGAGATTAGATCGGATGCAAATTCAATGCATGGTGGAAACCCTAGCATGTCAATGTCCAAACTCACATTCAGGCGGGAAAATCTAGAGATAAGAGTGAGAGCCAAAGATGTTATTGTCGCTACTGCATGTGAGAGAAGAAATCAGTCAAGTTCTCAACATGAATCAGAGGAGAGACTGTGTAAGAGAGAATCAGGTTGAAGAGTTCGACCGGCAAGAGTGAGGCAACTGGTAGCCTGCCATTGTTTCTGACAGAGTACACCAGTTGGTGACTGAACCAGCAAAGAAGAAATATAGAAGGTTGCAGAGAAGATAATCTTAGAACCATCAGATGGTAGACATCTGACTAAGTTATCAAGATCAGTGATGGATAGCAGCAGTGTGATAGAGAGAGAAGAGAACTGACAAAGAGTGGAACTGGCAGAGAAGAAGAAGAGATTGAATCAGTAAGGTTGCAATAGTGAGAAGATGAGCAGAGAACCGATAGAGGACTGAAGAGAGGAAAACTAGAGGAGAGACATACATGAGAGTTACAAAGTTCTTTTGTAACAAGAAGATAACTTTTGTATTCAAAATATGATTTTGTAATCACTGAGTTGGAGCTCGGTGCAAGGGTTGGTGCTCCTTAGGTTGGTGCCCTAAATGTTATAACCAAAGTGTTTCATTGTGAGGCTAGATCAGAGCAGTAGTCTCTAGCAACACTTCTCACCGAGGTTTTTCCCATCTTGGGTTTTCCTCATACATCTGGTGTTATGTGATATCCCTTTTATGTGTGGTTGCCTTTGTGTTAGTCTCCCATCTAACCAATATGTTTGCTTTGTGTTAGATCTATTAACCAATATTCACACATAGGATAGAAAAGGGAAAAGTTTGGAAATCAGGGATTCACCCCCCCTCTCAGTGACATCTAGTGTTCAACATTTATGAGGCGCATATGTCAAATTAAATGACACATATGTAATCTATTTTGGCGCATTTTCTAAGTAGATTAACACTTTTACTAAAATAAATGGCACATTTACTAAAATATTTAGCGCATATACTCAGTCTTTTAGTGTATTTGTTCCAGAATATAAAAAATGACAGAAAATGACTAAGTTACGAATTCAAATTAAAATTTAAGAAAAATAACTAAGTCCTAAATCCAACTGGGTCAAAGACGCCCAAACAAGACGAAATAAAATCAACAAACGAAGTTACAAAAGATTAACCACAGAAAGACAACACCAAATTACCAAGAAAACTATAGAACCAGAAAACTACACATGGAGACTTACAAAGAGTCTCAATTCAAAAACAAATACACATTCTCTCATCAATGCAACACTCAAGGAGAGCTTAGAAATCAATTTAATCAAACAAAGACAACAAAACAACAAATAAATTTCTCCAAGCTTCCTTCATGACAAAATCGAACCAGAACTCTCCCAACCAAATACAACACACCCAAAATCTCTACCAACAAATAAATCCTTCATTAAAAGCCCAAAATAACAACATTCACATAGAGGAAAGACACAAATTCCCCACAAATCAAATATCGAAATTGTAGAGCAGTGTGTTCATGGCAAAACCAAACCCAGCCAAAAAGAATGAAGTATTTTTCCCAAAACCTATAGTTCCACTTTATAATAAATTCTATGCACATAAATATTTTCCATAGGCTATAGTATAAACTATACAATAAATCATTTCTCCCCAAATATTCACACACATACATTTCTGCATACATGACGCATACACGGAAAGAGATTGAAATAAGCAAAGGTAAATATCTCCAACCTGCAACCCGTGTTATGAAAAAAAACTGACGAAGAGCTCCAAATCCAATCCCAAAATGCAAAACCACAAGCTCCAGCAATTCAAAGCAAAAACCCAAGTCCAAGAGCCAAAAGAAATTTGCAGAAAAACTTTCATGAAAAACCAACCCCAAAACAAGCTCGAATAACAAAATAAAAGCCATTCAAAATACCAAAATCCTAGCCTTCACATGAGAGCCAATCAAAATATTCTATTTTAGAGTTTATTTTACCAACCCACCATATAATATAATTCTTACCTCCCATTTTGAATTCAACCAATGAGAGTAAAGGGTAGTTAGAGTAAATATAAAATGTGTTTTTACACACTAAATGGGGAATATCATTATTTTCTTTTATTCTTAAGTGTTTATACACCCCCACTACAAATATAAATAATAGTCAACTATATAAGTAAAACATAAGCCATGAATAAATAATCACATAGAAAATTAATAATAAATAAACCAAAGGCTCATAAAATAATTAAGGGACCAAATAAAATATTAATCATTAAATACCAAATAAATAATTAAACCATAGGCAGTAAATAAATAAATAATTAAAGGTCAACCTCAATAAAGATTAAACAATAAATATTAAACAACATATAATAAATAAACATTAAATATCAAATAATTAAATACTCAAGGCCAATAATTTAAAATATTAAGTTAAACATTATTAACTATAAAATCACACATAAATACATCAATTAAATTAACATTAACTAGCATACTCACAAAGCCACAACTCACTATCTGACATGGTGAATTATGCCAAGACGTTGACGACTCAAAGTGAACAACTTAGACCTAGAGTATGTGTAGGGAACTCATGTCATCTTCGGACCACATGCCATTGGGATTTAAATACACACTCAGACCTATGGAGCCAGGTGGAGTTGATGTCTGGTACCTGCAAATCCTGCAACCACAAAGCAACGATACAACATATGCATATACATCATAATAGACAAGTGATAGGGAATTGTGATGGCACATCCTGCTCACAATGAGTGATGTGACATCGTCCCTCTCACGAAGACAGTCAAAAAATAATCAAACACATCTCATAAATGTCTCATCATATATAATCATGAAATAGGGTTAGTGTAATCATAATAGCATCAAATCCATGTTCAATATAAATCATCAATAATCCATCAACATAGCAATGCATATAGAATCCATCAAGCACATATATCCATCAAATCACATGACCAATAATGATAGTACCATCATCCATATAAAATGTCAAAATAGCATATGTCCAAATAATATCTAGCATCATAATGATTACTAGAACACATGTAAAATCATAATCCAAAACACCATAAATAGTCTAGATAAGTCTACCAAGAATGGTCAAATAGAATTCGTGTCTAGACAAATCAAATCAATTCAAGGGTGGACACTACATCTCCCCTATACGGATCACCTTCCAATCACTCCTCTTTTCCATACTATATATGGTCTTTCTTACTTGCACCTACGGTTGCCTCCCTTTGTGCAAATTATGTTTTGTATTGGGTATAGTGCATCACATTCTTGTTGTTTGTACTTCATCCTATGGACCCCTCGTGCTCTCTGTACAACATACAAAATAAAATCTACAACAAATTATTGTATCTATCATATGATGTAAAGACTTCATCCTCATTGGCGTGCAATACCCTATTCCTGTCTTCTTCTTCTATTTGGACTTACTTCCTTGAAGTGATTTTCCTTTCTTGGTTGGAATGGCTAAGTGACTTGAATGGGTTGATTTATAATAGCCTCTATGCTCTAGGGTTAGGATTAACTTCGTAATCAAGCACTTTGTTAAATTTATAAAAAATGATCCTCTCCTTTTATTCTGGTTGCATTTATTATTATTTTCAATTGACCTTCTTTTATTTTCTCCCTTTGTTTAATATTTTATCTCCACTTTATAAATCTTGCAATGGATAATGTTTGTGAACAACAGGTAGATGAAGAGTATGCATCTGAAAATGATTGTCATGATAGCCTGAATGCAGTCAAAGACGAGTGTTTGAAGGGTCCATTTTATTTTCCAAATTGTGACTGTGATTTTGGTAAGGTTGTTGGAGATGCAATCTCCCATGAAAATACAAACATATGCCCATGTGAATCAACTGATTTTTCAGATTGCAAGGATGATAGCGAAGCTAGAAAAGACTGATTTGCAAAAAGATAAGGCTTGCAGCTCATGTAAAGACTTGAAGGAAGAAGGTATGGGACATAAAAATGAAGATGACACATATTCAATTAGTAGTGAAGGAATCTAAGAGTTATTAATAGCTGAGTATTGAAGGATTGCGCATGGAAAGGTGTCAAGAACTCTTAATCCTAGCTGATTTAAAGTTTGATAATGAGGTTATCCCTTATGATGCCAAATGTGATGAACATGTTGTTGATTTTCCTCCTACACTTGAGCTAGTTAATGAACAGGATGGTGAGGAACATGAAT
The DNA here is from genome assembly GCF_030272615.1 of Cryptomeria japonica. Lineage (NCBI taxonomy): Eukaryota > Viridiplantae > Streptophyta > Pinopsida > Cupressales > Cupressaceae > Cryptomeria > Cryptomeria japonica. The sequence goes on from NC_081405.1 coordinate 49,317, forward strand.
GCATAAGCTCTAATGAATATGATGATGTTTTGTATACTGATGAAGAGGATATGCATGCTGATAAAAACTTTGAATTTTGTTTTGATGGCATGTGCATGGCTATTGATAATGGCATTTTCTATGAAAATCATAATGATGAAGAAGCTTCAGCTATAGACTTGTGTGGGTATGCATCTTTTGATGAGGATGAACAATGTATTAAATATTCTCATGTGGACAAGAAATCAAATTTGGGTATGCAATCAGATTATAATGATAAATCTAGAATGCATGCTTATGTGGATTTATGGGAAAATGAGGATGGTTGTTTATCATGCATACAAGTTGTTGATGCAAAGAGCACAGAAGGGGACTTGGAGTGTCAAGATGATAGTTCTAATCAACATTGTAAATTGCAGTTACCCGATGAGATTGCATATGATTCTTTTTCTTCTCTTGATGAGGGTTTGCATGATTTCTTTGATTTGCAAGGAGGTTCTTTTTAGAGTTTTGTTCTTCCCATGCAAATTAGTGATGCCTATGATTCCAGTTGTGTGGTAGAAGATGAGTCTTTTCTTTTTCAGCTGGGTGGTTCTTTTATGAGGTGTGACATTGCTTTCAGTTATAGTAAGTTTTGTGATTAACATGAAAATGCATTGTTTGAGGATCATAATATGTTTATGTCACACAATGATTAGAGTTTCCAGTTTGTGCACAAGTATCAAAGGTTTAAAAATGATGAGTTCACTTTTAGTTTTTAGTATGATGGTTGGATGAGAAAGTTTAACATGTTTGGTCATTTGCATTCTAGCTACATCTTCAGATTGGCCTCAGTGAAGTCAAGTGAAAATCATATCTATGATAGAGGAAAGCATTGGCCTATCTTTTTTGATGGCCTTGTGCCATCACATGTGGTTTGAAGGATCAAGACACAACAATTTGGGGTAGTGAAGACCTTTTTTGACTCTGCGCCCAATGGAGTAGGTACCCGGTCTACTCCTTAAAGATCTGGGATCTTGCCATGCTCGCAAGGGGAATGCATCCCCGAGCAAGAGCCACTATTGGGACTCTAAAAAATTTGTCAAATTTTGAACATTCAGGTTAAAAAATTTGATTTTTCACACTCAAAATCCCCCCTGTAGTATAACACAATGTGTTATATTATAACTTTAGCAGATAACTAATCAAAGAACAACATGTTAATCACACATGAAGTTATGGAGGGCAAGCATGGGATAACCTACGAGGATAGATAACTAGATGAGGATGGCATAGGCCATTAAGTTGGAATTGCATTGGGCAAGCTACTTTGATCCAGGAAAAGTATGGATGTTGTTTGACTAACACATCATGTTAGTCACACTTAGCTGCAGATGTCAATAACACACCATGTTAGTCGCTTGCAGTCAAAGGTGGTGTTAGTCGCATAAATGTTACAAGGGTAGCACATAGCACGCAGGTTATCATACTATAGAAGATGGCAAGAGGCACACAACATGAGGGTTATACTAGTAGGGTGTCAATAACGCGATGGGTTAATAGCAGAGAGAAGGGCCTCATGTGAGCATAAGATAAAAGTAGAGAGGCATGCAATGTAGCAGGAAAGGAAGATGCTTTTCTCCTTTTTTACCCTGTGTGACTTTGAAGGATAACTAAAAGGACAAGACAAGTGCTAAGCAAGTGGTTTATATCGCCACCCCACACTGGTTGCTAGTTTTGATTTGAAACCATGCGGGACAGTGGGGAAAAACTTTGATAAAGGAAAAAGATTACCCCACACAGCCTATATGCTTGAGGAGCTACATGTGTGGGCTAAGGGGACACTTGATAGGAACAAGGAGCCTTACCCCGCACGGTGTCTGAAATAAAAGGTCATCTTACTTGTAGAGGTGATGAGGACAAAGAAACAAAGGCTTCCTGCGGGATAGTGGGGAACAATGAATCAAAATAGAAGGGCTACCCTACAAGGGTATTAAGCAACGTCAACTAGTGTTGTGGGGTAAGTGGACACAATGAAGTAAAAGGGTCACTGCCATCCTACACGGTCAAAGGAAGGAATGAGGACAACAAAGTAGAAATAACTTTGCGGGATAACAAAGCATTACAACAGACAAAGAAACCCTTACCCATCAAAGATCAAAGAGTGAAGCAGAATGCGTTGTAGGTTAAGCACTCGTAAAGGGTAAGAAGTCCCCTCTATTCTGCATGATTGAGAAAGGGTTTTCTCTGTTGAAAAGAAGAAAGGGACCCAAGTAGAGAAAATAGTTTCTTGTGGGATAGCAGGAGTAGTGGCAACTGAAAGGGTCTTACCTCGCAGGGTTTGAAAGTGAAAGCAAGGACTGGTGCGGGGGAAATAGGAATCGAAGAATTAGTATTCCCTGCCACCCCATAGTAATAAAGGAATAGACAATGCAAAGAAGGAGAAGCTTGTGCATGCGAAGATGAAGGAAAGTGATATGCAAGTGATAGGGAGGCTACCTAGCTTACCATCATTTAGGCTTCTTTAATGGTTTTTTTCTATCCCTTCCTGGGTTCACATCTACCTCACCAGACTTATTAGGGCTTCCCTACCATTTGTTTGCTTATCTCACTTTTCTCAAGATCACCAAGTAAGCTTGCTCACTAAAACCTTGCAGGGATATAGAACACACACAGATATTCCCTCATTGCAACACCACCCATCTTGTTTGGTTTAGCAAACTTTTCTCTATTGGATTCACAATGTCACAGTTTCAGGCTTGTAGCCATCTGGAACTTCTTCCAGTTCTTAGCAGATTCCTTTCATACAAGTTATCTTAATTGCATTACTAAAACCTACTCAGACTACTTCCAATCTCGCCTAGGCTCAGTATGCAGAAACGGCGATTGCTATTTCCTAGTTTCCTCCTACTGCTATTTTACTCATACTGTACATTTTTGGCTCTTCTCGAAGTGCTCCAATGGCCACATGGATCCCACGGTGGAGTTTCAAGATAGAGCCATATTTACAATATGGATTCAAAATAAAGAACAAACAACAACAAGGAAACTCTAGTTACAGAGTTGTAATGAAAAACTTAGCAAAACAATACAGAATGGTACTTCAGTGATCGAAACCAAAAAATAGACGTTTGTATTTCTTTTTGTTTATCCAAATGATCCAAAAACCCCTTACAATTCATCTTTGTGGACTCTTATAGCTCATCCATCCGTCGTGGAAACATAGACGGTTACAAAATGGAAGAAAAACAGTTCCAAATCGAGTCATCGACGTACCTTAGAACCTGGCTTTCAATGCCCATTGGTGACTTGTTGTGCTCCGCATTTCCTATCGGGCTTCGGTGTAACATCAACTCAAAGCCACTGATGTCTGATGACTATGTCCACCACTTGCACTTTTTCTATCGGGCGTCCTAATAAAAAGAAATCCCTTCGTCCGATAGTCAATGCTTGTCTCCGCTCTCTGGGCATTTCCATCAAGTCATCGGGGACCTGCCAAATGGATTAACTCGATGGATGATGCTCCACTTTGTGATGTTCCATCAGGCATCAGGATAATAAGAAATCCCTTTTTTTGATGCTACTCTCCTTGTGCTTTGTCATCGGAAGCAATCCTACCGATGACCGATACAAATAGGTCTGCACCACTTTCATTATCATCAAGAGCCTTAGAAGTGAACTCTTGAACCTTGAACCATTTCACAAAGAGTTCAATGGTTCAATTCATTAAAGAAGTACAACAGGGAACAAGCAGCATACAACAAAACCAGGAACAAGCGACAACAAATATTATTAAGCAGACTCCTTGAACCATTTAAACCACTTGAACCTTTTGAACCACTTTGAAAATTGGTTCAAAGTTCAAGTACGGAAAAATAACTTAGAACAGAGACATCTGCTTGTTATATAACAACACATTGTCGTGGCTTACTAAAGACATTTTGAACCTTGTACTAATTTGGTTTAGGAGTTAAAAAACTGCAAACAAAAAAAAGGACTTAGAGCCAGTCCAAAGTATGTACATGCCAAAATTGGTTAAGGGAATTTCAACCCTTAGGTGCTCCTGCACCATACTCCCCCAAAAACAAAGAAGTCAAGTGATTGCGCACAGCAATAGGGAGAGATCAATTCCCAACTTGACAAAGTCGGATTCAAGGACCCAGGTCACTTTAGAATCAGGTGTATTCATCCATTTGACCAAATGTTCCATGTAGACCTGGTATCAAGTCTTCTTGAAAATGTGGGAATCCAACACTTTCTCAACCTGAGGCATGGTAGAAGAAGGTAAGGGAAGTTCAATAAGTGCCTGCTAAACATTTAAAACTCGTGCATCCTCCTTGGGAAGTTGCCCCTTGTAGGCAACCAAATCTGCAACATTGAAAATGGGTGACAAAGCAATATCAGATGGCAAATTGATTTTATAAGCATTAGAGCCATACATGGCGAAAACTTTACATGGACCTATTCTCCTTATTTGTAGCTTCTTGGGAATCCCTTTCTATAGTCGAGCCTTGTTCAAATGTACCATCACCAAATCTCCAACAGAAAATTGCACATCTCTCCGTGTGGCATCAACTCTAGTTTTAACCTTTTGTGAAGAATCTTGAAGAACTCGCCTGACTTGGTCATGAACTTCCTTCAAAGATTGAGCAACATCATCAGCTTGACCACTTCTGTGTGACAAATTACCAAGATCTCATAATTCCAAAACACCTCGTGGGTGCATACCATACACTATTTCAAAAGGGCTCTTCCCAATAGACCTATTGACACTATCATTGTAGGAAAATTCTACCTGGTGAAGAACCTGATCCCAATTCTGCCCATATTCTTTTGTTAAGCACCTTAAAAGGTTTCCAAGTGTCTTATTGACCATCTCAGTTTGACCATCCGTCTGGGGATGATAGGCTAAACCAAAAGACAAATTAGTTCTCAGTCTTTTCCAAAGAGTTTTCCAAAAATGTCCAAGGAATTTGACATCCCTATCTGAAACAATACTAACTGGCAAACCATGGATTCTTATAACCTCTTTGAAAAACAAGTGTGCAATGTGATTAGAATCATGATTAGTTTTACAAGGAACAAAATGTGCCATCTTACTGAATCTGTCAACAACAACAAAAATGCTATCACAGCCAAGCTTTATTTTGGGTAAACCAACCACAAAATCCATACTGACACATTCCCATGGCCTGGTAGGAATAGGTAATGGCTGATAAAGTCTAGGATTAGAAGTTGTACCTTTAGCTATCTGACAAACCATACATTTCTCAACATACCTTCTGATATCCCTCTGCATTTTGGGCCAATAGTAAAATGGTGGAACAAGTTCCAATGTCTTATTAAGGCCAAAATGACCACTTAAACATCCATTGTGCTTTTCTTGGATTATATTTTCCCTCATCAATCCTTTGGGAACACATAATTGTCCACCTTTAAACAAAAAACCATTCTGCAAAGTAAAGTTAGCATATTCACTATGAAAGTGATTCTAAATTTCTTGACAAACCTTGTAAATGGCTGCAAAATCTTCATCATTGGGGTACAAATCTTTGAAGTAATCAACTCCAATACTCTAAATCTGCACTTCTTGCATTGTTAGTAGCCTTCTACTCAAAGCATCTGTTGCTTTATTACACTATCCTTTCTTATGCTTAATAGAAAAAGTATATGACTGCAAATACTCAACCCATTTAACATGCCTATGACTCAACTTATCTTGTAAATTCAAAAAACTCAAAGCCTGTTATCTATATAAACAACAAACTCTTTAGGTAACAAGTAGTGCCTCCACTTCCTAAGAGCTTGAACAAGAGCATACAACTCAAGATCATAGGATGAATACTTCTTCTTGGAATCATTGAGTTTCTCACTAAAGAAAGCTACAAGTCTATTCTCTTGACTCAAAATAGCACCAACTGCTATATTACTAGCATCACATTCAATTGTGAACAACTTGTCAAAACTAGGAAGAATGAGTACCGGTTGTGTAGCTACCTTTTGTTTCAAAAGTTCAAACCTGTTGTGTCCACTGAAACTTAGTCTTAACTCCTCCTTTGATGGTATCTAGCATGGGTGCACAAATCTCATCGAACCCTCTGATAAACTTCCTATATAATTGTGCCAAACCATGAAAACTTCTTACTGCACTTGTTGTCTTTGGGGTGTTTGCCAATTTTTTATGGCTTCCACCTTTGATGTGTCCATCTTCAAATCTCCTCCCAAAACTACAAATCCGAGATAGACAAGTTCCTGCTTCATAAACTCACACTTCTCCAAGTTTATTGTTAGTTGCTCATCATACAATTTTTGCAATACAATACTAAGATGCTCTAGATGTTCCTCTTTAATTCTACTGAAAATCAAGATGTCATCTAAGTATACAACAACAAATTTAACCATAAAATATTTAATCACTTCATTCATGAGTCTCATGAATGTATTGGGAGCATTACTAAGACTGAATGGCATAACAAGCCACTCATAAAGTCCTTTATTGGTTTTGAAGGTTGTTTTCCATTCATCACCTTCCTTTATCCTGATCTGGTGGTATCCACTCTTGAGATCAATCTAAGTGAAGTACTTTTCACCTTCCAAATAATCCATCAAGTCTTGAATTCTTGGGATAGAAAATCTGTACCTGATAGTGATTCTATTTATGGCTCTTGAATATGTGCATAGCCTCCTGGTTCCTCCTTTCTTGGGTGCTAACACTGAAGGTACGACACAAGGACTTATACTCTTCTTTATCAATCCTTGGTCCAATAATTATTGGACTTGTCTAGCCACTTCCTTGTTCTATTTGGGAGTCATCTTATAGGATTCTTTATTGGGTAATGATGCTCCAGGAATAAAATCAATATAATGGTTGATAGCTCTAACAGGAGGTAGGGTTGTTGGTGCTCCATCACTTATAATTTCTTTAAACTAGTTTAATATCTACTGCAATTCATGAGGTATTAGAACCTTCTTTTCTTGCTTTGCTTCCTTTGGTTTCACTATAAGAGAAAATCCCACTCCTTCTCCTTCCTTAAGAGTGTTAATGAACTCTTTTTCACTCACCAATAACACATTTGGGACATTATTTTTGCTGCTCTCTCCTTCATCACTTAGAGACTAAATATGGTATGTAACTCCATCCTTTTGAAAATAATAAGAGTTCTTCTCTCCATTGTGAATGACCTTTCTATCAAACTACCATGGTCTACCAAGATGTAGATGGCAAGCATCCATAGGCGGGATGTCACACAAGACTTTATCTTTATAACTACCTATGTTGAACTCAACCCATCTTTGTTCATTCACTACCACATGCTCCTCCTTGTTGAGCCAAGTGACCCTATATGGATTACTATGTGGAATTCTTTTCAACTTTAGTTTACTTGGTGCTTCCTCTAACATAATATTGTCAGTAGACCCTGAGTCTATCACCACTCTACAAACCTTACCAAGGACCTTGCATTTGATTCTAAACAAAGCTCTTCTTTGAGTTGGTTCTTCTTTGATTGGCTCCTTAATCAAGGCTCTTCTCATCATTAATTTTTCTCCATCTTCAGGAGTTAAGCTCACACCTTGTGTCTTGTTGCTTTTGCATCTTCTTTCACATATGTCACGCTTCTTTCACCTCCTTGAGATGAAGAAGACTTCTCAGTACATCTATAGGCAAGGTGACCCAACTTTTGGCAATTGTAACACTTCATGGTGGAGAAGTAGGACCCTCTTCCCGATCCACTAGATCTACCTCTTTCTGGGTTTCTAGATGATCCCCTTCCTCTATAGCTTCTCTTTCTATGTGAATCCTCACTTTGTTCTATAAGTTTGAACTCTCCTTGGGATCTTTGATCTGTTCCTCTTCTACCAAAACTGCCTCTTTGGCCTCTACCATCTTTTCATCTACCTCTTCCTTTGTTGCTTTGTTCTTGCTTCTTCTTGCTGTTTTCCTCCACCTTTAGTGCCAACTGATAGCACTTATGACGGTTTTAGGGCTTAACAAACTCAAATCCTCTTGAATATTCCATCTCAATCCATTCAAGTATCTAGCTACCTTGATACTCTCATCCTCTACCACCTTGGATCTTAGACACAACTTCTGAAATTCCTCAGTGTGGCTGCTCACATCCAAGTCTCTTTCTCTTGGGTTTTGTCTCTTTTTGTGTAATTGGATCTTATAATCTTCAGGAATATAGGCTTCCCTTACTTTGGCTACCATTCCTGCCCAACTGGCTATTTGGTTTTTAGCCTCCTTTTGCCTTTCTTCTTGGATAAATTTCCACCAAGTCAAGGTTGCTCCTCTCAATCTAGACTTAGCTACCTTCACCTTTTGAGCTTCACTGATTCCATCACACTAAAAGTGATTCTCCAATCCTTCAATCCATTCCATGACTATTTCAGGCTCCATTTTCCCATAGAAAAGTGGCACTCCTTCCAAGGATTTTCCTCCTAAGGCTTTAATGGCTTTCAGGAAAGGCTCTTCAGGTATAACAGGGTCTGGGAAGGTATCATATCCTCTTCTACTAATTCTTTTCCCTTCCCTTCATTGACCTGGATTGCTACTTTCTCAGTTTTATCCTCAACAGTGTCTAGTTTTCTCTCCAGATGCATTAATCTTTCTCTCAGGAGTCTATTCTCTTCCTCTCGGTCTTCTACCTTCTTAGCTAACTCTGCATTGGTCACCATTCTGGAACTATTTTCTCCCATTTACTCAATGTCTGACATCAACTACTTTCTTCCCAAGTCTAAACTTGCTCTAATACCAATATGATAGGGAGGCTACCTAGCTTACCATCAATTAGGCTTCTTTAATGGTTTGTTTCTATACCTTCCCGGGTTCACATCTACCTCACCAAACTTATTAGGGCTTCCCTACCATTTGTTTTCTTATCTCACTTTTCTCAAGCTCACCGGGTAAGCTTGCTCACTAAAAAATTGTAGGGATGTAGGACACACACATATTCTCTCATTGCAACACCACCCATCTTGTTTGGTTTAGCAAACTTTTCTCTATTGGATTCACAATGTCATGGTTTCAGGCTTGTAGTCTTCTGGAACTTCTTCCAGTTCTCAGCAAATTCCTTCCCTGCAATTTATCTTCATTACATCACTGAAACCTAGCCAGACTACTTCCAAGCTCGCTTAGGCTCAATATGCAGAAATGGTGATTGCCATTTCCTGGTTTCCTCCTACTGCTATTTTACTCATACTATATATTTTTGGCTCTTCCTGAAGTGCTCCAATGGTCGTGTGGATCCCACAGTGGAGTTTCAAGATAGAGCCATATTTACAATGTGGATTCAAAATAAAGAATGAACAACAACAAGGAAACTCTAGTTACAGAACTGTAATGAAAAACTTAGAAAAACAATACAGAACAATACTTCAATGATTGAAACTAGAAAATGAACTTTTGTATTTCTTTTTGTTTATCCAAATGATCCAACAACCCCTTACAATTCATCTTTGTGGACTCTTATATCTCATCCATCTATCCTGGAAACATAGATGGTTACAAAATGGAATAAAAACAATTCCAAATTGGGTTATCGACATAGCCTCAGAATCTGGCTTCTGATGCCCATTGGTGACTTGTCGCACTCCGCATTTCCTATCGGGCTTCGGCGTAACATCAACTCGGAGCCACTGATGTTCGGTGACTACGTCCACCACTTGCACTTTTTCTATCGGGCATCGGGATAAAAAGAAATCCCTTCATCCAATAGTTGATGCTTGCCTCCGCTCTCTAGGCATTTCCATTGGGTCATCGGGGACCCGCCAAACGGGTTAACCTGATGGTCGATGCTCCACTTTGTGATGTTCCATCGGGCGTCGGGATAACAAGAAATCCCTTCATCTGATGCTACTCCACTTGTGCTTTGTCATCGGGCCATCGACGTAAAATAGAAGCAATCCTCCCGATGACCGATACAAATAGGTCCGCGCCACTTTCATTATCATCAAGAGCCTTAGAAGTGAACTCTTGAACCTTGAACCATTTCACAAAGAGTTCAACAGTTTAATTCATTAAAGAAGTATAATAGGGAACAAGTGGCATACAACAAAACTAGGAATGAGCGACAACAAAGATTATTAAGCAGACTCCTTGAACCATTTAAACCACTTGAACCTTTTGAACCGCTTTGAAAATTGGTTCAAAGTTCAAGTACGAAAAAATAACTTAAAACAGAGACATTTGCTTGTTATACAACAACACATTGTCACGGCTTAGAAAAGACATTTTGAACCTTGAACTAATTTGGTTCATGGGTTTAAAAATTGCAAACAAAAAAAAGGACTTAGAGCTAGTCCAAAGTATGTGCATGCCAAAATTGGTTAAGGGCATTTCAACCCTTAGGTGCTCCTGCACCAGCAGGATAGTGGGGGTCCTGGAAAATAAACAAATTCTTACCCGCATGGGTAAAGTAAGCTTGTAGGTGATGTTGCAGGGTAAAGAAAGGAAAGGAAATAGCAGGTACCCTGCCATCTTGCGTTGTTTACTAAGACAAGAAAAGGGGCCCTATGAGGTAACATATAAAGGGAAGATGGAAGGTCTTGCCACCCCGCAGTGTGAAAAGCGATAAGAAGGTGGACTTGCGGGGTAACATAAGGGTATAGCAAGAGAATTTCCCTGCTATCCTATTATGTTTGAAGCCAAAAGGAAAGTGACCTCATGGGGTAAAATAGACATAAGGAGATTTGGGTTCCCCGCTATCCCGTGGATAGAAAAACTAAAGAGGGAAGAGTCTACAGGAGACAAAACCGCAATGAGAAGCAGGTACCCTGCCATACTGCAAGTATAATTTTGTAATGCAGAGAATGTGATGGATGTTCATCCACTATTGACTTAGATGTGACTTAATGTGGTAGTTTACTAGGCTTGACCAAGTGATTTGGACATTGAAAATGAAGACAAGTGGCTTCCAAGTGGTCAAATATGAGATATAGTATGTAGAGGTCGGTGCCTGAAGATGGTGGATCTTAAATGTGGTACTTTTTTCATCCTATTAGAGAAGGGCGATAGAGGATGGAAAATACATTAATGGGGATATTGTTACATATTTTTGTGTGGCTCGAGATGATTGACATAGATGATATTAGATCTTATGGGCAGTTTAAGATTACTAAATGTATTAATCCAAACTTACGGATCGATCGAGGAATGGTAGATGAAGTAATTTATGATAGCAGCCAATCCATAGTGGGGTAGATTTCTTTGAGGCTCGAGGAGACTACTTTTGAATGTCCTTTTGGAGGGAAGGTTTGTATGTCCTCAAGCTTGTGGCTCTAGATTCCAGAGGCTTTCCTCATAGTCGCTTGCATTGATTGCCTTTAGAAGGATTGTGTGTAGTATGTGAAGAAGGATGCCTTAGGGCATATTTTTGTCATAGGAAATCAACTTGTGATGTGTTTCTCACTTGGACTATAGCTTGTTTCAGCTCCTTTGTCTTATATAAGGGAATTCAAGGGCCATTATGAGGGGATTCTAAAAAAATTTCTTCTTCTAAGTAGTATGTAATAGGAACCAGTTCAAGGGAATAGAGGGTGAACATTTCCTTTCTACATATGCCCATTGTAATGATGTATACTTATATTTTTGAAAATTAATGAAAGAAGATCATTCTTAGATTATCTCATGCTTTATGTCCACATGTTGTATAAATTTTTATGTTAATAACATATGAACTTGTCTTCCTCAAGTAGGAGTGTGTGATTTTGAGTGTGGGTCTCTTTTAATGAAAGAGTTAAAGTCTACTTTCAAGGTTACTACAATGCATGTTTGATTGAAGTATTAGTCATTTTGTTATGATTTTCTGAATAGGTTGTGCAAGTCATAATGTTTTTAAAAGTGTTTATTGAATATATATCATAGCAAGTGTTGATTATCTGCAAGTTGGATTCTGTTTACCCACAATAGGCACTGGTTAGATTCACATTTTAAAAATCATTCTTATTTCACCTTTTATATTCTTTTTTCACCTTTTATTTTTTTGCAATAGTAGTAGTTGTTAGTATAGAAAGTCAGTCTCAATGCATGCATGAATGATACAAACTGAGGTTGTAGCCAAAACCAGAAGTTTATCTATCCTTCCTTGGTGTATTTTCATTGAGATAATCTTCTTAGTAAGCAATATCTGAGAATAAAGTTGTCACATGTTATTAAGACATCATAAGGTACACCCGCCTTGGTCTTGTAGACCCAAAAGTGCAGGAGATTTCAGTCTTGTGACTGAATCTCATTCGTTGGCCAGATGAGATTTCAGTCTTGTGACTGAATCTCGTTCATTGGCCAGATCCAACCCTGAACCTGTTGATAAGAATGTAGCTAATTCTTCAAGGTTTAGGGATCTATTGATTTGGGAACCAAAAAGTTCCACAAGGGAAACTACTAGGCTACATTGTGTGCAAGGAGGGACTAAAGACAAATCTTGACAAGGTAGGGATCATCATTTGGATGGAAACTTAGTAGATGTAATAGGAGTAAAATAATTCCTCAGGCACATGGACTAATAACTTCACACAAATATCATACCCCTGCACTAAGCACCTACTTAGTGAAAACAATATGAAAACTCAGATACGCAAATGAGATCCCTGCTGCAAATGAAGTTTTGCAACCCTTCAAAGCTTTGCACTACCAGTTTCTATCTTACCAGTTTGTGTTAACTTAACACACACTACAACTTAGCCTTTCTACTGGTTCTAACTCTGCTAAATATTCTCTCCCTTTGTTCTATTGAATTCAACTCACACTTGGTCATTCTCTATTAGGTACTGCTTCTTTCAGTTTGTCACCTCTACATTCTATGCTCACTCTGTTGGTTTGTTCCTTACACCGGTTTACCCTACTTCTCCTTACCGGTACAATATTCACTCACAAACACTTCAGATGTTTATCTCTTTGGCTCTCAGACAATAATTTCACTCTATCCTTCACACTTCAGCAACAACTACTATCTGTCTTAGGTCGTCATATTTAAATTGAATCTTTTCCGCCAAGAATCAATTCAAACAAAGGGAAACAAGGGTTTCTTCCACTGATCACGAGGCACATTGAATTGAATCAGATCTCCTTCTAGAGATAGATCACCTGCAACAAATCAATCAAGCTCCACCAATCTTGCGGCTTCCAATACATGTTTGCTAAGTTTAGAAAACAAGGCCCTGTCTGTTGACCTGCATCTGTCAAATGCCATAAATATCTTAGTTGTTTCCTTTGACAAGCGAGCACAAAGATCAGATTATCCTTCCTTGATCAACTCACCCAACTTCTCCTTCAATCTACTTAGAGTCACGAACACCTGCAATCAATCCATGATTTTTCCAATCACATTAAATGTTGACCTGTCACACCTACCACACCTTATTGATGCACACACTAACCTCTAACTTTTTTTCCAACTGGCATCCACCTATCAAACACATCGGCAATCGACCCATCGACATTGAGTTGGTTCATGCTCATTCATTCGACAAAACTCCATGTCGGTTCAAGTCCTTACTGATAAAACCTTCTCCTGCTGCTATCCGACAACATACACTACATCGATAGCTCAACTTTACCTTTGGTGGTTTGTGATCTCTTTGACACTCTGCCTCTTCATCACAAACATTATCACAAACAAACAGCCAGCCTACATACCGGTTACAACTTGTCATGCCAACACATAACTTCATATGACCTTTTACCAGTGATGTCACTGACAATCTCAATACATGCTTATCTTCCATGCCTTCATATTAATCTTCCTTATGTCGGTTCAATCTTCTTCATACCGGGTTGACATACCCTACTGGTAGCTTGCAATACCGCTTGACATCAATGACAACTCAATTCCAACATCACAGTAGCAACTGTTGAGGCTACAAATGAGTGTTATGTGCAACTTGAAGCACTTGAAGAAAAGAAGGAAATGGTGAAGAACAAAATGAGGATTTTGCGGGTATTGGTTGTGTTGGAGGGCCTTCTTCTATGCCTTCATATTGTCCCAGTGCTAGTGCTTATGCTTATGTTAGTGCTCATGGTCCTAGCACTGCCAATGGTAGTGGGAGTGTTAGCATTGGTCCTAGAATTCATAAATCTAGGTTGGATTCCTACTTTGAGCCTCGCACTACTCTTGGCTCCCAATCATCACTAGAGAGCATGGGTTGGAACAAGGAGGTCCATGACGTCGCTAGATTGGCATTCGACAAGTTTTAGTACTACTGCACTATTCAATTCTTTGCAGCCAGGTCAATATTTTTTGTTTGATTGTTTTAATATTATAGTTTGATTTTTTGTTGTACTTAGTACATACTTATCTCATTTAATTTATTTGTGACATGTCTCCTTATTGGCAGGAAATAGTTGATGCCATTACCATATACGAGGCGAGGTTCAAATCCCCTTTTGAATCTAATTTAAGGGGACTAATTTTGTCAGATATAGTACGTGATGTGAAGGGTGAATTATAGGATCAACACCAAATATGGAGTAGGACAGGTTGCACCATCATGACTAATGGTTGGACAAATAGGAGAAATAGAACTCTCCTTAATTTTCTTGTTTCTTTTGTAGGTGATTGATTAATTTTAATTTCATTTAGTCATTAATTTTTTTTGAATTTTTATTTAATCATTTATTGGGTGATCATTGATCTTTCTTTATTTTTAATTTCAGGGGACGCTATTTTCATCAAGTCCATTGATGCCTCCACACACTGAAAAAACACCACAATCCTATGTAAGGCAATAGAGGAGGTGATAGAGGAAGTGGGTGAGGAGAATGTGGTGCAAGTAGTCACCGATAATGCATCAAATTATGTTGTTGTAGGTAGACTTTTGATGGAGAGGCACCCCACTATATTTTGGTCTCCATGTGCCACCCATTGCATTGAACTCATGTTGGAGGATATTGGGAAACTCCCATGGATTAAGAGATGTGTAGAAATGGAAAAACATGTTGGAAAATTTGTATATAATCATTCATGGTTGTTAGCTCATATGAGGAAATACATGGAGTAGAGGGAGATAACTCATCCTAGAATCACTAGATTTTCCACTAACGTCATTATATTACAGTCCATGCTTCGATGTAAGGTGGCTTTGAGACGTATGATTGTTAGAGAGGAATGGGCTTCCTCATCCTATGTTGCTACCGTTGCAGGGATAGATATGGCACAATGTATTTTTGATGAGGGAGGCTTTTCGACCCCTTCTATTGAGATTGCGAAGGTAATTTTTTTATAAATTCTACAATTTAAGTTTTTGTTTTATAATTTATTCATCATTTTCTCTTATTTGCTCATTTTAATAAATTACAAAATATTTGCAATTTTGCAATTTGTTAAGCCCTTGATGATTATCCTGCGAGTTGCAGATGGGGAAAGCCCATAATGGGATACATATATGAGGGCATGGATAGGGACAAGGAGGCCATCAGATCCATGTGTGGAGGAGATGAGAGTAGATATCATCCCATTTGGGATATCATTGATAAGAGATGGAATAACCAGCTTCACAGGCCCATCCATGCAGCAACATATTATCTTAATCTGACATTCCATTTTTGTCGTACTTTCAAGGTAGATGAGGAGGTTCTTAGTGGGTTGTACTCAGTCATAGAGTGGATGGCACCTACTCATTGTACTACCAAAATTATGTGAGAGGTACAGTTGTGTTCTACTGCTCAAGGGGAGAACTTCTCTCGTCCTATCTACAAAGAAAGTAGGACAACTATGATGCCAGGTAAAAATGAGAGTGGAGAGTAAGACTATTTTTTTTTTCTCATTTCAGATAATTGATGGAACATTTTTGGCCCAAAAACACCAAATATTCAGAAGTTGGCCATTCACATTTTGAGCCAACCATGCAACGCATTTGGTTGTGAGTGCAATTGCAGTGGCTTCATTTGAAGCTCGTCTCTCCTCAACCATCACATATTCTATGACAACCTTCACTTTCAAAAACCTCTCTTTTTCTGTATGAGGGTTGGTATATGTTGCCTTCTTGGTTTGAAGTTTGGTAATCATCAATACTCCCTTATCCGACTCTTCCACAACTAGCATGTTTACCCCTTTCTATTTTGGGCAGTCGACATCTACATGGTTTCTGGGTCCACACCACTTGCATAGTAAACTTGCATTTTATTTTGACCACTCTAACAGTCTCGCACAAAGTGACCCCATTTATTACAATTTTAACACTAGATCATGGGTCTACCCTTCGTGGTGTATTGTATTCTCCTTCATGGGGTTTTGTTTGTATTATTCCCCTACCTATTATTACGGTACCCACCAAGTGATGCATTAGGGTTGGTAGGTGGTTTTAGAGGTGTAGCTAGAGGGGTAGCTTGCTCCCCTTGGGTAAAGAGAACTTGTGTGCTTCTTGTCTTCAGGATGTGCGAGCATTCCTTGATGGAATGGCCCAGTATCTGACTGATGTTACATAATCACTTCTTCAAGAAAGTAGCCCTTATATGACCTTCTATTTTGCAATCAATGCACCACAATTATTTACTATCTTTACCACCATGTTTTTTGCCTTTAACTACATCATTCGCAACATATCCCTTCATAGGGCTTGTATGGTTTTAGATTATTTGCCACTACATTCTCTTTTTCTATCATCATCACTAACATTCTTATTTCCCTGCGATGTCTTATCCTTGCTTTCTATGTCCATCACCCGATTGTAAGCATTAATGTATGAAGACAAGGCTGTTACTTTCATTTTTCTCCTCAAGGATGAATCAATCCCTCAATGAACCACCACTTCTTCACTCCATCGACTGGTTAGATCTCAATCTTGTTCATCAATTCTTTGGACATACTGTATACACATAAAAATGGCTATGAGCAATTAAATAAATATTTTATATTTATTTAATGATTATTCTTCTATTAAATAGTTAATTTGAAAAGATTAATTTATTTAATTCATTTTTGCGTCTTTCTATTAATTAATTCATCTATCATATTCTTCTAATTAATTAAATATCTAATATTTAATTATTCCTCTAACCAAGTTAATTGAATATCTAAATATTTAATTATCTCCTCCAAACAATTAAATATCCAATATTTAATAGTTATTCTCTTATCCTATAGTCTCAAATATTAAATAATTTCTTAAATTATTTAATCACTTTTCCAACTCACCTTCCATCTCCACTTCATCTTCCCTTTGCCAACTCATCCATCATGTGGCTAAGGAAATTAATATTTCTTAAATATTAATCCATCATTTATCTTCAACCACCAAATTTAATGAATATTGTGTACATACACATATTTCATAATCATCTTCTATATTCTCTCCAACACCCCCTACATCTTAGGAAGGACTTGAGTCCACTTGTCCTCTCATGCTTAAATTTCCACTAACCATCCCTAGATTCCCTCAGTCAGCAACCCAGTCAAGGTGAGATGAGTGACACTTGTCTTCTCCTTCCCCCTTTCTCTCAACCTTCACTTTTGCTCACAACCATACAAATCTGCAGATCTGATCATGACCATTGATCTAAGCCACATCATCTCATCCTCTCAAAGTCTATAAAATCAAGAGCTTTAGTTGAGAGAGAGTTAGACTTCAAGAGACTTCAAGTACATTTTGCAAGCTAATCATATGCATCCGTGAGTTTTAATCTTGAAACAAATAGCAATTATCATTTAGCATAATCATTTTAGTATAATCATGTAGTATTGCATATCATAGTATCAATTAGCTATCAGTTATCAGTCCATTCTTCATATGCCATCTTGGAAGCTATCAGTGCATTGTCTGAGAGCACACCATCTGCAACCAGGAACAGTGGATTTAGGACACAACGAGACATAAACCATGAAGGTAAAATAGAATTTTTTATGTATTTCGTGTAGTTTCATTGGTTGATTTTGGATTTCCTATAGCATTTCCATTGGTATTTTGTGAAACTAACTTGTTGTAGGTAACATTCTAAGGATGAAATTCAAGTTGACACATTTTGGCGCCCACCGTGGGGCTCATGGACCTTGCATATACCTTTAAAAACCTCACAAAAATAAAATTAACGAATTTGTAATGCAGATTCATGCATATGTGAATTCTGATAGCGCTTTTTCTCATAGGTTGGTGCATTTGCATCACTGGTTAGCGCATATGCCATGCAGGTTAGCGCTTTTGTCTGAAAATCTATGCATTTGCATCACTGGTTAGCGCATATTCCATGCAGGTTAGCGCTTTTGTCTAAAAATTTGCACATCAGCATCATCGATTAGCACTTTTGTCTTCTAGGTTAGCACTTTTGTCCTCTAGATTAGCACATTTATTAAAGAAATCGCGCTTTTGTATCCGCAGAGCAGCGCTTTTGTAGTCTAGGTTAGTGCTTCTAAGGAGAAAGATAGTGCATGTGTTAGATTAGCGCTTTTGTTTCCAAACTAACCAAATTTTCTTGCAGGCCCGAATGTCGAAGAAATTAGATTTTTCAAACTACTAACATGCATGTGCAGGATGGTGTTTAAGGAAAATTTTATGCATTTCTTCATGTAGTTAATTAAACGCCTTATTTTGGGAAGTAATATATCATGTCTTCTTCATTTAGTCTAACTAAGAGGATAAATTGACAGCATGCAACTTGCATTTTTAGTAACTTCTCTAAAATAGTTACACATAGACTTCTAAAAAGGCTAAAATAAACACCATGCTTGTTGGAGCAACATCTCCAAATAGGACTTAGCCAACAATTACTTTGAAAAGGTTAAAAAGAACACTTATATTTTGTGTCTCGAAAGTGGTAGGTATATGCTCTCCCCTTAATTGGGTGACCAAAAAGCCAAACCCACTCTTTTATGCTTTCTTTACTTTCAAGCAATTAAATTCTTTAGAGGGCCTGCCTTCCAGAGCTGCCTTGAGGGGGCTAGTGAGAGGGGAATGACCTAAAGTGGAAACGGGCTAATACCAAGTCCTTCCAATCCACTATAAATAAATCGTGTTTGTGACGAAAGTCCAAAACAACATGTGTTGATAAGTTCATACCGACACTATGTTTCCCCATAAACCCTATGGAGCGTAACCTCTATAGGCTGGGAACCTTCTTTATTTACAGAGCCGAAAGTGTTGCATGTATGGCCACATGACCGGAAGCCTTTACTAAAAACCACTGGTACTAGTTGCCAAAATCCTTCTAGTTGTTGGTGCAGGAGGTGAGACCTTTGAAGCGGCTCACACACATATGGTTCCTAGTAGAGATATAAAGTTTTCCATGAGGAGTTTTCATGGAAATTGGTGCTTGTCTGCCCCAAAGAAGTGAGTGCCGAGAGTGGAGGCAGTGGGGTCAAGCATCTAAATATCTACTTTGAATACCATAGCCTCGGGGGAAACCCCATGCGAGATTCAACAACTATTGTCTCAGCCTGCCATAAGACTTGTACTTGCTTGTG
This sequence comes from Cryptomeria japonica, assembly GCF_030272615.1. Lineage (NCBI taxonomy): Eukaryota > Viridiplantae > Streptophyta > Pinopsida > Cupressales > Cupressaceae > Cryptomeria > Cryptomeria japonica. Next base: position 68,663 of record NC_081405.1, read on the forward strand.
CATTTTGTTTATTAGACACTGTGTCTTCTATGTTTGTTACATGTTCCAAATGATCAAAAATTGAAGAAAATTATCATCTACGTGTGAGCAAAAATCCAACAAATTGCTAAAAAAAATATATACTAGGTTCATAATCTTGAATCAGATGGCAAACGAAGCTTGATCAATCTATACTAGGTTCATAATCTTGGATAGATCTTTCCTATTTTGAACCTAGGTTATATCAAAATCATAATTCCACCAACATTGGAATCAAACAAACTTGTAAATTGTCAAATGCTTATATGACTTTTAAGTATCACCTTAAGAAAAGAAAACCCAGTTATAAAGCTACTCAGAAAAGAATAAGATTCGTGTATATCAATCGCAAGATCTTATTAAAACATAGGACATTCCTACACCATTTTCGTCACTACCTACATGGCTGCGGTACAAAGTTTGACGGAGAAATTTTACAAGGATGTGCTTTTCAACAAAGAGATGCTTTATCACAACGAACAAACAATAGCGGTAAAATCAACAAAGCATATCTTCCTAAACCAATAATCACCTATTGACTTTGTCCTTTGGTGACTTTAACAACTTTGAAATAATCACATGCCAGTTTGGACTAGAGCCCAATACGAACAACTTAGAAAACAACAACAAATGGAGGAAGAAGATAATCTTGTATTTCAAACTTTGGGGTTTACCACTGTTGATGAAGAAGCAGTCAATAGAACCATTAGATACCTCAAGCAAGATTTCAAATTTGATAGGCTAATGGAAAAATTGTTGGCAAAGCAAAAAGAGAAATATCTCTTAATGTTGGCAAAATCTGGGGCTAAACTACCACAATACTTTAACATAGAAAGCTTGAAACAAGATGTAGAGGCAAGTAACACCCAAAACACAGATGATCCAAATAATGAGGATGTGAACAAAGAAAGTCATGAAGAAATAAGGAAAGAAAGGGATGACACAAGAAAAGAACGTATTGATAACAGAACTCACAAAGAAACAAAGAGAAACTATGTGGATAATCCATTATCAAACCTTACTCAACAAATGCAAACTTTACAACAACAGATACAAGACATGCAAAATGGAACAAGCTCTAAGAAGTATTCATTAGAAGATATATGCCCATACCCATTCGATAAGAATCTAAACATAATACCATTTCTACAACATTGCAAGATTCCTAAATATGACAAATACGATGGGAAATCTGACCTCGAGATCACATTAGGGAGTTTTGTACTATGAGCATGGAATTTGCTCATGATGAAACTTACCTCATGCACCTTTTTTCCTAGGAGTTTAATTGGACAATCAATGGAGTAGTTTTCAAGATTACCATCTGGAATCAAATCTTTTGAAGAACTTGTGAATAGATTCATTTCACAATACTCCTACAATATAAGGAATGAAATAACAATGTTGGATCTCCACAATGTTAAACAAAAGAATGGTGAATCTTTTATGATCTTCTTACAATGATGGAAAATAATGTTTAATAGGTATCCCCAAGATGTACTTGACCAAGAAAAAATGGGCATATTCATTGTCAATCTTATCAGTGAAATGAGTTATCGACTAAGAATGCAATGTCCTCCCTCTTTTGCCAAAATGATCGAGAATGGTCTAAAAATAGAGAATGCCATGGTAAAGAAAGGAGAACTAAAACTTTACAACAATAACAACAACCACAATAACAACAACAACAACAACAATGACAAAACCAAGTTCTGGTCAAAGAATAGGAATATCAGCAAAATGAAGGAAATGACGATAATAGTACTACAAAACAACAACAACCAATTTTTAATCTATCAAGTCAAATCCTAAGCAATAATAATCCAGAAAACAATAAAGCTAAGTCCTTTTTCTCCAATCCTCGGAGGAAATTCACAAACATTGGAGAACCTTTGGAATCAGCTCTAAAAACTCTGCTTTCCAACAAATTGATTGTTTTACCAGAAGCAAGAAGTTACAAACCACCAGTCAAGCCAAATCAGTGGAATGACAATCATTTTTGCAATTACCATAGGAATAAAGGACACCTAACAAATGATTGTCAAATATTGAAGCCCCTTATCCAAGATCTAATCGATAATGGAACCATCATAGTGGATAGCCATAAGACAAATGAATCACACCTAGCTTTCAAAACTCCACTTCCAAATTATGACAAAGGTGAACCATTACAATTAAAAGATGACAAGGGGAGATCCAAAGTGAATTACACTTATACATATGATGATGTGGTAAATGTAATCATTGTTAAAGATAATCCATCTTCAGAGCCAATCAATGTTATTACGAGAAGCAAAGCAAAGGTTACATTTTCAGGTATAACAAAAGATCCAACATCCACTTCACAACAATACAATTTAGTAGACCAATTACAAAGTATAGGAGTTGAGAAAATACGACACCACAGGAGCCCAAATAATCTCTGCAAGTTGAAAAACCTGTTGCAAGGAGAAGCAATGAAGCAAATCATAGAAGGAAATAATACACAGGAAAAATATACTCCAAAAGATGAGAGCTCAATAATAATCCTTCTTCATACAATGAAAAGAAAGAACTCAACCTTTAATAGGTCAAGAAACCCTAAAAGGGAAAACCTAGGTTTGCACATAATAATTAATTAAAATAATTAATTATATGCACCTAAAGTTAGCTTAAGTGTAAAAAAGATAAAGGGAACTTAAATAATTAAACAAATAATGTTTAATTAATCAATTAAATACTCGAATACTCTAACACCCCCCCTTAAGCTAGACTTAGGGAGAAGCTAAAACCTAGAACTGCTAATGAAAGCAATAAAGATGGGTCCCGGTAACAAGGCCTGATCAGGTACCCAAATACAATAAAATCTCTATGAACTGGAGAAATAGAGAAAACCACATGGGAACAAAACTCTACTCCAAAAAGAGATGGAAAAGAACACCACTGAAGCATGAAGAACTTGCAAACTCTATCGAAGAATAACTGTTGATCTGGAGAACCTCCACTGAAATAGAACATGACCAGGTAGAGAAGACTGTAATCTGCATGAGTGCCCTCAAATGACACTACTCGAATCAGATGGAAAACAAAGGCAAACAACTGAAGAGCTGATCAATCGAACCATAGAAGCATTAGAACCAACAGGATAAACCTCCCCATAATGCAGAAGTGGGAGAGGGACAGGAACACTGAAAAGAACAGCCAAAAAAAACTGCATGATGAAGAACCAAGAACATCAAAGGTGTTGAGACAAGTACATGGTGTCGTGGAAGGAACACTCACTTGACACACTCACTTGACAAAGTAAGATGGCAAACAACAGGCAAACATCAACCCCTCATGGCACTTGATCAATAGTACATGTACAATAAGACACAAGATATGCAAGATTCCAAGTAAACAATGCATAATGGCACTGTATCTCAGTGCATTTGCATAAATACAAGCTACAATGATAAGAAGACTGGAAAATAGAAACGTGAACCAAAATAGAGACACCCTACTCAGAGAAAAGATCCCAAGACCTGAAACAACCATGATATCCACCAGAGTGCTGAAAAGGAAAAAATTGAATAAAATATGCATGGAGAAGAATCTAGAAATAAAACTCAGATGGTTGGAAATTAAATAGCACACGCTTTTCGAAAATATAAAGTTTTCAAAAAACGGAGGTCGGATGCTCATTCTATGGCTCCTGGAGTGCAAAAACTAGACCTCACTTTGACTGGAAAAAAACACACTCAAACAGAAAAATTGGAAAAAATTACCAATAACATGAGGTCGGTCTTGGAACCATCTTTCTGATGCCTATTCATTTTCAAAAAAATGACTCTGTATGCCCAAGATAGAGCCAAAAAACCAAACCCCCCCTAAAAAAGGTCAAAAAAGGGAGTCTGGTGGCTGGGCGGTGCTCCGATGGCCAGGGAGCGGCACTCTGGTGGTGGACGGGTGGCTCCCCGGTGGCTAGGCAGAGGCAATTTTAGGACCGAAGCAGCATGGTTGTTCCTGGCGGTGGCGGCATGATAGTTCCCGGTGGTGGCAGCGGCAAAGGCCGGGCGGGGAGCAAGCACAGCACCCAAGGCTGCAAGGAGGCGGCGGGCCTAGGTCGGGCGGCGGGGGCCGCAGGGAGGCTGGCGGGGTCAAGGGCTGTAGTGGCAGCCTAGAGAAATGGCGGGCTGCGAGCGCAAGGCGGAGCTAGCAAGGGCAGCCGGGAAGCGGCAGCCGTAGGGAGGAGCCGGCGGGGGCCGGGAGCCGGCAGGAGGCCGAGGAAGAACAGCCGGTGGGAATGGAAGTCGGGGCTGGAGGAAGGTGGTGCAAGGCCCAAGCAGATGGTGACAGCTCTGTACCAATGCATGCAGGACCTGCAACAAGGCAGGGGCCCCACGGTACCCTGCGTACCATGGGGACCCCAAAAAAAAAAAATTCTTAAAAAGAAACAAAACCTTTTTTTTTCACTTTTTTTGAAAGAAAATTTTTTTAATAAAAAAGAAAAAATTCGGCCTACATGCCATAAAAAGGCAAAATAATTTTGTTTTGAAAATTTTTTTCTCGAACTGCGTGCCAGGGTCGTACAGCCTGGATCTGGAGAAAAAATGCTCCTAGAGGCTCAGGAACCAAAATAGGTCAAATTTTATATGACCATAGGGGTTTTGGAGCCTTCTAAGAATGATGGTGAGGTCCGTTTAGGCCCAAAGTGCTCAGAAAAAAAGGTCAAACCCTAGGTACATAAAAAATTCCTGAAACCCCAGATCTGCTTCCAAAGCAAAAATTCTCAAAACAAGAACAGGTAGCTGCAGATCTGAAGCTCTGATACCATATTGGAGTTGAGAAAATATAACACCACAGGAGCCCAAATAATCTCTGCAAGCTGAAAAACTTGTTAGAAGGAGAAGCAATGAAGCAAATCACAGAAGGAAAGAATACACAGGAAAAATATGCTCCAAAAGATGAGAGCTCAATAATAATCCTTCTTCATACAATGAAAAGAAAGAACTCAACCTTTAATAGGTCAAGAAACCCTAAAAGGGAAAACCTAGGTTTGCACATAATAATTAATTAAAATAATTAATTATATGCACCTAAAGTTAGCTTAAGTGTAAAAGAGATAAAGGGAACTTAAATAATTAAACAAATAATATTTAGTTAATCAAGTAAATGCCTGAATACTCTAACACAAAGAATACCCGCTCAAATATCAATTCTGAAACTTCTCAAGGTTTCACCTATGCATAAGGAAATTTTGGAGAAAGCTTTAGTGGAAACAACAGTTTCAAAAGATTTGGATATAGGTAAGTTCCAAAACATGGTAGGACACCTTATAGCTCCTCATTGCTTATCATTTTCTGAAAATGATGACGCATCCTTACAACATCCTCACAACGCTCCCTTACATGTTGAAGTCTCCATTTATAAAACTCGTGTCAAACGTGTACTCATAGATGGAGGAGCTGGCTTAAACATTTGTGCATTAAGTTTGATAAAAGCTTTGGGATATTCAGAAAATATAGTGGACCCAAAAAAGGAAATTACCATCAAGGCTTATGATGAAGCAGAATGTTCTTCTAAAGGAACTGTTGTGCTACCAATAAAAATAGGACCCGTGGAAAGGGACACATTGTGTTAGGTTTTAGATTTGAACCTCTCTTACAGCATTCTTCTAGGACAACCATGGATTCACAAGATGCAAGCAGTTCCTTCTACATATCATCAATGTGTGAAATTTCCTTATGAAGGACAAAAGATCACTGTAATTGCAGATTCTAGTCAATATTGTAATAATTTGAAGCCCACACAAGATACAAGAGTTCCACATAACAGAGAATCAGTATATCCTACCAAATAAATTCAAGCAAAGTTATGGGAAACTTTTGAGGAAAAGCTCAAATTAAATGATGAAGGAATGGGAAAATATTCTTTGCATAATTTTCCACTTTCCCCGAAGTCATATGGAAAGCCTACAGATATTCAATCAAAGACATTAAAAAGATCAAAACATATGTTTAAAGGGACATTTGTTACTGTTGGAACTCTTGAAGAAGAAAATGAAGACAAAGACATTCTTGGTTGGTTGTACAAGGATGAAGATACAACTATAGCAATAGCAACAGAAGTCAATATTCCCATAAAACAATATGGCAAAGGTTATGAAATCATGCAAAAAATGGGATATGAAGGAAAAGGACCAATTGGTAAGCGACATCAAGGTATTTCAGAACCTATTTGTCCACACTCGCAATCCAAAGAAGATAAATCTGGGCTTGGATATCTAAAATCCAATGAAAAGCAACATAATCATCCACAACAAAAGTGGAAAAAGAAATCAGTTTCTAAAGAAGAAAATTGGCAAGAAAAGCTACATCAAGCGGCTGAAATAGTAACCAATAAACAAAAGAAGCAAGAAGAACATGAAAAGAAAGAAGAGGAGATTACCATCCAAGGTAAAGAAAAATCATGTCAACAAGTTCTGGAAATACAAACAAATGCAAAATCTAAACAAGATATTCCAGAAGCAGTAAAAATAGAGATGGCAGAAATCAGGGAACTTTTTGCGCCAGATAACATTCCTGTATGGTATAGTGGAGTAGTCCTAGATCATGATTCATAGACAGATTCAAATGAGTATGAATGGGGTCCAGATGTCTTATCTACTACATCAAGTAAGGAACACAATGAAGACCAAGAAGCTATCAGAAAAGAAGAATTGTCTATTATAAAACCAAAGATGGAGTTAGAAACAAGACAAGAACAACTCAGAATTTAGGGAAAAGAGGTGTATGCAAAGAGGAAAGGGAATTACAAAGACAAAGAAGTAATGCCACAAGAAGTACAAAAAAGGATAGATCAAGCATCTGAAAATACAAGATTTTCATCAAAAGAGGAACAAGATGTATCCAGATATGGCAGAACCATAGAAGAATTAAGAGATAGTCAACTTGGATTGACTATTAGTCCAGAAGAAGTTGAGTTTGAAAGGAGACAAAATCTAGCAAGAGAATCCTCTTTATCATGTACACAAGTATGTCAACTCCAAAATGCAAATTAGGTCAATCAAGAAGGAATTTGCAGTATTAAAGATGTGTGTGTTGATATAATCTATTCATTTAAGGGACAAACATCAGTTGAAGAACCACTTGAGTGTGAACTACAAAATGCTAATATTGATTTTGTTAGAACTAATTCGGAGACGCTTGGGAAAGGCAATTCTCAAAAACATTTAATCTATGACAGTACCTATTCTATGCCAAGTTATGATCATTATGTCATGAACGTTGAAACACCTAATGATGACAGTGATTATGATTTACCCCTTCTTCATCCTGAACTAATTGATTGGGATAATTTAGATAACCCTGAACTGAATGTCTTTTCCAATGATCATGACTTAGACATGTACCTTAACGTTGTTGAACCCATCCCACCTAAGATATCTTCCATTGCAGAATCAACTAATGTTTCTCGTAGTCAGGAGAATGCCAAACTTTCCAGTCGCAAAAGTGAAATAAAACAAGGAAAGAGATATGTTGTTGAAAACCATTTTATGGAAACACTAGATCAATCAAAAGGGAAAATAAAGGACGTATTTGATGATGAAAACCTATTTGAGGTGCCAGAAGATGGAAAGTTTGACATTCTTCCTACATATTTTCAGGAGAGATCTGCTATCCTGGTAGAACCAACAGAAGCAGTAAACATTGGTACATCAAAGGATCCTAAAATACTTCATTATGTTGCCTCATTATCAGAAAAAGAGAGGAAAGAATACATGGAATTCTTTAAGCAAAGACAAGTAAATTTTGCTTGGTCCTATGCAGATATGCCAGGACTTAATCCAAATCTTATCATGCATCATCTTAATATGGATTTAAAAGCAAAACCAGTTAAGCAGAAGCTAAGAAAGATGCATCTGCACATTGCTCTTCTTGTAAAAATCGAGCTGAAGAAACTATAAGAAGTGGGTTTTATAAGACCTATTGCTTATCCAGAATGGGTTTCAAGTATTGTACCAGTATAAAAACCAGATAAAAGCATAAGGGTCTGTACAGATTTCAGAGATCTGAATAAAGCATGTCCAAAAGATGGTTTCCCGCTACCAAATATTGATATCATAGTGGACTTATCAGCAGGGCATGAGATGTTTTCATTAATGGTTGGCTTCTCAGGATATAATCAAATAAGAATCACACCTGAAGATCAAGAAAAGACAGCTTTCACCTATGCATGGGGAACATATTGCTAGAATGTTATGCCATTTGGGCTTAAGAATGCAAGAGCGACTTATTAAAGGGCTATGACAACAGTTTTCCATGATATGATGCATACATTTATGGAAGATTATGTCGATGACATACTTGTAAAATCTCATACAAGACAAGAACATTTGAACATTTTAAGCAAAAATTTTGACAGGTTGGAAAGATATCAATTGAGATTAAATCCAAAGAAATGTGCATTTGGGGTAACCTCTAGAAAACTCCTTGGCTACATTATATCAACTCATGGAATTGAAGTAGATCCTAAAAAAGTCAAAGCTATCATGGAGATGGAGTCACCTAGGAACATAAGTCAATTGCGATCTTTACAAGGAAGATTGCAATCAATCAGGAGATTTGTTTCTCAATTAGCAGATAGATATCTTCCATTTACCCATCTTCTACATTAAAATGTTCTATTCAAATGGGATCCAAAATGTGAAGAAGCTTTTTTGCAAATAAAAGAATATCTTATGAGTTCTCCAATACTGATATCACCAACCAAAGGGAAACCATTGTTTCTCTATATCTTAGCAACAAATGTATCATTAGGAGCCCTCCTAGCCCAACATGATGAAGGAAAAGAAAGAGTAGTTTATTATATCAGTAGAATGCTTGTTGGCTATGAATTAAATTATTCCTCAATAGAAAAGACATGTCTAGAAGTTGTATTTGCAACTCAGAAGCTGCGACATTATATGTTGATTCATTCTGTGAAACTAATAGCAAAGATAGATCCTCTCAAATATTTGTTGAGCAAGTCAACATTGATAGGAAGACTAGCCAAATGGGTTAAAATACTGAGTGAATTTAATATAGAGTATGTTGATCGGAAAGATATCAAGGGACAAGTTATCACTGATCAATTGGCTGATGCACCTTTACAAAATAACATGCCTTTGCACATCGAATTTCCTGATGCAGATAGCTTGACAGTAAGTAAAGACTTTTGGGAATTGTACTTTTATGGTTATTATACACAATATGGATCAGGTGTAGGAATGTTTTTCATCACACCTCAGGGCCACACAATTCCCAAATCATATAGATTGCGGTTTCCATGCACTAATAATACTGCAGAGTATGAAGCATTGGCTATTGGGCTTAAAATGGCCATTGAATGGAATGTCAAAGAACTACATGTCTATGGTGATTCACAACTTATCATCAACCAAGTAAATTATGAATATCAAACAAAGGATGATAAGCTTATGCCATACAAACAACTGGTGAAGGAGTTTAAAGGATACTCTAAAGAAATATCATTCACCCAGATTCCAAGAAATGAGAATAAAGCAGCAGATGCAATGGCTACAATAGCATATCTCTTGCAAAATAAGGAGAATCAACAATATTATGAATTTCTTGTGGAAAATATCTTAACCCCTACCATTCAATCCCAGCATACCTACCAAATTTGCCATATATTAGGAACCAGTCAATCCTCATATGGTCAAACTTATCAGTATTTAAAAGAACATATCCTTCCTCTTGACTTATCTCGCAATCAGAGAAGGAATTTTATTTGCTAGTCCTCTCGCTATACTATAATTTCTGATATCCTATATAGGCATGGTCTAGATGGTACTTTATTAAGATGTCTTGAACAAGAAGAATCTGAAAAAGTTCTTGACAAAGTTCATGCAGGTATTTGTGGCACACACTCAAGTGGTTTAACATTGGCTAAGAAACTTCTTCGTATGGGTTACGTTTGGCCTAGAATGGAGAGAGATTCATTCACATATGCTAGAAAATGCAAACAATGTCAAATCCATGGGAATCTCATTCATGCACCAGCACAAGAGTTATATCCTATGATAGGATCATGGCCATTTTTGCAATGACGCCTTGATTTGGTAGGAAAAATAAATCCCTCATCTTCTAATGGACATAAGTTTATTCTTATAGCTACTGAATATTTTACTAAAGGGATTGAAGCAATGCCTTTAACAACAGTGACAGAAAAACAAATATCATCATTTATTTTGAATTATATAATTTGTCGCTATGGAGTTCCTATGACCATTATCACTGATAATGGAAGACCATTCAAAAATCAAGATGTGAAGGAGCTATGTGAACAATTTCATATCCAACATAGGTTTTCTACTCCATATTATCCACAGGGAAATGGTCAAGCTAAGGCATCAAACAAAACTATCTTGAAAATCTTAAAGAAAATGGTCAATGAAGCTGGAAAAGACTGGCACATTCAGCTAAATCCTGCTCTTTGGGCATACCGAACTAGCATCTGCACTCCAACAGGGGAAACTCCATATTGTTTGGTCTACGGATTAGAAGCCATATTACCTATAGAAGTAGAGATACCTTCTCTACAAGTATCCTTGCAAGGTCTTATACCAGAAGAAGAAGAATGAGTCTCTCGACTCCGGGAACTAGAACTGCTTCAGGAACATCGCCAAAATGTAATAGATCATTTGATATTATATCAACAAAGAATGGCAAGAAGCTATAACCATAGAGTCAAGCTGCACATTTTTCAGATTGGAGATATAGTTGTAAGGGAGAATCCAAGAAATCAGCAAGATCGAGAAAAGAAGGGAAAATTTGAACCAAATTGGCTAGGACCTTTTGTCATAGTAGCAACATATGGATCAAGAGCATACAAGTTATCTACCCCTAAAGGTGATTGGTTTTATGAACTTATCAATTCTATCCATCTCAAGAAATTTTATGCTTGAGATATAAAGTCATGAAAAAATCAACAAAAAGCATATCAAGTCCTGAAAAATCAACAAAAAGCATATAAAGTCTTTGAAAATAAAATAAATGGAAAAAATGCAATAAATTTAGATAGTGAAAACCTGGTAAATGGGTGCTATCTAAGAAGTAAGTTCCTCCATCTATGAGATCGCTTTGCACACCTATCCACTTCATCCTATCCAATCTATCACTTCCATATATCCTAGCTTATCCATTCCATCTTTCACATCCATTGCTCTAAACCATTAGTAAGAAATATGCAGCTTACAAACAGTTATCAATCTTTGACATACTTGTCGTAGTCACTGTCTTAGATTTTATAAGAATCAATCCATCTGCATTTGTATCCCACCATGGTTTGGATCTTGATGAATTCATACATCCATAACAAATTTTTGTTTCCGCTGGGGGCAAAATCTGAATTCCTTTTGCTAAGGTGATCTTTTGAATCTTTGAATATCCAAAACATTTGAAAAACTTAGAAAAACTAAAAACACCTAGGATTTTGAAATAGATAACGAGCAACAAAGCAACATAAATCAAGGCATTTCATCAACAACTGAATCATGAAACTCAGGAACCGAAGAATCGATCAGCAAGTAATAAAGGATTATCAAAAGATCATTCATCAAGATGATTATATCAGTTAATGACCATAAGAACATGTGAATGACATGCAAGATTCAGTGCTTATATCTTGATTTTATTGCTAATCATGTACTCTATGCAACTCAAGGATGTCCATGACTAGAGAAGCTATGATGAGGCATGATTATTTTTCTTTGATTGTTGTATGTGGTTTATCTCTTACTATGGTATGTACTTGTCTCAGGATATGATCGGCAAAAGATCAATGAGGACGTTCCAAGTCATGCATGAAAGAGGATAATCCTTGTTTGTTCTGCAAGCAATACTCAGGTCAACTTGATCCATTATATCAAGTTGCTTGTATTAACTTGCTATATCAAAATCCATTTAAGGAATACTCAGGTCATCTTGAATCATTATGTCAAGTTGCTTGTATTTTCTTACAACATTTAAAAGCTCAATGATGAAATCAAAGCACTGTTACAAGATAGCATATGAAGAATGGTAGTACAATTTTTAGTTAGATCATTTCATTAGCTCATTATTTGTCTACATTATAAGCATTCATGGTCACTTACATTATAAGCATTTCATTTCATTAAAGGATCAACAGTCAAAAATAAAGATTGAGTATACTTGGACAAACAAAAACAATTTGCATTTTAATCATTATTCATTTCATTTAGTTGAATTTTATCATTGCATTAATTTGTATTCAATTAAATGCATTTCATTCATCATTTAGTGTATCATCATTATTTTTTGCATTATCATTCCATTAACGATCATTTAGTTGCATCTTTGCACTTAGATTCATGAACATTACATATAAAATCAAAAACATTTCATGTAGATCATTTGCATCATCATAAGCATTAAAGCAATCATTCATTTGCATTTCCATATAGATCATTGCATTTGTATCATTTGCATATCATTTAAGTTAGTAATCATTTTCATTTGCATCCAAGATCATCAAAATCGAAAATCAAACAAAAGCATTTATCATGGCATCATCATATAAAGCATAATCATAAAATAAAGTAACATGCATAAATATCATTATCCATCTAATCATTACATCCATATAATCAAAGCATATAGATCATCATCAAATAGAGTAACATAATAAAGATCATCATCATATAGAATCCATGTTTGCATATAGATCATCATAAAAACAATAAAAGTCCAAGTATACAATGATATCATATAAACAATACAAGTGCCTCAACTCAAGTCACAGTTGTCTTGTACCACTACCACCTAAATTTGTCCATCTCTGTGGTTCTGGGTGAGAAGATCCTCTAGATGTCTGTCTCCCATGATCACCACTCCTCTGAGGAGGTCCCATGACCCCACCACTACTAGTATCCATCAACACAGTGGTATGATAACTACCTACTCTCTGGCTCTCTACAACTACCTCCTCATATCATCATCATCGATGGGAAGTCTCCTTCCTGGCCCAAACTAATGCTCTAACAGTGTCAGCTGAGAGAGTACCTGATCCAACATGTTGAATATGATCAAGAAGGCCTTGAGTATCCTGTTGTCTCCTAACAGCTCTATCCCTCTTAGCCATAAGAGTTTGTACCTGTGCTTGAAGCTGATCAATATGTGTTCTAAGACTGTCAATGGTCTCCTTCTCTGGTGCATCCTGCGATGTCATATCATGCACTGGTGCATCCTGCTCGGGAAAATCTTGTTGTGGTGCATGAATCCCAATCTCCTCCTCACCACCAACCTGTCCAACTGCTGGAATCTCAGTCTGAGTAACTCTCTGAACCCATCATCTAATAAGCGGAACATGATCCTCAGGATCCTTGTCATCTCCACCATGAGCTGCAATAACCCTAGGGTCTGGCTGAATTTGACCAAAATCAATGCCTCTCCCATAACCCCCATCCAGTCCAATCACCCTGCCTCCTCCTATCAATGGAAACCCTCTCGATGATCTCATACATGTCCGGCCATGCTCCCTCCCAATCTGTCCAACATCCCTCCCACCCATAGGACGTGGTCTCCCAATCCTGCAAACTGGTCCAAACGGTCCCCCATGGACTCTCAAGCGACCTCCCCTCCATCCAGGTCTCCTACCACCACCACCTCCATCCCCACCCTCATCTCCACCTCCCTCTGCCTTCTAAGAAGCTCTGAGCTCTCATCTCTATCTCCATCTCCTAACACCTAGATCATCTGAATCATCATCATCATCTCCTGAGCTAGGAGGAGGATCTGTTGGATCAGTAATATGAGGAAATGGATGAGCTAGTATGTACTGAGCATAATCTGCAGTAACCCCAAGATCAAGAATGTGTAATCTTATATCATAAGCCACTCTTAAAGTAGCAAGAAACTCTACGCAAGCAATCTCAAATGAAAAGGAAGGTCCCCAATCTCATCTATCTTTGTACCATCGAGCATATATCATCACACTAGTAGGTATAGGCTGAATGATACCAAACTGTTTAAGAATGCGACTAATCAATTGTCACTCAGCAATATAAGGAGTCTGACCAATGAGATATCTACTCTGCATGATAAATGGTAATGTCTGTGCATCATCCATCCATGGCTCACAATCAACATATGGTCTCCAAGTAATGCTATCCAATGAACCAAGCACCCAATGCCAATATTCCATCTTACCCAGCTTATGTTGAGTAAGGATACTTGCATAAAAATACACATATGGCTGCCTCTCTTCATGAACTTTGTGATGGATAGTTCGAGTCACAGCAATGTGCTCCCAGCACTAGATCTGTAATAAAGAGCATCTTGTAGACAAACTAGCACTCTCATCATACACCACCTAATGAAGATCATGATATAAATGTGCCAACATACAAACACCCCAAGCATATCGAGTATGATGCTGCATCATACTCAGGATAATCTCACCCCATCCAATAGCAAAACCTCATGATCGCCTATCAGGACAAATAAATCCTCCAATCAAACCAGCAAGAATTACAGGGAGAGTCTCATAATACATCACCATATCCTCCCATCGGATCTCTCCTCTAGCGATACCATCATCAGCAAAAATGGATTTGCAAGCCTCTGTCCCAACACAATCCTAAAAATCATGCTACACTAACTCGCCAATCACTGGGATGTGCAAAATCCTATAGACATCCTCAAGCGTCACACTAATCTCACCTATGGGCAAGTGGAAAATGTTATGCTCAATGTGTCATCTCTTGGCTAATGTCATCAAAAATCCTCTATTATGCATAATCTCAGGCATATACAACAGATGGCATAAACCACGCGCATCTATATGTCTAACCTCAACCTATGTCGGCTCTGGCACTAAATGACATACTGCCAGTAATTTCTCCCAACACTGGAGAACATCAAGTTTCTCCTATTTATCAAGAGAATTAGATCAATCATCACTTATCTATCTATCAAATCAAACTCAACTAACTTACGCTATCAAATCAAATCAAAGCAATCACTAATCTATCTATCTATCAAATCAAACTGAAGCAACCTATGCTATCAAATCTATCAACTCAAACTAAAGCAACTTAAGCTATCAAATCATTTTAAAACCTATCAATCATGGTTTTCTATCAATCACTAAGTTCAATCAAAACTCTGCTAAGCTCTTGCATCAAAAACTAAATCGGTTTCTTAGAGCTACTCTATCAAAACAAATCAAATCGATCTATCCAACAACATCAATCAATCAATCAAGTCCCTATTCATCATACATGCACATCAAACACGTTAAATCTAATCATCAAAGTGATTTTTAGCTTTTGCACTTATCAAAAACATCAATTTTAAGCATATGCACTAAATCTAAATGTAAATGCGCTAAACTCAAGCATATGCGCTACCTTTTTATGCAAATGCGCTAAACCTACAAACATGTGTGCAAAACAAAGCAAAAGCGCTAACTTTGGCTGCAAAAGCACAAACAAACAATTCACAAGTGCTATCCTATGCAAAAGCGCTAACATCCTTAACATATGCACTATTCTAACGAGCATATGCGCTAATTTGAACAAATGCACTAAACCTAATTGCATATGCGCTAAAACTAAATGCAAAAACACTAATTTAAAACCGAAAATCGCAAAAATTTGAAAAGTTTAAAAACATGCCTAAAAACATGAAAATTTACACGACAAGTTGAAAAAAAAGCTCGGGATAAGATACATATCGGATACCCATACTCGGGAGGTCGTTGATATCGTCGAACACCCTCAAATCGATGGTTCTCCACAGGAATCACCATTTTGCCACCTCACCAAGAAATTTTCTTCACAAGCTGACAAGGATAACAATGAAATTAAAATTAACCTTGGTTAATTTTATATTTACTATTTGAAGAGTAATCAATGCTATTCAATGGGGAAATTTAATTTGTTTTTTACAAATGAATTTAATTGACTGAATTTTTATCAATTATCATGAGATCAATCATTCAAACTGAAGTTTTCAACAAATTCACGATCAATCTCCTAAGGGGGTACACAATCAGGATTTTCATTTTTGTCAGGCGCATTATCAAGAGACTTGGTTTAATCTTTGAAACAATGTTATCTCGACATCGTTTCAAAGAGGGGCAAAATGTATACACATAAAAATGGCTATGAGCAATTAAATAAATAATATTTATTTAATGATTATTCTTCTATTAAATAGTTAATTTGAAAAGATTAATTTATTTAATTCATTTTTGTGTCTTTCTATTAATTAGTATTCTATTAATTAATTCATCTATCATATTCTTCTAATTAATTAAATATCTAATATTTAATTATTCCTCTAACCAAGTTAATTGAATATCTAAATATTTAATTATCTCCTCCAAACAATTAAATATCCAATATTTAATAGTTATTCTCCTATCCTATAGTCTCAAATATTAAATAATTTCTTAAATTATTTAATCCCTTTTCCAACTCACCTTCCATCTCCACTTCATCTTCCCTTTGCCAACTCATCCATCATGTGGCTAAGGAAATTAATATTTCTTAAATATTAATCCATCATTTATCTTCAACCACTAAAATTAATGAATATTGTGTACATACACATATTTCATAGCCATCTTCTATATTCTCTCCAACACCCTCTACATCTTAGAAAGGACTTGAGTCCACTTGTCCTCTCATGCCTAAATTTCCTCTAACCATCCCTAGATTCCCTCAGTCAGCAACCCAGTTAAGGTGAGATGAGTGACACTTGTCTTCTTCTTCCCCCTTTCTCTCAACCTTCACCTTTGCTCACAGCCATACAAATCTGCAGATCTGATCATGACCATTGATCTAAGCCACATCATCTCATCCTCTCAAAGTCTATAAAATCAAGAGCTTCAGTTGAGAGAGAGTTAGACTTCAAGAGACTTCAAGTACATTTTGCAAGCTAATCATATGCATCCATGAGTTTTAATCTTGAAGAAAATAGCAATTATCATTTAGCATAATCATGTAGTATTGCATATCATAGTATCAGTTAACTATCAGTTATCAATCCATTCTTCATATGCCATCTTGGAAGCTATCAGTGCATTGTCTGAGAGCACACCATCTGCAACCAGGAATAGTGGAGTTAGGACACAATGAGACATAAATAGCATTTTTTATGTATTTCATGTAGTTTCATTTGTTGACTTTGGATTTCCTGTAGCATTTCCATTGGTATTTTGTGAAACTAACTTGTTGCCGGTAATATTCTGAGGATAAAATTCAAGTCGACATACATACGATTGTATGCTCATATGTTTTTGTTCTTCCCTTGCTTAGTGTTTTAAATTTCTATAATAGTTTCATTATTGTCTCTCAATAGTTTAAACTCTTCCTGAAATGCCTTCTTCAATTGATTCTATGATGCCTTGTATTGATTTTCCAACTTTGTGTATCAATCAATGGCGATTCCTTGTAGCATGGAAGGAAATGCCTTCAACTAGTAATTATGGTCATCCTATTCTCCTCCCATATTTGTTATGCAAGTCTTGCAGACGACGTGGCCTCCACCTGTTTGTCCCAAGGTGAAGGAGTGCTTTGAATATTACGCCAAGCTGAGGAGAAGTTGAGAATAAGATGATAATGTGGAAGACCAATATGAAGTATTTGTTGCTTCCATACTTCCTTCTTTTTGCTCACCTGCAAAACATTACCCTTATGTGTCTCAATAAGATCAAAGAAAACCACTAGCATGGATTCAATTCATGCATTTTTTGAGAAATCCTCTATTGTTAAGGATTTTGCTTCCTAGATTTGTTACACTCAACCCTTGAAGGCCTTGAACCATATCAGATGAATCTTCAAGCGTCTAATTATCTTCTTTCAAGAGTTGAATATCTATTCACTTCATATCTTTCTGCATAGTATTAATCAATTCTTTTAACTCCTTCAAAAGCTTGATAGATTCATGTCCCTGTTCAATAATTGAGTTCCTCCATTCAATATTTTCTTTACATATGAAAAGCACATTGTCATCAAGACCATGTACTAGCTTTTCTGCCAGGAAGTTCATGACTCCATACCTCTGGGTATCCCTCATTTGCTTCAATATAGCCACCCATTTGCTTTTCTCTTTTTCCCAGGCAATTGTTTATGTTTCCAACTCATTGCCTAAAGACTCTGCATTTTCAAATACTTTAACTAGATTAGAAATGTAGCTTGTACCTTGTTGGGCAATTGATTCCAGCCACTCACTGAAGATGTCTGCTACCATTTGGCTTCTCTGAACTTGATCAAGCAGTCTCTGGTTCATTGGTGATCTTGGATCAAATGACAAAGGAGATTGAGAGAGTGGTTATGGATTAGGATCCTATATGGCATTGATGTATTGGGCCATCTGCATTTGATCTATTTCATTTCATTTTTATCCTTTTCATCTTTCCAAGTCCTGGTCAGAATTCTCTTGGTTGAAGTCTCCAGGTGCTTATCATCTACAACTCGAGAGGTCACACCTAAATCAATCTTCTCAATAAAAAATTCCTCCTCAGTGATATTATCAGCATCTTTATTTGTTGGGGGTCTGGCTACCTCTACAATCCAATGCCATGTTTGGTCATCCACATCTATCATCACTTCGGTTTTAAGTCTCTTGGACTTTCATGTTCTTCCCAGACACTTATTGACCATGTCCTCCATTGGAATTGAGATTGAAATTACATTTATTTTCTTGGTAAGTGAAGAACTTAACCATTTCAGAATAGTAGATGTTTCCCTAGGTGGAGGCAATTGTTGGTTAGTGATGACAACAGCCATAGTGTTCACAGAATCCTCAGCTTCTTGGGTTTCCTTTCCCTTATCAATAGCACCAGTAATGAGCTTGTCCTACATCTAAGCACCCATCATCCCTTAGGTTTCTTCTTCGGAGTCTAAATCTACTATAAGTGGACTTGTAAGGAGTTTCTGACTGCTTTTCTTACTATGAGATCTGGTGACACGAGTAGGGGAGGAACTTAGAGAAGATTATCCTAAATTTCAAATTTTGATTTTCTCGGTCCTCTATTTCTCATTACCTGCAATATCAATACAAATGTCAAAAGGGGGAAGAGATAC
The DNA here is from genome assembly GCF_030272615.1 of Cryptomeria japonica. Classification (NCBI taxonomy): domain Eukaryota; kingdom Viridiplantae; phylum Streptophyta; class Pinopsida; order Cupressales; family Cupressaceae; genus Cryptomeria; species Cryptomeria japonica. The sequence continues at coordinate 87,759 of NC_081405.1, forward strand.
TTGAGAAGTTGCACAAGTTTGACCAACTTTTCTACTCTTAGGTACAAACATGGGTTGTTGTCCAAAATGACGGTCTTTTAGCCATCTTTATGTTCATCTAATCACATTGAAGGTTCTAGCCTGAATGTTGTCATCCCCTTTTCTATCCCAATCAACTTCTGGAATAGGTTGCCCCTGTATCTTCTCATTGAACTCAGGATCAACAACTTCTTCACCTTCATCCTCTTGTACGTCAGAGATATTCATGGACAAACCCATTGTCATAATTTGTTGAACTATGAACCTCGACTGCGATCTTCTTCTAACTTCAAATTCATCATCACAGTTCTCCCAATAATCTTCTAGCTAAGGTTCATAACAAAAATCAACATCAACATTTAAGTTCTCTATGGAAAATGATGGGGAGATATACTCAAAGAGAGTTAATTCCTTTCCTAAGGGAAGTCGGGAGTTGTCCTAGTAGGCTCCCTTCATTGTTCATCTAGTCTCAAAGTCAATTTAGACACCACAACTCTCTAATAGTGCTCCCAATCAAGATGTGCTCACTGGTTGCTCAGGCATGGTTGAGATTCACAAGAGTAAATCCAACCTTACACTCTCAAACTCCTAACAAATGATTGTAGAGTTTGTAGTAGGTGTTTATGATGTTTCCCAAGGGTGATCAACTAGTTTTGAGTGGGGTTTTGATTCAAATTCCCATCACTCCTTCCTTTTCCTATTTTCTAGGCCTAGTAGCCCTAGAGCCCCAATTAGCCCTACCTAACTAGTTTTTGTGGATTTTCTCCCAATTTCTCCAAAGACCCACATAAAATATTTGCTGATAAGGATGCCCTTTTGGAAGTACTTTCCAATTTATGAATTTAGGAATCTCAGTTTGACCATATAGGTACGAAACCCAAGAAATGCTTGTTTTAGGTGGTTTTGGGCTTGGCTTGGTCTTTTTCCAAGGGTTAGGTGTCTTCCTTGATCTGACACACCTCCAAATTCACACATGTGCTCTACCACACATCACTTGTTCATCCCAAACAATTTTCAACTCCAACCCTTCTCTTTCCTGCAAACACTTGCATGATCTCATTCATTTCCTAACCGGGCGATGACTGGGATCGCCTAGGAAAGGATGCTCATTGGCCTTTCAATGACCTCCAAAGGAAAATAAAAGCTATATAAACTATAAAAAGGTTCCATGGCTCTATTCCCAAGGTCTATTGAGAAGAAATCAAAGGAATTCAAGTTGGAACCATGTTTGGGCCTCTCAAACCCTTACTCAGGCCGAGAGCTTGCAAAATTGAAAACTCAATTCAAACCTAAAAATAAAAATAATCAAATTGCTTCCTGAGCACTACAATAATATGTAAAAAACAACAACTAAGTACATCAATGCAATCAATCCATTAAGTACTAATTGTTGCTCTAATTCTTGAAAAATGCAATGTAAAACTTCAAAAATGGTCACAAATAGTAATCCAATCAACTCCAGGCATTCAAAAACCTCATTACATTCATTCTCAGGGATTTTTAATTCCATTTTTTTCCTAACTAACTCTCCATCATTTTCCTAAGCAACCCTTTGCTCAAAAATGCAAAAAGTTGCTCAACGTTGCAAAAAGTTGTCAAGCAACTTTGATAACTTTTGCCAAAAAGTGCATTTTTGCCTTACATGGTTTGTTTTCTCCTCAAAACCATCTAGGATGAATAAAAACCATTACATTAACATTCCCCAATTCCAAACAAGGCTATTCAGGGCATTTTTCATCAAAATGCAAGATTTTGCCATTTTGGGCTTACAAGGGCTTACAAGCCAAAATTGAGAAAATGCATTCTCCTAAGGACATTCAACCTACCAAAGCATTAAAAAAAATATGAAGACATCAGAGAAGACTCTTATTCACCACTCCAAACCATACTATGAACAAATGCACCAAAATGAAGAAACTGGACTCAAAACTAGGTGCTCCTGCACCAGAAAACCTTCGGCTATCAAATTTATGTCTAGCAACATATAACTGCAGATTGAACTTCTTGAATTCAAGTTCAATATTCAAGGCATCTGAAATGGATCTACAACTATAGTATCCCATCTCTAATAGAAAGAAAACTCTAGACTTCCTCCACTTCTCTTATCAATATAGGCTAGTTGTCAACTGACTTCAATCAAAATATAGCTATCCAGAGCATACCAGGTAACCTGAAAGGTTCACCCTGAAAGCCGCCAACTCTAATATAGGTGAACTGAGAAAACTGGATGAAGAAACTACCATAGATACCTACAAATTCCATTGCTTTTGTTGACAATCTCCCATTTATGTTACCCTGCAGCTCATGAACCAATCTACCTGCAAAAATATAATTCCACCTCATGAAGTTTTCAGCATATCTTTGTTGTTGCAGGTGAGGATAGTATTCATAGACTCTTATCCCATCAATCCAAATTTCATGGTGTAAGACATTCCAATCTCGAGTGCAAGAAAGCATATAAAATAGGTACAAGGACATATAAAAAACTACTCATCCCTACAAATTTGTTTAAACTCTCATGCAGTCTCTTTGCAACAACTTGTCCCCAATCTAGGTATATGCACTTCCATTCAACATGACTTGAACGTATAAATACATCCAGTCTTCCCAATAAAAGGCATGAGTATTTCCCTTCAATCTATTCAATAGAACAACAATATCATGTACTTTTGTTATGAAATGCTCTCTGGTGAGTGGCCTTGGTAACTTGAAACCTCCTTTTTGAATTTTCACCAACTAGTTTCTAGCAATTACGGTTTTTTAAGTGCTCTTCTTCTCAGAAAAGAAGGAGTACGAAGTACCAATGGTCCCATCTTCATATGGCTCCTTATGAGGAATTCCCATGGCTGCCATTACGGTCTCCCTATCAATTTTAAATAGCACCTCACCATTGATGGCCCTAATACACCTATGTTCTGCATCATACCGATTCATACATTCTAAAACTAGCTTCGGCCATGGTGCAACAATAGGAAATGCAGCGGCCTCAATTAGACCACTTCTTACAATTTTCTCCATCATAGAATTTTGGGCTGGATTCTTAACTCTTTCAAGGAAATTAGTGAGGTCTACTTGTGCTAGTGAAGTGTCACCCATCTCTGGAAGTGAGCTAATCAAACAGGAAGTACACCCCAATTTCAGCAGAGTTGGCCTCATGATGGCCCCTCTCATATTTATCAAATAATTTTAGAAATAAAATGAATTCCTCTACATAGAAAAAGGAATGAACAAAAACTAGCTTCTGAACAAGAAAATACAATAGAAGAAGAAATGATTGCAACTAACCTGATCCCGACAGCAAATTCTTGAAAATGGTGCAGGAGCACCTAGGACTTAGGCTTGTAGTCCTTCCACAATTTTGGTTTGTACTGGCCTTAGCCAAGTCAGGTTCCTAATAAGGACTCCAGGAGGGTCCAAGGTGTGTGTGTGATGTTTGTTTTGAGTCAAGTGTACGCCTAGTTGAGTTGGTTTTCTTCCTAGGTTTGCACTTTGTGAGTAGGTGGTAGTTTGAGTAGTTGAAGTGGCCTTCTTGATGGTCAAAAGTGGCATAACTTGGTGTGAGAATTAGAGAGGTTTAAAATGGTCTTAGGAATTCTTAAAAATTCTTGAGTAATGACTTGTAATAGGTTGTTTAGGTTGGCAAAGCAAAATGTGGAAAGTTGTAAAAGTTGTCATGACAACTTTTGTCCTAAAAGAGCTTAGCGGTGGAGTTAGGGATAGCACAATACCCTAGAATGCCTCCACGCATGGGGAAGACTATTTAAACCTCCTCTTTCATGGTTACCAAGGTTGGAAATTTGTTTTTGTATGATTGACAATCTGAAACTACTCATTTTCGGACTGTTATCATTGTTTTTGTCTAAATTTGCATAAACTATGAACACTAATGGATTGAATCCATTGATCCAGTGTTGGATTGTAGTTCTTTGGTGTGTTCCAATACTATTTGTTTCATTTCATGCTTTTTAGTAAGTGTGAGTTTTTACTTTCATTATTTTGTTTCCAAACAGCCAGTTTTGACTTGTAAATAGCAAATTCTTGTAAAATGGTTGCCCCATAAAATCCCTATGTTCTACCATCATGGCCTGTTGGGAAATGGAATTCAAACCATTGTATAGTGTAAATATGTAGGGAGGAGTTCTATAAGTGGAGATTAACATGGTTACCACCTTGTTCTAGGTGAGTCCAGGAGCAACCCGGCTAGAGAAGACGGGGTGAAAATTGAGTGCATAGTGCAGAGGTGAAGCCATAGTGATCCCAGCAAAGTTGAAGCCATAGTGAATTGGCCTACTCCTAAGTCAGCAACAGAGGTGAGAAGCTTCCATGGACTAGCTCAGTATTATAGGAAGTTCATTAGGCAATTTAGTGCTATATGTGCACCAATATTGGACACTGGTAGAGGTGGAATGAAGGCAAAGTTTCAGTGGAATGAACAAGCAAATAGAGGTTTTGAAACCTTGAAAGAGAAGATAGCTACTCAACCGGTGTTAGTGTTGCCTATTTTTGAGAAACTCTTCACAGTGGAATGTGATGCAAGCAATGTTGCAGTAGGTGTTGTCCTAAGCCAAGAAGAAAGACCAGTAGCTTTCCATAGTGAGAAGCTAAGTGATGCAAATAGGAAATACTCCTCATATGACTTGGAATTATATGCTTTAGTGCAGGCTTTAAGGAAGTGGAGACACTATCTCCTTCCTAAGGAGTTTGTAGTCTATACGGACAACCAAGATTTGAGCTTTCTAAACTCACAAGACAAACTCAGTCACAAACACATGAAGTGGGTAGAGTATATGCAAGCCTACACATTCACAATCAAGCACAAAAAAGGTCAATTAAACTGGGTTGTTGATGCATTGAGCAGAAGACTTTTGACAGTCCAAGAAATTCAGTTAAGGAGAATAGGTGTTGATAGTTTTAGAGACCTATACCCAGATGATGAAGACTTCTCAAATGCCTACAAGGTATGCAAAGACTTCTCATTTTCATAGCGAGTATTCAAATTTTACCTTTCAAGATGGGTTATTGTTTAGAGGAGGACAACTTTGTGTGCCTAGAGGGTCAATGAGAGAAAATCTCATACAAGAGAAGCATAATGGTAGCCTTAGTGGTCATTTTGGAGTCAACAAGAATCAAGAGTTGGTTCAAAGGTATTACTATTGGCCTAGGATGAATCAAGATGTTAGGAAGTATGTGGAAACTTGCATTGTTTGTCAAAAGGCCAAGGGCACTTCTTCAAATGCTAGTTTATACCAACCTCTTCCCATACCAAATAGACCTTGGGAGTGAATTAGTAAGGACTTTCTAGTAGGCTTACCAAGGACAAAGCAGGGATTTGACAGCATTTATGTCATAGTGGACAGATTTAGTAAGATGGCCCACTTTGTACCTTGCAAGACTACTCATGATGCATGTCATATAGCTCAGTTGTTCTTCAAGGAAGTGATAAGGATACGTGGTTTACCCATGAGCATTGTTTCAGATAGGGACTCAAAGTTCATGAGTCAGTTTTGGAAGACACTTTGGCAAATGCTTGGCACCAACCTCTCTTTTGGATCAGCCTACCATCCACAAACTGATGGGCAGACCGAAGTGGTCAATAGGAGCTTGGGAAACTTATTGAGGTGCCCTACCAAAGAGTATGGTCAGACATGGGATCAAGTGCTATCACAAGCTAAATATGCTTACAATGACACAATAAATAGAACCATCAGCAAGAGCCCTTTTGAGGTGGTCTATGGTCTTCACCCAAGGGGTATATTGGAGCTAAGGGACTTAGGGAATGCAGCAACAAGAAGTGGATATACTAAAGATTTTGTTTAGTCAATGAAAGAGGTACATGAATCAGTCAAGCAAGCATTGATGGAGAACACAAGTAAGATCAAGAAAAAGGTTGATGAGAGAAGGAAGAACCTACAATTCCAAGTAGGAGATCTTGTCATGGTGCACCTAAACAAAACAAGGCTACAGCAAGGAGTACCTAATAAGTTGCAGATGAGAAGGTTGCATCCATGTGCCATCCTAGCCAAGTATGGAGAAAATGCATACAAGATGGACCTACCTAGTGACATAGGATTGTCACCGATTTTTAATATAGCAGACTTAGTTGCTTACAAAGAGCCAATTCAAGCTTCAGATTGCAGTCACTCATAGGTATCAGATGATGTAAATAACCTTCCAGTACTAGCAAAACCAAATCCAAAGGCTGAAAAGGTATTGAGTTCAAGGATCGCTAAGAAGACAAGGCATCAAATTTATTGGGAGCACCTAATCAAGTGGTGGGGTATGGATGATTCTGAGGCTACATGGGTGCTTGAGATAGATTTCAAGAAGTTAGGCATTGATTAGAATCTAATCTCCAAAGAGGTGACTTAGTTTTCTTTTGTTTGGGAGAATGGTGCAAGAGCACCTAGGACTTAGGCTCATAGTCCTTCCACAATTTTGGCTTGTAGTAACCTTAGCCAAGTTAGGTTCCTAATAAGGACTCTAGGAGGGTCCAAGTTGTGTGTGTGATGTTTGTTTTGAGTCAAATGTAGGCCTAGTTGAGTTGGTTTTCTTCCTAGGTTTGCACTTTGTGAGTAGGTGGTAGTTTGAGTAGTTGAAGTGGCCTTCTTGATGGTCAAAAGTGGCATAACTTGGTGCTAGAATTAGAGAGGTTTAGAATGGTCTGAGGAATTCTTAAAAAATCTTGACTAATGACTTGTAATAGGTTGTTTAGGTTGGCAAAGCAAAATGTGGAAAGTTGTAAAAGTTGTCATGACAACTTTTGTCCTAAAAGAGGTTAGCGATGGAGTTAGGGATAGCACAATGCCTTGGAATGCTTCCACGCATGGGGAAGACTATTTAAACCTCCTCTTTCATGGTTACCAAGGTTGGAAGTTTGTTTTTGTATGATTGACAATCTGAAACTACTCATTTTCGGACTGTTATCACTGTTTTTGTCTAAATTTGCATAAAATGTGAACACTAATGGATTGAATCCATTGATCTAGTGTTGGATTATAGTTCTTTGTTGTGTTCTAGTACTATTTGTTTCATTTCATTCTTTTTAGTTAGTGTGAGTTTGTACTTTCATTGTTTTGTTTCCAAACAGCCAGTTTTGGCTTGTAAATAGGAAATTCTTGTAAAATGGTTGCCCCATAAAATCCCTTCGTGCTACCATCACAGCCTATTGGGACATGGAAGGAAACCCATTGTAAAGTTTAAATATGTAGGGAGGAGTTCTGGAAGTGGAGATTAACATGGTTACCACCTTGTTCTAAGCGAGTCCAGGAGCAACCCGGCTAGAGAAGACAGGGTGAAAATTGAGTGCATAGTGTAGAGGTGAATATAAAACCTTGGCCAATCCATTTGGGATTATTCATGAGGTCCATACAGATTTTCAATAGCAAGGAGAAACCTTGACAATTCATCTAGATGCCCATTTTTCAAACTTGAACAGTCATTGCCGGTTAAAGGCCTAGAAACCCTATCAAACCCTCATTTTTGGGTTAGGGCATTGTACAGCCAGTTGGAAGGCCAAAAGCAACAAAATATCTTAGGTTTGGGTGATTTTTTGAAGAAAAATAAACCTTTTTGCAAGGTATTTTGGACCGATTCCCTCAAAACCCTTGAAAACCGGATTTTGGAGGCCTAATAGGGGCTCATCCTTGTAGCCCTATTTCTAGGCAAATTGGTGAAATTGACAAGTTGTTGTCATGATAGCAAGATTGAGCATATAGGAGACACGTTGAAATGGTAGGGTTCCTAGTCAAACACTTATTGAAAACACCATGAGATTGGCAAAGAGCAAGTCTTAGAAGAGATTGGGAAGGACTTGGAGGTCTTGGAGCATAGCTAGACGTGGTGAGGTTGGTGGAATTGAGCAACACCAACTAGAAGAAGTGTGAGCAAGCTAGGTAAACCCTATCAGAAAACCTTCTGAATGTAGATACAATACCTCCGGCTTCCTTCACTTTTATGGCTACTGAGAAGGTACTAGAAATATTGCTAGCTTTTTCAACAAAAATAAATAAAATCTCACTCAAATCCTAGCTAGTTGTACTAATTCAGTAAGCTCGTGTGAATTGACACCTGATTTGATGGATATCCGACATGCATTTAATTTTGGGTCATTCCATTACATGACACATGAACTACCATGATTATTTGCCATAATTAGAAACTAACATTTTGAACTACTTGAAATATTCCCCTTTCCCATCGCCATTTTACCTCCATGATACGTGCACCACTTCTAAATGAAGCCTCGAACTATGAATTCCGAACTTTGAACCATAAACCAAGAAACGAGAGGTTCAAAGGTTCAAGTTCAACTTTGAGGAATAACATAGAACAAAACATAAAACAGTCTTCATGACATAACAACCAAAGTACAATGAACAAGCAAAGACATAACTGATGCATAATCAACTTTGAACCTTGAACCTTGAACCAAAAGGTTCAAGTTCAATATAAATTTTTAACAAAGCGCTCACCTTTACCATGAAACAGAGTCATGAAGACAACTATCTTCAAAGTGCGCTTTGAACTTGAACTTTGAACTTGAACTTTGAACTAATGACTTGAGTTCAAAGGAATGAAATATACAACCGAAAAGGAAAATAAAAATTAAAGGACGACCTTCAAATTGAAACTCAAAGAAAATAAGGGAGGATTAACACATGGGTACGACATTCACTCTTCTTCCTCCCTATGGGTTATTACTTTGTATCAGTTTAATATTTGTTGTGGATGTTGCTCTTGATTTCTTTCCTCCCTTTGGTCTTATAATTCAATCAAATTTCACGCCAAGAGTCTTGGAATTATCCCGAGAAGACCGACGGTCATGTGGTTCACTATGAGTCTGGCATGCATCTTTCTCTTAAGGACCACTCTCTCCCAAGCTTACCTCAACATGTATTGATCAACTGAAACATCACATAGGTCTACCAAGTCTTGTGTCGACCAATCTTCCTCATTATCACTTTTTGTTAGTAGTACTTGTTGTTCAAATGATTGGTTCATTACTCCACCATCCTACCTGTCACCACTCTCGGGCACTCTCAAATCTCCAAGTTTGAACTGAAAATGATGCCAAAATGTTTACTCCCTACAAGAAATGTTCTTCAACTATTAAGAGTAAATAGGAATGTAACAATACATATAATCAACACAATAGTTCAGAAAGAAAACATCCACATATGGCCAGAATGATATATCTTTATTTCTAATATGTAATGTGTGTACAACATATCTCACAGTTCTTGATACAATCCATAAAAATATATTACTCAATGGCTGGTTAAGAGTGTCGAATGTCAGCAACTACAAACTACTCGGGAACAATTATTCATTACATTGTCAATTATTCTTAATCAAAACATTATTTATCTACTTGGCAAAACTACTACCAACAAATAAGTTATTTAATTTATTTAATTTATTTATTTAGCTTTTTCCCCTCATTTATCTTAATCATTCCCTTTATTTTATTATTTCCACTACCTACACTTCAATCTTAGCCGACTATATTTTATCCCACCTCTTAGGCTCAACCCTTTGTTTTTAGGATGTTCTCTATATAAGAGGCTTCCTCCTCTAATTTTCAATATAGCAACCTTGGAGCATACTTACATTTTGTCAAATTTACTTTAGCCTACATCAAGCCGCATCATCACAACCACATTTGTTCACCATTGAGCTCTTGTGAAAACATAAAATATGAGAGCAAAAAATCAAAAGCAAGATCAATGGGGATAGGAGAACAATAAAGACCAAACCCATTGAATGTGTGAATGGAATCATTTGATTTATTTCACGGTTTTACATATTTTATGGTTCTTCATTGGTGTTGTGTTGGATTTAATTGTAGATATAGGGTTGTTGTGGTTGAATCTTATTAAGATTTACAATATTGAGTTCAAATTCAACATATACAGTCGTACCAAAGAATGACCACAAGGGACATGCATAAATCACCTCCTATGTTGAGTTCGCAAAAAGAATAATTGAAAGGTTTGATGGTAGGGACCCTAAAATTAACTTCAAGGAGTTGGAACAATTCAAACAAAAGGACTTTATTGATGAGTACATAACAAAAATCCAAAGATTTTCAGTCTTAATTACTGACATATCCAAAAGGCAACTCATAGTTCTATTCATGGATGGACTAATGTATCCACTAATAGGTTGGGTAAAGGATCTCAACCCCAACACCTTGGAAGAGGTCATCAATAAATCTAGAGACATGGATTCTAGGAGAACTAAGAACAAAGCATCATACAAAGATCCACCAAAACCAAAGGAGCAATTCAACACACCATTCCCAAGAGAGGCATCAAGGAGAAACCAAATGGATGAAGCAAATTGACAAGACTTCAGGATACTGAAACTTTTCTTTACATGAAAGAAGCCATGGGAACAAGGACAATGATGCATGGGGAAATGAAAGATTCATTACATTGAAGTGAAACCATAGAGTGAAGGGGAAGAAGATGAGGATTTGAATAGTAGTGAGTCGGAAGATGAGGCTAGCCTACCTTCTCTTCAAAATAAAAGTGGCGCTCTCGCCACCATAATGGGATCTTACAGATCTACAACATTTAAATTCCAAGGATTTTTACAAATACTTCTCATTACCATTCTCATAGATGATGGAGCCACACAGAATTTCATAAAAGCAGCACTCATCCAACTCCAAGAAATCCCAATGTATGAACAAGAGGCTTCACGTAATAATGGTCAATGATTCAAGACTATGTTGCCACACAATAGCGCCAATGCTTGAGGTCACCATTGGAACTTATGTGTTCCATGACTATTTTCCTGTGATGGAATTGCACAACATAGACATGATATTAGCTATACAATGGATGGAATCTACTGGCAAATTCACACAAGACTTCAAAACCATGACCTTCAAATTTAGGTTTAATGGTTGAAAGGTTGTTCTTAAAGGACTACTTGATGAACTTCCTCAAAAAATCAATCTAAAGAAAAACATGGGCCTCTTAATAAGTACAAGAAGAGCATACCAAGTCGTCACCAAAGGCTAGAAATAAAATGCCCTGAAAAGACTATTCAACAACAAGCAAAGGAAGCCTCCATCTTTATGGCACCTTTTGGGCACATCAAAAGATTCAAGGAAGGTATACAAGGATTCCATAAAGGATTGTTAAGACCAAATACTAAAGGTTACATAACCAAGGAGATAAGGAAGAAAGAAATAACTTTGAATGAAGAAAGGAATCATTATAACATGCTTGTGGACAAGCATCTCCAAGAAGGGGAGATTGTGTTTTCCCCGTCAATGACCTAGTCATGATTAACAATAATATGATCAAGGGTGGTGTTATGCCCTACATACCCTAGCCCCATTAATCTCCTTTTCTTGAAAATATGGGCCCCCTCTCTTTTGTTTTAGTTTTATGTTTTTTTGCCTCTTGCACCTCGGAACCTCGGAGTCCTAAGATGCTCTTTGCTTGGTTTTTAAAGTTCACCCTAGAACCCTAGAGTTCTGAGGTTGGCTTTTGTTTCTATTTTGTTGAACCTCAAAACCTCAGAGTACTAAGGTCTTGCCTTGTTCTTTTTGTGGAAGCCTCAGAATCCCGGAGTCCCAGAATTTTGAGTTCTTCATGTTTTGTTTTTATCTTGTTTAACCTCGGAACCCCAGAATCCCGGAGTCCTGAAGTGTTGTTCTACTTTTACCTTGGAACTCCGAAACCCTGGAGTCTTGAGGTGTCTTTCTTGGTTTTCACCTCGAAACCTCGGAGTCCTGAGGTGAGCTCTTTTCTTTTCTTTTTTTTGTTTTACCTTGGAACCCCAAAACCCCAGAGTTCTGAGGTGTGCTTTCAGTTTTCATGTTTTCCATCTCGAAAGTCCGGAACGCTGGACTTCCAAGGTCGTGTTTAAGGCGACTGTACAGACGAAGTATCGGGGGGGGGGGGGGGGTATAAATAGGAGAAATTAACTTTTTTGAGCTCATTTGTGCATTCAAGTTTTCTGGCCTCCCAGTTGTGATCTCCCGACTTCACGCCTCTGTGTTGTTGAGTTCTTTGTGGGTTTTCTTCCACCAGGCTAGTGGATTTTCCCCCTCTTTGTGTTTTCTTGTTTAGATTTTCTAGTTTTTTAGCATACATTTTCTTTTTCGTTTTTCTCATTTTGTGTGTTTTGATCTTTCCGCGTTCCCTAGGTTTTCAAACCCTAGAACCTCAAAGTTTCGGGCTCTGTAGTTCTCTTCACCTCGAAACCCTAGAGTCCCAAGGTTTATCTTTTTTGGGTCATGCCTTCACCCCAAAACTTTGGATCCCTAGAGTTCCAAACCCCCCTTTGCGATGAATTACCCCCAACCTCGGAACCCCAGAGTTTTGAAGTTCCTGATCCTTTGTGGCCATGCTTTACACACCCCGGAACCCCAAAGTTTCGGACCATCTTTTGGGTCGTCACTTAAACTACCCCAGGACTTCAAAACCCTGAAGTCCCGAATGAGCCATGTTAGCGAGTCCACCCTGGAACCCCAGAGTTATGGGCTTTATTGTTCTAAGCTTGTTTCCACCTCGGAGTTCCAAGCCATATTATTTTAGCCTATTCTGACCTTAGAACCTTGGACCCCTAGAGTTTTGAAGTTAGTTGTTGTAAAAGGAGTTACTCACCCCAGAACCTTGGAACTCTGGAGTCCCGAAGTGGGTGATATTATATATTATTTTTTATGCAATAGGCTAATTTGTAGTTCTTTCTTGTAGATCAAAGCTATCAGATGGACCCAACCTCCAGCAAGAAAGGCAAGGAATTGGATAGACTCCCCGCAACCATGAAATACCATTATCAAGGGCAGGTTTATGCTTCCAAGCTGGATGATCAAATTAAATGGGTGACGGATACTAAAGTCAGACACATTGAAATAGAGGACATCAAGACACAGTTGGATAGGTTGAGGTTGGAGGCCCCTTTAAGGAGAATTAAGAGATTAGGGCTAGTAGAGGCTACCATTTTTCCACAATTTGTCCAAGCCCCGAAATTCATCATGATCGTTGCACAATTCTATAACACAAATACTAGGAAGTGCATAGATGATCAAGGCTTAATTATAATAGATTTTTTAGTAGATATGTTAGGGTTTTTATTTGACATTCCTTCAAGAGAGGAAGAGATGTTGTTGACAATTGAGGAGGAATTTGGAGAGGGGTGGAATAACGATACCGCCTCTTGTAAAAGACACATGAATGAAAATTGTCTTGAAGAGGAGAGAATGATAGGATTGAATTACAATGACATTCTAAGGGATGATTTCAATGAGCCACAATGAGACCTAATCATTATACTGAGCAAGGCCTTCAGTAAGACAGATTGCCGACATTTCCATAATTGGATGTTCCAATTCATGACAACTATTTTGATTGGGAAATGATACTTTGATTGGGCTCAAATATTGTCAGATAACATACATAAGCAATTGGTTGGTGTGAATAGAATGAAGAAATTCTTCTTCACCTCATATGTTATTTGGATAGCTGCCCGAGCAGGCAAATTTCCAGGGTTGCAAACAGAAGGATAGCTCAGAGATGAAGAAGGACAGAAGAAGGTGTGGGAGTATTATACTCAACTCTCATTGAACAATGCAAAGACACATTTCAAGAGAATAAATGATGCCTTCCTCTTCCCAGTTATAATAAAACTCACAGGTGATACAGGGTACATAATAAGCCCAGAGGCCATGGCAATAATCAAGGAATGGGCATGTTGGTTCATTCAGAACCAACATTCCACATACATCAAGGTTAGTGGATTCATGGGGAACCCCATGCTGCACCCCAGATACTGTAACGACAAAATCATACTCTTAGATTATGTCAGGCATATGCTTGGGCTACAATCTTTGTTATCTTCAAATCACAAGACAGGTGTTCATTTTTCTATTTCGATTGGTTGTTTTTCTTGTTCCAAAAATCAAGTAGAAAATTCAGCAAAGCAATAGCTGCTAGATCTACATCTAAAGGACTTTAATTATGCTTGAGAATATTCTGACCCATATGGTAAACTAAAGCAAATAATTCCAAAAGCATATGATGGGCATAAGCCAAGGTTGGAGAATTTTTGGGCTAACCTCCAAGACAGTTTTGAAGTCAGAGAGAAAAATTATTCTAGACTCTCGGTGCCCCAGATAAGAAATTTTGAAATAGAAATTAATCTCCCTAGAGAATTGAGGGATGATGGCGAATTACTAAATCCAACATATAAAGAGCAAGAAATTGATAAGAAGCCTCTCTCTCCAATAAGATGGTCGAGACAGGAGGAGGTAGACATAGATTCAACAACCCAAAATGTTATAGAGAGGACTAGACAGTGGTTTAATTTGAGGATTAGGCCAAGCACTTCAAAAGGGAAGCAAAAGGAATCAACCTCTGGTGTTCCTCAGTCAAGGGCTCATAAAGAGTATGCCCACAGGACAAGGTCTAGCTCCAGAAAGAATGCATCCATGAACCCAGAAGAAGCTGCCCAACCTAAGAAAACTACTAAGGAACTTCTTGGACAGGTCAAGGAGTAGATGAGAAAGGCCAAGTTTTTGAAAAAGGTCATAGATTTTGGAATAAGGGAAGGGTTAGGAGCCATCCCACTAGATGAGGTGTGTCCCGTCAGAGCAACGATTGGGAAAATGTCAAGAGAATGCACTCAGGAGAAAGATGAGAAAGGAAAAGATGATGAAAGTACACAACCTTCTCCTGATACCATGGTAACATCTCCACCTACTTCCCTAGTACATCCCCCAATTTTGACAACATCAACCACTACCATTCCTATGACAGCGCCTATATTTGCACCAGCTTATACTTTTGTTATGACATCAATGACATTGCCTCCATTAATGCAAACATTTACTCCCACTACTAAAAAGGTTGGCATTTATAACATTGAGTCATATTCCAACAAGGAGGATGAGCAACTTGTAGTACAGTTGGTGCAAAGAAGGATTGAAAAGAAGAAAGAAAAGAAGTCTACTAGGCTCAAGAAATAGGCATCGGTTGACCCCATGGACATTGATAAATAGGGTTTACTAGCTGAGCAGCCACTTGGGGAAGAAAAGGAACAAAACGAGCCTAAGGAATCTCAAGATGAGAGATTGGTTTTAACTCTGAAGGACCAAGAGAATTTGTTGAAAATGATAGCTGTCAAAGGAGAAATAAAAGGAACAGACATAGGGGATAAAGAGTTTGAGGAAGAAATAAGTGACAGGTTAGGAGAGTTGCATAAGCAGTAGCAGTTAAATATTGATATCTCTCTCCAAACCAGCCAAGCTCAGCCGGGTACTTCAACCCAAGATGTTCAGATCCCTGAACAAGAAGAAGAGGAGAAGGATGAATCAAAATAGCAATCAAAGGTACATTTGGTGACTACAAACATCATACCACATGAAGGTGATAAGGATGATGGCATGCTGCAATGGTTAAGCTTCACCTTCGAGAAGAAAAATAAAGTGGTAATGCCTAAGGTGGCACTACAACAAGCAATCATTGAAGAACAAAGGAAAACAAAGAAATCCAAGACCATACATCATTTATCAAGAATTGGTTCTGGTGAGGTGGTTGTCGATGTTGCGGTTCCAACACAAGCTGAAGGCCAAAGCTCCCCCAAATACCAAGTTTCACAGGTAAAATTGGGTAAATAGATCAAATGGGGAGAATTGGATACATTGGAGCTTGCAACCAGTGTAGTGAGAAGTAGGATAGAAAAGTAACACACTAGTCACTCTGAGGTGAAGGCACAATTGGAGTTGTTTATGGTGAAAAGTGGATAATGGAAACAACAATATTGAAAGACAAATAGATTCAACCATAAAACCCTAGCCTAACAACAACAAAGATCCACAATAACATATGAAGATTACCTAAGACAATGCAAATCAACAAAATCAAAAAGATTATACAATCACATGTCCACTAGGGTTTGAATATCCATTCTTCCTATCTCCATTGATCTTGCTTGATATATTTTCTCTCAGATTTTTTGTGTGCACAAGATCTCAACAAAGAATGGAAATGTGGTTGATAGCTTGATCTCAAAAAGGCTTGATTGCATAAGATTGATTAGACAATTAGAATGCTTAGGGTTGATCATGAAGGAGAGTATCCTCTTATATAGAAGATATTGTAAGAAATCAAGGGATAAGATTAAGAGGTGCAAAGATAAATGGTTAGATAGGATTAGAGGGTAGGTAGAAGAAATAATAAAATGATAAAGGGGGTGGGTAGTGTAGGAATTAAGAGATGAATGACATGTGTCGTGGGTAGAAAAGGCTAATGAATTAATTAAACTAAATAAAGATTTATTTAATTAATAGAAGTGGGATCAATTAAATAAATAAAATGTTTATTTAATTTAGGAAAATGACAATTTAAATAAATAAAAGTATTTATTTAAATGAGAAACGACTTAGAAGATGATTAATGAGTTAATTAAATAAACAAATAAAGATTTATTTAATTAATAGAAGACTTAGGATAAAATAATTAAATAAATAAAAATATTTATTTAATTAGACAAGACAATTTTAGGTGTCTACAGGAGCAATACAAGCAGTTGTTGGTAGAGATGAGCAAGCCCCTAGATTTACTCAATCATGTCTATCCATTCTATAATCTGACTCATGTTAGCTGGTTTCAAATCTCTTGATCAATGAACAACACTAGGCTCATAGATTTGCAAGAAAAAATCAATCCACTTGGAATCTTGAAGCGTGAAGCTCATAGGGATCTTTTGTAGTGCCTTGAGAAACCTTGATAGTAGTGCATATGGTGGTTCGCCCTCTAATCTTTTCATGTTCAGTTTGCACTGACATACACCATTGGATCTACAAAGGTTGGATTGCACTAAAAATTAATTTGAGGCTGGTAAAAATAATCATAAGGCTAAGAAAACATGAGCTGGGAGAGCAGGGATGCCAACACTGTGAAAAACACTTCTAGCACTTTGACACGTGTTGCTCTTGTACACACATTACACCCTTACTGACTGGAAAATTCTGAGACTCTAGGGGCTGCTCTTAACATTTATTTTTGCCATTGAATTTGCTCAAAAACAAATCCTTAAAATCATGCCATGAATATATACACTATGAGGGCAAACTATCATACCAATCCCTTGCATTATCTTTCAAATACCTCACAAAGAATTTCATTACAATATCTTCATCATGAATATGAAAGTCTACAACAAACTCACAAAATGACTGAATATTCTTCAATGCTAACTCATTTTCATTTGCATGGTGTTGGTTAACAGATTTGCCCCTTTCTTTAAATTATATTTTAATTTACAATATGACTCATGCACATCCCTTTATGAAAGGAAAACAAATAAACCAACAGTTGGGTGAACCGATTATAGGCTCATCATCTACATTAGAGAGCAACTCCTCGTGAGATTTACAATGAATTTTTATGCAGAAAACTTTGAAATGAATACACGTTTAACCAAAAAGCGCAAAAGGTTTTCATATTCATTCATCAACATAAAAGAATGCTTACAAATCAAAACTGAAAGAATATCTTGAAGATCTATTTCAAATCAAGAGCTCACAAACTCCAACTTTCACACATGTTCATTTCGTAAACTCAAAATAAAGAAAACACATAGCAGTAGAAATACTGGTTGATTCTCTCTCCTGCCTCACAGGACAAGGGGGACCAGTACCACTTAATCTACAATGAATTTACTTGCAAATAATAAAATCAATGAATTCAAGAACACAAATAGAACTGGTAAATGTAATGATATATATTTCACGCATCAACATATATCCCAACAGGGATCACTAATCCATCAAATACACAGATTTAAAAGATTGCATTCAAAATATCATTTGTCATTTAAATACCAGAGATATATGTTCAGAGAAATTCAAGGAAAATCAAAATTGTTCCTCCAAATCATAGTTTTTTCAGACCCTTACGTAAAACTAACTTCCAACATAAATAGACCCCAAGCTAATAGTTTGTTACAACATAAACTAAATCTTAACTTTAACCATAGGTTAAAGAAACCATTTGCTTAAAAACAAAAGAAACTAAGACAATAGCCAAAGATCAGTTGACATCTCATCCCTTGATTGATCAGGACTCCGTCATGGTAGAGGAAGTTGTTGATTTATCCTACTTTGCTATAGAACTGCGCATGCCCCGCCACTCCAAATGTGCAGCTGAGAAGTTAAAGATGACTTGGAAGTAGGGGAGTCCAATATGCACAATATGTTGTTTCCAGACTTCCTTATCCATATTTACCTACGACACCTTTGCCTTCTGCGCCTCCAAATGATAAGAACAAATCGTGAGCATTGATTCTATTCTAACCACCTTCGAGAAATCATTTGTAGTCAAAGATTTTGTTTCTCTGGTGAACTGTATCCTTTCCTGGAATATTTTTGCCATATCTGTAGCAGCTTCGATTGTCTGAGCATCTTCTTTCATAAGTTGAATGTCAATGCACTTGAGATCTTTTTGCATTGTGTCGATAAGATCTGTCAATCCTTTCAACAGCCTTGTAGATTCCTTGTGGTCCTATTTGATAGTTGAATTCCACCATTCTACATTCTTCTTTGACACATATAGTACGTTGTCATCCAAACTCTCCATAGATTTCTCATCCAAGAACTTCATCACACCAAATTTTTGGACATCGTTCATTTGCACAAGTACTGCCACCCACTTAGTCCTTTCCTTCTCCCAGGCAACATGATAGGGAGGTTGCTAGGTAAGTTCTCAAAAGGCCATAAAAGGAAACAAAAGGTATTGTTTATGCCTGCTCTTTATGTTTGCCAATATCAAGTTTAGTTTAGTTTGGTGATAGCTCACACCCATGCTCAAACCTACTCCAATTTCTCACTCCACCCATCTACACATTCTCAAACACTGTTCTTTTGGCATTCAACCCTCTGTTTCAGAGTGCATTAGGATTCTTCGACATGGACATGTAGGGTAACAAGATTTACTCAAGCTTTTGGTAATCAAACTTAGTTTAAGCCCATAGCTTTTAGCTTGCTCAATACCCCAACCAAGGGTCAAAACCTCAAAAAGAGACTACACACTGTCCAAGGGCCTATATGTTTCTTCTTTCATTATTTTGGGAAGATCTCATGAAGTTTCTTAAGACCCCAAATCCTCCTTGCAATCGGGTTCTTGTAAAGTGTGTGTTATGCAGTCAAAGGGCTACTAGCTCGTGGAGGGGTAATTGACACGTTTTTGCTTGTCCTGCTCTACGATGGGTCTCTCCTCCAACAACCTTGATTTGGATGGTATTTTTAAGGTATATGATAGTGTATTTTCATGGTTTAGGCCACTATTAGTGCAAAATCATGACTGTCCACTATTTGTGGCACTTTTGAAGGGTATGGTAGGGTTTGGACCAAAGAATATAGAAAGGTCTTCCCAACTCCACTAATCAAGCCTCAAAACTTGCTTAGGACTCCTACCACACCAAATAAATCCTTCCCTATTACTTCCCTGCAAACATAATGCCAAACACTTGGCACACATCTGAGAAAGGAAGTGGAATACCACTGTCACTGTCAAAATGCTGCCTTTTACCAGTCAGCTGCTGCCACCTCTTGGGACCTGCATAATAAGGAGTTTCAATTGCAAATATACCTCAATTAGGTCTGAAAAACACTAACCAATCTTCCTATTACATTTCCTTCTTAGTTACAAGGCTTGGATGATGCTTTTGAAGCATTCCATGAGCATTTGACAAACACAATTCAGAAAAATAGTGAACTCGTTGTTTTGTTTACAAAGTGAGAATATTCAATAGGAATGAGCTGCTCTAAAAAACCAAGGTGATTCTAAACACCCTTGGCCATATGTCCAGACATCTACCTCATACATTTGTTCACTCCAAATTTCTTTTGGGTGCAAATCTTGAGTTTTTGATCATGCTACTAGCCAAGTAATCAATACTTGCCTAGTATTCACTCAAGTCCTCCTTCCAAACACAATTTTGGCATAAATTAAAGCATATGTAGATTATATAAATGAGTTCCAACTTGACTAAATCCATTTTGTGGGATCCCAGACCTGGATTAGTCAAGTGGTGGCATTTAGAAACTTCAAACCCTTGACAGGGCAATGAGCACACATAAGTAAAATAATTTTGTACAAGCAAATTGCCAAAGGAAACCAGTACTACAATCACTTGGAGAGAATTGTACAACTACTATTCATACTTTCCAAAGGTACAATATGGACTATGAAGCTACAGTATGGACTGTTACACCAAAGGAGAAAAAAATAGTGAATAAAGCCAAAATGTCATGATTTTTATTAGGAAACTCTTGCTTGTACAATCACCAACCTTCTTCAAGGAAAAGAGAGGTATTTTTATAGTCCAACAAGTTATTTATCAATCCCAGTATAGACATGAGGCTTCCACAACTTCATTTTGCAAGAAAAGTAAAAAAATGGCAACTTTTACAAGCCCAAATGACAACATTTCTTGCTCCAAAAGGCATTTTTGACAATATAACCTTATCAACTTTTCTAGACACCTTAGAAATGTTTAAAAACACTTATCAAACATGTTTCAATTCTTTGGAAAGAATTAGAAGACCTTTTTGGCAATTTTGCACATTTTTGCCAAAAATTGTCAACTCAAAGCCTGAAAGGCAAAACTTGATCTCTTGAGCCCAAAATGAGATCAAAACCACAAAACAAGACACATAACAACCTAAAACAACATTATCAACCTAACACAATAAATTACAAACATGTAAGCATAAAATAATCAAAAATGAGAGTTTTACTCAACTAGGTGCTCCTGCACCATACTCCCCCAAAAACAAAGAAGTCATGTGACTCCTTGAGGCAAAAAAGAAGAAGGTATTATAGCTTTCTGAAAGTTAGCTTCAGGTATCCATGTGGCCTCTGAGATAGGCTTGTCCTTCCATTTTATTAGATGCTCCGTGTAGGTGTGATTCCTTGTCTTTTTGAGAATCTTGGAGTCTAGAGCCTGTTCTTCTTGGGGAGTAGAAAGAGAAGGGAGAGATAGATCAGAAAGGTATTGTGCAACATCTGAAACTCTTTGAATCTCCTCAGGTGGCTTCCCTTTGAAAGCAATCAAATCTGCAACATTAAAAATGGGAGACAAAGAAACATCAGTAGGCAAATCAACTTTGTAAGCATTAGACCCATACTTAGCCAAGATTTTGAAAGGGCCTATTCTCCTCATCTGAAGTTTGCTTGGAACTCCCTTTTGTAGCCTTGCTTTGTTCAAATGAATGATCACATAATCCTGCTTGAGTTCTAGGTAATCCTACCACAAAATCCATACTAATGCAATCTCAAGGCCTATGTGGAATGGGAAGAGGCTGATATAAAATAGCATTGGAGGAATTACCTTTTGCCTTCTGACATACCAAAAACTGCTCAACATACCTCTGGATGTCTTTCTGCATCTTAGGCCAATAATAGAACCTTTGAACCAGCTCTAAGATCTTGTTAAGACCAAAATGTCCACTTAAGCACCCATTGTGCTTCTCCTGAATGAGGTTCTCTCTCATAGAACCTTTTGGAACACACAACTGTCCACCCCTGAATAACAAACCATCCTACAGAGTGAAATCAGCATATGCACCATGGAAATTATTCTCAAAATCTTGACAAACTTTATAAGCTTCAGCAAAATCATCATCAATAGGATACATATCTTTAAAACTATCAATACCAATGCTTTGTACTTGAATCTCATGAATAGTTAATAGCCTTCTACTCAAAGCATCTGCTGCTTTATTCAACTGACCCTTCTTATGCCTAAGAGTAAAAGTGTAAGCTTGCAAGTATTCTACCCATTTAACATGCCTATGATTCAGTTTATCCTATGAGTTCAAGAAACTTAGTGCCTGATTATCTGTGTATACAACAAACTCTGTAGGAAGAAGATAGTGTCTCCATTTCCTAAGTGCCTATACTAATGCATAAAGTTCTAAATCATAGGAAGAGTACTTTTTCTTGGCATCATTCAATTTCTCACTAAAGAATACAACTGGTCTATTTTCCTGACTTAAAACAGCTCCTACAGCAATATTACTGGCATCACATTCAATAGTAAAAAGCTTATCAAAACTAGGTAAAATGAGCACTGGTTGAGTAGCTACTTTAGTTTTCAATAATTCAAACTCCTTATTGGCTGCATCTGTCCACTGAAATTTTACCTTTACACCCCCTTTGATGGTGTCTAACATTGGAGCACAAATCTCACTGAATCCCCTGATGAATTTTCTGTAAAACTATGCCAAACCATGGAAGCTTCTGACATCACTGGTTGTCTTAGGAGTTGGCCAACTGGTTATTGTTTAAACTTTAGATTGATCCATTTTCAGATTGCCTCCTGATACAACAAAACCAACATAGACCAATTCTTGCTTCAATAAATCACATTTTTCTAGATTAATGGTTAGTTGTTCATCAGATAACTATCTCAAAACAATAGCTAAATGCTTCAAATGCTCTTCCTTAGTCTTACTGAAAATAAGAATATCATCTAAATACACAACAACAAACTTGCAAATTAAATCATGTAAGACTTCATTCATGAGTCTCATGAATGTGTTGGGAGCATTACAGCGTCCAAATGGCATGACAAGCCACTCATAAAGACCCTCGTTTGTTTTGAAAGTTGTCTTCCATTCATCACCCTCTTTGATTCTTATCTGATGGTAACCACTCTTCAAGTCAATCTTACTGAAATACTATGCACCCCCCAAACAATCCATCAAATCCTCTATCCTAGGTATGGGAAATCTGTAACTGATGGTGATCTTGTTTATGGCTCTAAAATCTATACAAAGTCTCCATGTTCCACCCTTCTTAGGTACTGCACAAGGACTAATGCTTTTCCTAATTAGCCCTTGGTCTAAGAGTTCTTGTATCTATCTTGGTACCTCTTCATTTTGTTTAGGGGTCATCTTATAGGCTGCCTTATTTAGTAAAGAGGCTCCAAGTATCAAATCAATCTGATGGCTAATGGCTCTAGAAGGTGGTAAAGCTGCAGGTGTACCATCACTGATTATTGCTTTGAATTTATCAAGGATTTTCTGCACCTCATATGGTATCTCAACTTTCTTTTCTACCTTTTCTTCCTTGGGTTTCACTATGAGTGCAAATCCCACTCCTTCACCTTCTTCTAGTGTTTTT
Source organism: Cryptomeria japonica (assembly GCF_030272615.1). Taxonomy (NCBI): domain Eukaryota; kingdom Viridiplantae; phylum Streptophyta; class Pinopsida; order Cupressales; family Cupressaceae; genus Cryptomeria; species Cryptomeria japonica. The sequence goes on from NC_081405.1 coordinate 110,927, forward strand.
ATGAATTATTTTTCATTCACTAACAAGATGTTAGGTACTTTGTTGTTGCTCTCTTCTTATTCAATAAAGGATTGAATCTGATAGGTTACTCCATCTTTCTGAAATGAGTAGGAGTTTCTTTCCCCATCATGGTGTGCTTTTTGGTCAAACTGCCATGGTCTCCCCAATAGTAGGTGGCAAGCATCCATAGGGAGGATGTCACATAGGATCCTATCCGTATACCCACCTATGTGGAAATCTACCCAAGCTTGTTCATTTACCAACACATGTTGTCCCTTATTTAACCATGTGACCTTGTATGGCTCTTTGTGTTGTATCCTAGGTAGCTTTAATTTACTCACTGCTTCCTCTGATATGATGTTGTCTGTGGACCCTGAGTCTATGATAACCTTACACACCTTTCCCATTATTTTACACTTAATCCTGAACAATTCTCTTCTCTGTGAGACCTCTTTTATGTGTGGCTTCTTCATTAACACTCTCTTGATCATTAAACTCTCACCATCTTCTGAAGCTAGGTTCAATGTTGAAGTTTTGTTATTCCCTCCATCTTCCTGAACATAATTTACCCTCTTTTCACCACCATAGGATGAACTAGGCTTCTCTGGGCATCTATAGGCAGGGTGGGCCAACTTTTGACAGTTATAGCACTTCATGGTTGAGAAGTAGGACCCTCTCCCTAGTCCATTAGATCTACCCCTACTCGGTTTGCTTGATCCCCTACCCCTATAGTTGGGTTTGCTCTGAGAATCCCCACTTTGCTCTAGAAGTTTAGACTCTCCCTGGGATCATTGATCTATGCTCCTTCCCCCAAAGCTACCTCTATGGCCTCTACCATCTCTTCCCCTACCTCTTCCTCTGTTATTTTGTTCTTGCTTTTTCCTACCTTTCTCTTCCACCTTAAGTGCTTGTTGATAACACTTGTGTACTGTTTGTGGGCATAACAAGCTCATCTCTTCCTGGATGTTCCATCTTAACCCATGCAAGTACCTTGCCACTTTTATACTCTCATCCTCTACTACTTTGGATCTCATGCACAATTTTTGAAACTCTTCAGTGTAGCTACTAACATCTAGGTATTTTTGTCTCAAATTTTGTCTTTTCCTGTGAAGTTGTACTTCATAGTCTTCAGGAAGGTAGGTTTCATTTATTTTGGCTACCATTTCTTTCTAGGTGGCTATTGGTTGCTTACCTCCTTTCACCCTTTCCTCTTGGATGAACTTCCACGAAGTTAAGGCTGCCCCTCTCAACCTTGATTTTGCTACCTTAACCTTTTGTGCTTCAATTACTCCATCACATTCAAAATGATTTTCTAGACCTTCAATCCACTCTATAAGAGCATCTGGATCCATCTTCCCACCGAAAAGAGCCACTCCCTCTAGGGTTTTACCACTCATAGCTCTCAAGGCTTTCAAGAATGGTTCTTGCTCAATGACAGGGTCAGGCATGGGTACCTCATCCTCTATTGCCATCATTTTACCCTGATCTCCAACCTTATCATGGACTTCTTCAGTTTTGACTTCTACTTCAGCTAGTTTCATTGCTAGTTGATCTAATCTTTCTCTAAGTGCCCTATTTTCCTCTTCTTGGTCTTCGACCTTCTTGGCTAACTCTGCATTAGTCACCATGTTTTCCCTAATATTCCTTTCCTCCTGAATCTTTTGTTGGCTTTGATACCACTATGATAGGGAGGTTGCTAGGTAAGTGCTCAAAAGGCCAATTTGAGTCAAAAGGCCATAAAAGGAAACAAAAGGTATTGTTTATGCCCGCTCCTTATGTTTGCCAATATCAAGTTTAGTTGCAATAGTTAGGTCTCTCTACAAGTCTTCACCAACAACCTCCCTTTTTGGTGATAGCTCACACCCATGCTCAAAGCTACTCCAATTTCTCACTCCACCCATCTACACATTCTCAAACCCTGTTCTTTTGGCATTCAACCCTCTGTTTCAGAGTGCATTAGGAGTCTTCAACATGGACATGTAGGGTAACAATATTTACTCAAGCTTTTGGTAATCAAACTTAGTTTAAGCCCATAGCTTTTGGCTTGTTCAATACCCCAACCAAGGGTCAAAACCTCAAAAAGGGACTACACACTATCCAAGGGCCTATATGTTGCTTATTTCATTTTTTGGGGAAGATCTCGTGAAGTTTCTTAAGACCCCAAATCCTCCTTGCAATCGGGTTCTTGTAAAGTGTGTGTTATGCAATCAAAGGGCTACTAGCCCGTGGAGGGGTAATTGACACTTTTTTGTTTGTCCTGCTCTATGATGGGTCTCTCCTCCAACAACCTTGATTTGGATGGTATTTTTAAGGTATATGCTAGTGTATTTTCATGGTTTAGGCCACTGTTAGTGCAAAATCATGACTGTCCACTATTTGTGGCACTTTTGAAGGGTTTGGTAGGGTTTGGACCAAAGAACATAGAAAGGTCTTCCCAACTCCACCAATAAAGCCTCCAAACTGGCTTAGGACTTCTGCCACACCAAATAAAGCCTTCCCATGTTACTACCCTGCAAACATAATGCCAAACACTTGGCACACATCTGAGAAAGGAAGTGGAATACCATTGTCACTGTCAAAATGTTGCCTTTTACCAGTCAGTTGCTGCCACCTCTTGGGACCTACATAATAAGGAGTTTGAACTACAAATATACCTCAATGAGGTCTATAAAACACTAACCAATCTTCCTATTACATTTCCTTCTTAGTTACAAGGCTTGGATGATGCTTTTGAAGCATTCCATGAGCATTTGACAAACACAATTCACAAAAACAGTGAACTCATTGTTTTGTTTACAAAGTGAGAATATTCAATAGGAATAAGCTGCTCTAACAAACCAAGGTGATTCTAAACACCCTTGGCCATATGTCCAGACCTTTGCCTCATAGATTTGTTCACTCCAAATTTCTTTTGGGTGCAAATCTTGAGTTTTTGATCATGCTACTAGTCGAGTAATCAATACTTGCCTAGTATTCACTCAATTCCTCCTTTCAAACTCAATTTTGGTACAAGGTAAAGCATGTATACATTATATACATGAGTTCCAACTTGACTAAATCCATTTTGTGGGATCCCAGACCTGGATTAGTCAAGTGGTGGCATTTTGGAAGTTCAAACCCTTGACAGGGCAGTGAGCACACAAAAGTAAAATAATTTTGTACAAACAAATTGCCAAAGGAAACCAGTACTACAATCACTTGAAGAGAATTGTATAAATACTATGCACACTTTCCAAAGGTATAGTACGGACTATGAAGCTACAGTATGGACTGTTACACCAAAGGAGAAAAAAATAGTGAATAAAGCCAAAATGTCATGATTTTTATTAAGAAACTCTTGCTCATACAATCACCAACCTTCTTCAAGGAAAAGAGAGGTCTTTTTATAGTCAAAAAAGTTAGTTATCAAGCCCAGTATGGACATGAGGCTTCCACAACTTTATTTTGCAAGAAAAGTCAAACAATGACAACTTTTACAAGCCCAAATGACAACATTTCTTGCTCCAAAAGACATTTTTGACAATCTAACCTTATCAACTTGTCTAGAAACCTTAGACATGTTTAAAAACACTTATCAAACATGTTTCAATTCTTTGGAAAGCATTAGAAGACCTTTTTGGCAATTTTGCACATTTTTGCCAAAAAATGTCAACTCAAAGCCTGAAAGGCAAAACTTGATCTCTTGAGCCCAAAATGAGATCAAAACCACAAAAAAAGACACATATCAACCTAAAACAACATTATCAACCTAACACAAGAAATTACAAACATGTAAGCATAAAATACTCAAAAATGAGAGTTTTACTCAACTAGGTGCTCCTGCACCACAACAGCTTCCAATTCCAATTCTTTGCTTACAGTCACAGCATCTTCGTATACTTTTACCAGACTGAAAATATAGTCTAAGCCTTGTTGTATTTATGATATCAAGCCATTTATTGAACATCTCTACCACCATTTTGTTCCTCTGAACCTGATCTAACATCTTTTGGTTCGCTAGAGACTTGGGGTCGAAGGATACTGCCACTTGTGACAAGGGTTGGGGACTTGGATGGTGTATAGCATTTATATATTCGGCCATCTAAGTGATGATTTTCTTCAACTCTTTTTTATATTTTTCATCCTTCCATGTTCTGGAAATCATCCTCTTTGTGGAGGATTCCGAGTGTTTGACATCAACTGCTTGTGAAGCAACCCCCAAATCAACTTTTTCCACAGTGAAGTCATCTTCAGTGACGTTGTCTGAGTCTCTACCTAGGATAGGTTTAGCTATCTCAGTTTTCCAATGACTCGTTGCCTCATCTACCTCAAGCATTGTATGTGTTTTAAGTTTCTTTGGCTTGGACACTTTTCTAAGACACTTGCTAACCATATCCTTCATAGGAATTGTGATTGGGACCACACTACATTTCTTCCCAATGGAAGCCTCTAACCATCATGGAGTACTTGAAGGTTATTTGGACAGAGGGGTTGTCTGAGTACTAGGTGAATTGACAATAGTTAAAGTGCTCATTGTATTTAGCTCATCCTCTGGTTCTTTACCTATGTCCATATCTTGTGTCGGAGATTCATTCAATTGTTGTTGCTCTATTATTATTTCAAATTCCTCACTTGGATCCAAGTCTACGATGATTTGACTCAATGTTGGCTCTTTACTCTTCTTCTTGCTTCTTGCCCAAGTCACTCGGACTGTTGAGGAACTCAGCAGGGACCTTTTTGATCTTCTGGGTTGAATTTGTTCCACAACTGACTTTGAACCACCCGCAACATCAACAATCTTGTTAGCAATTAAAATAGGAAGTTGAGTTGATGTATGTGAACCAACTCTTAGTTCATGGGAAGACACGAGTGATCCTTTTCTAAAAAATTGATCCTTTAACCATTTCTCAGTTCTCCTTATAACATTGAAAGTCTTGGCCTGAATGTTTTCGTCTTCCTTTTTATCCTAGTCAATTTCTAGGATTGGCCGCCCTTGAACTTCCTTATTAAATTCAGGATCTAGAACATACTCCCCTGTTTCCTCCTGTACCCCTGACACATTGATGGGAAGTCTCATGGTTATTACTTGTTGCAGAGTAAATCTTCACCATAGCCTCTTTCTTACTTCATACTCGTCACTACAATTTTCCCAGTAATCTTCTAACTAGGGTTCATGACAGAATTGTTCGTCTACATTTAGGTTTTCAATAGCATAACCCCTGCTATCAAACTTTCATCTAGCAACATAGGGCTGCAAATTCATCTTCTTAAATTCCAACTCCAAATTCCAAGCATTAGACATGGACTTACAGTTGTAGTATCCAAGTTCAATGTGAAAGGCGACTCCAGATTCACCTTTTATCCCTAATCTTTTATCAATATGAGCTAGTTGTCTGCTCACTTCAATGAGTATGATTCTATCAAAGGCGTACCTAGGTAGCTTTAATGGTTCACCTTCAAAATGACCTACCCGAAGATAGGTAAACCTAGTAAATTGAATGAAGAAGCTGCCATATATACTTATCAATTCCATAGCTTCAACTGACATTCTTTTATTCACATCACCCTACAGCTCAAAAGCAAGTCTTCCTACGAAGACACCATTCCATCTGACAATATGTTCCACATATTTATGTTGCTGCAATAAAGGATAGTAATCATATACTTTCATACAATCCACCCATGATTCATTGAGCAAGTCGTGCCAATCTCTAGCATAGGCTAATATGTAAAATAAATAAGAAGACATATAAAAGCTAGACATGCCCACAAAATTACTTAAACCTTCATGGAGTCTCTCTGCAATTGCTTGCACCCAGTCAAGATATCTATCACCTGATAGAAGCACTTGAATATAAAAATACATCCAGTCCTCCCAATAAAAGGAGTGTGAATTCCCTTTCAGCCTATTCAACAGTATAACAATGTCTTGCACTTATGTGATGAAGTGTTCTCTGGTAAGGGGCTTTCACAGTCATGACCCTCCCTTTTGAACTTTGAGGAGCCAGTTTCTTGCAATTACACTTCTGTACTTACTTTTATTCTCAGAGAAGAAAGTGTATGAGGTCCCAATCGACCAGTCCTCATATGATGCCTTATGCGGGATTCCCATCGCCGCCATTATTGTTTCCATGTTAATATCAACTAACAACTCTCCACTACTGGTTCTTATACATATATTTGCAACATCATACCTATTCATGTAGGTTATTACCAAATTTGGGCATGGGGCAACAAGCAAAAATGTGGCGGCTTCAACGAGAATGCTTCTTACAATTTTCTCCATCATTGAGCCAACTTCAGGGTTTTTGGCTCTTTCTAGGAAATCCCCCAGATCATCATGAGCTAAAGAAGTATCATCTAATTCTGGCAATATGCTCACCAGACGTGATGTCCGACCTAGTTTCGGCAATATTGGCCTCATAATACCTACTTATACTTTAACCAAGCAATTCTAAAGCAGGACGAAATTCTACTTCAACAAACCAAATATTTTCTTCTTACATTGACAAATCTTCTAAACTAAAGAAATATAGTGTAGGGAAATTGTCTGAACTCACCTGTTACCACCATGAATCTGTGAAACCCTCTTAGTAGAGCTGAATTTACCTTCGGCGTCTCCAGTTCGTTCAATTATAACAGCTACAACCTTTACAAGTTTGCCTATAAATTTACATGTCTTTTTAAGCAATGGGGAAGAAAATCGAGAGAAATTTATACATGCTTCATAATGATTCATTCAAATGTGTGAATTAATAGTGATATGACTAAAAACCTGACACTTTCTTAATTGCCCATCACTTCCGCACAAATAGTTAATGTCCTCATGATTACTTTCCATAATTATAATTTTAAACTATTAGATGTCAAGAATATTCCTTCTTACCGCACTGCCTCCAGTGTTATCACAATTCTTAGAATCAGCTTAGAGTGAACTTTTTGAACCTTGAACCATCTCACAAGGAGTTCAATGGTTCAAGTTCATTTAGTGAGAACAACAGTGAAATAGCGGCTCAAAACAATACCGGGAATGAGCAATAACGATAACTAACAAGTGAAAAGACTTCGAACTTTGAACCGTTGAACCGAGAATACAAAAGGTTCAAGGTTCAAGTTCAATATCGACTTAAACACATTTACACTTGCTCGTTAAATAACATCACATAGCCGCGACTCATGCAAAAGGACCTTTTGAACCTTGAACCCAAAAAAGAAAAGGTTCACGAGTTCAAAGTTCAAAACACATAACAACAACGCGCTTGCTTTAGTGAAGATAAAGACCGCTAAAGACATTACCTAGAATGCGCTTTGAACCTTGAACCTTTTGAATTCTTTTAAAGGTTCAATGACACAGGTTCAAAGTGAGGAAATACAAAGACTGAAAAGAAAAGAGACACCATAAGGCAACCCGCAAGCTTGAAATTTTAATGAAAATTTGAGGGGATGCTAACACATGGAACAAGGGCATTTGATCTTTTACCTCAATGTGAAAAGGATGTGGGTATCCTTGGACATTGCTAAAGTTTAAGGGTCTATATTTCTTAGGAATAAAGACTTCTCTTGGTGGACATTGCTTAAGTTGTCGATTATTCATTATGCCCAAGTCAAACTTATGAAAATACATTTTGACTTGACTCTAAAAATTTTTTATACAAAGACTACAGTTACATTCTTCATGATGACTTTTCTCTTTTCACGATAAGACCTCCAACAGAGATAATACAAAAATGACTCAAAATCAGACTTAAGGCCTCTTTGAATGAGCCTACTAACAACATTGTTGGTATAATTATTTATTCATTTTGGATATAATTACACTTTACTAGGCTACATGCATATCATAGTAGTTTGCATATGAGACACTTAGGGAGATGCGCTATATTGGGAGTGTGTATGTAGGACAATTTCCACCTTTTATGGTGTGATCTTGTTGTTACTTTATCATATCCACTTATTGTGGAGTGATAATTCCACCTTTGATGGGTGATCAACCTCATGTGGAATATTTTACTATTACCCCTACCTACCCTTGCATCTCATTGATCCACATGTCATCATTTTGTGCTCTCTTGTCTCTTAGCCTTGCCTTTATAAGAAGGTTCATCTACATTGTATGTAATCTTCTTGATGATCCAGTTGATCACATTTTGCATCATTGATAGGAATACAGTTTATTCTTGACACATTTTGTTCTCTCTTATTTGTGCTTTCCATTGCCTCTGGATCTTGGCAAATTCTCACATGGTATCAGAGCCTAAAGGGCTTCATTGATCAATCTGTTGGAGACATTTTGGAGGCTTCAATTTTTGGATTTGGGGATCTACATTTTTGGGGGGCATCCTACAGCGATTTGGATATCACGGTTGAGTTTGGAAGGCCATTTCCATTAAAATCGAGTATAAGTTTGCCTATATTAGGCGAAAGTGCATTTTGGGTGTTGGAGGAAAAATTTTAGCCTATTCGGCTAAGTAGGGTACGGATTTTCAAAACAAAAAAAAAAAATTCTATGGAATTATTTTTAATTTTCATATTTTGTTTGGTCCACGGCTTTTAATATTCATTGTAAAAAAATTAAATTGAAAATAAAATATATATATATGGGGGGGTCCGCAGACCCCCCTCCTGGCCCGTACTACAGTAATTATTTTTTGCAAGGTATATTTTATATTTTATGGGGCCCCCAATCCTGTAACCCCTAGTTCTCCACTTCCCAAGCATCGTTATGCACCATCGGTCACTGTGTTTGTCATCCTCCTAGCTTGCGCTTCTCTTTCGGCCTCCTGCTCTGACATGCATTTTCCGTCTACCAGCCTAAGCTTCCCTGTCGTCCTCCAGGTAGCAATAACTACCGATTCTTCTGCCCATCATTACCTCCGCTCCCACCCACACCGCTCTTCATCCAGCCAGCGACTTCTTTTCTTGGCCACCCGCTTGGTTCCGCAATGTGCTACTGTGCTCTTCTGTCGTGTTCTTCACTGCCGACAACCTCTGCTCCAGCCCCCACGCTACGGCTTTCGGCTAATCTCTGGCAACCCAATTCCTAGATCTAGCTACTTCTCTCTGGCCCACGACACCTTGGTAGACATCAAAGCCATGCAATTGCCACGTGGCCTCTTCACAATCGTCCAACCTACCAACAAATTCATCGCATGCTCTGCACAGCCACCGTACGAACAAACACTCAAACAAACAACTCAGCAAATCATACAGACACATCATCGAATGGATTTCACAGTCATCCCTGCCACGTAGACAAACACATCATCATCTGTATTGCCACGTCATCTGCACGGACTGCTCAGTGCTTGCCACATCATCATGTTCGTACAGTACGGATGCCACGCAGGGTGGAGGTGAAGTTCTCATTACGGTCAAACAGGCGTCAAATTTAAGCATGTCATTTGCTGATGTCATTACTGCATGAGCAGTATTTTGACCCCCCTCTCATTTGGCTTTTTGATTTCGCAGTTCGACTTCAAGAGGTCGTATCTTGCTCATTTTAGCTCCTTTTTTGGTGCAATTTTTTTTTATTTGGGCTAATTTTTCGTGCTCTTTGCAGTGGTGGAGGAATTTTCTGATTTTTTATGGACAAATTTTTCATAGATTGTAGTTTTTGATGACTGTACATGTCTAATCCTCAATTTTGCAACTTCAGAGGCTTCTTTTGGGGTCATTCAACCTCCTTTTCAAGTTTCATTTTTTTTAAGTGCATAATTTTTCATCTACTTTCATAATCTGCCATTAGTTTGCAGTGAGTTTGAGTAGAAATTGTACTTTCTATATTTGGTCATTTTTGGCCTATTTGGTACTTGTATTTTTTCTTGGATCTCAATTAGATCTCTTGTAGTATTTGTTGAGGTCTCTTATAGCCTATTTGAGGCAGTTGTAAAATTGAAATCAGAAGTCCGCCTTGCCTTGTTTTGCAAGTGGCCATTGTACACACACTAAGTATAAAGTGTCAAATCATCATTTTTTTATTTTTTTTGGGGGGGGGAGGGTTCTTGATTGAGTAATTTGGGGGGGTGTCTTGTGTGATTGTGTCTCTCTCTATCTTGTGTTTTTTTCATTTTGGTGCTATGGGTTCTCCTAAATTTCCACTTTTAGCTCCTCATAATTATCCATCATGGAAGATAAAGGCATGGAGTAAACTAATGGAAAAAGGATTCATTCATTATGTAAATGGAACAATTACAACACCACATGATCCTAAGGCTGATCCTAATGCTCAAGTTGAATGACTCGCTAAAAAATTTATGGCACTTGGAACTCTTAGAAAGTATGTATCAGATGACCTCATTTTTCACATTGAAAAGTGTACAACAATTAAAGAGGCTTGGGATATTTATGACAAATTGTATGGACAAGTTGATGAGATTAAGGGCTACAATCTTGATAGTGAACTCACAACATTGGATCCCAACGAGTTTGATACAATCCAAGATTAGGTCACAAAAGCAAATGAGCTAAGAGCAAAGCTAAAGGATTGTGGCATTGACAAAAAGGATGCTCAATTGGTTTACAACTTGTTGGACAAGCTTCCATCAAAGTATACAACCTTTGTATCTAGCTTTCATACCCATAGGTTAGCTCAAGGTTCCTCATACACTTCTCCCTCTTTTGATGCATTCACAGAGATATTGATACTTGAGCAATCTAAGTTGACCAAGATGGGGATTCTCAAATCTTCAAAGTCACAAGCATTGGTGGCTAATAAAGGGAATCAAAGCAATCAAGGAAAAGGCAAGAACCAAAAGCAACCTAAGCCTAAACAAGATGGAACACAATCCTCCTCTCCACAACAAGGTGATTGTACATCCTCACCTAAGAGGAAATCAAATAACGACAATTTTTTTTGTGCATATTGCAAGAAGTCAGGACATGATGAACATCAATGTTACAAGAAGGATATTGATGAATTGAAACATCTTCTTGAGAAGAACAAAATCTGTTTGCCTTCTAGAATTTCTCCATCGGCTACATCTTCCAAAGAAAATGATGAAGGAAAGGATCACCCTTTTGGGACATATAAAGAAAAGGGACAAGCTCTTTGTACTACTACAAGTCATGATTCAGGGAGATGGCTTCTAGATTCAGGGGCTTCTCATCATATGGTATCTTCGCAGTCTATGTTCTCTTCATTTGAGTCTTGCACCATGCCACAAATTTTGATGGGCAATCATACATACATGGATGTGATTGGGAAAGGATCTATTGCCATTAGGGATAACTCCTTCAATGATGTGTTGTGTGTACCCCATTTGACAAACAATCTTCTTTCCATCTATCAAATCACACATGGGACAACAAAGAAAATTGTGGAGTTCACACCTGTTTCAGTTATCATTAGAGACTTGGAGACTAGAGCTATCATTGCGACTAGGGTGGTTGATCAGGCATCTTGACTGTACTCCTTTTCACATTTTGGTCCTATTGATGAGGTTGATTCTTCCCATGATGATTCAGATTTTGAGGAGAAATTTGGGTACTTGAACTTGTGGATTCTCACATGTGACCCCGTTCTTGAGCCTTGCATTTCATCTCCTCCTCTTGATATTACATCACCTATTGCACCTGATGATGTAGCTAGTGCGATAATTTTGACTTCTTGTGATTCAGTGCAACAGGATATTCCTTGTCTTCTAGCTTCAATTGATTGGGATGGGTACTTGACAGACATTGCAGGTTTGTTTGTGGAGTCCTACATTGCAGATTTGGGAGACATCATTGATGACATTCATCTTCTCTTTGATGAAGACGATCCTTCTTCAATTTTTGTGAGGGAACACTCTGGCCCTCTTGTGCATTCTCTACATGATCATTCTTTAGAGGTTGATATGATTGTGGATACTTTTGTACAACAGTTGGAGGAGGTCTCTTTATCCTTAGAGGAGACATGTGAGTCTTTTCATATTATTCTATATTCATCTCCACTAGATCTTGGAGTGCCTTTTTCAGCAGTGTGGAGCAGTTCACCACCTTTGGAGGGGGTAACTTTCAGCATCGACATGGGGACACTTGAGCAGTTTTCCAAGATTCCATTCATCTTGAGTTTTTTTCCAACATCTTCCCTTCATGATTGGGGAGACTTCATGGATACACCTTTGAGTTTGTTTCTTCCTAAGGGGAGGAATGTTGTTCGACGTTCGTGGAGTAGTTTCTTCATTCAGCTTTGAGCTTCTACCATTAGTGCAGATTCTGCATTGAGGGGGGGATACCTAGTCTCTCTTCTTCTTCTCTCATATGGGGGGGGACTTTTTCCTCACATGGGGTTTTGTCCTTCACATACTTCTTTGAGAGTTCCTTTGTATATAGTTTTCATCTCTCTTTTGGGGGAGGGTTTTTTCCCATTGGGTTTTTCTCTTTTTCCCTGCTTTATGAGAGATTGCATTGGTTTACGTGCATTTGCATTTGTACATGAGTACCTATCATGGCCTAGTTAGTAGCCAGGACCCATCTTGCATTGCTTAGTTGCATTGTAGACTTTAATGCATTCCCCTAAGCTGCACTTAAGGAGGGGTGTTGGTGTAAATAATTATTCATGTTGGATATTATTACACCTTACTTAAGTTTACTTAGGAAATGCATTTCATAGTAGTTTGGGTATGAGACACTTGGGTGTTTGTGCCACATTGGGATAGTGTGTGTAGGAGAATTTCCATCTTTTATGGTGTTGATCTTGTTACTACTTTATCATATCCACTTATTGTGGAGTGATAATTCCACCTTCGATGGGTGATCCACCTCATGTGGAATATTTTACTATTTCTCCTACCTACCCCTACCTACCCTTGCATCTCATTGAGCCACATGTCATCATTGTGTGCTCTCTTGTCTCTTAGCCTTGCCTTTATAAGAAGGCTCATTTACATTATATGTAATCTTCTTTATGATCCAGTTGATCACATTTTGCATCATTGATAGGAATACAATTTATTCTTGTCACATTTTGTTCTCTCTTATTTGTGCTTTCCATTTCCTCTAGATCTTGGAAAATTCTCACAAGCATAACACACTTCTCTTGACACAAAGCAATGACTGAAAAATTTCAACAAAGAAGTATGAAAGTTGAAAACTACTAAGTTTCCCTTCCTATTAGTGCTACAACACTGAATAAGGGTTCATTTTGAACCTTATCACTTTATAGTTTTCATGGAAACTTCAAAAGAAAATACTTGGAAAATATTGCAGCAACTGATTTCTTCTTCCTTGACTGATAAATCTTTAAATTTGAGGCTCCCCACTTTCTTCTTCAGGTTCTTGTAGTCGCCACCTCTTTGTTGAGGAATGTTTCTTTGAACAACTTAAAGCTTTTCAAAGTCTTCTTTCATTATGGGTCCTCTTTTCTTCAGCAGAGCCACCTGAATCTTCTTCTTACATGCTGCTACAAAAACTTTTCCAGACTGAAATTCACTTGGCCGGCGACTGCAGGGTATGAATTAACAATGTTTTTCACAAATAATACCCAGCAAAGTCACCAATCTGTTGGTTGCGGCTCAGATGGGGCAATCTCAACTATATAATGATTCAATCTTCCCTAGCCAGAGAGTCTGGGTTTGATCTCCGGCAAATTCACTAATCTGTTGGTTCCCAAATCAATAGGTCCCTAAACCCTAAAGACTTAGCCACGTTCTTATCAACAGGTTTAGGGTTGGATTTGGCCAACAAATGAGATTTAGTCACAAGACTGAAATCTCTTGCACTTTTGGCTCTACAAGACCAAGGCGGGTGTACCTTACAATGTCTTAATAACATGTGACAACTTTATGCTCAGACATTTCTTACTAAGAAGATCATCTCAGTGAGAATACACCAAGGAAGGATAGATAAACTTTTGGTTATGGCTACAACCTCAATTTGTATCATTCATGCATGCATTGAGACTGACTTTCTATACTAACAACTACTCCTATTGCAGAAAAATAAAAGGTGAAAAAAGAATATAAAAGGTGAAATAAGAATGATTCTGAAAATGTGAATATGACCAATGCCTATTGTGGGTAAACAGAGTCCAACCTGCAGATAATCAACACTTTCTATGATATATATTCAATAAACACTTTTGAACATATCATGACTTGCACAACCTGTTTAGAAAATCATAACAAAATGAGTAATACTTCAATCAAACACGCATTGTAGTAATCTTGAAAGTAGACTTTAACTCTTTCATTAAAAGAGACCCACGTTCAAAATCACACACTCCTACTTGAGGAAGACAAATTCATATGTCATTAACATAAAAATTCATACAACATGTGGACATAAAGCATGAGACAATCTGAGAATGATCTTCTTTCATTAATTTTTAAAAATATAAGTATACATCATAACAATGGGCATCTATAGAAAGGAAATGTTCACCCTCTATTCCCTTGAACTGGTTCCTATTTCATACTACTTAGATATTTTTATTTCTTTTTAGAATCCCCTCACACTGGCCCCTGAATTCCTATTTATAAGACAAAGGATCTGAAACAAGCTACAGGCCAGGTCAAACACACGTCACAATTTGATTGCCTGAGACAAAAATATGCCCTAAGGCATCCCCCTTCATGTACTGCATGCGATCCTTATGAAGGCAATCAATGCAAGCGGCTATGAGGAAAGCCTCTAGAATTTGGAGCCACGAGCCTAAGGACATACAGACCTTCCCTCCAAAAGGACATTCAAAAGTAGTCTCCTTGAACCTCAAAGAAATCTACTCCACTGCGGATTGGCCGCAATCATAAATTACATCTTCTGCCATTCCTTGATTGATCCCTAAGTCCGGATTACTACATTTAGTAATCTTCACCTACCCATAAGATTTGATATCTTTTATGTCGATCATCTTGAGCCGTGCAACAATCTGTAACAAGATCCCCATTAATTCATTTTCCATCCTCTGTCGACCCGCTCTAATTGGATAGAAAAACTGCCACATTTAAGATCCACCATCTTCAAGCACTGACCTCTACATACCAGATCTCATATTTGACCACCTGGAAGACACTTGTCTTCATTTTCAATGTCCAAATCACTTGGTCAAGCCTAGTAAATTGCAATGTGAAGTCATATCTGAGTCAGCAGTGGATGAACATCCATCGCATTCTCTGCGTTGTAAAAATTATACCTATAGGATGGTGAGGTACCTGCTTCTCACTGCAATTTTGACCCCCGTAGACTCTTCCCTCTTCAGTTTTTCTGGTCGCAGGATAGCAGAGAACCCAAATCTCCTTATGTCCCTTTTACCCCGTGGGGTCACTTTCCTATGGCTTCAAATGCGCGGGATAGCGGGGAAGTTCTCTCGTAATACCCTTATGTTGCCCTGCAAGTCCACCCTCTTATCTCTTTTCATACTACGGGGTGGTGGGACCCTCCATCTTCCCTTTATATGTTACCCTGTAGGCCTCCTTTTCCTCTCTTCACAAACAACACGGGATGGCGGGGTACCTACTATTTCCTTTCCTTTCTTTACCTCACAACATCACCTACAAGCTTACTTTGCCCATGCGGTAGGAATTTGCTTATCTTTAAGGACTCTCACTATCCCGCATATTGCTTTCCTTCGGCTTCGCATGCACAAGCTTCTCCTTCTCTGCATTGTCTATTCCTTTATTACTTTAGGGTGGCGGGGAATATTAATTCTTCGATTCCTATTTCCCTCGCATCGCTCCTTGCTTGAACTTTCAAACCCTGCAAGGTAAGACCCTTTCAGCTGCCACTACTCCCAATATCTTGCAAGATACTATTTTTCTCTACTTGGGTCCTCTTCTTTCCAGCAAAGAAAACCCTTTCTCAATCATGCGGCATAGCAGGGACTTCTTATCCCTTTACGGGTGCTTAACCCATAGTACATTCCGCTTCACTCTTTGATCCTTGCAGGGTAGGGGTTTCTTTGTATTTTGTAATGCTTTGTTATCTCGCAGAGTTCTTTTCACTATGTTGTCCTCATTCCTTCCTTTGACTGTGAGAGATGGTGGGGACCCTTTTACTTCATTGTGTCCACTTAGCCCACAACACTACTCGATGCTGCTTAATACCCTTGTGGGGTAACCTTTCTATTCTGATTCATCATTCCTCGCTATCTCGTAGAGAGCCTTTGTTTCTTTGTCCCCCTCACCTCTACAAGTAAGATGATTGTTTCTTTGAGACACCTTGCGGGTTAAGCCTCTTCATTCCTATCAAGTGTCCCCTTAGCCTACACAGGTAGCTCCTCAAGCATATAGGTCATGCGGGGTAATCTTTTTACTTTAGAAAATTTTTTCCCTGTTGTCCCTCATGGTTTCAATTTGAAACTAGCAACCACTATGGGGTGGTGGGGTACTCCACTCACCTAGCACCTGTCTTGCCCTTTTGGTTATCCTACAGTGTTGTTATCGTCTCCTTCAAAGTCACGCGGGGTAAAAAAGGAGAAAAAGCATCTTCCTTCCCCACTACCCTACACACCTCTCTACTTTTATCTTCTGCTCGCATGAGGGCCTCCTCTCTGCTATTAACCTGTCGTGTTATTGACACCCTGCTAGCATAACCCTCATGTTGTGCACCTCCTATCGCCTGTCGTAGTATGATAACCTGCATTGTATGCACTACCCCTATAACATTTGTGCGACTAACACTAGTTGTGACTACAAGCGATTAACATGGTGTGTTATTGACAATTGTAGCCAAGTGTGACTAACACGATGTGTTAGTCAAACAATATCCATACTTTTCTTGGATCAAAGTGGCCTACCCAATGTAATTCCAACTCAATGGCTTATGCCATCCTCATCCAGTTACCTGTCCCAGTAGCTTATCCCATGCTTGTCCTCCATAACTTCATGTGTGATTAACACGATGTTCTTTGATTAGTTATCTGCTAAAGTTGTAATATAACACAGCGTGTTATCTTGCAGGGGGATTCTGAGTGTCAAAAATCAAAATTTTGAACCTGGGCCTTCAAAATTTGACAAATTTTTTTAAGTCCCAACAGCACCATAAATTTTCATTTCTTGGGATTTAGAGCTAGTCCCACCCTTCAACACCTTTCCATGCATTTATGGAGTGTGATGAAGTGGTTGTCCTATTCATTGTATATTGACCAGTCGTCAATACCATAAGTTTCTCAAATTAAATCTATCATGCTTCAATGGTCAGATAAGAAGCCATATTGGATTAGGGAGTTTGGTTGGTAATGGGGGGACAAAATAAAATTGTGAGGTACATAGGGATTCCTTTCTCAGTATCTCCCCCACTACCTAAAATGTGGGATTGGGTGCACTCTAAAATTGAGAGGAAGTTGAATAATTGGAATAGGAATTTCTTATCCCTAGCTAGAAGACTTCGGGTTTTCCAAAAGATACTATCATCTTATTTTGTGTATTATGCATCAAATGGTTTTTTGCAGGGTATCAAGTTGATAAAATTCAAAAGACCATTAGGCATTTCATGTGGTCAAATGGTAGAGGGAAACACATGAGGCATACTATATGTTGGGAATGGTGTTGTGTTATCAAGGAGCTAGGTAGACTAGGGCTTAAAGATCTAAGGAAGCATGGAATGGCTTTGGCTACCAAGTGGATCATAAAGGCTATGGAAGGACAAGATCCTTGGAAATTATTAATTAGGAGGAATATTTAGGATGTCGATCTTAGAAATGCCAGGAAGTGGAAAGGTTTGCATATACATGATATGTTGTTCAGTAACCTTAGTGCTACCCCATATAAACAAAGAATGTCTAAACATAAGAGTTGTAAACAAACATCATGAACAAAGTATTTTCATGAGAGGTTTGTAAGACTCTAGACAATTCAATGAATATGATTCATAAATGAGTGTCAAGAAGTATCTCCTTGTTATTCACCTTGTCCAGAGTAGAACAACTATTTTGCAAACTAGTTTAATAGGATTCAAAACTTCCTATTTGGTACTAGGGTACCTATTGTCATTTGATTGGCACAAATTCTCCTTCCTCAAATCACCTAGGCAAACTATAAGGCTTTCTCTATCCAAAAGGAGCAGGGGAAGTAATTTGAGAATTGTTGAAGTTGGTCAGACAAGGCTAACATCAAAAACAAAGTTTGAATAATTTTTGCGTCACCAAAAGTCTCCATAAGTGAGAAGGGTACAACTTTAAACGATTTTGGAGGCTGGGAAATATTTTTTGTAGTCTGGTTCCTAGAGCTAAAAGACATAGGGGAAGGCTTTTCGTTAATAAAGTTCTCTTCTTTGCAATTGAATGTGGTGGACCAACCTTCATCTTCCTTCATCGAAGTTGGCAACCCAAAATAGGGTTGTGCAACAACATTTGGAGATGAGGAAACTAGAGGGAAATCTTGTATCTTGTGTTCTAAGGATTAATGTTGATATAGGTGTTTGGGAGGCTATTATAAAGGATGTGTTGGCTATATCTAGTTTTACCAACTTAGATATCAATAGATCTTTGAGGTCCTTAGATAGGTCTACCTCAACACAAACCCTCTATTGAGTATAAGCTAAATGGAACTGTTTTGATTCAACACACACAACTGAGCCTAAAGAAGAGACTATTTAGCTCAAAAAATTATAGCATGTTATGGTAGATTGAGAAACTCAACTCCAAGGACCTTAAAAGACTTGTCATTGGAGATGACAAAGTCTCACATCTAGGTTTGAAAACAAGCAACAAGGAATGAACAAGACAAGGGCTACAATTAAGCACTAACTTAGCATGATTTACTCTAGTGAAGTGAAAAAGAAAAGGAAAACCTTTGGTAAGGTTTTGCATGGTTCTAGGCCCTACCAACACACTCTTTGAGCATGCCTTGGGGGGAGGGGGCGAATCCTACCCACAAAATATCCAATCAAAACAAATATCTCTAGCCAACAACATACATTATCCAAAATTTGAATTTGAAAGAACATAGATGGTGTCTCAAAAGACATACTTAATGAAACACCTTGGATACAAAAAAAATAAAAATCGTTCGTTACTATCAAACCAGAAAAGTCAATATAAAGCATCCACAAACTTAACAACATAAAACATGCCACAATAAATAAAAATAAAAATAAGCAATATATAATATGAAAAAATAAAATAATAAACTGAAGAAAAGAAATCGTCTTAAAAATAAACAAAAACTTCTCAAATCTTCTGTAGTCTGTTATTTGTATACAAGTACTATGATAAAGTCTACGGTCAACGAGACTAAATCAAGGTCAAAAACATAACAACAAAAACAGACAACACAGTGCAGGTCATAAAATTCCAGAACAGGTTCCGTTGGACTTCTACACGCTGTTTTCACACACGGATATACAGGTTGCCGTCTGTTTTCTTATACAATTTTGCACTTAACAATCTGTGGATCACTTGTTTGACCAATAATCTGCAAAGCTGGAAAAACACGGCTGAACATAGTTTGCTGCTTTTTAAAATTAAATTTAACGCCGACAATTTGAAAAATCGTTTGTTCTAAACTGACATGCAAACAATTGTCTTTAAAGAAACATTTTCCTTACTTTCACAGGTAAAACTGTTCTTAATCATTAAAGATTACGCTAGAGAGATCTAAATCTTTGTACTCAAGCAACGCAAGTGCAATTTAAGTTTGCTATTTTGAGAAACGATTCCTGTACAACTGAATCGCACTGAAATAGAGGTCCCGTGAATTTTATAAGAAGGCTTGTGAGCATTGAAGATGTTGGAAGGCAGGGCACTTGTTGGGGAAACAGATATGTCACAAAAAATGCAAGATTATGCCATGTTATGTGCCTACGAGGCTCTTGATTTGCATGAAGTTACTGAATACGAAGCCATTGCTCGTTTCATTAAGAAGGTTTGTCTCTATTACTCTTACAGATTTTATACCTGAATTGGATTTATTTGTTAATATTTTCCAAAAATTCCAGGTATGGAGCTTCATGTATGCTTCATAACTTCGATTTTTTTTAAGGTAACTGATGTGTTTCCAAAAATTATTAAATGATTTTTTGGGGTTATTTGTGATATTATTTTTAAGGATTTGAGTTACCTATAATCAAGTGGGCGTAGCTTGTTACTCATTTGAGAAGCTTTAGCAATTTAAACAATTCATAATGAAGACTCCTAACGATATTTTTTCACACTGTTTTTTAGTTTATTGAGCCCTGTTCTGGTCCCTTTCTATCAATATTTAGAGCTTTTTAACAAAATTGTATTACGAGAAAAGCTTGATCTACAGTATCTTATTTTTCAAGTTGGTATCCCAGATTCCCATGTTTGATTCTTTCAAGAGCTTCCAGTCACGCTCGCTTTCTTTATGTAATGTTGACAGAATTGATACAGATTCTGAGGGCATAGAATGCATTCAGTAATAGAAATTAGAATCCCCCATTCTCTCCAAATTGTCCAAAGTTCAAACACAGTACAGAAGAATTAAATTTTTTTATGTTTTAGCTTATCAGCACAGGGTTGAAAGCAAAACTGATGTAGCTTATGCTTCCAACTCCTCCTCTCCCTCATTATAAATTAGTAACTGACGTAGTTTATGTTTCAGTATCTTACTGGCTTAAGATTTTATTTCAGATTTTGCAAGAATTTTTAGTTTGAAGTGAACCAGGAACGTAATTTTCTGAAAAAAATACTTCAGTTTTTGTGGTCTAATGGTTTGGATTATCTTCTTTGACTTGTGTGCACAGAAGTTCGACGAAACATATGGAATTGCATGGCAATGCATAGTTGGGTTCAGTTTTGGATCATCTATTACCCATGTCAGTGGAACATTTATTTGTTTCCACGTGGAGAAATTGGCTTTTCTGCTCTTCAAAGATGCACTTTTCAAGGAGGAACAGGGTCAAATGGGCTTTGCATGTGGTAAGGTAAACTTGGCATTTATGAAGCAATGACACAGAAAAGGGCAAAAAGCAAAAAGAGAAAATGTGCAGCTAGGTACGTGTTGTCCAAAATCGTTTTGGGCCATTCATGAGAGCTTGTTTTTTCTACGGTCTGTTCTTAGGGTTATTTTTTCTTGGGCACCATCGTAGATCTACCCTTCATTGGGGTTATCTATTTACAGCCAAGGTTTGAGAAGAGCAGGGCTTCTAAGTGGATTTTTTTGTCGGTTGGCATACTGTACTTCCTGTACAACTAATTGGGACAACATTGTAAACTGTTTGTAATTTCTGTTTAGTAGAAATCTGCCCTTTACTAGGTTGGAAGTAATTATATATATATAATTCAAAATTACAGATTACAAATACAATTTACGATACTGATGGGCAGCAGCAACCAGCGAAACCTGCTGAAAAGAGATCAGCAGTAGCAGCAAAAGCACAGAAGGATACACAGGGCAAAATGGATTAGACAACAGCACACAAAAGGCGGATAAAGACATCTCCAAAAAAAGACACCCACTGTAACAAGGGAGTGGGAGTACAGAGAAACAAAACACTTCCACTCCAAGAAAAAATCAGTCACACAAATGAGTGTGGAGCTACAACAATGAACAGAAACATTCCCATCGTATTCTGAAAGCTGATCTTCCACACTGACTTCCAATGCAAGAACATGTCTGCATTACATTCTGGAGGAGGCAGAGAATGTAATGTCCCTTTTTGGAACATTGAAAAAGATCCACTAAAATTGTAATATATTTTATAATTGAACAATAAAAATGAATAATGAATTATTAGATAACTTCAGATGAATTAAAACTTCTTGAATTTCTGATTCCTGATTATTGTGACTCTAAAATTCATGCAATATAATTAAGTATATATCTATCTTTATGTAGGAGATTGAAAGGTCTTTGATCTAGTTGCTTTCTCTGATTAGAATTCCTTATGAACATGCAAACTATTTTTAAGAAGTCATGTCTGATATAATATCAACTATCTTATGCTTCTAGATGTTGAGGATGTGACGTCTAACAGTTATGATTATTTCTTTCTTTTTCTCCCAATCTCTTTAAATTCGAAGAGTCAAACATTTTCATTAAAAAATGAGTGTATTTTGCTGTATTTGATGATCTGATAACTGTGAATAAAGATATTGCTCTAGTTGAGAGTGGAGGTAGCCTTTATGGGGAACCACTATAAATCTTGTGTTTCGTGTCTTGACTTGTTTATGTTTTCATATCTGATTATATCTTCATTTTATTTGCTCTTATTTAATTAACAATTGGTATCAAAGCTTAGTTGGAGTCAATTAGAGCAAAGATGGAAGATGATTAGGTGCTGGATCCCAGAGTTGGGTGTTTCTATATAATAAAGAGACACGCTGAAGTGGGAGTTGATCATCCTACTTTATATTCGCCTTTGTGTGAAATTTTGGCTGCTCAAAAAGAGGCTTTTGGATCATTTAGATGATGTCACTAATTCAACTATTGTTGAATTCCTTAGTATGTTGGAATTTGACAGTGACTTGGACCAGATGCCAGAAATGAAAGGTGTTTTGGCTACCAAGGTTGAAGGGGATACAGAGTCATCAATATGTGTTTTGAAAAATGACAAGAAAGACATTTGGTGATCCACCTCTGTGCGCTATGTACATTGGTGGGATGAAGAAAGAGGGAAGAGCGAAAGAGATCATGAGAAATCATGAAGAAGGTCAAACTACAAACTTAGAGATGTGACAAATGGTCACATCAAAAAGAATTGTTAAAATTATAAAAAAACAATAAATCAGTCAAATGAAGAGGAGGATTTGGCTGAAGAGGAAGACGCTAGATTTGTTTTTTTATCTTAGCTCATGATGCAGTTGTGATTTTGTGCCCCTCCATGAAGGTAGCAGTTTTTTGTTGAAGGCTGTGAAGTGTGAAGATGATGAAGATTTTTAAATGATCTGCGAATTGATTTGGACGGAAATGAATCGTCATGTGATGGGAAAGAGATTGATGCAAACCAAAATGCTTCGCTTGTTTCTCTATTGTCTGCGGTAGCTGAAATGGTTTCTTTTATTGCTGAGATGCAAACCGATGTTGAGGAGGATGTCTCAAAATTTGAGTGTGTGGAAATTAACCAAGCAGAGGATTTCAAGGTTGTGAAGGTCCCGCCTTTGCCTGCCTTTGGTGGTGTAGCATTTGGTTTAGGGCAACAGAGCCTAGGAGTAATTGGGGTTTCAGAGGGCTCTGTAGAAGGCACGGTTTTGATTGGGACGAAGGAAAGGTCCTTGTGTGAACTGCTCGCTAAAGAAAAGGATGATCCTTTGAATAGTACTGCAAATAGTGTTGATAAAAGTCGTCAGAATAATATTTCAGGAAATGTTGCAACAACTGATGGTCCAACAAAAACCTGGGAAAGTAATGGGGTGTCTAATCAAATTTCAGATGGACGCACAAGAAGGGTTGCTTACTTTGATTCAAAACAAAAACAGAGCAGAGGAAGTTTGTTATTCAGTTTTAAGATAAAACAAGCATATAGTAAATGGAAAGAAAACCATATAAAATTGTTCCCTTGGAGATATGTTTTGAAGAATGAAGGGAT
The DNA here is from genome assembly GCF_030272615.1 of Cryptomeria japonica. Lineage (NCBI taxonomy): Eukaryota > Viridiplantae > Streptophyta > Pinopsida > Cupressales > Cupressaceae > Cryptomeria > Cryptomeria japonica. Next base: position 134,312 of record NC_081405.1, read on the forward strand.
AAGAGAAATACAAGAGAAGTTAAGAATTCTCAGTGAGTATGAGAAAAGAGCTGATAACTTGCTAGGACAGGAGAAGAAAGGAAGCACCACGCCACTTCTAGAGAGCGTTCAGGTAGGAAATTTCCCAATCCACAAGATTGAAAGGAATTTGGGAAAAGGTAGGTTTGGTCAGGTAAATCCAAGGAAAACCATATAAAATTGTTCCCTTGGAGATATGTTTCGAAGAATGAAGGGATAAGAGAAATACAGGAGAAGTTAAGAATCCTCAGTGAGTATGAGAAAAGAGCTGATAGCTTACTAGGACATGAGAAGAAAGGAAGCACCACGCCACTTCTAGAGAGCGTTTAGGTAGGAAATTTCCCAATCCACAAGATTGAAAGGAATTTGGAAAGAGGTAGGTTTGGTCAGGTAAATGAAAAGAAAACCATATAAAATTGTTCCCGGAGATATGTTTCGAAGAATGAAGGGATAAGAGAAATACAAGAGAAGTTAAGAATCCTCAGTGAGTATGAGAAAAGAGCTGATAACTTACTAGGAAAGGAGAAGAAAGGAAGCACCATGCCACTTCTAGAGAGCGTTCAGGTAGGAAATTTCCCAATCCACAAGATTGAAAGGAATTTGGGAAAAGGTAGGTTTGGTCAGGTATATGTTGGCCGAAGAGTGAGTGGTGGAACAGAACGAACAGACCCAGGTGCTTTAGAGGTTGAGATCAGAACTTTAGAAGAAGTCAAGGAGTCTCTCAAAAGTATTGGCGTAGAGATTCGGAGCCTCCATTGGAACATGAAGAAGAGGCTTCTGCCCGTGGGGTTGGTTGTAAGCGTAGAGCAGGTGAGTCAGGGTTCTGCCTTTGTGGCCATGACAATAGGCTTAATGGATATGAGTATAAGGACATGAACAGGGGAGTTCCTTTGGATTCCACAGTCTCCATCCTACAAGAGTTTGAGAAAGGCCTTTTGACTGCCCTTGAGGTACTTAATCATAATATACGACTGGTTACGGAGGTGTTTCAGCATCTGGGAAAGACTATGGTGCGTACAATTGGTATAGATGAAACAAAAGAACTGTGTATTGCAGAAGGGGAAAGTGATTCACAATTGCAACCACAAAAGATCAGGCCCAATCGTGCGGTTTCAAATTCACTAGCTTTCAAGCATAAGAACAATGATGCATTTCTTTATAGCACCGTCCTGGAGGCAGCCGATACTGAAATTTTGAATGCAGATGAAAAAGAACGATCTTTTGTCGAAAAGAATGTGGTCTCGTGGACTGTTATTGTCGTGGCTTACGCAAGATGTGGGTATCTTAACGGGGCTCGTGAACTGTTTGAAATAATCCCTGAGTTAGCAGTTGCAGAGCATAGCATAGTTCTTGTCACCATGGCTCATAATGTACCCCAGGCTTGCGCTTCTATAAAAAAAGGATAATATAGCATATGTTATATCGAAAATTCAAATCTTGTATTGAGGCTCTGTCAAGGCAAAGCTGAATATGAAGAGAAAATTCATCTCGAGGTTGATGGTGTGCAAATAGAGAAATTCATCTCGAGGTTGATGGTGTGCAAATAGAGGTTCATGAGGACTCTGAAGATGTCCTTGTAACAAATATTGGAAGATACATGGGTAGTGTTTTGGTGATGATAGTTTTATTAATTCTGATTTGATTTGGAGAAAATTAATTTGAAGTATCTGAATAGATTTGTAAGAAGTTAAAATCTTTCAATGTCGGGTTAATAATGTGAGATCAAGCATAAAAATGCAGGGAATATCATTGTTCATAGTTGTATGGGTTGAATTTCAAGTGGGAGATTGTTAAGGATGTGAAGTCCAACAGTGACTATTCTTTTGTTCTTCTTTCTGTCTCTTCATATTCAAAGAGTTAAACATTTGTATACAAGAATGAATATATTTACTGTATAACTGTGAAAAAAAATATTTACTCCTATTTAATTAAGACTAGAAATAATTCCTTGCTACTCCTTGAACACTCCATAATAAAAATATACTAAATAAATTGACTTCTCCATGTCTCCCATGAACTTCTATCATCTCCACTTTATACCTTCCAAGAGATGTATCTGTTCTTTTAAAAGACCTCTTCTCAAAACACTACTCTTCATCACACCTCTTTATCATTAATTACACCTTTTTATTCTCTATTTATCTAAAACAGATCGTTGTCTTATGTTTTCTTAATGCATCGATCGGCATAGTGTTTTGTTTGCCATCTTTCACTAACATATGATAAGTTGAGACTTTGTCATGTTTTTATTATCAAAACTCTTAGGTTTATGACATCTTTTGGTTTGCATGGTAGTAGTGAAGTATTGTAAATTGACTATATGTATTCCATGAGTTAAACCTGAACTTATGAAATCATGTTTAAACTTTGTCGGTCTATTCCTGCAGCCAAATGATTTGTTCATGTTGCTATGCGGATTATTTAGGGTAATATCATATGTGAATTAATGAATGTATTAATTAAATTAAATACGTATGCATGTCCTTGTATGTTGTTTTTGTTGTAGTGCAGATAATAAATGATGTCGCAGTGGATATTCTCCTTTCTCGCCTGAAGAAGGAAGAATCACATAAGAAATAACTGGAGATCAAGTTGAAGAGGAGTCGAGCGAGCGCAAGGTACAGCATGAGCGGAGCAACCAAGTAGCACTACGGAAGTTTAACTCTAGTGGGCATTGAATTCACAAAATATCGCTACGGCATGCAAAGACTATGGTTCGGTCTAGATCCACGTTTCCTGCAGCCAAGCTCTAGTTATCTTCTTCATCAGTCAATCATCCGCCTCTTCTTCTGGGTGTGATTTGAGTTGTCCATTGTAGTTGATCTTTGTTTTTTAATAAGCTCTTCCTTTTTTCTTAGAGGTTAGACAGAATAGAAAGGAATAGAGCAGAGAATTTTGATAAGCATTCTGGAGTTTTTCTTTTAAAGCATGTAATCATTTTCATGAAGCAATGAATAAAAGATATGTTGTTCTGATCTGCTAAAAGTATTTTTCTGGAAGCTTGATATCACTCATCCAAGGGGGGCCACTTGGTGAGTGATCCTGTGTTTATGCTCATTGAAATTAGTTCTTCTTTAGTTGCAATAGAAGTTCGTAACTTGACTGTTTCTGCAGCCACTGGAAATAGATCCATTGACTGTTCCTGCAGCCAAGCCAGAACAGAGTAATTTTTGTTATTTATATTAGATCATTCCAGCATTGTTTTTATAAGCTTTCCTGTAGCCTTCTATAATTTCAATTCTTGCCTTTCCTTTCCACATAATGTTAGTTATTACAGCAATGCAAAATAGCCATTGAAGGAGCTTAGTGCATATATAGTGTAGACCCATTTCAAGTTTTACGTCCTTGGGTTGATAACTAAATGAACACTAGCCATGAAAATAGTAACTTTACCAGATGAATGTCCAAACTTCGGGTTGATATTTCAATTAGAGTTATTATTATTATAGTTGGAGTAGACATTTTTGGCGTCGTTGTCGGGGATGGTGTCAAACTAAAAACCTTTTATGGTTATTATTGTTTCCAGTTAATTGTTTTTGAGATTCTTTATTGTTTGAAAATTTCATAAATCTGCATGCATAGAAGAAGAAGAGAACCCAGAGGTAGATTTATGCCCACTCATCCTAATCATGCAGAAGATAATTTCCCAGATATAAATCCTTTTGCTGAACTTTACCAAGTCCCACAGAATTTGAATCACCCTGAATCTAAATTTCCAGAAGGTAGTCTTCAATTCCTTTTTGGGCTTCAAGAAGAAGAATTTCCTATTGTAACAACCCCCACAAGTCTAATGTAGGGGAACCCTCCTCCTAGTGGGAATAATCCACCACCACCACCAGGTCTAACGTTTGAGTTTCCCATCTTTGATCAGCATGATAACGCTAATCTCAAGAACATTCCAGCATCTTCACTCCCTAAATTCTATGGATTGATGACAGAGGATCCGGACACATTTCTGTTTGAGTTTGATGTTCTCTGTAGGAGTTTTGACTATACTATAGATGCCCGTAGACTCAAAAAATTTCCTGCCACTTTGAAGGAATCATCCTTGAGATGGTTTATGAGCTTGGGTAGTAGTACAATCAATACATGGGATGAGATGAAACGGTTGTTTCTTGAAAAATACAAAGATTATTGTAGAGGTACTGATCGTCATGGGGATGATATCTTTAGAATGACACAAACTAAAGATGTGAGTCTTGAAGATTACTTGGAAAGGTTTCTGTTTAGTGTCAAAAAGTCCAAGCATAGCACTCTCAATGAAGATTCTCTCAAATTGATATTTTTGAGGGGAATCAGTGATGAATGCACTGATTCCTTGGATCTTATGGGAGGAGGTGACATTACACAATCCACTTAGGCTGAAATAGGAAAAATTTGCAAGAAGTATTCTAGATCTACTTCTAAGAAGAATAGGAGATTTAAACCAGGGGCACCATTATCAGCATCTGGAACTGGAGTTTCTAGAATGGAACTTAGTCATATGTTAAAGGATTTCAAGGAGGACATTATAAACAATATGGCTACCCAGTTGGATACACTGGCAGCTAAGAAGAAGCATGAGGAAGTTGATGCATTCCTTGCAAAATTTTGTCCTCATTGTAAACAACAAAAGAAATATTGCAGATGTAAGATGGTTGCAAACGTGGAGGTACCTGACTTCAAGCCAATTCAAGGTGAGGATGAGCAAGTCTTCTATGTTGCTCAAAGAAGACCAAATTTTCAAAGACAAGGTATGCCACCCGATCCACTTTCTTTTTCTGGTTATAGTGGAAATTCTTGTGCACCAAATAACCAATGGCAACCACAGTATTCTCAAAATCTTGGTAACTACCAAAATTGGTATGGTTCACAAGGCCAAGGGAAGCATTTTGCTAATCAAATGCCACAGTGGCAGCAGCCACAGGGAAACTGGTACACACCTCAGGGCCAAGGAAACCAATTTCAAGGGAATTGGCAACCTACTTCCCAATGGAGGGGAAGCCAACCATGGCTAGCTCAATCTTCTAGTTATCAGCCGCCTATTCAGCAACCATAACCTCCTGTTTTAATGCCTCCTCCTGCAGCTACTGCTGCACCGCCTAAACAAACACAGTTGCCTACTCAACCATTGCCAAATCCAAATATCAAGTCTCAGCAACAACAACAAGTTTATTCATCCGAGGTTAATCAGTACCCAGCCTATTATTTATCACTAGATGACATTCACCTCCGATCTGGAACAACTTTACCTAATCTCTCTCATCCAATTATCACTGAGGTACAAGAGGAGCAAGAAATCTCTAATCCAACAGATACAATACCCCATAATCAAATATTGCCACCATTTCCCCATATATTGCAAGAGAAAGAAGTCCCCACTGAACAACAACAAAGCTTTGATATTATTGATCAACTGAAGCATATTTGCGTTAAAATTTCATTATTGCAAGCAATAAAGGATTTTCCCATATATGGTAAGGCATTGAGAGAAGCATGTCTAAAAAAACCTGGCAGGAAGAAAAAGGATCCACAAATAGTGCATGTTATGGGTCAACTGGCTTATATTATGTTAGGTAAGATTGCCATCCCAAAGTATTCTGATCCAGGTAGTCCTGTTGTGAGTATAGTCATTAATGGCAGTCAAATAAAAAATGTTTTGATTGATTTAGGGGCAGCTATTAATGTAATGACAAGGGAAATAATGAAACATCTTGAGATCAATAGTTTAAGGCCTACACCCACAGTTCTACAACTTGTTGATGGCTCTATAGTGAGACCTGATGGTATCATAGAGGATGTAGTGGTTATTCTAGATTCCTGGGAATATCCTGCAGACTTTATGATTTTATCTCCAAAGGCAACATTAGGAGGATATCCAGTCATTTTGGGTAGAACTTGGCTTGCCACAACTGATGCATAAGTTGGGTGTAAATTGGGGGATATGACTATTTCAGATGGGAGTTCTACAAAAACATTAGCCTTGTATTCTCCAGCACAACCCCAGCTTGAACAGCAACAAGCCGTTTGGCCTATCTTGGGAGAAGAATATGAAGAAATTGACTCTATTAATCACCTTATGATGATTAATCGAGGACTACTCATGCAGTTATATGATGAGGAATCAATTCTTTATAAAATCCTGATAAATGAATTTATAGAAGAGAAAAAATTATAGGAATTGGTTCCGAATATTGCAGGTTTGGACTTTCCTGCAGCCACTGATATATTGCATACTCTATTGCCGCAGGAATTATCTTCTTCTCATTTTTCTGATATAAACTAGATTGATCTTACTATTAAGATAGAGGTGGAATGGAATAAATATTTGAATATTAATAGAGATCTATCAAATACTCAAAAAGAGGGCCTTGTGGACTTGTTGAAACTTCATAAAAACTGTTTTTGCATAGGATTACAAGGATATGAATGGGATTGATCTAGCAATTTGTACCCACTGTATTTATATAAAGGATGAGTGTTGCCCACTCAGACAACCTCAAAGAAGAATCAATCCTGTTATGAAGGAGATAGTTAAAGAAGAATTACAGAAATTGTTAAAAGCTAGGTTTATCTATCCTATCTCTGACAGTCAATGGGTATCACCTTTGGTGATAGTCCCTAAAAAAGGAGGAAAATAGAGGGTATGTGTTGATTATAGAGATCCGAACTTAGCAACAACAAAAGATCATTTTCCATTGCCATTTGTGGATCAGGTATTAGATTCTCTAACTAGTAAGAGATATTTTTCATTCCTTGATGGATTTAGTGGCTACAATCAGATCCAGATAGCCCCCGAGGATCAAGAGAAGACAACATTTACTTGCCCATGGGGCACATATGCATATTATGTTCTTTCTTTTAGGTTGTGTAATGCTCCAGCCACTTTTCAAAGAGCAGTGATCAGTATCTTTTCTGATATTTCTCAAGATATTATGGAAATTTACATGGATGACTTTACAACTTATGGTTCTGAATTTGATCAAGCATTGGGTAATCTGAAGAAAGTTTTGCAGTGATGTGAAGACTACAATTTGTCTTTAAACAGTGATAAGTGTTTTATCCTGATGGAAGAAGGAATAGTCCTTGGCCATCATATATATGTACAAGGCATCCAGGTGGATCCAACAAAGATTGAGGTCATTCAGCATATTAATGATCATGTGAAGCAAAAAGATGTAAGAAGTTTTCTTGGTCATGCTGGATACTACAGACGGTTTATCAAAGATTTTAGTAAAATTGCAAGTCTCTTATATTCACTGCTTACTAAAGATACATAATTTAAATGGACCCCAGCATGCAATGAAGCTTTCTTAAAGCTTAAACATGCTTTGACTCAAGCACTAGTTCTTAAAGGGCCAAATTGGTCTCTACCATTCCAAATCCATACAGATGCATATGATTATGCAATAGGAGCAGTGCTAGGACAGAGAATTGACAAATTGGAAAATGCAATATATTATATTAGCAAGAATTTGTAGGGACCTGAATTGAATTACACAGTTATTGAAAAGGAAATGCTAGTTGTCATATATGCACTTAACAAATTTAGACACTATATCATAGGATATCCCATATTTGTGCATACAGATCATACTACAATTAGATATCTCATGAATAAGTCATCAATCATTGGTAGATTAGCTCACTGGTTATTGTTGATGCAGGAATTTGATATCACAGTTGTTGATAAACCAGGGAAGTCTAATGTGGTTGCAGATTACCTTTCACATCTTCAATTGCAAGAAGATTCTACAATAATCGATGACATTTTTCCAGATGAACATTTGTTTCTCATTCAAGCTTACACTCCTTGGTATGTTGATATTGCCAACTATTTAGCTACAACTAAGATGCCAATTTATTTCTCTCCTAAGGAAAGAAGGTTTCTAGTTGAAAAAAGTTTTAACTTCTCATGGATTGTTGATTGTCTATTTTATACTAGACCTGACCAAGTCATGTGAAGATGTGTCAGAGAAGATGAAACATATGACATCCTGCATGCATGTCATGATGAGCCATGTGGAGGTCATTTTGCTGCCAAAAGAACAGCACTGAAAATACTCAATACAGGATACTATTGGCCCACATTACATAAGGATGCAAGTTAGTACACACGAAAATGTGACAGATGTCAGTGAATGGGAAGACCTACAAAATCTGATGAGATGCCACTATATCCTCAAATATCAATTGCACCATTTGACAAGTGGGGATTAGATTTTGTTGACCCAATTGATCCACCTTCTAATGGAAAATCTTATATCTTGGTATGTACAGACTATGTAACAAAATGGGTAGAAGCTCGTGCCATGACACATGCAAGAGATAATAAGGTAGTTGAGTTTCTTTATGAAGAGATATTTACAGGATATGGAGTACCAAGGGAAATTGTCTCAGACCAGGGACCTCAATTTACTTCAACATTGATAAAAGCTTTGGTCAATGAATACAATATAAGACACAGAAAATCTACTCCATATCATCCACAAGCTAATGGACAAGTAGAAGTTACAAATAGAGAGTTTGAGGCTATTCTTACAAAAACAGTGTCTGTTCACAAGAAAGATTGGTCTCACCGGCTTTCAGAAGCAATTTGGGCATATAGAATAACTTGGAAAACACCAATTGGTTTCACACCTTTTGAGATGGTTTATGGCAAAACAACAATGATGCCTATTGAATTTGAGCATAAAACCCTGAGGACAACTTTGCAATTAAATATGACATTGTCTGAAGCACAGAAAGAACGCATTCAGCAATTAAATGCTCTAGATGAATGGAGAAAGATAGATGTTCAACAGATAGAATTGATTCAAAATCAAAGAGCAAAATGGCATGATAAATATATCAGGGAAAAGAAATTCAAAGTTGGTGACTAGGCACTACTGTATGATTCCAAATATAAAGATTCTATGGGAAAGCTTCAAACCAGGTGGTTGGGTCCATATGAGATAGAAGAAGTTTTATAGAATGGAGTTGTTCGTTTGTCCATAATTGATACTGTTCGATTTAAACTCTTAGTAAATGGTCACCGACTACGTCTATATCATAAACCAGCTACTAAAGAAGAGTTCCTGCAGCAGTTTACTCCACAAAGTGACATAAAGGTTCCTGCAGCAACTGACAAGATTCCTACAGCAACTCATGAGCTTCCTGTTGCAATTGAGCAAGGTAATAAAGGTAAACTTCCTATAGCCTCTGCAGTGAACATATTTTCCACTTCATAATAAAATATTTCCATATTATATGGGAATATTCTTCTCCGTACATAAAATCTCATCCACGACATTCCATCCCACGTTCTTACCTGTCATTTCATTTCATTTTGCCATCATTTTTGTACAATTGCAAGTACATTTATATTGTGTTTTAGTTTAATTATGCATTTATTCGTTCATTATGATTATATCTTGTTTAAATCCGCTCCACTACCCCGAATCTTGTCAGCTTATGCGGACACATGCTAGGTTAAGTTGGGGGGTTGCTTCATGGTTCGGTTTCCAAAGTGATTAATTATCAGTCCTTTTTGGTACTCCAAATTGATTTTTTCCCATCATTACTTATTATGTTATTATTTCACGCAAGTGAATAATAAACTTTGCCACCAGAACTGAGATATGTAAGGGAATTTCAATTTAGCAAGACTGTATGATATTTTTGTTCAGCTGCAGAGATAGAAAAATAGCAGAGTAAAAGATGGGTGGTGATCCAATTCGTCATGCGTCGATGGTTCATGAAGTGTTGGTGCAGGAAGCTCTTTGTGAGCATTATTTCAGACACCACGGCTGGTTGGATTACTTCTTGAAAATCAGGGATTATAACTAAGAAATTGCTGCAAAATTTATGCATTCCTTTAATGAAGGAGAGGCTACAGTTAAAGGTTTGAGGGTTATTGCTACGGAACAGCGAATAGCAGAAGTAACGGGGTTGCCACAGGAAGGAGAGCTCTTTCCAGAATCAAAAGATGCAAGGAGTGCCAGGGCAGAGTTCACAATTCCCACAGATGAACCTTTAATGGTGGACAAACAAGGAACTAGAAGGATTTCTCTACCCACACATTGGCCTCAAGTAGCTTTGTATGTTATGAAATACATTACATGTGAAGGGCGATATTCAAATCTGCATTCACCTCATTTTAAATTATTTAGTCATCTACGGCATGGCCGACGAGTGAATGTTCCTAATTTCTTATACCACCTCATTTCTACAAGTGCTAAGGAGACGCGAAAAAATGGAAATCGCTCTATTAGCCATCATGGATTGGTTAAGCTACTTGTACATCGGTCCTTGAGAGATGTTTCATAAATGGAATGGGGTGTATTTGAGGATATACAACAATTTAGGGTTGAAGATGTCCCTGTTGCAGATAACCCACTGGTTGAGGAAGAAAATGTTGCAGAACCCTCTTCCCACGTAGTTGCTGTAGATGAGGGTTTGCTTGTTGAAGGAGTTGCGGTTATTATGGAAGAAAAGACAACGGAATCAAGTGAAGAACAACCCTCTACTTCTCTTCAAAGAGATTCACCAGTTTTGTGAAGGAAAGGGAAAGAGATGGAAAGGGATGAAGCAAATGAAGAACTTATGACCCAACCACAGGTCACTCATATTCCTCTTGCAACCAAGAGGCGTAAGACAAAAATAAAAACTCCTACAGCAACTGAAGCAACTCCTGCAGCCATTCCAAAAGTTTATGTAAGAAGAACACGTAGCAAGACATAGAAGATTCATCCTGGGAGTAATCCGGCAGAGGTTATTACAGTGGAAACTTCAGAAGAAGGAAGCCCTACAAAGGATGAAATGCAAGAAAATGTTGTTGAGGATAAACTTGCAAATCTTGCTTCTGTGGCACAACAATTTGAAGAAACTGTTGAAGATATTCTACAGCACCCTGATAAAAATATTGGAGAGATGTCAGCTCAGATTGAGGAGTTTATTGAGGAAACCTCACGGTCTAAGGTAGTACCTATTAAACCTCCTTCATCCCTAAGTAGTTTATCTATTGCTTTAACATTTTATAGACAATGGGAAATAGAGAAGGCTAGGTTGCAGGGGATTGTTGATAAACAGCAAAAAGAAATTGAAAAGAGAGATAACAAAATTGAGGAATTAGAGGGTAAGGTAGAAATAATTTATGGCATGGTTCCTAAGTTGATGCAGTGTAGGGCACCTCTAAGAGTTTATGCAATACATTTGAAAGAGCGGTATGTAAACTTCAAACTAAACTGCATTGTTAGGGACCTTAACCCCTCTTTAGAAACATCTGAAGAATTCTTTTATGCTTACCAAACCTCTCCACCTGCTGTGAAGAATTTGCTATGTGAATTATACTTACATGACTATGTTGTACCCTCAAACAGGGAGTGGAACCCTTTATTGTATATTAGGGATATCCATATCAAAGCTTTAATGTCATGGATCCAAAATGAGATTATCATGGGGGCACAAGCCAGGGAGTATGAAAAATTAGAGCTTGACTGTCCATTACCATTAAGAAGGGGATTAGAAGCACCAAGAGTTCTTTATTATGATTGGCAGAAGTTACTGGTAAGAGATGATGTTAGAAAATTAGTGCTTCCAATGAGAGAAGTCTATCAAGCATATGAGCATTTGATTCAGACTGACAGGACAGCTGCAATAGAAGGGTTAACTCAGCGCTGGAATAACCTACCGGACCAGTTAAAACAGGGAGAACCTTGTTCACTACAAAATTTTCATGCAGCCATGCAAATAGCCCCCAAATACATACAGTTAGGCAGGGAGAAAGCCAACAACTGGCTACCATTGATCTTTCAACCCCCAATCCTTATGTGGCCACTTTTGGCATGTCAGCCTACAGAGCAGAACTATGATGCAATCATAGAAGAAACAACTAGATGGTCCAGGCTGGAAAAAATGAAAGGATTTTATTGGAACTTGGCTTCAGGGGGGACAAGTCAGGGCACCGTAGGTGATTTAAGAGTTACAGCAAGAGTCAGAAATTTTCCTTTTGTTGTAGGATCAGCAAACTCTTAAAGTTGGGGGGCATGATAAGTTGAGACTTTGTCATGTTTTTATTGTCAAAACTCTTAGGTTTTTGACATCTTTTGGTTTGCATGGTAATAGTGAAGTATTGTAAATTGACTATATGTATTCCATGAGTTAAACCTGAACTTATGAAATCATGTTTGAACTTTGTCGGTCTATTCTTGCAGCCATGCCATTTATTCCTGCAGCCAAATGATTTGTTCCTGTTGCTATGCGGATTATTTAGGGTAATATCATATGTGAATTCATGAATGTATTAATTAAATAAAATACGTATGCATGTCCTTGTATGTTGTTTTTGTTGTAGTGCAGATAATAAATGATGTCGCAGTGGATATTCTCCTTTCTCGCCTGAAGAAGGAAGAATCACATAAGAAATAACTGGAGATCAAGCTGAAGAGGAGCCGAGCGAACGCAAGGTACGACATGAGCAGAGCAACCAAGTAGCACTATGGAAGTTTAACTCTAGTGGGCATTGAATTCGCAAAATATCGCTACGGCATGCAAAGACTGTGGTTCGATCTAGATCCACGTTTCCTGCAGCCAAGCTCTAGTTATCTTCTTCATCAATCAATCATCTGCCTCTTCTTTTGGGCATGATTTGAGTTGTCCATTGTAGTTGATCTTTGTTTTTTAATAAGCTCTTCCTTTTTTCTTAGAGGTTAGACATAATAGAAAGGAATAGAGCAGAGAATTTTGATAAGCATTCTGGAGTTTTTCTTTTAAAACATGTAATCATTTTCAGAAAGCAATGAATAAAAGATATGTTGTTCTGATCTACTAAAAGTATTTTTATGGAAGCTTGATATCACTCATCCAAGGGGGCCCACTTGGTGAGTGATCCTGTGTTTATGCTCATTGAAATTAGTTCTTCTTTAGTTGCAGTAGAAGTTCATGCCTTGACTGTTCCTGCAGCCACTGGAAATATATCCACTGACTGTTCCTACAGCCAAGCCAGAATAGAGTGATTTCTATTATTTATATTAGATCATTCCAGCATTGTTTTTATAAGCTTTCCTGTAGCCTTCTATAATTTCAATTCTTGCCTTTCCTTTCCGTATAATGTTAGTTACTGCAGCAATGCAAAATAATCATTGAAGGAACTTAGTGTGTATATAGTGCAGACCCATTTCAAGTTTTATGTCCCTGGGTTGATAACTAAATGAACACTAGCCATGAAAATAGTAACTTTACTAGATGAATGTCCAAACTTTAGGTTGATATTTCAATTAGAGTTATTATTATTATAGTTGGAGTAGACAAAATATACGAATAGCAAAAACCACACCTTTTGGATAGTCTAACAATGGTTATCTTTATAATTAATCGCGGTCTTTTTGAAATGTATTAACAACTTCTTAATTGCTGCCTCATATAATAGGTCGATTATATTAAGCATGCCACCTTAACTACTTTAGTTAATCGCTGCTTGTTTTATCTTGTTGTTTATAATTAATATAAACAATGTTGCACTCTCCAAGATTTAATCTCAAATCTTTGTAACAAAGTCATCATTCTTAGAAATAGATAATCATGCTTAGAAATAAACTCTCCATTCTTCATGCCATCGGCTGCTTACACAAATATTATAATCAATGCTCCTTAAATATATTTATTAATGGTCTCGTTGCTTTTAATACTATCATTGCTATTAAAATCAGTCGTTGCTTTATTTTGTTATTGTTTTTAATAAAGATCGCTTATGCTACTTTTTTATTTCTTTGACTGCGCAACATATATTCTTCTTGATTATCATGAGTCTTTGGTAATTGTTGCATGATGGACTATTCACCTAGCACTGATTTTGTCTTTTCTTCTTGCTAGCCTACATTGCAATCTAGATTACATTCGTTTCGATTCACCCAACCATGTATTCTTTCAATATATTTTGAATGCTGCTTTGTTTCTTAATCAACCTTCTTTAATCGCTGTCTATAGTATTAACATTTTTTATTTTTTATTTTTTTGATTGATAAACTGTAGAACTAGAGGAATTTGTATTAAAATTATGACGGTTACATTTCAAAGTCTTTAAATTATACCAAATTCTTCTACAGAAGAAGGGCAGACAAGAGTATATTCAAATTCATAAAAAAAGAGGCAATCTAACACTCTCAAAAATCTAAGGAAGTAGGCCAAATCATTCCTAAATGCTATGTATGAATTATCAACAAAACATTGAGCTTCAATATCTACAGATTGAAAACTTGGCATCAAAAATCAAAAAACATATCTATTTTTCAAATTTAACAAACAACCCTAAGTTGAACCTCTAGCTCAAGCACAATCCCTGCCTCTCAGGCACCCCCTGCCTTTGCCAGATGCACCCAATTGTGCACGACCATGACCCCTTTGCAGAGCATTTCCTCTTCCAACAACAACTTACTCTTCACGTTCTAGATTTGGTGGAAGGAAACCATTGAGTCTGGCAAAGTCTTTAAATTCATCCTCCCTGTCATCATTTTCTGGTTCATCACCCAGCAGCTTCCACTAAAGGAATCTGACCACCATTGCTACAAAAGCCCTATGATGCCTTTAAGATCCAGAAGAAATGAATAGTAGTTGATGGTTTCTCCTGAAATTGAGAATAGAATCAAGTCACCTAGATGGGGCATACCAGTGCCAAGGATAGCACGGTTGAGGACTGTGTCCAAACCCTCAAGCACATCCTACTCAAACAGTTGGGATGTTAGAGCCAACACCGTCGCTTTTGGAACCTAGTTGTCGAGAGGAGATGCCACAAACCTTGAGGAAATATGGGAGTTATCCCTCGGGTACTCCTTCATGCTCAAATGTCCATTACCAAGAATTAGCTTGACCGCTAGGATTACCAATGGCTCTAAAATCCAGAGGAGTCTTTTGAGTCTTAAATCCATGATTTCTTTGAAGGATACTTGTCTACTCACGCAAGAGAGAGATATGGGTGTGTGCGCCTCGAAACAAGAGATTGGCTCTAGGAAACATCTCACTATAAAGCAAAAAGGGAGCTTCTTCCATTTTGAACTAGGAGGCTAGAAAAGAAAACTCTCTGCAAGGAGCTGAGAACCAAGAGCCGAAGGAAACTTCATAAATGAGCAAAATGACAATGAAACACTTCAAAAAAATATAGATAACTATCCAACACTCGTTACTGCTAAGTGCCTTGAGAAGATAAGTCGAAAAGGAAAGGTGGCGAAAAAATATTTTCCCAAAATATGGAAATTAAATGAGCAATCCTTGGGAAAATGCCAACAGGACAACGCAACACTCCACATTCTAAAAGCAGCATCCTTTTCTCCTTTCGAAAGGATTTATCAAATTATGATGAGTTCATCTCTTCATCCTAATACACACCAATTTTGGATCATTAATGGTGTCAGGTGATTGATCGCCAACATTTTAAATGTCTTACATCAAATCTTCAAAAGTTCCTTCATTTTTTAGCAAAAATAATGGCCAAGTAGGCCACGACTAGGTGAAAGTACCCCGAAAATTACAACTCAGCAGCTCCTACACATTCCGCTGAAGTCGTAGCTGAAAAGACGATGACTAAGAAAAAAAAGTACCACAACTCCCAACTCAACAATTCTAGCGTGAAACTTGCTTGCGGCAAGAAAAAGAAGATGATTTGATTCAAAAAGAATAAAGCCGTTAGGAACCTTAATGGGTAGCTATTATTCAAAATCAACAAAAAGAAAGAGCCGAAGAAAGGGAGACCCCAAGAGAGACAAAAGGAAATTTAGGGATATATTGAATGTTGTCGCTGACTGGACGCATAGCTTTTTCAATCACTGGAGCAATTAATTATCGAGATCATCTGCCCACCAACTTAGAGTAGTTCCATCAGATGCAATCTTGGAAAGAGTATTTGCTTCTATGTTTGTTTCTTTATAGATATGCTTGCAGGAGAAGTTGTTAAACGCAGATAGGCTCACTGAAATTTTATCCAACAATGCTTGCAGCCTCCGACTAGGGGAAATTGTGGTTTTGATTGCATTGATAGCAATTGTTGAGTCCCCTTCAATTGCTAGGTTCTTGATGCCTCTTTTGGAGCACTCTGTTAGGCCAAGTAAAAGGACCTTGAATTTTGCTATGTTGTTTGTGTCTGGAGGGATGGGCACTGCCATCTTCCCTTTAACTATTCCTCTGTGATCTCTTACCACACACCCAACTCCAGAAGCACCTGGGTTTCCTTTTGACGCCCCGTCAAAATTCAATTTTAGCCACTCAATCTATGGCGAGAGCCAAACTACACTACTTATGTCATTGGATTTCTTCCCAAAATG
Organism: Cryptomeria japonica; assembly: GCF_030272615.1. NCBI lineage: Eukaryota > Viridiplantae > Streptophyta > Pinopsida > Cupressales > Cupressaceae > Cryptomeria > Cryptomeria japonica. The sequence goes on from NC_081405.1 coordinate 150,601, forward strand.
AGGGGGGATTTTTATGCCATTCCATCTAGACCTAATTCTGTCATCCCAAGTCGTAAAGGCTTTATTCAAATTTTGAGAGAGAGCTAACCTGATGTTTATATTCTCTACAATAGCTACTTGCAAGGAAGATATGACCGACTCTAGATTTCTAGCTTTGCCATCAAAAAGTCTCCTATTACGCTCTTTCTAGATCCTAAACAAGGCAAGAGGGGGTACTATCCCATAGGGAACACTAGATGCCATCTTTTGGCCCGATCGGGCAACTTTGAAAAAGTGATACAATGTCATTTGGGAGGGCTGTTATCCAGCCTAGTTTGGCACACAACCATCTCCAACATTTTGCTGACAAATGGACAATTTAGAAGGAGATGGTCTATTGTTTCCTCATGTACTTTGCAATGAATGCATCTGGATGGACCCTCAAATCCCATCTTCCTGAATCTCTCCACTGTAAGAATTTTCTTTCTAGTTGCCAACCACGCAAAGATGACAGCCTTGGGAATAATTTTACTATTCCAAAAAAGCTTTTTGGATATTCCTAAGTACTCTGTTGCCTCTTGATTTGCAAGAACATTGTATCCTTCCTTAACACTATATTGGCCTTACTTAGATGGGGTCCAAATTAGGGAATCTACCCCCTCTCTAAAAACCAATTGCCTATCCTTAATTGTCTCAAAAAGTTGATTTAACTCGGTGGAGGGGAGAGGAAGTCCCTCCAATTTCTTCCAATTCCAGCCAAGGAAAGAGGACTCCGTTGAAAAAACCACATAATCCCTAATATGAATCCCCCAACGATGTCTAAGCTATTGCCTAGTTGTTGGAATAGAAATTAGACTATCTATACTCGGGAACCCTCCCCATGAATCATCCCAAAAGAGACATGATGAACCATCACGAACATCCCAAAAAACAAAGTCTTCTATAAGGTTCATGCACTTGAGGATAAAATTCCAAATTCAAGATTCTTTAGGATGGTTGGCGGCCCGTAGAATATTGATTGCTTCCCTTGCTACTATATATTTTGTATGCATCACTCTTACCCATCTTGCTTTGGGATCCATAAGCATTTCCCAGACTAATTTACCTCCCAGTGCTTTAATCTGAATCTGAAGGTTACAAACACCCAAGCCACCTAAGGCTTTGGATTTGCAATTTTTTTCCCACACAATTAGGGCACTTTTGTGTTTTTCCTCCGTGTTTTGCCAAAATAAGTTCCTTGTCTTCTGAATAATAAAGGAGTTCATACCTGCAGAGAGAGATAAAAAGGACATAAGATAGATAGAGATAGCTAAGATAACTGCTTGAAGTATTATCAACTTGCCCGCCCAAGAGAGCCACTTCCCTTTCGATGAATTAAATTTTTGATCCATTTTTATCTTCAAAGGATTCCACAAATAGGAATTCCTCAAACCCCTATCTATAGGGATTCCCAAGTAGATGCAAGGTAAAGGTACCCTTTTTACAATTAAAGATTCTTAGGATTCTATTCTACATTGGCATTGATGTGGAAAAGAAGTAGATTTCTAATTTATCCTTATTAATCACCTGGCCTGAAGCCTTGCCATAAGAAACCACGAGCTTCTGAAGTTGGGTTGCTTTCTTGGGTTTTGCTGATCCGAGCAAAAGGTTGTCATCAACAAACTGTTGATGCGTGGCAATAAAATTGGTAGTAATCTTGATTCCTTCCAAATCCTTGAACTAAAGTGCTTGGATTTTATAGCTCTACCCAGTGCTTCTACCATAATGATAAAAAGAAAAGGGGAAATTGGGTCACCTTGACGAATACCCTTGGAGCAAGAAAAGAATCCCTCTGGTTTACCATTAAGTTGAATAGAGAATCTAGGAGTTGATATGCATTCAAAGACCCAATTAATCCATTGCTTACTGAAACCAAAGGCCTACATGATTTTGCATAGAAAGTGCCAATCCACATTATCATAGGCTTTAGAAATGTCTAATTTGACTATCATACCTGGCCTTTTTCGTACTTTGAAGAGTATTGATCGCCTCTTGAGCCACAATAACCCCATGTAGGATCGAACGCCCTAGAACAAATCCAGTCTGCTCTTCTGAAATGATGCTATCCATAAGAGGTTTCAGCCTATTTGTCATTACCTTGGAAAGGATTTTATAGATAGTGTTGCAGAGAGAAATTGGTCTAAAATCCTCTAATCGATATGCTTTGTCCTTCTTGGGGATAAGGGCTATGAAAGTATTATTAATCTCCTTTAAAAGATTTCCTGATCTTCTAGCGTAGTCCAATGCCTTCACTAGATCATTCCCAAGAATCTCCTAGCACTTCTTAAAAAAACCAGTCAGAAAGCCATCTGGCCCTGGGGCTTTGTCTAAGGGAAGTTGGTTGAGTGCAACTAACACTTCTCCAATCAAAAGCTTTCATTTAATTTTATGTTTTGATCTTTTGTGATCACTTTTGGAATCAAAGATAACATCTTCATTTGCTCAATTAGATCAGAACCTTCTTCGTTGTTTAACAATTTGGAGAAAAAATGGACAATTTCATTTCTGATGGCCACTGGGTCAACAATAGTGTATATATATATATATATATATATATATATATATATATATATATATATATATATATATATTTATTTAGCAATTTGGAGAAAAAATGGACAGTTTCATTTTTTATGGCCACAAGGTCAACAATAGTATGTATGTATGTATGTATGTATGTATGTATGTATGTATGTATGTATGTATGCATGCATGTATATATATACATGCATGCATGCATACATACATACATACATACATACATATAGTAATATAAAAAAATTATCCTTTTTAGTTAATGTGACAAATGTCACTTTTCCTCCATGTCATCAGAGGTCAGGATCCGCCATCATGTCCTTTTGTCCACTCAAACCATCCATGTCATCTCTAGCCAAAGCATTGCCAACTCTACCAACCTGTCACCTTCGGGGACACAAGCGTGGCGCAGAGATGTCCATGCAGCTCGCTAGCGTCCCGCGAATCTAACAGTATGCAAGTGGTCATTTGAGCCTTACGCCTGCACTCGAAAGGAATTGTAACGACGTTGCATGCGTCCACCGATGCTCGAATTCCTTCTTGGACCTTTATCTTTCACTTTGGAAGCATTTGGAAGGGATTCTTTGGCAAGTTTGGCAATCTTCTTGCAAGTTGAGCTCTTGGAGACCATTTTGGACAACATACTATCAGCGCCACCATTTTTGCGGCATTACCAAGTATTCCAAGCACACCATTCCAAGCACTTCCAAGCATTCCAATCTCCATTTGTGATAGGGGAGTTATCTTAATCCTCTCTCTAGCATATTTATTAACTTTATTTCCAATTTCACATTACATTGTTATTCTCTTTGTCATTTATCTTTCTCGTGGCTTTCTTGGGTTATCCGTGGAGGTGGAAACACCAAAACACGAGTCTAACTTAGGCAGGCTCCAAACACAACCTCCAACATTTTCATTTCTTGCATGTGTGTAGGTACACTATTGTGGAGAGGAGATTAACTTGCGGGAGGCTTCATAGCGTGGACCTTTTGTTTGTCTATTTCTTTCCCTTTTCTCCTTCCATTCTATTTTGTTTATTTCGCACATCGCATTTACTAGTTTAGCTTCATTGTTTTCTATACTTTTATTGCATCCTAATCACACTTAGAGCTTTCTATACGAACTTTGTACCTCATCTGTACAGGGTGACAACGTGTTGCATTGTTGTCCTAGATTCACGCAATTGTCCCGAGTGCAAAGGCTCTGTAGAGTCATCCAGAGATGCTTCTTGGGTGTCTGGCATCTATTGCATAAATCTGTCATCCCCTAGCTCATCTTAGCGCCAGTTCATAGAGGTAATTGGAAGGACAATTTGTCCTCAAGGATCCATCATCCTTGAGGTGGCAAATTCTCTCCATTACATTTTGGTGAACCCAACATGAACCAGGATTATCTTTGCATTACTTTCTTTTTGCTTCATTTAGGTGAATTTAGTCTTTTAAGTTTTTAAAGGTTTAAAAATCTAAAAACAATCTAAAAAAAAAAGAGAAAAAGAAGAGGAAAACCAAAAACAAAAACTTTCATTAGCATTTAGTTTAAATTTCTGCATTTTTTGTTTATCATTTAAAATCAACTTAATCATTCGGTGTCCTTGTAGTGTGGCCCTGGATGTCATATGGCTTGTCTATGAGATTTACGACTCAAACTGCAACAAGAGTCATAGTTAGGAGGTCATCCAGGCAGAGTTTCCCCCCTGATTTTTATAGTCCTCCTCTACCCGACCCCATGCAGGGTGAGAAGTCATCCGATCCCAATGAGTTTTTGACCTCTCACAGTCTAAAACATATTCTAATTGGGGGGCCTTCTCCTTATAATTGACAACCTAACTCTCCTAGGAGTTCTATTCTATCTTCCCCTCTTGTGGTTGATCACGATTATGCGATCACTGTAAACTTTGAGAAGATCAATATATTGGAGCAGAATATGAGAGACTTTCAGGATTTCTTGAATAGAGAGAATGTCCTCCCCCAGGCTGGGAATGTCATAGGTACCTTGAGAGACATGTTAATCTCCAACAAGAGAGGCCTATAGATGTTGAGGGCTTTGTCCATGATTGTTAAAAGCCATGTGCCCCTAGCGGATGCACACCCTGTGGATAATCAATACGATCCTTTTAGTTCCCAGGTTAGTGTTAGCATTCCAGGCTTGGGTGCGCACATGGTGGAATCCACCATACCTAGTGTTAGTGCTTCACTCACTCCCTTGGGCTACATAGGCATGGCTAGTAGTTCAACCTTCATCAATGCTCAAGTTTCGATGATCAACGTTGTTGGAAATTTGGAAGAATTGATTGTGTTGCATTGATGTTTTGTCGTTGATGGCAACACTGGTTGTTTTGGTTGTTTATCGGTTTCCGGTAGATTGGTTGGATTATGCCTTGGTTCTGATATGCTTTGGTATGATTTGGTTTGTGGAATTGATTTGGATCTGTCATTCATGCTATTCAGATGGGTATCACAATCAGTTGGTTCAGATTTGATGACTCAGGAGCTATCATTTGTTCTACTAAGCCTTTTGGTCACTGATAAGGGTTTTACTGACAGATCTTTGTTGAAGATATTTTGATGCACTTGATAAGTGGTGTTGGTACGACTTCTAGATGGCTTTTGGGATGCTATTGGTTATCTTGTTCGTGTTCTTATTGATTAGTGGTGTTGGATTTGGTTTATGGCGACCTATTTTGGGTCCGGTGTTATCGAGGTTATGGACCGATTTATGTAACGTGTTGGAGGATGTTCTTGATGCATTACCGACGAGATTTAATGATTGGTTTACATTGTTTTTGGCCCAAGATGACTTGGTTGATCATTGGATTGTGGGTTTATGTTATGAATTCATTGTATTATCTTTTAGGTGTTCAACCTAATTGTTTAGGTCTTGGGTTGGTATAAATATGATGTAAGAACTCTGTGTAGATCATAGGTCAAGGTTATGGGATTATCTGTGTGCAAATAATGTTGTAATCATATACAAAGGTTTTGGTCAATCATAGGTGATCGAATTAGGTTGGTAAGAGAGGTTTAAGACCTTTGGTACTGAGCTTAATCGGAATTGTACTCAGGCATAGGAGATGATATATTTGCAATTCAATCTTCATTCTGGATTGTAGTCTAGATTTATTTTGTAGTCGGTGAGGCTCCTTTTATGATGAGCAGTGCACTCTAGGTTGTTGGTCCTCTCTACAGAAGCTTAACTGCTTGAGGAAGATCCTATGGCCTCTAGCAGTTCAAGTTCATCAAATGCATCTGCAGCTGTTTTCTGGAGAGAAATTCCTAGGCTTGATGGAACAAATAATAGGGTATGGACGATTCGGATAGAGACTCGTCTGAGATATCTTGGAAAGGAAATTTGGGAGATCACTGAGAAAGGTGTAACATCTTTTAATCCAGCATCTGGAAATCCTCCTTTTACAGGACTGGATAAAGAGCTTGAGAATTATTGTAGAGCTAGAGAAGCCCTTTTGTGTGCACTTTATGATCAGTAAATAATGAGACTAACTAACAAATCAACTGCAAAGGCTATATGGGACAAATTGGAGACTCTGAATGAAGGTGACCCTACTGTTAAAATTACTAAACTTGATGGTTACCGGGTGAGGTATCAGAACCTAAAGATAGAAGAAGATGAAAGGATTACTGCTTTTATGGAGAGAGTTAATGAGATTCTTTTGGGAATTCAATGTTGTGGTGGATCTCTGAGCAAAGATGAAATAGTTTCTAAAGTACTAAGAGTTTTTCCACCAACTTATAAAATGAAGGCTACTGCAATTAATGAGCTTAGAACTATGGCAAACACCTATGTTAATAGGGATACCTTAGTTGGGGAATTATCTGCTTTTGAGCTTGAGGAATTCAGACCTTCTGGAGCTGTAAAATTTGAACCTGCTTTTCATGCATCTACATCATATACCGGCAAGAGTGATTGGAAAGCTTTATATGCGAAGGAACTATAGGATATGATAAAAGAAGATGAAGATTTTGAGCAACTTGAAGCCTTATTTGCTAGAAGTGTACCTAAAGGACCAACAGGAAGTGGGTATGAAGGAAAATCACCTTTTAAATTCTTTGCATGTAATAAGATAGGTCATTTTGCATCTAGATGTCTTGAAAGGAATTCAAGATTTGAAAAAAGAGCTAGAAGATATTTTAGGCCAAACCATGATTATCAGAACAAGCATAAGTGCAGGAGAAACAAAGACAAATCATGCTACTTTGCAGATGAGGAAGGTGTGACTGATTATGATGATGAACTGGCACAAGATTCAGCTAGTGGATTCTGCAATGGAAAGGAATGGGTATTTTTGGCTATCAAGTAAGATGATCTGGTACCTGAAGAGAAGGCCCTTGCGGCTAAAATTGAAGACAAGGATGAATGGATAATTGACAAGTGGATGTTCACATTATATGAGTGGAGATAAAAGGAAGTTCTTATCTATGCAAGAATTTGATGGTGGTTTGGTTAGATTTGGAGATGACAAAGCATGCATGATCAAGGGAAGGGGAACAATATCATTGGATGGTAAGCATAACATTGATAATGTTTATTATGTTGAAGGTTTAAGGAATAATCTTTTGAGTGTAGGACAATTGGTGGATAAGGGATTTCAGTTACAGTTCAAAGATGGAAAATGCAAGATTATCAACAGATCTGGATTGGAGATTGCAACCGGTACACAGACTTAAAGTAATATCTTTCATTTGAACTCTAGTGAGAAGACATGTTTGATTGCACAAATTAATGAGAGTTGGCTATGGCATAAGAGGTTGTATCATGTGAATTTTGATTGCATTGTGAAGATCGGCTCTACTAAGGCAGTTAGAGATATACCTAAGATTGTGAAGCCTCTTAATCCGGTATGTAAGGAATGTCAAATGGGTAAGCAAGTCATAAAGCAAGTCATAACTTATTTTAAGAGTATTCGAGACAAATCTAATGATGTTCTTGATCTTATTCATACTGATTTGTGTGGTCCTGCTAGAATAAGAAGTTTTCAAGTGATAGATATTTCATGCTAATCATTGATGACTATTACAGAATGATGTGGGTTACTTTTCCAAGAGAGAAATATGAAGCCTTTGAAAAGTTTAAGATCTTTAAAGCTATGGTTGAGACAGAGATAGGATTGAAGATCAAATGCTTAAGATCTGATAAGGGTGGTGAATTTATATCCGGTGAATTTAATAATTATTGTGAGAAACATGGGATAAAGAGACAGTTGTCTGCACCCCGGACACCTTAGCAAAATGGAGTTGTGGAAAGGAAGAACAAAACTATCTTGGATGCAGCTAGAACTATGACGATGGAATCTAATCTACCTCATGTCTACTAGAGAGAAGTTGTAAGCATGACGGTATACACATTCAACAGAGTTCATATCAAAGGGGATACCAGTAAGACACCTTATGAGTTATGGTTTGGTCATACACCGACAGTTAAGTATTTCAGATTCTTTGGTAGTAAATGCTATATCAAAAGAGATGATTCCATTGGAAAGTTTGATCCTAGATGTGATGAAAGAATATTTCTTGGTTATTCTAATGAAAGCAAAGCATATAGATGTTATAACAAAATATTGCAAAGAATTGTGGAGAGCACAACTGTCAAAGTGGATGAGCAAAACATAAGTCAAATCAGAACTTATGAGAGAGATTCGGCAATGGAAATGATCATAACTAAACCGATAGCACCTACGCTGGAACAAAATGTTGAACTAGTTACTCCGACAGTATTAGAAAATTCAATAGTAACTGAAGATTGAATCATTCAAAAGATCAAATCATTAGAGACAAAAATGAAGGAGTGATGACAAGAAGAAGGTTGGCAGCCGATGAGGTATGTTTTATTTCTCAAGTTGAACCGGCATCAGGAATTGAAGCTTGTAAAGATGAATGTTGGATGAAAGCTATGGAAGAGGAATTAGATCAGATAGAAAAGAATAACACATGGACTTTAGTTCCTCATCCTAAAAATAAGAATGTTATTGGAACTAAATGGGTTTTTAGGAATAAATTGAATGAAGATGGACAAGTTGTGAGGAATAAAGCTAGATTGGTTTGTAAAGGATATTCTCAGAAGGAAGGAATTGATTATGATGAAACCTTTGCACCGGTAGCTAGGATTGATGTGAAATTATTTCTTGCTTATGTTGCACATAAGAACTACAAGGTTTATCAGATGGATGTTAAGTGTGCATTTCTAAATGGATATCTTGAAGAGGAAGTTTATATTGAGCAACCTGATGGATTTTCACTTTCAGATGACAAAAACATGGTTTGTAGGTTAAAGAAAGCTTTATATGGATTGAAACAAGCCCCTAGAGCTTGGTATGCAAGACTGGTTAAATATCTTTTGAAGCTTGATTTCACTAAAGGTAATGCTGACAGTAATTTATATTATAAGATCATTGATGATGACATATTGATTATTGAGGTCTTTGTTGATGATATCATTTTTGGAGGTGAAGATAAGTTGTGTATGGAATTCTCTAACAATATGAAGAATGAATTTGAGATGTCTATGATTGAGGAGATGAAATTTTCTTAGGTTTGCAGATTACTCAAACTGATAAAGGTATTTTCATCTATCAAACTAAGTATGCTAGAGAGATGTTGAAGAAATTTAGGTTGGAAAATTCTAAACCGGTTGGTACTCCTATGGTTACAAGTGAGAAATTGACAAAGAAAGATGTATCTGCACCAATAAATCCTACAAGGTACAAGTCTATGATTGGAGGTTTGTTATATCTGACTCAGACTAGACTGGATATAATGAATGTAATTTGTATTGTATCAAGATTTCAGAGTGATCCTAGAGAAAATCATGAGAGTGCGGTGAAAAGGATTTTCAAGTATTTGCAGGGAACAACTGAATATGGTTTGTGGTATCCTAAAAATGATGACTTACATTATGTGCATATACATATGCAGATTGGGCTGGAGATGTTGATGATCGGAAGAGCACATCCGGTGGAGCTTTCTTTCTTGGACTGAATCTTGTTTCATGGATCAACAAAAAGAAGTCATGCACCTCTTTGTCTACTACTGAAGTTGAGTATGTTGTTGTTGCTACTAATTGTACACAAGTTCTATGGATGAAGCAAATGTTGAAGGATATAAAGGTGGATTGTAATGAACCGGTAGTTATTCACTATGATAACTCTATTGCTATTGATATATCAAAGAATCCAATATTTCATTCTAAGACAAAGCACATATCTATCAAGTATAACTTTTTGAAGGAAAAGGTGGAAGCAAATGAAGTCGGACTGGTTTATTTGAGCACTAAAGAGCAAATTGCAGACATCTTCACTAAACCTTTGCTTAAAGAATCATTTGAGTACTTTAGAGACAGATTAGGGGTTTATGCCCCTCCAATATAGACCTGAGTGATTTTGATTGACATCAGTCTGGTATGCATTTACATAGCTACTATTCATTCCATATTGATGTGGTGGCGCTACTACTTAGGGGGAGTAGTCATCTGTGAGATTCAAAGGATTTATGATTTTTCTTTGATGTTTATGTCATATTTATAGCATTGATGTCAAAGGGGGAGATTTATTCTGGTGAAAAACATAAGGGAGAGATACATTCATTAGGGGATTTTGGTTCAAAGCTTCATTGCTATATCATTTTGTGAGAGATTGTTGGTTATCTTCCATAAAGGGAGACTTGTTTGACATTTCTTGGCACTTGAATGTTTTTCACATCTAGTGTTTCCATCAATGCCAAAGGGGGAGATTGTTGGCAATTTGGAGGAATCGATTATGTGTTGCATTGATGTTTTGTCATTGATGGCAACCCCGATTGTTTTGGCTGTTTGCTGGTTTCCAGTAGAGTGGTTGGATTATGCATTGGTTCTGGTATGCTCCGGTATGCTCTGGTTTGTGGAATTGATTTGGATATGTCATTCATGCTATTCATATGTGTATCACGGTCAGTTGGTTCAGGATTTGATGACTTTGGAACTATCATTTGTTCTAGTAATCCTTTGGTCACCGGTAAGGGTTTTACTGGTAGAGCTTTGTTGAAGATATTTTGATGCACTTGATAAGTGGTGTTGGTGTGGCATCTAGAGGGCTTTCGGGATGTTGTTGGTTATCTTGTTCATGTTCCTGTTGATCGATGGTGTTGGATTTGGTTTACGGCGACCTATTTTGGGTCTAGTGTTATCTAGGTTATGGACTGATTTATGTAATGTGTTGGAGGATGTTCCTGATGCATTACCGATGGGATTTAATGATCGGTTTACATTATTTTTGGCCTAAGCCGACTTGGTTGATCATTGGATTGCAAGTTTATGTTATGAATTCATTGTATTATCTTTTAGGTGGCTGACCTAATTGTTTAGGTCCTGGGCTGGCATAAATATGATGTAAGATCTCTTTGTAGATCATAGGTCAAGGTTATGGGATTATTTGTATGTGAATAATGTTGTAATCATATGCAGAGATTTTGGTCGATCATAGGTGATTGAATTGGTTTGGTAAGAGAGGTTTAAGACCTCTGGTACTGAGCTTAACTGGAATTGTACTTAGGCATAAGAGATGTTATCTTTTCATTTCAATCTTCATTCCAGATTGTAGTCTAGATTTATTTTGTAGTCAGTGAGGCTCCTTTTTGTGATGAGCAGTGCGCTCTAGGCTATTAGCCTTCTTGTATGTGTAGGCCCCTCATATTGTAATCACATACTTACTACAGAAGTATTATCTGACTGTGGGTAGGCTTCCCACCGTGGTTTTTCCCTTTACTAGGTTTTCCATGTACAAATCTTGGTGTCATGTGTTCTGGATGGATGGTAACTGTTATGTGATTTATGTTTATGTTTAATTGCTATATCATTTATTTTGATATTTGGTTTATGCATTCTGATATTAAGTTTATGCATTCTGGTAATAAGGATTTGAATGCTTAAAGTTATGTAATCCGATGACAACTGATTCACTCCCCCCTCTCAGTTGTCCTCTGGTTATCTGAGTTGTCTAACAAGCGCTAGCACTACATCTGTCGGTAACACTAGTTCTTTTGGAGGTTCTGATGGAGGTGGTGGTGGATCTAGCCTACCTTCACCTCCTCTGCCTTCTAATTTTGTCTCGAATACAACCTTACAAAACATGGGGTAGTTGCAGTTGTAGCTGACAAACTTAGCCTCTGCCTTTGGTCAATCATTTGTGCCTGCATATTATAGAAAGAGTCCCCTTGACATTACCATCCTAAATCCTTCCAACTGTTGTTGAATCCTTTAAGTTTGATAGGTTCAATGGTGATGGGGACCCGAACGTGCATATAGATTCCTTCATGACTATGTGTAGTGACTACCATAGTCTAGATTTTGTGTTGCTAAAATTGTTCTTGTGTTCCCTCAAGGGGACAACATTAGAATGGTATATCTCCTCACCTGACCATTCTATCCATACCTTTGATTAGCTTATGGATCTTTTCTTTAAACGGTTTCAGGCGAACATTGGTAGCAGGATCATTATCGCTGACCTTGTTCATTGTAAACAAAAGCCTAATGAAAATATCACTAGTTTTATTTCAAGATATCAACCTATCACAACCAAGATCCCCTTTGGCCTACCAGATAGTAATTTGCAGAGGATGTTTATTGGTAATCTGTAGCCAACATTAAGGGAGAAACTATTTCTTAACCGATATCAGAACTTCGCTAACATATGCTTTGCTCTCACCAATTACCAGCACACTGTATCATAGTTCAGAGATACTTCTTTGAACCCTCGCAGTGGGTCCTTTGTAGGCACGACTGTGAATGGATCCCGAAAGAATAAGGTTGTTGCTAATATTGCGGCTATTCCTCCGATGGATGTTGCACAGGCCCCGCAACAAAATAGAGTCTTCACTAAGTTGAATGACTCCTACTTGATCATAATGCAACGGTTGTTGAAAGACAACCTTATTACCCTTCCGGAAATAAAACCGTTGTCTGATAGTCATCCTTATCTGCGTTGGTATGATGGTTCAAAGTTTTTTCATTATCATCATGTGCCTGGTCATGATACTGAGTGATTTTATTGTCTTCGACATGTTGTCGAAGCCCACATAAATAGTGGTGCAATCAAGGTGCATGCACGAAAGCACAAATCAAACAAGTTTGTTGATAAAACCAACAACAACTTGCAGATTTATACTGATCCTTTCCCTCTGCATTCGGCAAGCTTTATCTCTGCATTGGATCCTTCTTTGGATGATGGTCCATATGTGAACATGGTCACCATCGCCTCTATTAGCTCACCCTTGGCCCAAAAGGGGATGGTATTTAATATGTCCTTGTCATTTACCCCTCTGGATGCCCTGAATTGCGGAGAGCCTACTCCTCTTTATCTCCCTACCAAGATGAATGGTCAAACTATCACAGGTGTGATGGTTGACCCATCCAACAGAGTTGATATTATCACAGAGAAGACTCTCTTTGTGAATGACTGGCATAGACCGACGTATGACGAGTGTCGTGTAACTTTGAGGATGCATGATGGGTTCCTTATCCACCCCTTGGGTAGTATCACCTTGATGGTCCTCATAGGATCTAAGGCGATGTCCTTTGTGTTCATCATTATTCTTGAATCAGACATCTTCTGAGTTAAGCTTGGCATTCCTTGGTTGATTGCTATGGAAGCAGTCCCCTCGGTTGTGCACAAAAGTTTCAAGTTTCCCCATGAGGGCACAATGCATGTCATCTAGGACACTGGATATTGATTGTTGATCGCCCGTGGGGATTTTTTCGTTGGACCACTTTTGGCCTACTCTAGTGGGGCCCATGCTTCCCTATGGCGATTTAATGTACTACGCTTATTATCAATATAAAACAGGGGAGTCGACCCCTACATCTGTGCAACCTGGTGTTTCATTGTCACCTCCTGCATTGACCTCTCCTCCATTGATTCTGGTCTTGGAGTGGGTGAATCCTCATGTCTCCTCATCATTGAGGGTCGAGGCTAAGCTTTCTCCCTTAAATAGACCTCTGTGTCTGCCTAGGACCGCACAAACTACAGCGATGTCTATTGTTCCTGCGACTGCACCCAGAATAACCAAGGGAATGGCACCCATGATGTCAAAGTTTGTGGCCTACCCTCCCTTTGAGCTCCTGATCATGGTCGATATTCTTCGGCCCTCTCATTATGAGAAAAGGGAGCACTCTTCTCGTGTCCCTTTGTTGTAGCCTGTGCCGACACCCTCTATTCCTCTGATCGCTCCTCGAACAAAATGAGGTCGGGTGTAGCACCCATCAATAAACCCTAGGGAAATATTACAACAACTTACCTAAAAGAGAAATAATTTTTTTTTCACTAACAAGGTTTACTTCTCTCTTAATTAAGGAACGGTGTATGATACATTGGTTCAACAGTTTCAACTCAAAGTTAACTACTTGGCTGAAGGTTGATACAATATGCTTCTAATACAAGAAGAAACATGTTTACATATTCAGTATCTCCCCAGGGCATTGTCACCACTACTTAACTTAAAATTATTTACGTTTATGATTAGTACTTTTGATTTACCATCACCATAAACATGCACCTCTATGCACCTAATGATCTAACCTACTATGGAACTTGAATATTAGTGCTCGTATGCATACCAACCAACATGGTAACTTCCCTTAAGGTACTCTATTACCGCTGCCCTCTAGAACTCTTAATGCACACAACCAACTACAATACTCAATCACTACTAGCCAGGCATGACATACACTTCCATAACCATTACACCATCCCATAATCCAATGCAACATTGCAGTTGGCCTACATAACTATATGCATAATAATTTCTACGCGCTATGATCCTACTTAATGCATTATGCTACTTATTCTTTCTTCCACATGTAACATGAGTATGGAGCAATTGCATATGCATGGTGTTTATGTACATATTCCTTTACCTTAAGCATGGATGTCAACCCAAGACTTTACATACAACCAACCTTGATCTTGACTCAATACGTACACTCTAGTTCCTTATGCTATACTCTAACATGGTGATTAATGAGTTGTTATGAATAAAACGATAACTCCTATATCACTATCCACAATTGTAATGCAACTCTTATGCCAACCTACCCCACTCAATCACAAATGCATGCACACAACTCTATTGTTGCAGCTATATGCACATTGACACCAATTATGCATTAATGATCTTCTTGCAGCACTTACATTGACATATTCATTCTCATTAAATCCTAATGATACCAATTGGTTAAACTTTTACTTTAGTTTTCAGCCTTGGGCTAATTGGATTTCCATGGTGCTAACTATGTCATCATCAAGTCTTATGTTTTTCATGCTCTGGTTTTGGTAGTTTAACATGGTCTTGGTTTTAATGTCATTGCTCAAGTCACTAATCTCATAACAAGATACTAATATCTATTTAGTTGCATTGGTAACCATGTGAATATGTTTGATTGTCTAGCATTAGCTCATTCAAATGTCAAGATATACCATAATGAAAATAGTAAAGCATCTTTCTATCATTGCATTGACCACATCTTTACATCAATTCATCTAACATAATAATTCTACATAAGTGATTGTATTGCTGATTTAAACTATCTTTAACCATAGCACATTGGAATTTTTAACTAACTAAATTACTCTTGAATAAACATGACGATTCCAACAAGATTCATGTACCGAGTCAAAGGATTTCAATGCTTGCAAATACCAAGTCATTACTTACAAGTGTTTGTAGTTTGCTTCTTCTCAATTTACATAAGAGTAGATTACATGGTTTCCATTGGAAGTCCAATCTAAAACATGATCATAAATACGATAAATGTTGTTGCTACCTAAGGTACAATTGTGAGTATTACTCACTCCTTAATCAATAATCTTAATCTATTACATGATGATTACGTCCCAATCATGAAGTAATATAGAACAAAAATCTGCTCCAAGGATCCAAAATTAGCATAAGAAGTACCAAGTCCACGCACAAAGAAAACACCAATGAAGAGGGGAAAACCCCAATAGCAAAAATCTCCAACCACCCGACCAATGTGGAAACTACAAGGAACCACCCCTCAAGCTAGGAAATGTCGCTAGGTCCTGACTCACACACTAAGCCTAGGTTGACGCTTTTGACCAAAGGGACTAACTTCAAACACTTCGTATACTCAACATACTTCAATATAACACAAAGAACAATAAACTCCAAAGACTGGTAAAACATCAAGCATAACGTGAAAGTAACCCAAGGGACTCGCATGTACAAGGGAGTGTCATCACATGCCAAAACAAAATAAGGTACTAGTCTGTGGGCATGTGGAGCCATCTCGACCTTTGAGAGACCAAGGAAGATTGGCTTATCGTCTCCACGGTCTTCTCACGCTCAGCCTAAAACATCCTTCCTAGGATTGAGTCATGAGGCACTGATAAATTATTATTTTTAAATTATCTAACTACCCATACCTATTCATTGTTTAGTTATCACTTGATTCAAATATGGAAAAATCCCTTACACCCAAGAGGTCTGGACTTCACACATCCTTACAAGGAACCTCGTGATAGCCCATCTCTCATGACCCCCGATAACGTAAAGAAGCCCACTCCCCTGACATGGATCCATAAACATCAACACAAGAGGCTCTTAAGCAACCAAGCAAGTCTAAAATGAACATCATACAATGCCATACCACAAATCATCACATACCCAAAAGACCAAACACCAAACTCATACAAAAAGGGCGAGCCTCTTGACCAAAGGAAAACATAACAAGATCATAATACGACTGCTATCAAGTATTTGGAAACTCAGCGAGGTCTTCACACTCACTGCCTCAAAATCAGCAGCATAAAGAATTCATCCTCATGGCAAATATCATCACGAGGGTAGACGTAAGCCACAAAATTAGCTCGCAAATACTAGCCATGCGATGAGAAATTAAACTTGTGTTAAAAATAATCACTCAAGCAGCCTCCAAAACTAAACCATCAAAATACACAACATTGACAAACACTAGGGTGGACAATGAACAATTGGGGCAACGAGTAAATTCACGCTTTTCCCATGCTAACACTCACGGGCTCTCCCCAAAACATGGACAAACTTCACAATTAACTCATTTAGACTAATACCTGAATGTTCAAACAATCAAATTAACCATAGTTGAAGAGGTAAATACACACATTAAAATAATACTTGACAACTCAAGATGAGAACCAAATCGAATTACAATAACAGTTAACAAGAGTCACACATTTTAGAACACCATAATGCCAACCATATCAAATGAACAATTAACAAAAACATACATGTGTAGCAGGCTGAAAAAGAAATGAATTTCATTATTTTATGATGTTAGAGAAAAACGGAATTACACCCCATACTACGGATTGGCAATCTATTTTCAACAGGGTGTTGTTTTGACATTTAAATGTAAGGTCGGATTTCGATTTGGCATCGTGGGGGTGCACTTCCAGCACCAAAACCCCACGTTGTGGGAAAAAAATTAAGTAATTTTTTTTTGTTAAAAGCAACAAAATAAAAACAGGGAAAGAAAATAATAGTATAAGGCAGCAACTAATAACTTGCAGCCAGAACCAAAATTTATAGGGGGAAAATGAAAAAAGCAAACAACTGAATCTACCTCCCCCCCAAATCCAAAACAAAAATGCAACGATGATATTACAACATGGTTACAACCCACAATGACCAAGGAATCAAATTTTTCAGGTAAGGCAATATGAAGTTGAATTACTAATCAACAATTACAAATTTGACATTAAATTTTACAACAACAGGGTAAAAGATACATCATTTTTATTCAATTTCTTGATTCAACTCAAGCAAAAAGAAACCATGAATAAATTTAAAGTTTAAAACGCATCTCTTACCCAGCCATTCACAGAATAATAACATTCTATCCTACAACCCAGAACCCCGTGAACACTTCAGATTTGAAAGTTTAAAACAGAGAAAGGGATTCAAGCAAGAACTCATTCAAATTGAGGTTTGAAAAATTGAAAGAAATAGGAAATCAAGGAAACCCTACCTCTGTCCCGAGTGATGGAGGAGGAATTGATGCAACTCTCTCTTCAACACAACTGCAACACTCTTCAATTGCAACTTCCAAAACCCAATTCATATAATCCAGCGAACTTAAATCTTCCAAACTCACAAATTGCCAAGAGAGCACAATCCAGAGAGAACTTAAAAAAATGCAGAAGAAGAAGATGCATTCATGGGAAAGCACAATAAATCTCCAAACTCCCAAAATCCAACAAAACCCTAGCTTGAAAATAATTAAATATTTCAATATCATAATCTTTATAAACTTATAATATTAAGTTTTATTTTCCCATTTTATTTCATGGGATTTTCGAAAATCAACCCAATAATATTATAATATTATTAGTATTATTATTTCTGTTAAAAATAAGTCATGAAAGTGATATTTTAATAACAATATAAAAATGAATATAGGAAAGCCATATAATATTCTCCTATTATTATTATCATCCAAAATAACTCAAGTGTCGCTAATTAATTAAAAGCGACTAAATAATCAAATCACCAGTAACAAATAATAATCAAATCGTCATTAATCAAATAAATCTTTAAGGCAAAATAATTTAATAGTTATTAATCGCCTCCAAATTCGAAATCGCTAAATTGTTAAATAAATCAAAATAATATTATTTAAATTTCAAATAGCAAAGATAATAAAATAGTCAAAGATCATTAAATATCAATTGTCAAATAAATCAACTCGTCAAACATTAATAAATCGAAATAAACATTATTAAATAAATCAAGGTAAACAATATTAAATAAATCAAAAAGAGCATTATTAAATATATTAAAATAAACATTATCACCATTAAATCATTAATTAATATTAGGTAACCACTTAACACAATCAGTCAACAATCATAATCAAACAGGTCAACTAATCAATCTTTCCTCGTAATTAACAAATCTTAATTAAATAAATTGACCGAGTGCACAAACTCACCACTCCACATACTCACATATCAAAAGTCATGACGTCATGGCCTATCACGTCGGGACTTACGACAACACTGGCAACCAACCTAGACCTAGAATGTGGGTAGGGAACCAAAAACATCTCCGTACCACATAATTGTCATTGGGAAGAGGCACGCTAGCACCTATCAAGCTAGGGGAGCTCGCACCCAGTTGCTTGGGAGGAATGAAGGCCTTAGTACTTGAAACCCTACAACCACCACAAAGATACACATGCACATACATACATACATACATACATACATACATACATACATACATACATATATATATATATATAAAGCGGGATGTGTCGTTGCGAAATTCCTCCACTTATATACACATGGTAGACAAGTGGAGGAATTTCGCAACGACACATCCCGCTCGCAAAGAGTGACATGACATTGATTACCCCACACAGATAGTCACACAATATACAAACAATAACAAATCACACATGCAACATCGCATCATAAGTAAATCAAATTAGGGTTAGTATGTCCATTTCATAATAAGAAAGATCAGTAAAATCTATCGAAGCACATGATAAATCAAAATGCTAACTGTATATGGTGAAAATGGATAACAATAATAACGATATTGAAAGGCTAAATGAATTCAACCACAAAACCCTAGCCTAACAACAACAAAGATCCACCATAACATATGAAGATTACCTAAGACAATGCAAATCAAATGAAATCACAAAGATTATACCATCACATGTCCAATAGGGTTTGGATCTCCATTCTTCCTATCTCCATTGATCTTGCTTGATATATTTGCTCTCAGATTTTATGTGCATAAGAGCTCAACAAAGAACGGAATGTGGTTGCAAGTAGGATCGCCTATGTTCAAAAGCGTAGTGTAGTCAAGTAGTCAACGGGGGGGTTTGATAATGAAGGAAGCATCTCCTTATATAGAAAACACTATATGAAATGGAGGGATAAGATTGAGAGGTGTAAAAGGAGGTCGGCTATGATTAGAGGGTAGGTAAAAGAAATAATAAAATAATGAAAGGGGTAGGTAGTGTATGAATTAAGAGATGAATGACACGTGTCATGGGTAGAAAAGGTTAATGAAATAATTAAATAAATAAAGATTTATTTAATTAATAGAAGAAGTGGGATCAATTAAATAAATAAAATATTTATTTAATTTAGGAAAAGAATAATTTAAATAAATAAATGTATTTATTTAAATGAGAAATAAGGCTAGAAGAGGATAAATGAATTAATTAAATAAATAAAATATTTATTTAATTAGACTGGACAATTTTGGGTGTCTACACTAACTTTATCCATCTATGCAATCAATTACGACATAAATACATATAGCAAATCAATTACCATCATGTTAAACATCTATATCACATAAAGTTGTAGTTGATCATGAACATAATCACTAATATCAGGAATCATGAAATCATTTAATGTATGTCAATCAACATCAATGAGATACATATGAAAAGTCAAAATAACATATGTGCATCATGTATATCTAATCATGTATATCATATCCATTGCTCAAAAATAAAGATCTGATCAAGTCTACCAAATTGGAACAAGAATCTGCTCAAAGGTGAACACTACACCATCCTCCGTACAACCATCAAATAACGTGAATCCGCATAATGCCTAGCGTCGCGCTAAGCAACTAAAATACCTAGCATCCTAATCGTAATCTTGAACATCCTCTCATGGCCTTGGCAAATCTATCATGGGTATTGCATCAACCGGGTCGAGGAGGGGCATTACATCGAGCACCCATTGCTGTCAATGTGGTGCCTCTCTAGGATGCACCTCATGTCTCCTCGATTGGGCTTTCTCCCATCCTTGAAACAATTCTGGAGGCCTCTCCTATGGAGCACGATGCTCCTGAATCTTATCCGGCTCCAATTGGTGATCCTCACCTCCATCGGAATTAGCATGAGTGTGAGTATAAACACTTTAGACAAAACTAAGCTCGAGAGCGTGATGTTGCCTCATAGTTCTCTAGTGTCGATCCAACACCCAATGATATTGTTTTAGAGCCTATTCCCTCAGTTGCTCCTATCTCTGCACCTGTTTTGGTCTCGCTCCCTAATACTTCAGGGACTTTCAATCAACCTCCCTCTAAACGGGTGCAGGTTTTCATCGCCCCTTCTTTGGAGCCACCTCTTATCACTTCTTTGTCAGACATTCCTCCCTTGTCCCGACCCCTTAACATGGCACATACACAGGTGGTGCCTAGTGCAGCTTTGTCTACCCCGCCTGCTTCGCCACCGCTCCAACATCCAAGTTTTCCTGGGGTCCTTTAGCCTGTTATAGTTGATAGGAGGCATGTCACTCCTATCCCGTGTAAACGCAAGTTTGAGCAGGGCCCTATTTCGGAGTTCCAATGGTGCAAGTCTTCGCAGGTATGTTCTTCATCCCCTCCTTCGCCTGTTTCGGTGCTTGTTGGTTTGCCTGTTTCTATTTGCATGATCAAGAAGGCCCCGCCTTCTCCTGAGTTCGTCACTTCCCCTCTTCCAGAGGCTGAAAATCATGTTCTCATGTCATCTTCTCCAAATGAGTCACCTGCTTCCTCCATAGAGACCTGCATGTTCAATTCCTTGGAGGACATCTCGACCTTGTCTATGATCTTCACACAATCATTGACCCTCACCTCCTCCGAGATTGTAGATGAAGACATCACTGCTGCTTCATCTCTTTCTCTCACTGCTAGTGAGGCACCTAGTGCGGCCCTTGCGATAATCCCTCTATGAGCTCGCCCCCCTTCTCCTTATGACCTAGATTGGGAGGATGAGGCTCTTCTTGAGGAAGATGATCTCCTGTAGTATGATCCCCTCCTAAGGGTTGATCGTTAGGAATTTCATCTTTCATCTACATCTGCTTGCATGTGTGTGTGATTGTGTTCCCCTATGCTTGCTTTATCCATTTGTTCCCTCCCAAAAGGACCCAAGTCACTCCGTAGGTACTTGGATATGGGAGGTTGACTATTTTTATCCATTGTGCTCTCCTGGAGGACTCGAGTTGCTTCATAGGTGCTTAGATATAGGAGATTTTTCTATCGTACATAGTCCTCTATTTGTTTACCTCCTTCTTCTATTTGTCATATCTTGCTTTTCGAAATTCAGGAATGATGCAAAGCGTTAGGAGCATTCTTTGCCTTCTTCCATGTTGACCCAAATTTTTATTTTCTCTTGTCTTCATGTGCTCTTCTTCAGATCCAAGAGATTTGACAATATGACGATACACCCATCTCGTAGTGATCCTATATATCTTTTTGACACTGCTATGGGTTTTGATGCCAAACTATTGGATCCCCCTATCCTCTTGCATTGCATCTCTTGATGTTGTGGACATTTATGTATCGCTATCTATTCGTGGCATTTCATAGAAACATCTCATTATGTTGACATACCACAACTCCTCTTCTCCTTAGAATGGCATGCCTTCCATGCATATCATTCTAAGGGGGGACATCATATCTACATTTTATCTTTAAGCCCTTGCACCAGTTTCATTTGCCAAGTTTCCTTTTCATGTTTGCCTAGGTGGGGGCCAAACCACTTGATCCTTTTCTTTTCCAAGATCGCCTAGGTGGGGGCAAACCCACTTGATCTTTTTCCAAAGATTGTCTACATGGGGGCCAAACCATTCTAGATCTATATCTCTATTGTTTACCTTGGTAGGGACCAATCTACTACTTACCAAATTTATCAACCTTATCGCATAGCTATCTAGCGTGTCGCTATCCATGCAGAAAAAATTTATCTTTATCTGCCCAATGGCATGGCTATTTAGCATGTCGCTACCCATGCCGACAAAATCTATCTATCTCATCACCCTATTGTATGGTTATCCATACCGACATATCATCTCTCCCTATCGTATGGTCATCTTGATATCCATACTGACGTATCTTATATCAATGGTGGAGCTTATCTCATATCTTTTCGTACCAGGGGCTTTCCTCCAGAGTGAGGTTTGTTTCTGTTATGCTATCTTATCCATTTATTTATCTTATCGTCCATCATGCTAGTCTGCAACTAGTGTGTTTGAGATGTACCAAATAGCAACATCTGTACCAAATCTTGACATCATCTCGTTGGAGGCAACCTCGTCCGATCAACAAAAAATTGTCTCCCTATCGCAACTGTTCTTTCTCTGCATCTTCCTCTACTTTAGCTTCGCATACCTCATCAAAGTCATGCTCGCTAAAGTGGGGGAAAAATGTAATATCAAAATATTATCCTTTGTAGTTAATGTGACAAATGGCACTTTTCCTCCATGTCATCGGAGGTCAGGATCCACCATCATGTCCTTTTGTCCACTCGAACCATCCATGTCAGCTCTGGACGAAGCATTGCCAACTCTGCCCACCTATCACCTTCAGGGACATAGGCGTGGCGCGGAGATGTCCACATAGAGCTAGCGTCTTGCGAATCTGACAGTACGCAGGTGGTCGTTTAAGAGTTACACCTGCGCCCGGAGGGAAATGTAACGACTCTGCATGCACCCATCAACATCTGAATTCCTTCCTAGACATTTATCTTTCACTTTGGAAGCATTTGGAAGAGATTCTTTAGCAAGTTTGGCAATGTTCTTGCAGGTTGAACTCTTAGAGACCATTTTGGACAACATACCATCAACACCACCATTGTTGCAGCATTACCAAGCACTTCCAAGCATTACAATCTTCGTTCGTGATAGGAGTTATCTTAATCCTCTTTCTTGCATATTTATCAACTTTATTTTCAATTTCACATTAAATTGTTATTCTCTCTATCATTTATCTTCCCTGTGGCTTTCTTGGGTTGTTCATGGAGGTGGAAACACCAAAATAGGGGTTTGACTTAGGCAGGTTCCAAAACACAACCCCCAACATTTTCCTTTCTTGCATGTGTGTTGGTACACTATCATGGAGAGGAGATTAACTTGTGGAAGGATTCATAGCGTGGACCTTTTGTGTGTGTGTGTGTGGCCGAAAGCAACAAAGTTAGATAACATTAGACAAAAATTGAATATGAGATTTACGAATTAATTTTTGGTAACAACACCATCAATGCATATATGTATATATCTGATACATATACACATATAAACATACATATATATATACATATATGCATACACACACGCACGCATGCACACATATGTATACATACATATACATATATACATACATACATATACATATACATATACATACATACATACACACACACGCATACATGCATACATACACACACACACACACATACATACATACATACATACATGCATATATATATAGATATACATACATATATATACACACACACACACACACATATATATATGCATGTATGTATGTATGTATATGTATGTATGTATGTATGTGTGTGTGTGTATACATATATACGTACATATATATACATATATATATATATATACATATATATACACATATATGTGTATATATATATATCCTCAAGCAAGCATATCAGTGGCATCTGAATAATCAGTAGAGCAATAATTGTTCTTTTCATAAGCGTGGTGGTTGTTGTGATCTTTTTGAATGGGAGGTCAAAAGAATCTACCTCCCATTCAAAAATATCATAACAACCACTATGCTTCTAAAAAAAGCAATTATTGCTTCTCTGATTATTTAGATGCCACTAATATGCCCTCTTTTGATAGTGGGCAATTTCAACACTTATATGCATATCTTGTTTTGTTGTTCTTGTTATATTCTTATGTTGTTCTTGTTCTTGTTCATATGAGATTTACAGTTAAATTTTTATAACAACACCATCAATGCACATATGTATATATCTGATATATGGCTACAAGCAACACACTTAGTTGACCTTAGAAAAAAATCATATGGGATTTATAACAACAACAACATGAATTCATTGGTATAATCATATGAGATTTATATCTCAATTAGATCTGCATTAATAGATAGCAGAAAAACAACAACGGAGTTCTAAAAACATTACAAAATATGATAGTATGTCACTTTATAATCACATCACAATTACATCTAAACTCAAACTGCAATCTTCAGAGTGCTAAAAAAATATAATTGATCACAGACTGGATCAATTATCCATATGGGTATAGGGGATGACCCCGCAATGTGACGGTTGTCACGAGCCCCGTTGAGAGGGCAGTCCTGTATTCGAATCCCTTCATCTTGTGCGGATACATTTCTCTTGGTGGTGTTCATACCACAGTTTTTGTGTTGTAGCAGTATTTGACGGCTGACCTAGTCTCCTCTTGTGATTGGTGTCCGCGTTGCTCCCGTATCCATGCTACTCCCGTGACTTGAGGCGTTTATTTCTCTTTATGTTTGTTGTGTCCTACCAAGATCATGATACCCACCTACTAGTTGATAATGATGCCCCCCTGCCAGTTTAAGGAGTGACAAAGCCCATGTTGGAGAGATAAGGAGAATTGTAATGGAGTGATAAGGAGATGTTTGGAGAGATAAGGCGTTTGGAGTGATAAGGAGAGGTAGATATAACAAAAAACTATGTAAGTGTGGCATTCATATCATTGAGGAGGTGTTAATACCTCATCATGTAATCCCTCGGGGAGGGATCCCCCATTGTGACCCCCACTGGTTCGTAGCTCCAGTTAAAAGCATTCTTAATAAATAAAAAATAATCACAACATTACCGATCATTTTTTTTTATATCCATATGGGTATTAAATGGAGGAGGTGTTACATATCCATGCCCAAAAGACTCTGGCCCAACATAAGTGTTTTCTTGGTTTGGTGCTTTCTTTTAATATTATTTACAATGACTATATTGAATAGAAAACTTGGAATGAAATACAATTATGAGATATTGAAAGAAATGCTAGTTTACTGAAAATAGTATAATTTATATTGAAAGAATTATAACATTAAACATTGACTGCATAAACTGGAAATAAGCATCAAGTTTAATAAAAACACAAATTTAGTTATTTTGTGTGTACCAAATTGAATGAGCGCCCTTGAATAAGGAATGTGCAGAGATCAGGAATTTGCAGTGAATTGGATTGTAATGAAAGTGACACGGGAATTTTGTCTTATAAAATAATTCGAATGTGGAATATGAATGCATTAACTTGTGCTAGTTGACTTTAAAATTTGAATATAAGTGGGAAACAATCTGTCATTTCATATTTAATATGCAATCCTTGAATGTTTCGATCCTTTCAGACTTCAAATGCAAGCAACATGTCTATTTTCTATGATGACTTTAGTGAATTTTGATTTTTTTAATTCATTCTATGCAAATTCTTGGATATTGGGGAGCTTTACACCAGTTGTTGCAAATGCAGGTACTAAATGGAGATCTATTTAATGCATGAAGTTGTGAAGTGATGTTTGGGAGATTGTACACTTGAGTGCCTATAAATCCAGTATTTGATTGTTATTATGTCATGTAATGCACCAATAATTGTGCATATATAAATGTAATTTCAGTAGATTTGAACTTTTTAGTCACTTGCATTTAGTGGTCAATGTAAACATAAAGTTTTTTAGAAAATATAAATGTTCCTTATTTTGTGCAAGTTGATTTGTATTAGAATTGGAAATGTACTAGTAATTGTTTTTTCTTTTAAACTTTTTTGTGGTCAACTACACATTTAGCTGTGAACATGTATTGGTGTTCAATTAAATATTTATTGGTATAATTATAATTATGTATTGACAATAATATTTGTATTTTTGGGGGGGTCACTATGACAATAACTGTGTGGTTATTGGAACTATGATGGCTATTGGTGCTCTTCCCCTACATGAAATGGAATAGGGCACCACAAAAATGGGGGAATTTCTAGTGTCATGATTTAAAATTATAGGGCTCGATCTATGGAAACAACATATCACAATGGACAAGGTTAGGACTAGCGAATTGCCAAAAACAGGGAACCGTAGATTTAGTGCTAGGAGGGAAAGACATAGGTACGGTCTATTAGGACAAAAGGACCAATTCAATGTAGACTCATCCAAAATTGGTGAATCAAAACCCTACACGAAGCAAGAGATAGAAGAACTTGCAAGCCCTGGAAAGGAAAAGCACCATTGTACTCGATTGTTATGTCGTAGTTGAATTTTGGGCAACAAAAAGGTGAGTCAAATTCACTACACAAACCCCCATATAAGAGAAATTCAATTTTTTTAGGAAGGGATCAAATAAGGAAATTTGTAGATAGGCTAAAAGAAGTTAGGCTTCTCATCAAATGGGGTGGGGGTTGGCCATCATTCGAAAAAATGAAGTATTGGTGCGAAAAGTACTGGGGATCAAATATTAAATTGAAGTCATTGCCCAATGCTTTTTTCTCAGTGGAATTCCCCACACAAAATGTTGTTTAAGAATTCGAGAAGATGAATGTCAACTTATCTTTGGTAGAGTTGATGAAAGTCCCACAAATCAAAGAAACAATTTTCAATAGCCTTAAAGACTCTTCCATTGTTCAAAAATCATTGAGCTTTACAAGTATTAAGACATCACCGTTTATTGATAAATTTGATGTGTTTGAGATCTTAGATCTTAGTATTTTTTGAAGGGGTGATTGTAGATATGAAGCTCCTAAACATATGTGTGAGTCCCTCTGTGATTGCCAACAATATCATATTCATCCACTGAGTTATCCTAAGCATTGTCAAAACCTGACTACCAGAACCTTGGGGTTATTATACTTGAAACACCAAATAATGTTACCTTTCAAGAGAGAATAAGATATACTTAATATATTTTATTCTGTGTTGGTAAAGTGCAAATCGCTTCATTGAAAACTTGGATTTCTAGACAAATATAATAGGAAGTAATCAACATAAACATTGAACAAAGACCCAAGTTTTGAGAAAGGACCTAGATTCCCAATCAACAATGGGGATGACTTCACAGTCGAGGTTGTGAGGTTCAATAATAACAATTTAGGAATCAATCCACCTCTTAGATAGAGGGACCTTGATGAATGCATTGACACTACGTTGACACCAATTTTTTCTAAGAGCCTTATTTGGTTAATATGTATTTAAAGTCATGGTCAATTCTAACAGTATGTTACAACATATATGCTATAGTCATAGTATGTGGAAAAATTTATGATTCTCCATTACAATCTTTTGTTTTATTATCGAGTAAGGCATGAACAATAATATGTCTTTAATGCTCAGTCATTAACCCTATGTGGCCTATTTATGCTTGGACCCTACGTGGTTTTGTTTGCTATTGATAATTTTTTCTATGTCTTTGTTTGGATATACTATCTTCAATAAAAAAAAGATTTATTGTAATGTAGAAGAGATAGTCTTAAAATTCAGTCCTTGGGGTTGTAAGAATGCCATTCACAAAAAAATGTTAGAAAAATAAGTGTAATTTATACAAATATCACATAAAAGTCATTTGGAAAATTACTTGATTAAAAACAAATAATAATCAACCTTTTGAATAAAGGGGTAAAAACTTTATTGAAAATCAGACACAAGAATTACAAAGAGAACCAGAACCCCGAGGCCCCAGAAAAGAACCACCAAACCAGCCCCAGATCATCCAGCTTCATAACCATCCATGTCCTTAGTAAAAATATTCTGCAAGTCCTGACAGTAATCCATGAAGAGATGCTCCCAACCTTAAACTTTCCAATCACTACCATGTTCTGAGGCCCACTTGGCCAAACAATCAGCTACTCTATTCCATTCACGAGGGATGTGGATGAAAGACACCTGCTCCATTAAAGAACTAATTTGGAGAATTTGTTGAACAATCCCTGCCAACTACCACTAAATCCCACTCACCTTCTGCTCAGTCAACAAGTTAACAACAATTTGTGAATCCAATTCACAAATTACCTTCCTTCATCCCAACTCCCAAGCACGCTCTAGGGCATAGAAAATCACAAATCCCTTTATGCACCGAAAAGAGGAAAACTACCTCCCCCATGCTATTCCTGCCAACACCACCAACTCCAGCAGGGCCTGGGTTACCCCTAGATGAGCCATCGATGTTAATCTTGATAAAATCATCATGAGGGGGTATCCACCTTCCCACCCTTTGCACCTTCTTCATAGCTTGTCTACCTCTCCTGACACAAGCTGAGGCAGGAGACAACTCCTGCAGACCAAACCTACTCACAATATCTACCTCATCTCTACCCAAGAGGAAAATTCACCTCACATTAACTTCCACTATCTCCCGGATCATAACAATGATCCTATTCCAAACTTGTTGAACAAACAATCTGACCTCATGAAAGA
The DNA here is from genome assembly GCF_030272615.1 of Cryptomeria japonica. NCBI lineage: Eukaryota > Viridiplantae > Streptophyta > Pinopsida > Cupressales > Cupressaceae > Cryptomeria > Cryptomeria japonica. The sequence goes on from NC_081405.1 coordinate 179,367, forward strand.
TCTTGTTCCTCTCGAGCCAGATCTGCCATAGAATGAAGATGGGCCCAATGTACCAGACAATCTGGAGGAAGGAGGACAAGATAGGAGGTCTGCCCAAACTACTCCAGAATTCCACCAGAGAATCCACATGGACACAAGGATGCTTCCACACCCCCACCAATAATGCCAAATAAGCATAGAGAAGGGGCATATGAAGAACATGTGTGAGGAATCTTCCTCCCCATTACCACACAAAACATAGATAGAAGGCCCCAAGAATCTCCTCTTGCGGATATTGTCCCAAGTTAGGCATCTATTCAAAGCCAAAGTCCAAGCAAAGTAGTTACACTTCGGCCAAGAAACATTATTCCACACTTGTTTCCACTAGTTCACCTCTCTTCCCTCAAGTCTTTGATTCAATAATTCCTGGTATCCACTAGCCATAGTAAAAATGCCCTTAGGATTTGGAGACCAAGCAAGCCCATCCGTACCCTTGAGGGAGCTACAATGTCTACTCACCAAAATGCCATGCAACTCAGTACACTCTTCCTACATCCCAGCAACCAACCACTCGTTAGGAGCCTTCCACCGCTCCAAATCCAGCCGCCCACACCTATAAACAACCTTGAAGTCACTCACCCTTGACCATCCTGCCTCCAAAAACCTCTAGCATAGATTCCTAAGGTTAGGAAATTGATCAAGGATGGGAGTATATCCATCCCAAGAGTTGTTCCAGAAGGACCTCTTCCCCCCTCCTGCAAATCCAAAAGAGTCTTGCCTTAATGAGAGAAGCCCCCCTCTTGAGAGTATACCAGATTGTTGAGCCCTTTCCCTCAAGCGAATATCTAGGGATTTCCTCCATCGGGATCCTCTGCACATATTTGCTAGCCAAAATCCTAGCCCAGCCTCGATCCTGCTCAACACACCACCTCCAGTACAATTTAGCTGCCAGAGCGTCCCCAAATAGAATAGACTTCCTTAAACCAAGGCCCCCCGACTGCTTTGGGCTACACACCAAGTCCCAATTGATAAGACTCCATTTGGAAGAGGAAAGATTGCCTGCCCATAAGAATTGCCTAATTAGAGAATCCAAACCCTTCAAGAACCACTTAGGAGCCACATGAAGCATACATCAATAGATCAGAAGAGCCTAAACCACCGACTGAATTAGTTGAACCCTCCCAACAAAGGATAGTCATCTATGAGTCTAGTGTTCAACCTTCATGCAAAATTTATCCAAGATACCCTATCATGACTCCCTAGGAGGGTTACCAGGAGAAATAGGAATACCCAAATAATTCAAGGGTTGGGAGCCAACTTGGAATCTCAAGATAAGATAAATCCTCCTTTGAATAGTTTCAGGAGTGTTGAAAATGAGGATAGAATATTTATCCTCATTGATCAATTGGCCCAAGGCCGCAAGATAAACATCCAAAACCTTACGCAGATTAGTAGCTTATTTGATCTGAGCATGTCCCATAAGGGTCGTGTCATCCACAAACTGCAAATGAGACTATGGTTGTAATTCATTACCTTGTCTCCAACCTTGAATAAAACCTAGACCCACATTATGCTTAATCAGCCTCCCCAAACCCTCAGCCAGAAGAATGAATAAATATGGGGAGAGGGGGTCCCCCTAGCGGAGACCCCTAGAAGCCCCAAACAGCTCAGTGTGGTCTCCATTGATAAGCACAAAGAAAGAAGTAGACGTAACACAACTCATAACCCACTCGATCCACTCATCAGCAAAACCAAAAGCCTTGAGGATCTTCTAAAGGAAGGACCACCAAACTCTATCGTAAGCCTTAGCCATATCCAGCTTGATAAACATAGCTTTTTCCTTGGAGGTTGCCATAGAATGACCACACCATCCAAAATTTGGTGCCCTTCCACAAACCCACTCTGCTCCTCAAAGATAACATTCCCCAGGCACTTCTTCAATCTATCCGCTATCAGCTTATAGATTATCTTATAAATCACATTGCAGAGAGAGATCGGGTGAAACTGGCCTAACCGGTCGACCCCATCACACTTGGGGATTAGAGCAATGAAAGTCACATTCAAAGCCCGAAGCATCTGCTTATTCCTGAACTACTTCCAGTAAATCCATTTTGATAATATCCCAGAACTCTTGAAAGAATTCAACTGGGAACCCATCTGGTCCAGGAGCTTTTCCTTTCCTCATGTGAAAAACAATCCTCTCAAGTTCTTCCTATAAAATAGGACCCAAAAGTTGCTCATTCATCTCCCCCGTGACAAGAGAAGGAATGCAAGCAAGAACCTGATTCTCCTCCACTGTTTCCCCTTGAGAGTCCTCCCTGAAGAGGGACTGGAAAAACTGTAACGACTCCCTAGATATCTCCTGCAAGGATAGACACTGCTCACCTCTATCATTAACCAGAACAGGGATGGAATTATCATGTCTTCTTGCTTTCACTGAGTTGAAGAAGAAAGCAGTGTTCTTGTCCCCCACCTGTAGCTAATCAATACGAGCTCTCTGCTTCCAGTATATTTCTTCCCTAAGCTCCCATTCCTCTACCACCTTGACAACCTTGTCTTCCTCCCTAAGCAAGGCCTCAGACAAACCACGCTCTTTGATTTCACTGGTGATCCCATTCAACATAATTTGAGCAGCTTTCTTAGCATGAAAAATATTCCCGAAACCCTGGTGGTTCCACTGTTTAAGCTGAAACTTAACAAATTGCAGCTACTTAGCAAAAGTGTACATGGTAGTGCCAAAGGCCGGCCTATTGGTATTTTGGATATGTTGATATGGTTTTTTCATTGATGTCAACACTTATCAACTCTGGTCAGCCTACTGGCACTTGGAGAATCAACAATGTTCACCGACAAGTAAGTGACTTATGCACAGTCACTGGTATCTGGTTTACCGATAGGATATATTGTTCATCGGCACTTCGAATGACATGGAAAACACTTGGTTATGTCGAAGACATCGTTTGGACACTTTGTTTTGAAGATTTGTTCATTGGTATATTCATGTTTGCATATTTGTTGTTACCAGCAAATAGGTCCAGGATAAACACCGATGAGTTTATTTATTTCAGATTAGCACGACACGCTATGGAGATGATTTATTAATGTTATAAATGCATTAAGTCGACATTTTGAATCAGATATTGCATCGGTTATTAATTTACTTGTAAATAGTTTTATTGTAATATCTTTTGTAAAGCCGACCTACACATTTTGGTCCTAGGCTTTTGGTATATATGTAAGATCTTATTTGTAAGATCGATATGCGATTAGGAAAAAGATTTGTAATAAGGTATATGCGAAAATAAGCAGAGCTATACACACAGACATCATTTGAAGGTTGAAGAAGGTTTTTCTGAAGGCATATCAGAACTACACCGGTACTTAATCCAGCATATGAAGATGCTATTTTGAGCAGTACATCATTATTGGATTTAACCATCCAATTGTAGTCAGTGTGACTCCCATTTGTGTTTGAGCAATGAGCTCTGGGCGCTTGGCCTTTCTGCATGTGCAGACCCCCTATTGTATACACATACTATCTGCAATAGTATCATCTAATTGTGGGTAAGGTTTCCCATTGTGGTTTTTCCCCTTACAGGGTTTCCATGTACAAATATTGGTGTTATGTGTTGTGGATGTTATTGTCTTTCTGTTTCATGCATTAATCTTTACCGGTACTACAATTAACTGATAAACTATCTACCGACATTAAGCTTGGTTTACCGGTATTAAGCATTAAGTTTGGATAAGTTGTTTTTGGTTTAAATTTATTAGACAACTGATTCAACCCCCCCACCCCTCTCAGTTGTCTCTGGGACCTAACAATTGGTATCAGAGCCTAGTCCTCTTTTTACAGAAGTTTAACAGCTTGAGGAAATCCAATGTCTTCTAACTATTTCAGGAAGGACAGTCCTAAACTTGATGGAACCAACTATGGCATATGGAAGATCAGGATGGAGACACATCTGAATTGCATTGGAAAGGACATCTGGGAAGTTACAAAGAATGGCTATACTGCTCCTACTCAAAGTCAGCCCAATCCACCAACTCGAGGAAAAGATGAAGAAAATGATTGCAAAGCAAGGGAACCACTTTTGAGCGCATTATCAGATCAACGAATCATGGGATTATCAGATAGATCTACTGCTAAAGCCATTTGGGACCATTTGGAAACATTGAATGAAGGAGATTCCATAGTCAAAATTGCAAAACTTGAAAGCTTCCAAGTCAGATATGAAAATCTAAAAAATGGAAGAAGAAAGGATTTTTGCTTTTATGGAAAGAGTAAATGAAATTGTTTTGGGTATTAAATGTTGTGGAGGAACCTTAGGTGAAGATGAAATTGTTTCAAAAGTTTTAAGAGGATTGCCACTGGCATACAAAATGAAAGTTACTGCTATAAATGAGTTAATAACAATGCCTAATACATCAGTAATTAGATATACATTGATTGGAAAACTTTCAGCTTTTGAAATTGAGGAATTTGGTCTTGTTGCTACTATGAAGACAGATTTAGCTTTTAAGCATCAACATCATCTGCATCATCATCATTTGACAAATTTGATTGGAAAGCCTTTTATGCAAGAGAACTTGAAGAAAGCAGGAGAGAAAATGAAGAACTTGAAGCACTATTTGCAAGGAAAATGCCTAAAGGTCCAGTTGGAAGTAAGTATGAAGGTAAAGCACCCTTTAAATGTTTTGAATGTAATAAGATTGGTCATATGGCTTCAAGATGCCCTGATAGACATGCAAGATTGAAAGAAGAAGCTAGAAGAACATACACGCCTAACCTTGAATATTAGAGATACAGAGTTAAGAAGAATAAAGACAAGTCTTGTTATCTTGTTAATGAAGGAGTCACTGATGATTCCGATGAGGATCTGACAAACAATGGATGGGTCTTTGTTGCTATAACATAAGATCAACCAACACCTACTGTTCAACTGATAGAGCAAGCCCTGGCAACTAAAATTGAAGTTAAGGATTAATGGATCATTGATTCAGGATGTTCACATCATATGACTGGTGACAAAAGTAAATTCTTGACTTTTCAGGAATATAATGGAGGTCTAGTAAGATTTGGAGATGATAAAGCTTGTTTGATCAAAGGAAAAGGTACTATATCTCTTGATGGTAAGCATAATCTTGACAATGTTTACTATGTTGAAGGTTTAAAGCATAATCTATTGAATGTTGGACAATTAGTTGAAAAAGGATTTCAGTTACAATTCAAGAATGGGAAATGCAAAATTATGAACAAAACTAGTTTGGAAATTGCATCCGGTAATCAAACTAGAGGTAATATATTTCATTTGAATAACAATGAAAAGACATGCTTGATTGCACATATTGATGAAAGTTGGCTATGGCATAAGAGACTCTGTCATGTAAATTTTAATTGCATTGTGAAAATCAGTACAATTAAGGCAGTTAGAGATTTACCTAAGATTGTTAAACCTCACAATCTGGTATGTAAGGAATGTCAATTTGGAAAACAAGTTCGAGCATCTTTTAAAAGTATTCCAGAAAAATCCAATAATGCTCTTGACTTAATTCATATTGACTTATGTGGTCCAGCTATAACTAAAAGCTTACAAGGTGATAGATATTTCATGCTAATCATTGATGACTATTATAGAATGTGTTGGGTTACTTTTCTCAGAGAAAAATCAGAAGCACTTGGGAAATTCAAGCTATTCAAGGTGATGGTAGAAAATAAAACCAGCAAGAAAATCAAATGTATGAGATCAGATCAAGGAGGTGAATTTACATCTAAGGAATTTAATACATTCTGTGAAGTAAATGGAATCAAGAGACAGTTATCAGCACCTCGGACACCACAACAGAATGAAGTTGTAGAAAGGAAAAACATAACTATCTTGGATGCAGCTAGAAGTATGTTATCAAAAGCAAATCTACCACATGTATACTGGAGAGAGGCAGTAAGCACAATAGTCTACACATTCAACAAATTTCACATCAAAGGTGAAACTGGTAAGACCCCTCATGAACTATGGTTTGGCATTACTCCTACTCTTAAATATTTCAGAATATTTGTAAGTAAAAGTTACATTAGAAGAGATGAGTATATGGGCAAATTTGATCCTAGGAGTGATGAAGGAATATTTCTTGGTTATTCATCTAAGAGCAAGGCATATAGATGTTTTAAAAAGAGATTGCAAAAAATTGTTGAGAGTACAAATGTGAAAATTGATGAATAGTTTAGAGGAATTTCAAGGTATATAGACTCTGAACCGGCAACAGAGATACTGACAAATGAACACACATCGGTGTAGAATGAAGATCCAGTTACAACAGTATCATCTGAAAATTCCACTGTAACTGAAGAACAACAACAAACGAAGACACCCCGGTATGTAAGATTGAACCATTCTGAAGATCAGATAATTGGGAACAAGCATCAAGGAGTTGTGACAAGAGGAAGATTGGCAAATGAAGAGTTATGTCTTATTTCTCAAATTGAACCAGCATCAATTAACGAGGCATGTGAAGCTAAACACTGGATTAAAGCTATGGAAGAAGAATTAGAACAAATTGAGAAGAATAACACATGGACATTAGTTCCCCGGCCTAAAGACAAAAATGTAATTGGAACAAAATGGGTATTCAGAAACAAACTTAATGAAGATGGTAAGGTAATCAGAAATAAAGCAAGACTAGTGTGTAAGGGATATTCACAGAAAGAAGGAATTGATTACAATGAAACCTTTGAATCGGTAGCTAGAATTGAGGCAGTCAGATTATTCTTGGCTTTTGCAATACACAAGAACTACAAAGTATATCAAATGGATATTAAATGTGCATTTCTAAATGGAGATCTTGAAGAAGAAGTTTACATGGAGCAACCTGATGGATTTTCTTTGACAGATAACAAAGATATGGCTTGCATGCTAAGGAAAGCTTTGTATGGGTTGAAGCAAGCTCCAAGAGCTTGGTATGCTAGATTGGATAAATATCTTTTGAAGATTGGTTTTTCTAAAGGTAATGCTAATGACAATTTATACTATAAAGTGACTAATGATGACATCTTGGTTATAGAAGTTTTTGTTGATGATATAATCTTTGGAGGAGAAGATGGATTATGTAAAGACTTTTCTATTGAAATGCAACAAGAATTTGAAATGTCTATGATTGGAGAGATAAAATTCTTTTTAGGATTGCAGATTTCACAGACTGATAAAGGCATATTCTTGAGTCAATTTGAATACTCGAAGGAGTTACTAAAGAAATTCGGCATGGAGAACTCTAAATCGATAAGCACATATATGATTACAAATGACAAATTATCACTAAGGGATGAATCTACACCTATTAATCCGACTAGGTACAAATCTATGATAGGAGGCCTACTGTACTTGACACAAACAAGACCTGATATTATGAATGCAGTATGTATTGTTTCAAGATTTTAGAGTAATCCTAAAGAAAATCATGAATCAACAGTAAAAAAGATTTTTCGGTACTTACAAGGCACTACAAATCTTGGCTTATGGTATCCTAGAGATGAAAACTTTGAATTATGTGCATACACGTATGCAAATTGGGCAGGAGATGTGGATGACAGAAAAAGCACCACCGACGGAGCATTTTTTCTTGGAAGCAGATTAATTTCTTGGTTAAGTAAGAAACAAAGTTGCACATCTTTGTCAACAACTAAATCAGAATATGTTGCAGCAGCAACTAACTGTACACAGGTATTATGGCTTAAGCAAATGTTGAAAGACATAAAGGTAAAATGCAAGGAGCCTATAACTATCTATTGTGATAATACAACAACAATTGATATATCTAAGAATCCAGTACTACATTCTAAAACTAAACATTTTCCATCAAACTAAATTTTCTGAAAGAGAATGTTGAAGCAAAAGAAGTAAAACTGGTTTATGTGAATACTAAAGAACAGATTACAGATATTTTCACTAAGCCTTTACCTAAGGAGACTTTTGAATATCTCAGAGATCAGCTTGGGGTCATACCCCCACTGGTAGAGACTTAGACAGTTGATGTTTTGTTGGCAAATGCACACTCCAATGAGAAATTGCAGGTGATTGAAGGTATTGTCATTGATGGCAACCTTACAATCATGTGATACCGACAAGCTGACACAGGCATTGGCATTGGCAGACTCTACATCGACATACAGATCACCGGCACCCAAAAAAATTATCGACACCATGGCCAATAGGAATTTTGTATAAATATATTTTGTAATTAATTGTAAAATCTTTTGTAAGCCGACATGGCGAATTCTAATATGACTCATATATGTATAATATCATTATAGATCATTTAGGAAGAGAAGTATGAAAGGAAAATAACAAACCTAATGTGCGAACTATTAGGATAAGGGTTTATGTATATTGCAGAGCTTAAACCGGTACTGAATCTAGCATAGCAGATGTTGATCTGAAGCAGTACAAGACATTGGATTTGTATAATCCAATTTTGTAAGTCAGCGTGACTTCTTTTTTAACTAAGCAGTGAGCTCTAGGAACTTGGCCTTCCCCTATTGTAAACAATAATATTCCCTTATTAGCCAGTAAGCGAATATTATGGGTCACAAATCCCACTGAGGTTTTTCCCACACCGGGTTTCCTTGTTAAAATATTGTGTTATGGTGTGCTTTTCATGTTGTGGTTGGTGTTCTTATTTGCTGCATTATTTCTGGTTTACCGGTACACAGTTTTAATATGTTTTTCATGTTATAAGTTAAGAAAATTATATAACCGGTCATATACTGATTCACCCCCCCCCCCTCTCAGTATCTATGGGAATCCTAACAGTTTGTATCAGAGCTTGGTCCTCTATTTTCGAAAGCCTAACAGCTTAAGGAAGATCTTGACATCGATAGAGATGGAAATTTTGAGAAAGCAATTGGAAACATCTCTTTCAGACTATGATGCAGAAAAAGTAAAGAATATCAAACTTGAGGATGATCTGAAGGCTGCACAGGATATTATTCAAGGACTTAAAAAAAAATCACTATAGCAAGGAATAAAAGAAGATAACTTTGTGAAAAGATGCAGAATGAGGAAGATGAAAAGGAAACTCTTAATGATCTGGTGAACCAGCTAAGACAAGATAACTGTACAATGAAGAATGAGATGCAAGATATGACTATGAGATTTTGTAAAGAAATTGAAGATAGAAATAAGAATGAAGATGATTTGGTTAGAAGACTAAATGATGCTGGAAATGAAAACGCAAGACTCAGTCATGAAAATGATATGTTGAAGACAGATTTGATGCACACACAAATGATAGAACTGAACTCATGAGACAAAAAGGAATCTTGGAGAATGAACTGACTGTTGCAAATCAACAAAAGGAGAAATTCAAGAAAATTTCAGAACTTGTTGACATGCTGAAGAATTAGAAACCTAATGGTGATACAAATGGGCTTGGCTTTGAAGTTGGTGAAAGCTTCGATACCACAAACAAACATGATCATAGCAAACTGGTAAGACAAACTACTACTTACAAATTTAATGGGAAATGCTTTAACTATAACAAGTATGGTCATAGAGCAAATCAGTGTAGATCTAGAAATTATCAGAACACTAATACACCCACCGGTCAATGTTCTAAATGGAACAAAGTTGGTCATAATTCAGAAAATTGCAGAATGGATGTAAGATGTTATGTCTGTGGAAGATTTGGACACCTATCTAATCAATGCAGAACACATACTGGCATAGGATATGAGAAAGCTATTCAAAAAAATAATGTGACTTGTTATGCTTGTAACAAGATTGGACATATTGCAAAATTTTGTAGAAGTAAGGCATCACCGACAAATAACAAAGGTCCTAGCATGAAGGGTAAAGAAAAGGTTGAAGAGGTAAAGTAAGAATTCTCAAAACAATGGATCAGAAAGTCGGATCAGAATGTTGATGGGAATACTCCTCCACCAGCAGAACATAGTGACACTCCACCCGTAGGAGACTCTTCATCTAACTAAAGGAAAATCCTTTGAGGGTTTGGCAACTAATTGAAAAACATGCTATTATACCCTCGGTTGATGGTGAGAAGTTGAATTACTTCTTTACCGACAGATGAGTTAAGTTGTGACTTAACTGACAAGCATTAAATGCGGTAGTTGGAGAAAATAACATTATAAAGCAAGTGTTTTGGCTCTTTTTCATTCACCGAGCATTCAAATCTTTGAGAGTGCAAAAATTCCTAAGCGAAGGCATCCTTAGCGAAGAAGTGAAGCAGTTCATCCAAGCACTCATCCCTAAGGCAGATTGAGGTATTTATAAACATGGCATCCTCCTCCACTCCTGAATTTATAGCAAACCCTACTGTAATTGAGGTTATCAAGCGCCCTAGACCCATATTCAAGCTTGTTCCTGAAATAGCTAAGAAAGATGATAACATAGGTGCATTCTCTCAAATTCCTAAAGGAGTAGTATATGTTGAAGATCCTACACTGTCGTATAGAGGAATTAGGAGATGATGAAATCAAGAAAATGTATAGAACTGTGATTTGTGATGAAAATGGCAATATCAAACCAGAACACAAGGTAGTAGAAACCCTAGGTTTTGTGGTTATTCTTAGCGTTCCTGATTTTCCTGAAGATGTGATAAGAATAGTCCTAAGCAGAGTCCATGGTGAATTCTTTTGGTTGGATTCAATTCATAAGATCACCAAAGAAGTTGTTAAAGCAGTAACAGGGTTACCTTCCACCGATAGCAGACCTGAAAGAACTAAAAGGGTCTCAAATGACACAATGATGGATCTAACCGACGCAACATTTGACAAAAGGTCTCTAAGGGTAAATGATGTAAAGGACATTAATGCCAGATTTATCAGTATGATTTTAGGTTACAAAGCTACGCATGCAAATAGGTTGAACTCAGTATCTAGCCTATGTATTAAAAGTGCATATGACATGGTTAATGATAATGCTAGAATAGATGTGTGTGAATGGCTCAAAGATGAATTGATAGACAGTCTGAAAAAGATCAAAGGAGATAAGAAAGGAACCTTTAGATTCAGAAATTTTGCTTGTATGTTTAATGTTGTACATTACCAAGCAAGTACCTGGTATTGGCATAAAAGATTTTGGCTTTGATATACCGGTAGGAAAGCAATTGTTGGATCTATTAAACAACATGGGAGAAAACATAGAGAAAAATATAAACGAACATTTTCAAGCACTGAAGGCTCGAATGAAGACAAGAATAAGACTGTCACAGGCAATTGTAGATAAATATCATAAGGAAATATGCTTTGTAATTAAAAAGGATGAAATCTGGATGAAGGCAGTTGTCCCTAGGACTATCTGGGTAATTGAAATGGGATATGAAACAGATGATAACATTATTGAAACTTATGCAAAAGCCCTCCTTGAAGCACCAAAAGAACCCTATGAGAAAGTCTTTGACCATGCTGAAACAATAGAAAGTGGTATTTAGTCTAGGAAAAGAGTCAAGAAAGTTGAACAAACAGTAAGGAAAGGCACTAGACAAGCACAAGCACTTAAGGAAAATGTATTGAAGCAAACTAGTATCAAAGAAAGTGAGTTGGAAGGACTTCAACTAGAAACTCATCTTTCACCGGTTGCAACTTCCTCTGAGAGTGATATACCGGTGGTATTCAAAAGGGTATAAAGGAAAAGAAAACCCTCACAGGTACCCTCACCCACTCCTAGAAAAACAAGACAAAAGCAACAGGCAGTGAGGCCTCTAGTTAAGAAGTTAACTCCTAAGAAGAAGAAGAAGAAGGTAAAACAAGATATTGCTCCACTGGATAAACTCCTTAGTGAAATAACAGAAGATGTAAAGTTGAAAAACATTAGCAAACTGTACAACACACTTTCCGCTGATGACAAAGAAAGAATAGAAAATAGTGTAATTTTACACTTGGATATATATAAGAAATTTTTGATGGAAATTGTTGATGAAATACCCAATGATTTGTATAGAAGACTGGAAGCTAGAAGGGTAGCCATTGTTGAGCTGGACAAGAAGATAAAAATTGGAAAATTACTTGCAGTGCATCCAGTAAACTCACCTGATGAGATAGACAAATTAATCAGTGAGGCCAACCAGACAGTATTTTCAACTGCTCACCGACATGTAGCACTGATGGCAGGGAGAGTGAATGAGATAACAAAAGAATCTGCAGACCAATGGGACATATTCTTTGTTGAAAAAGAGAAACAAGAAGAGCTACTAAGACCTAAGACCATCAGGGTATACCAAAAGGACAGGGATAAGGAGAAAGGTAAGGTAGGTGGACCTCCAAGCCTAAAGATAACTGATAACTTACCCCCACCTCCTTCATATACTCCACCAGTAGAAATTATAGACAATCAACCGGCTACAGTGAGTATGGAGACTCCTCAAGAGGATACAAATCCTGAGTCTGAAATTTTGTACACTATGAATATAGACACACAAGAAGTAAATGTTGTGGTTGACAGAGAAACCACTGAGGATAAAAGGAAAGATGTGGCTACTGAGCCACTAGCTGCAGATGTTGAGGTTGAGGTCAATGATACTGTAAACATCAGCATAGAAAAACCTATCAAACAGAGAAATCAGTAGAAGACACTACTGGTAAAACATTAGAAGAACTGGTAGATAAAACTAAAAAATAATCAGGAGAACCGGCAATGGACAGTGCAGAGGTACAAACTGAGAAACCATAAGTGCATACAAAGACTACATTTGAGAAACCGACAATTGAGAGCTCAGAGAAACCTTATGAGACATAGATGGAGAAACCGGAACAAAAACAGATTGAGACACAGGTTCAAACCGAGACAGTGCCATCGGCTAAAACTGAAAAGCCTAAACCTTTGCTAATAGAAATGCAAACACAAATTGACCTACTAGAGGTCGAAACAAGCAAGGTTATCACTACAACCGACAACATGAGTATTGTGAAAACAGTTGGGCAGACATCTGGTACTTCAATAGCAGAATTTCGGCCTACAAATGTGACAAAGATCTTACTGGACTCAATAAAGAAAATCACAGAGTGTAATGCACAAGCCTATAAGGCTATTGATGACACAATTCCTATTCTCAAATTGGTATCACCCAAGTGCATTGTGGATAACAAAGATTCTTTAGATCAATTAGACACATTGTCTAAATTCATCACCGACAACATTTTGACAGTTGATCAAATAAATGAAGACACATTCAAAGAGAGGATGAATAAGGAGAAAGAGAAATTCTTTGAGGAAACAGTGAAGAAGAATAAGGAACAAACAGAAACCTTATTACCGACACTAGGAGAAACAATTTCGGATTTTAAGAAATTGTATAGGGATACTTGCAAAACCGACATCTTGACACGGGACATAGATTCAGAGATCAACAAAACACAAATTGAGATTAACAATATTACTGACAATATAATAGGCACATCAGATTCATTTTTGGAAATAGAAAAGAAAATTGCAGATCTTGAAGAGAAATTTGAGAAGTTAGAAAAGGATAAAGAGAGAATAAAGGATAAGGCAAAGAGCTTAAAATGTAAACTTGGTCCTAAACTAGATTACCTCGTTTATTTGAGAAAAGAATTTTCTGAGGCTCTGGTTCCTGGACTCAAGACACCGGAAGAGAAAATGCACATACTCACCGGTATAGTTCAAAGAACACAAGAGGCATTATAGGATAACAAAAGATTCAGCGGCAGTTTAAATTTGGTTTTGGCAGATATTTTCCAGATTGTAACCCACCGATTAGAAAAATCTAGGCAGGAACCACACTCCACTGATAGCAAATGACAACCTTTGTCATTGATGTCAAAGGGGGAGTAGTGCGATGAGAAAAATGATCATAACAAGAAATCATCAGCTCAGGGGGATCATACATTTTTGGGCACACAGTTTTGGTAAGACAATTTGGCAGATTCTTTTTGGACATCTTTTTGGACACTTTTTGATTTTTCTCATGAGTGTTGCCATCAATGCCAAAGCGGGAGATTGTTGGCAAATGCACACTCCAATGAGAAATTGTAGGTGATTGAAGGTATTGTCATTGATGGCAACCTTACAATCATGTGATACGGACAGGCTGACACAGGCACCAACATCGACAGACTCTACACCAACATACAGATCGCCGACACCAAAAAGAAGATTATCGACACCATGGGCGATAGGAATTTTGTATAAATATATTTTCTAATTAATTGTAGAATCTTTTGTAAGCCGACATGGCGAATTATAATATGACTCGTATATGTATAAGATCATTGTAGATCATTTAGGAAGCGAAGTATGAAAGGAAAATAGTAGACCTAATGTGCGAACTATTAGGATAACAGTTTATGTATATTGCAGAGCTTAAACCGGTACTGAATCTAGCATAGCAGATGCTGATCTGAAGCAATACAAGACATTGGATTTGTATAATCCAATTTTGTAAGTCAGTGTGACTTCTTTTGTACCTGAGTAGTGAGCTCTAGACACTTGGCCTTCCTGCATGTACGGGCCCCTATTGTAAACAGTAATATTCTCTTATTGGTCAGTAAGCGAATATTGTGGGTCACAAATCCCACTGAGGTTTTTCCCACACCGGGTTTCCTCGTTAAAATATTGTGTTATGGTGTGCTTTTCATGTTGTGGTTGGTGTTCTTATTTGCTACATTATTTTTGGTTTACCGGTACACAATTTTAATATGTTTTTCATGTTACGAGTTAAGAAAACTATCTAACCGGTCTGATACTGATTCACCCCCCCTCTCAAAATCTTTGAGAATCCTAACATGTTTGTCATCAACCAACATAATTAACAGAGAAATCTTTTATTCCGGCCTTGATGAGGAGAGCTACTTCTCAAGTGGAGTAGTTGGTATACTGAATAAGCTGGTATTTTGTATTTAAACCTGGTTTTTGTATTACTTTGGCATTTGATGTCAAAGGGGGAGAGATTGATATGGAAAAACACATGTTACTCCTAAGGGAGAGATTGTTATTTTGGGAGAGATTGATTACTCTCTGTATCTGAATTTTTATTTCTGGTTATGATCTCTTTTGGGAGATTATTGGTTTTTGGTATTTGGCATTTCTGTTTTTGCACTTTGATGGTTTTTCCATCTTGTGTTGCCATCAATGTCAAAGGGGGAGATTGTTGGTATTTTGGATATTTTGATATGGTTTTGTCATTGATGTCAACACTTATCAACTCTGGTCAGCCTACTGGCACTTGGAGAATCAACAATGTTCACCGGCAAGCAAGTGACTTATGCATAGTCACTGGTATCTGGTTCACCGACACTTGGCATGACATGGAAAACACTTGGTTATGTCGAAGACATCATTTTGACACTTTGTCTTGAAGATTTGTTCGTTGGTATATTCGTGTTTGCATATTTGCTGTTACCGACAAATAGGTCCAAGATAAACACCGACAGGCTTATTTATTCCAGATCAGCACGACACACTATGGAGATGATTTATTAATGTTGTAAATGCATTAAGCCGACATGTTGAATCAGATATTGCATCGGTTATATATTTACTTGTAAATTGTTTTATTGTAATATCTTTTGTAAAGTCGACCTACACATTTTGGTCCCAGGCTTTGGTATATATGTAAGATCTTATTTGTAAGATCGATATGCGATTAGGAAAAGGATTTGTAATAAGGTATATGCGAAAATAAGCAGAGCTATACACGCAAACATCATTTGAAGGTTGAAGAATGTTTTTGTGAAGGCATATTAGAACTACACTGGTACTTAATCCAGCATATGAAGATGCTATTTTGAGTAGTACATCATTATTGGATTTAACCATCCAATTGTAGTCAGTGTGACTCCCATTTGTGTTTGAGCAGTGAGCTCTAGGCGCTTGGCCTTTCTGCATGTGCAGATCCCCTATTGTATACACATACTATCTGTAGTAGTATCATCTGATTGTGGGTAAGGTTTCCCACCATGGTTTTTCCCCTTACAGGGTTTCCATGTACAAATATTGGTGTTATGTGTTGTGGATGTTATTGTCTTTCTGTTTCATGCATTAATCTTTACCGGGTACTGCAATTAACTGATAAATTGTCTACCGACATTAAGTTTGGTTTACCGGTACTAAGCATTAGTTTTGGATAAGTTGGAATTTTAATGAAGGCGAGTGAGCTACCCGAGCTGAAGAAGAAACCATCTTGATGGGTCAGTGATCTGACCCTCTCCAGTCAAGAATCTCTGAATTTGTGGATCACCCCCCACCAATCCAAAAACTAGAATCCAGAAAATGATCCAACCTCTCTGCAATTCAATACTCTCCCACCCTCCTATTGTTCCAGGTGAACAAACCATTACTAGGCTTAATGTCAACAAGCTACAACAGAGATATACTATCTTGAAAAAGGAAAGAAGAAGGTTCCAACCACATAACACGCCCCTTCTTTTCACTCAACTCAAGGATGGCATTGAAGTCTCGTGCCATAATCCAAGGATGAAAAGGGGCTAGCCTTCACATACAAGAAATATGAGACATTAAGTTTTTCTTACCCCGAAGATTAGTAGGGGCATAGATGTTAGAAAACAAGATGAATTCCCCAGTCTCAAGACTAGAGACAATCCCGGATAACGAAGATCTGGAGGCAACCAACCAGACAAGGCGAAACCTTAAAGGGTTCCAAAGACAAGCCACCCCTCTAGAGGAACTAGCTGCCCCAATACACTGACACTCGCCTCACCCCCACAACATTAGCACCAGACCCATTATACTCTCCACTGAAAGTTTAGTTTCTTGTAAGAATAGGACATTAGATGAATGATTCCTAATCAAATCCCGAACAACTTTTTGTCTAGGGCCATTGTTCAAGCCCCTCACATTCCAAGAAAGCACAATCATTTTGGAGGATTGGAAAAGTGAGAATGCAAAGTCTTTACCGACCCCGACTCAACCAAATTGTCCCCCATCAATTTGATCTTATCCAAATCCTTCTTTTTGCCAACCTTTGAGCTCTTCTCTGAAGCACTTTTCTTGACATCTTTTTGATGCAGACCCAGGTGAACGGAGGACTTATTAATTTTAACCCCAGTCGGTTCCAATTTCAAAGCTATCGAAGAACCCTCCCCCTCAACCAAATTCACCTCCAAACCAGGAGTGAGTCCCAATTGGACCCCTACTGGCTGATCCATATCCATCTATTGGCTTCCAACCACTAGCAGGGCCTGGGTAGAGTCCTCAATTACTCTTTCCAGAGCCCCCCTGATGCACCTTGATCCAAAGGGGTTAACCCCAGATTTACTTCCCGATGGCTAAGGTCATCCAAGGCCTCAAATCTGTTAAAGGTATCCTCCTCGTGTCTCTCCTATAAGGGCCTCTTTTGTCCTCGATTCCTATTCTTTGTCTTAACTGAGACAAAACCATCAACACCCTCAACCTCGACCAACATAGAAACTTTCCCTTTATCAACCCTATCTAGGCTCGGGTTCGACTGTTGAGGTTGGCGCACCACCGGTTTATATCTAGGGCACTTACATTATAAATGACCATACTCATGGCACATACGACAACGAAATGGTAAAGTCTCATAATCTAACTGCTGAACCCAAGAATAAGAGCCTGCACACATATCTATAGCATTTGGCAAAGGTTTACTAAGATCAATTTCAACACAGATACGCGCAAAGGTCATTACCTTTCTCCCCAGGGTTTGCGTTGAAGATCCCACTGGCTTCCCAAGCAGAGCGACAACCATCCGTAGCACATCTTCCCAACAACATTCCACTGGAAAACGTGGTAAACGAACCCACACTGGAACCCTATTCGGGAGCTCCTCCGAAGGGTTAAACCCTGCATGCCAAGGTTTGATAAATAACCTCACCTGGTTGTAAAAATATGGGCCTCCTTCAAAAACCTTATTGTGATCCTCCATGCAGTTGAAAGTAACCATGAAGTAGTTGTTTGCCAACAACATAATCTCCATTTCCCCTTCCGGAGTCCAAGTCCTCTGTGCCTAGTTTTCCAAAAACTGCAAAGAAACCCTCATTCCCAAAAACTTGCAATATAGTGAGTGTTTTGAAAAGTATTCAACGTCTTCAGCTATCATCTCAAGAGGAAAAACCAGCTTTGGCCTCTCACTACATCTCTCAAGACAACAATTAATCTTCATAATGCGAGAGCTACCAGCACTCCCAGACCCCGATTCAGAGGAGAAAATATTATTGTTAAAAGTCTTCATACTAAGGGATGGTGACTTTGAGCCCACCGCTGCACGAAAATCCATGGCGGGAGGTGCCTTCGAGGCCTCACCACCATTACCCAACATTGGATCTCAAAAAAACAATAAAAAATAATGAGCCCATCCCCCAAAGGG
The DNA here is from genome assembly GCF_030272615.1 of Cryptomeria japonica. Classification (NCBI taxonomy): domain Eukaryota; kingdom Viridiplantae; phylum Streptophyta; class Pinopsida; order Cupressales; family Cupressaceae; genus Cryptomeria; species Cryptomeria japonica. Next base: position 197,661 of record NC_081405.1, read on the forward strand.
GCGCACGAGAAGGTATGACATCCAAGACCTCACCCCTCCCAAACACCACCGAGAGAAATAACTAGTTGAAGCCCCCTGCCCCATTGGAAACCCTCGGCCTGTAGTAAAACCAGACCCACCCCCACGCACAGGAAACCCCCACCCGCTGACCACCGCTTCACCCCCCACCCCTCGGTCGCTCCCTGCCCTGCATCGTCCTCCACTTCCCTCCCCCGACGCTCCTGCACACGCATCCACCCACGGGCTAGGGCATCGATGCCCTAGCTCGGCAGCCCACAGACCCTCGCACGCACAACGCCATGTTCTCTCCAATAATACTCAACCTTACAAATAAGAGTTGGCACAATAATTTTATAGAACGACACACTAGAATGATTGCATAAATTAAATAAAAGATAAAGGCACTTAACTCTTGGTTCATTGTTGATTCTATTTTGCTAGACGTGTTCAATTGATTTACTCCTACATCAACATTTTTTAAGTATGTTAGATGACTAGAGAAGAATCATAAAAAAATCTTTTATACTATTGAAGTCAATTTTCGGAGTGCCTAAGTGATATAAATATTCTTGAGAATTGGTTGCACAATATGTGGATTTGATAGTTTTAACTTTTGAAAATTATATAAAACAAGATTGTGAATTTGAAGGTTTTTGTAAGTAATGATTTTTCTTTAGTGAACTCTAGAATGTCAAAACTAATGAATTTGAATAAAGATTAAAGATATCATGCAATGTAAATATAATGATGATATCATATACAAAATGTAAGATATATTCCAAATGAATTAAATTAAATTTATCTCTAAATTAAATTGACAAATTAAATTTTTACATATAAAAATCAAAATCAAATTCAAAACCATATACTTTAATACCCTTATTGCAAGCAAATATAATATTGATATTACAATGAATAACAAAACTTGATTTCTCCTTAATATATAGAAAATATGAGATATCTCCTAAATAACTTGAATAAACTTTAAATATTGCAAGTTTAAACGTACATAAAATAAGAGGGAAAGGCTTCCAGTATAACAGACAACCCAAATTTTTAAAATTCAAATTCACCATCAGAAGCGAGTTGTCAAGTTTGCAGGAAAACATGAACTGAATCAGAGGAATTGGAAGGGCAAGAAGCTAAGAACTTGTAAGGAATGCTAATTATATTCGTCTTTAGGGGATGAAAATTGATCGTCCCTGCCAGGGTAGGAAGCAGAAGCAGGAATGGAAGAAAGGTTTGCAAGAGCGTTGGAGAGCTCTCCGGAAGAATTCCTCGCTTTGGTGGAGAAACATCAATCCAGGGTGGACAAATCTGCACTTAAAAATGTGATGCGGGGATGGTGCGTCGAGGCTACCGCGGCTTCCAAAGCCAAGCTCTGCGACGCTCTCTTGCTGTCCACGTCTCAGGCCGTTGTGGACTTCGAAAACGAAAAATCATCAGATGGCAGGGACAATTTGACAAGATCATCGCCAGAGAAGAAGCGGAGGAGGAGGAGTGCCAGAAACCAGAGGCTTTTGTCAGAGGAGGCGGAAGCGCAGGGCAGCGGGAGGTCGACGGGATCGTTGAATGCCCTCCGCAGCTACGCTCATTTGGCGCAGCTATGCATGACGACGCAGCGTGAGAATGGTTTCTCCCCCGCCGATCTTTTCCCCACTCTTGAGAAGCTGCACGGCAACTTGGTGTTGTTTGACCAGGACAGTGCGCTGCAGGAGTGCGTGGCGGGGATGTGTGAGCAATGGTGGCGCGAGTCCTGGCCGAGGAAGGAGGCGCTGTTGGCGCAGGCGCTGCCCTGCTTGCTGGCCAAGTCACTCTCCGCTGCTCGCAGAATCGATGTGCACAGAGTGTATTCGATGAGGGAGGGTTTGGCGTCCCTGGACTTCACGCATGAGAGTAGCGGGGATCTCAAGCAGCTGCTGAGGCGGTGCGTGGTGGCGCCCTTGTATGTGAGGGCAGAGGAGGGCAGACGCTTTGTGGCTTTCCTGTTGGTCCTCAATGCGCAGCTTGCCGAGGAGCTGCTACCCATCATTCGCGCGCAGATCCCCTTTGGTCGTCGCTCTATTCTTGAGGCATATGGGGAGATTCTCTTAAGGGCCTGGAGGCTCTCCTCTTCCTCTTCCTCTTCACATTCGCTTCATCACTTCATGCAGTCATTGCTGGAAGGGGCCGTTTATGCTTCTTCCAAAAATCTTGCGTCGTCCATTAGAAAGCTTTTTCAAGCCTTTATCACGCACCGCACTCAGGAGGGTGTTGAAGCTTTTCTATTCCATCTTCAGGAGCCTATATTGTTCAGAGCTTTGCAGGTTTTCATATCTTTGCCTTTTATATTTTATTATTGTGATTTTTTGGGAGTCATCTGTTGCATAATTTCCAGTGCTAATGTGACAACTTTTAAATGGCTTCTAGTTGTCTTTGTAAATACATAAAAAATTTTCAGCCAACATGTACTGACAGTCTGCATAGCTTTGTTTTATGTTTCTAATAAGTGATTTACGCTCAGGTTGCAAATTCAAATGTTCGCCGTAATGCATTGCTTCTTCTAGTAGACATGTTCCCTCTGGAAGACCCAAACGCATCTAAAGAAGAAAAGGAAGCTTTACTAGAGAAACAGTTTGTTCTTCTTGAAAAGTTGCTTCTAGATGACTGTCCTGATGTACGCTCGACTGCTGTTGAAGGTGCTTATCGAATTCTTCGATTGTTCTGGGAAGTTGTCCCATCTACAATTACTGCGAAACTTCTGACGAAAGTTGTTGATGAAATGGCACATGACCTGTCTAGTAGCACAGTCAGGCGTGCTGTAGTTGATGGAATGATATATTTGCTCGATAACCCGCAAAGTCATGAATTACTGAAAGTGCTACTTCCGAGGTTGTCCCCAATGCTTGATGATCCTGCCCTGGCTGTAAGAACAGCAGCTGCTGATCTCCTCCTGACTTTGAAGGACATTCGAGCACTACAGTTTCATAAAGTATGGTTTTGATTCTATTGCTAGTATTGATGCACTGTTGGCGATGAGACAATCTATTAATCTAATGATTACAATCAGAGTTGTTCTCACACTCAATAGTTGTTTATTAAAGATTCAAGTGCATGTTTTTTGATGCTTTCATCTTAAATTGCTTATTCAATGTAGGTTGTCAACCTGGATTCCATACTGGAATCTCTTGCAACTGACCATTGTTCAGTTGCTCAGCGACTCACCAGACTTCTTCTTCCATCATATTTCCCATTGAAAGTATCTGTCCCCGAGGCATGCAGTCGATTCATTGTGCTGGTAAAAAGGTCTCCGTCTGCAGCAGCAAGGTTTTGTGAATATGCTCCATCTGTAGGGGTTACTGTAAAGTCTCAAATTGAACTGGTAAAAGCCTTAATTAGCCTGTTCATGACACCAGCTGATATGGATGCTCAGGTAAGACAAGGCATTTTAGTTGCGGTTATGAAGCTTGCTTCCAACTTGGCAAACAACCAGTCATGCAAAATAGCCCTTTGTGAGTTATTTTCAGCTCAAAACTTCAAGCACATGTTAAGTTCTGCATGTAGTCCATCTGAATTGGCAGCTATACTGCATATTGCCTCAATCACTCCACCCAAAGATATATCAGAGTTCATTAAGCATTGTGACCAACTTCTCATGGACTTTGATGCCATTCTCCAGGATGAAAGTAAACAGGAAGAAGTAAGGGCAGCTCATAAATTAATACTTGCATGGGGTGGGTTTGATGATCTGGTGGAAGCTTTGATAAAATTTCTTCAAAATGCCTTGTGTATTTTTGGTTCTGGCAATGCTACAAGGGGCATAAATAGATCAAAACAGGACAAACAGAAAAAATCTAAAAGGACAAGGAAAGTCTCTATGAAATTGAGTGTGATGAAAGGCAAGGGACTATCTGAGAAACCTGGTAATGGTAGTATTACCATTGCAGTGGCAGCAGCATGGCATGTAGAGAACTTACTTGCCGAAGAGGGTACTCGAAAAGCCTTGTTGGCTTCCCCAAAATTGGGAGATCTTGCTTCTGGCCTCAAAATTCTAGTTCAAATGTTTGTTCAAGAGCAATCCAACTCTTCTGCTTGCATGGTGATGCCACCTATTCAAGCATACATTTCACTTGCTACACACATGGCTCTTTGGCAGAAGTCTGTCAAAGATGGACAAAGTTCATCTAGCGGGAAGGATAAGGACTCAGGCATTTCTGCTGACTCTTCATCTGGTGTGAGTACTACTTCCATCATCTCCTACCATTATATTAAAAACCATGCGATTCCAGTGAGATCTATCCATTGCATTCCTCTAATTAGAGCAAGTCAACATAATGTTTTGTGTAGATGTCATGATACTGATAATGGTATGCTACTTCTGGCTACAGTCTCTGATATATTCACTAAGAGATACAGAAAATAATGTAGGAAAAACTATAGAAAATTTTATTTATTCTTTTGATAACAGTGACAGTCCACAAGACAAAATCGTTCACACAACTCACTAGACGCCCTATATTCAAAATGGATCCTGGGATGAAGCAAGATGCTGATTGAATTCTAGATGCCCATATTCATTCCTATTATTATCCGGTGATAATGGCCATGGGTGAGAATCTGTCCTCCCTGAAATACGGCAGATAACATCTGGAACTTCCTTTCCCATGCACTGCTAAGTATAGATGAACCATAAACAGTTGTTAAGGTGTAAGAAATACATGAAACTTTAGAGTTTTCCTTTGAGATACCGTATAAGAGGCACAAATTTATAAATGAAGAGGTATGTATAGCTTAACATATTTTATTATTAAAGGTTGGATGTTATAATTTTTAGGGTTCCACAGGTCAAAACTCAGAAATAAATTTTTGGGGGATATCTGTGTATAGTTGTAAATTCTCAATTAGTTGAGGTCACTTGAGAACTTATTCACCCTGCTTTGAGACATAGCTTGATGTCTGTCAGGGTTTGTTGCCAAATTTTCAGACCACATAAGTTTGAATAGCTAAAGATCAAAAACCAGCCAAGAAGGAGAGCTTCTGTTAGGTGGTTAGGCCCTCTTCTACAGGCCCTGAAAATGCATTTTGTTTGGTTCTGATTGAACATTGAGAACATTCATTTAGAAGTGTTGCATATTGATTTTGATTCAGAAAACATTTTAAATGGAGACACAAAAGTTCAAAGAGGTTACCAAACTTTGAAATAACTAAATCAAATCCTTTATAACGGCTTGCATTAACAGATCACATGGTTGATAGAGAGTTCTGAATATAACGGTGTAGTAGGTTTTGCATCAACATTTTTGATCACACTCCATTTTAGATCTCATGGTTTTGAGTTTCAATTACTACTGGTGTATCTTAAGAGTTGTTATGGCTTCAACAAGTTGGCCATTTTTAACTACATCATGACAAGCACTGCCGACTTAAATATTTCAATAATGTTGTAAACTGTAATATTTCGTCCAATGGTAACTCTCTCTCTTTCATTAGAAACACCTGTATGTTGATCTATTGCTTAATGTTATAAAGATCAGAGCACAATAGCTTCATCTCTCTTCTCAGAGGCTGTTGTGCATATTATACACCATACATCTCATACAAATAAAGCTGTTGATTTTGCTATTGCTGCAAATATTACTCTTTTGGGTGTGAATATTAGTGCGTTTTGTTTTCTTCATTAGCTTCTTTAGTTTCCATCATGCATAATTTATAGATTTAGCAGTATAATGTTTTGTCCATACAATTGTTCCTAAAATCTGACTCAACCAGTCTTCAATTGCTCATATTCACATCTTGTTTAATTTGTCTAGTTTAAGTACTGAATTATGATATTAATTGTTTAATAGCCAAACAATCAGGCAAGGCAATTTGATTATGTCAAGTATCTTTTGAAGTATAATTAAGAATGATTATGATGGTGATGACTCATAATGTGTTACATGTTTTTATAAGTGTGTCAAGAATCGTTGACACTTTTTCAAGTTGGAGAGAGTATCGTCGAGTAAAAGGTTTTAGCCGGTGGCGGTAACTTGTCATGATGGAATCACACATGCTTAGACTCATATAGCTAGATTCATATATGTGAATAAGATTTAGTATATATATGTGTTCTTTACTTGTATCTAGCTTTATAAGAATGAGTCTAGGACTCTAAACTAACAAAATAATTTGGAGAGCTCATGTTAACATTGGGTTATGAGCGAAACCTAGCACAAGAGTGTGCTACTGGCTGATATGTAGTTGTACTTTGACATTTCATCAAAATGAGCCCAAACTAAATGGGAATCGACATGTCAATGCATATGTCTGCATTACAATCATAAATGTACATATTAATTAAAGCAGCTCAATTTTGTTGTTAAACATATTGTATGGAGTGACATATTCAGACCATAACTTTTATGGAATGTGCACCCCATGCTATATGAAATGAATCTGCAGCTTTTTCTTTTGGAAATGAAATTGCTCAAGATTAACTTGGGAGCCCAAAATATCACTGAGAATTTCAAACCTTCACCTCTAATGGCTTTGATGTCTAAGGATGACATTGTCAAAATTACTGTTGTGTTGCCTCCTAATTTTTGTTGACAATTGGAAGAATCTTGTGTTTTTTTCTCCCTCACTGAGTCATTTCACTCTAGAATTTTGCTGCCAAAAAATCTTTTCCATCCTCAATAGACAATGCAGATCACCTAAGAGATTTTCTTCCTTCTCCCTGTAGTCTTGTGTGTACCCAGAAATGGATATAGCTTTCTCCAAATCTTTTATCTTTGATTCTACTTTACTCTTGTTGATGAAATGATTGCCCGTGGCCTCCTTGTTCCACTCTCACCTTTCTCTTTTTTATTTGTAGCTTACTTGACACAATGTATCACTTGCAGCCTCTCAATTCTGTGTTCCACTTTGTCAATCAGCTTGTCAAAATTAGGGTGCTCGTACCAAAAGGACTCCGTCTTGAAAGGGATACCTTGCAGTTTACTAGGATTGCTTAAAATAAGAGATATGGTCTAGTGATCGGATCCCTTGTAATGAAGAACCTCCGAACAAAAACCCCCCAACTCCAAAAGCCATTCTGAGTTGAGGAAGAAATGATGGAGTCTGCTTTGAACGTTGTCTGCTCCCACCCATTTGTTGTTCCATGTAAACCATCTTGATCTTGGCTTGATGTCCATGGAAGCAAGATCATTGCACCATCTTCTGAAATTTATGGGTCCACAATTGCTGATCACTGGCCCTCCTTGTTTATCTTTAGGAGCCGAAGTGGCATTAAAGTTGCCACCAACAATGTAGTTCTCCATACTGTGATTATGTCTGAAAGATCACAGTTATTCCCATGTGGCCGATCACTCAGATTTAGAATTAGGGCTACACACATTTGATATGAGCACATGGCAACTGTTTCTGGCATCCTTACAGCTAACAGTGAGACAATACTGTTTGGTAACCACCATAGAGCAGCAAAAATTGTTTTTATTCCAGATTATATCAAGTCCACCGGCTAGATCCCACAACGTCCTGAGCAATCCCATCCCCATTCCTCCATATTTTTTGAATAATTTCCCTAAACTTATCTCCACTCAATTTGATTTCCTAAACGAGCACATAAATTTAAATGTATTAATTATAAATAAATAATTTATAATTTGATAAATAATAATTATATATAATAAGGTATTTAATATTATTTTTTATTATTTAATAAATATATTTATTTATTAAATTAGCTCCTTTATAATAAATATATATTACAAATAGATATATGAATAATGAATATAAATATATTAATATATTAGTCTATATAATTAGAATTATGTAATTTGTCTTGATGTGGGATGTAGTCATGTGGTCGTTGGGGAGGAATATGATAATGTATGTGATGAACACCTATGTGTAGGTAGGAATGTCAAAGCTTGTCAGCATGGGGGTGGTGAGAAATGAGAAAGGTGCATATTGGCTGCATTTTAAACATCTCCCACACTATGCATTATAGGTATTGTAGCGCACTTAGCTCCTTGTCCAACTTCTTTTGCACGTTCCTCTATGTGTGTGGCTATTTTATTACTTCAATTGTCATCGGCAATGTGTCCATTTTTCTCAACAGGTTTGCAACAAGTATGGCCTAGATGGACCCACATAGTATCTAGGGTGCGTGGGCCAGACCTTAGGTGAACCTAGGGCCGTCTAGCCATGGACCCCAATCCAAATCAAACCTAGCTAATACAATGCCCAATTCTACCAAACCTAAAAACAATAGCAATCTATCTTGCTAATATAACCTGGAGAAGAGCATCTGAATTCTTCATGCTTATATCATGTCCATGACTAATTGTGAGTCTTATAAATTTTCCACTAGATCACACCATTCTCTTATTTAGCTTAATATGCTTTTTGCTTTTCCTTCTAGAAAAGGTTAGCAAAATATAAAAGTATTACAACCTACAAGGGTGACATTGAATTTGGTATCCTATGAGTTAGCCCAACTTCTAGTCACTCTATGTTGGATTGGAATTAGATCACAGAGAACATCAAGTCCCAAAATTCCATGCTAACAAATTGGCAAATTTGCAAGGGAGTTGGACGGCCCAAATGTCTATAGCATCCAAGTATTTGGTAATTCATTGATCCTTTTCCTCTTGCACTAGTTGTGCAGCATAAGGCAAAAATATTGATGGAGGACTGTTGAGATACAATGTGTGAAATGAAATTGGTGGCTACCATTTGACAAAAGAAGAAATAAATTAGCTGAGATCTTGTTTTTTCTATGTTTGTGTAAGATACCCCCTTTTTTGGGTAATTTTGTCCACTTCAACTTAGAGTAATTCTGTCAAATAGTTTGTTAGCATACTCTGTTCGTTACGTTCATTGAAGATTATTGTTTTATGGCCAGAGTATGCACACAACTATATCTTACAATGAACTCATACAACTATTGTCATTTAATGCTTAGAATTTAAAACCAAACATCATCACAATTTTCAACAAGAAATTGTCCATTATCTCAAAAGAAACTTCACATTAAAAAACCACCTTGTCTCAGCCTTATCTCTATGTTCGTGTGCCTTAGGATTTTTGTCAAACAATTGGCATGCCCACTGGTTGCCACCATAAAGATCTCTGTCCCAATTGATTGTGTTCTCAAGATGATTTGTTTGTCATTACGTCAAACACTTGGTAAACAAGGTTAGCTCTAAAGCCTTGTGATAGCTTGTTAGGAGGATTGCAAACATTCAACATGTAATGAAATTGGTGTTGTGACCTATTTCACACATCGCCCCATGGCAAATGGGGACCCCTAGTAGTTTGCTTTTTATGGTTTTGTCTTAACTCTGCAATTTCATAAGCCTTCATTCTTCGAGAGTTTAGAGTTGAATTTTTGAGAAATTATCCAAGTCAAATAGAGAATTCATGCTCAGAACAGTGTCTGGACATCGTCAAAGTGCTCAAAAGGCCCAAAGGACGAAGATCACAATTGCTTAGGGTCAATTATGACACCTTCCTATTTTTAAGGAATTTTGCTTTTTGCTTTTTTGATTTTTGGCACTTTGGGACCAATTTGGGAAGTAGCTTTTTTGGCTTGCTTGTTGCTTTTTCTGCTTTTTTGAAAGTAAACCTAGGGTTGGGTCTCTCAGGTCATGGCATCAACGTTTTCATCTTCGAAATCAAAAATTTATGTCTTCAAGTGTAAAAAGCAAGGTAAAATCTCCAGGCTAGGGTTTTGTTCCAGAAGTTCCAGGTAAGCATGTATGATTGAATAAAAAAGTCTATCAAGTATCTTTGTCAAGGACAAGATTCAAGGTTTTGTAGAGATGGAAGAAATTCAAACATGGCATATGAACCTATGGCCAGACCATAATGATGTCCGCCCTATCAAAGAAGCTATCAATTTTGTCTAAGGTTTGGCATGACACAAAAGGCCTAAGTCTGCCATGGCTTGTCAAGCCTCAAGTCCGCCCAATAAGGTAAGGAGCATGGCCAAACACTCTTGAAGTTCACCCTAGGCAGGGTAAAAGGTATGTCTAAATAGCTGCAAAGTCCGCCACCCTCAAGCAAGCATGTTCCAATCATCTCCAAAGTCCGCCTAGGTTGGAAGATGGCTTGTAAGCCTCAAAGTCTGCCCATACCAAGGAAGGCAAAGGGTCTCCAAAGTCCGCCTAGCTAGAAGATGCCAATGTCCAAGCACTCTCCAACTTCGCCCAAGAAGTTCCAACGTGAGGTTAAATCTACCCAAGGCTAAGAGGGGTTAAAATTCAAATTGTCCAAAGAGTCTTCAAGTCTGCCTAGGCATGAAGAACATGTCCAATCAGTTGCAAACTCCGCCCAAGCAAGATGGCACAAAGAACATGAAGATGTGACACTAAGCAAGTCTGCCATAGCATAAAAGTTGTCAAGTCCGCCTTGGAGGAAGGTCAAGATGGCAAGACAAGGAGGAGAAGTTGAACATGTCCAAGAAGTCACAAAGTCCTGTTGACGTGTGTTTTGACACCCACCAACAGTCAGGTAGTTTATGCAAACACTCACCACCTCTCCTGAAAAGTAACGAGTTTGGAAGAACTCACTACCCCAAGGTCTCTGTAGTCGGGTCTCGACGGTGATGGAGAGCTCAATGGTTGATGTGGTTATACCTGTAAAGGGGCTTGCTGGTTAGAGCTAAATCTCGCTGGTTACAGATAATTGCACTTCCTCTTTTTTTGTATTTTATGATTTAAGATTCCCTGGGGAAATAAAATGCGAAGCGTAAGGGAAACAAGAAAATAACAATAAAGATCAATACAATGACGACTTAATAAACTATTCAACTAGTTCCCTGCAATCCGAGCAATTATCAAATATTATCCAAGTTAGCATTCAACAACGGACCTCCAGAAAACCTGCAAAAATCATCAATTTCACAAATCTGTGGACATAAAATCATCAAAAATATGGCCTATCACAGTAATTCTCATACACCATTGATGTGCGCAATATGATTCATAACATGATAGACAAAAAGATTACCACGTTACTAACTCAAAACAATAGACGTTACCCGATTACACAGAACAATTTGGTAGAATATAAATGTAGATCAGGCAATCTACAAGCTGCTTTTCATATTAATATTGATCTCCATGAATGTATAACAAAAATAACTCAAACTTCTTAACAATTTGCAAAATACTCTAAAATCTCTAAGTAGGCCACAAATCATCAATTTGGGACCCTCACAAATGAATCTAACTTCTCAATTTTTAGAAGTTTCCCACCCTACTATCTAGGAAATATCTCTACTCTAAATTAAGAACTGATCCTAGGAGTCGTAGTTAACTTGCAAGTTTCTGCCTCGATACTCCACTTAACAACTACAAAATGGGGATTGCATGAGCACTACGAAAACCTTGCTTGGTGAGCCACATTTTCGTAATCATGCAGAATTTCTCTCAAAACTGGAACTTGAGTAGGAGCAACAGTTTTAAAAATACAAGAAAAAGCTTTGCTATCTTTAGCAATTGTGTGCTTATCTTTTTATTTCTTGGTAAAAGCCTTATAATTTTCAATTATACATGCAACTGCTTGGACTGGAGGATTGGCTACATGCTTAGTTCTAAATTTATATTTCTTCAAAGCCTCATCTGCATGTGCTCCTTGTTCCTCTAACTCCTTTACCATATCCGCCACCTCTTGACACTGAGTAATCAGTTGTGTGTATCTATCCATAAGGGCAACATTGAACTGGGCGGCAGGTCCTAGGTTTTGTGCCTCATACGCATCCCATTGATTCAAAACTTGCTGCTGATCCATTATTCCGGTATCAGCTATTCTGAGGCCAAAAGGTCCTAGTATATTCGTCACAAAATTCTCATATGACAAAATCTCCCTGAGGAGAGGGTCTCGAATGTTAGTCATCTCCTTGATATACTGCTGATACATCTCTATTTTTAGCTCCAAAATGTATATGTAGGACTGTAAATTCTCACAACTATCCCCTCCTAAGAGGTCTTCTTTTACTATCAGCTCTTCTCCTAACCGTAGTATCTTTTTCAAAACTCGAAGCTGTTTATTAAAGGTGTTCTTCCGCTCCCATTGTGTGGAGCATGTTGCGAAAGCTCCGCCTGCCTGTACTGCCTTACGGTATATTTCTATTGTATTTTGCAGAAACAATCTAATCTTGGCCGCATTTACCTGGGTCCAAGATTTGGCGGCAACAGCTACTCGTCTCACCTCTAGTAGTGCCTTTACCTCTCCCTCTGGTAGTGATGATGTTGAAGGCAGGTCATCCGTTCTACAAGAATCTAGAGGTCTACACATTTCTATCAGAAGCTTTTTATATTGCCCAAGTTGTGCCTTAAGCTCCATATTTGAGGTATGCTCTTTTTCCACGCACCCTCTGACAACACTTGTGGCCAGCTCCAAGGTATCTAGCTCTCCCCACTTGGTTTGCTTACCCAAATTCACCTGAGATATTTGATACTTGGGGGAGACCTGTCCTTCGACTTCATGCGGTACTGCCACGTCTGCAATCACCTTACCGGAATCTATTTTTGATAGATGATGGATGGTTTTCAGCCTTTTAACCTTTGGAGGTTCCTCAGTGATTACTTGTTGTAGAGTGACTTCTGGGAGTTCCGCTTTCCTCTTTTTCTTTCCGAAGGTAAACTTCAGCCATTGCGGTATATCCTCATCCTTATCACCTTGATGTGATACAATATCCGCAGTTATGATATGGACCTCTGCTTGCTCTTCTGCTTCATCTCTCACTTCGGCTCGCTCTTGCCTAGGATCTTGGGGTGAGGAAACCTAGCGGGCTAGATTTGCTTGGAGAGCTTGTTGTCTGTGTAATTCCCCTAGCTTGCCATTGACCTCTTCATTGAATGTCATTTCTTCATCACCTGGTTCCGTCTCGGCTTGCTCGACTGCTATATCCTTTAGAAGGTCTTCTTGATCTTGGGGGGTTAGGATCAACCTTTCATTCAATATGTCTTCTGCTTCACCCCCTTCGCCTTCTAGCAGCCGTTGTTACTCAAAATCCTCCTCTTCTTGATCGGAGTCAGACTCAATGTTTCTAACTTTTACCCCTTCAGTAGTAGATGTGAAGCCTTGCACTCTGGGCTGCCCTGTAGATACATTGGCTAATGGTGGTGCAGGAGCAGTGGTGCCTGAAGCACTTGTTGTACCTGTGGAAGGTGGCTGAGCGGGTACCTTCTCAGTGGCTTCTACATTCTCTTCTTGTCCCTGGGCACCCTCTCCTTCGGTGTGGCCTATAGTCGTCCTTGATGGGAGAACTTTGGCGAGTGGCACTGCGCCCAGTCCATCGGTCACCCCTAGGTCTGCAACCTTCTTCAATAGTTCGGACTCCCTCATCTTTTCTTGGAGTTTCTTCAATAAGTCCTCAGTACTCTCTTGTGGCTTATCTTCCTCACCTGGGTCGGTGGAGGTATTATGCCTTGAGACTGACTTTGTCTTTCGAGCGTATTCCTTATGGCCTCTTGATTGAGGTACTCCTGAGGTTTTGTTTTTGATATGCTAGGCCTTACCCTCTGGCTTAACCATTGTTTAGTTCTATTGATGATCGCCAGCGAGACCTTCTCCATATTTGTATCTTCAGTTGTAGGCCATTTTATTGGGGAGAGGGGCCTCTTATCTATCCCTGATTCTCTATAGTCTGGATCAAGTAACTCTCCATCATCTCTCAGGTCCTTTGGGAGTTTAGTCTCAATACCAAAATCTCTCACTTGTGGGACAGATAACCTGTTATAGTTCTTTTCCCTGACTTTGAAGCTATCTTGTAAGTTAGCCCAGAAGTCTTCCAAGTTGGGCCTGTGCCCTTCATATGCCTTAGGCATAGCTTGTTTAAGTTTCTTGTAGGGATCATAAAACTCCCTAGCATGATTGTATTCCTTCAAGTTTAGATCTTGAAGCTCTTGTTCCGCCAACTTTGCTACTTGTATCTTGGAATAGGCAAAGTACCCAATAGACACCGAGAAATCGATTCCTGTTTTATGCTTTGATGACAGCAGTGATTCGAGGCCTACAAGCTGCCTTACATATTCTAGCAGAATCAGCCTATCGTTGCAATAACAAGGCAGCAGCATTGGGTTCCCTGTGAATCCACTAAGCCTGATGTAAGTGGATCGTGGGTTTTGGATGAACCAACATGCCCACTCCCGGATGATAGCCATAGCCTCTGGGCTAATCCGATATCTTGCATCCCCTGTCAATTTGATGATTATTGGGAAAACAAAGGCATCATTAACCCTCTTGAAATGCAGCTTTGCATCGGCTAGAGTGAGTTGGGAATAATACTCCCATATCTTCTTCTGTCCTTCCTTCTCTCCTAATTGTCCTTCGACCTGTAGGCTTGGGAATTTTCCAGCCTTGGCAGCTATCTAGATGCCATATGATGTGAAGAAGAATTTTTGTGTGTGCTGCACCTCTTTCATCTGCTTACAGATATTATCAGAGAGGATCTGTGGCCAGTCAAAGTATTGTTTCCCTACTAAGATGGTGCTCATAAACTGGAACATCCAGGGATGGAAGTGCTTGCAGTCCAGCTTACCAAAGGCCTTGCTGAGCATAATGATCAGGTCCTTTTGGGGTTCCTTGAAATCTGCCCTCAGGATCTTTGTCGCCTTAAGCCCTATCTTTCTTTCCTCTTCTAGCCAGTTGGCATTCATGTGCTTCTTATTGGCTGATATTTTGTCATTCCATGCCTTTAAGGCCTCTTCTTCAGTTAATAAAAATGCCTCCTCCCTGGTTGGGATTCCAAAGACGAACCCCAACATATCTGGAGACAAGTCAATAACTGTTTTTCCTTGTGCATCAGTGCACTTTCTAGTCTCCGGATTGTAGAATGGAGCAATGGTCATTATAAATTTTGGTGCCTGTAGCGACTGTGGGAATACAGTAACTTCCACTAGACCAAACCTCTTGATTCTTCGGTGGAGAGCATCTAGACTAGGTTTATCCAACTGATCCTCAATATCTCCAATTTCTACATGACCAATTTCGGTGTCTATGACCCATCGAATTTGATCTTCTAACTTCGAAATATAGACCTGTCCTTGATACTAGTATTTCATGGTGGCTGGAAGTCTGTCAATTTCTTTGCCTCTTTTGCTAGAAGATGAGTCCATCTAACCACTCAAACCTGCAAGTGAAACACATATCTTCAGTATCCAAGATTAAGCACAAACTTTGATTCACTTCGAGGCTTCGGGGTCTCGGGTTAGGCACAAGGGGAGAAGGCTCGGAACTTCGGAGATCCGGGGTTCCGAGGTTAGGTCTATACAAAAACCTCCCGGAACTCCGGGGTTGAATGGAACGGACACCCGGAACTTCGGGGATCCGGGGTTCTGGGGATGGAATGGAACGGACACCCGGAACCCCGGGGATTCGGAGTTCCGGGGTGGAATGGAACGGACACCCGGAACTTCGGGGATCCGGGGTTTCGGGGTTCCGGGGATGGTAATGGAGGTCGCTCGGAACTTTGGGGTTCCAGGGATGGTAATGGAGGTCGCCCGGAACTTCAGGGTTCTGGGCGGGAAAACAAGGGCACGCCAAAAACAAAACGCGAAAACAAACCACAAGAGAAAGAAATCTAACCTAAACAAACATCACGAGGGGAGAAAAAGAAATCTAACCTAGAAAAACATCACGAGGGGAAGAAAATTCACCAACCTGGTGAATCGAAGACCCAAAAACGCCAAGAGAGAGCTTGGAGGTTCGCGACTAGGGGTTAGGGAGGAGAAGCTCTGAATGCACAAATGAACTCTAAAAGCCCATCATCTCTTATATATAGCCTCCCGAACCCTTCCGTACGAAAGCCATAACCACGATCTCGGGACTCTGGGGTCCCGAGGTTCTGAGGTCGACAGAAAGCACAAGAACAAGACCACCTTGGGACTTCGGAGTTCTGAGGTCGGAACAACAACAAGACCTCGGGACTCCGGGAATCCAGAGTTCCGAGGTCAGAACAACAAGGACCTCGGGACTCCAGGACTTCAGAGTTTCGAGGTAAAACCAAAAAGGGACCTCGGGACTCCGGGACTCTAGAGTTCCGAGGTAAAACCAAAAAAAAGGGGAGCTCGGGACTCCGGAGTTTTGAGGTCGAAACCAAAAAAAAGGGGAGCTCGGGACTCCGGAACTCCGGAGTTTTGAGGTCGAAACCAAAAAAAAGGGGGTCCACATTTCGACTCAAGGAGACTAATGGGGAAACAGATATGCTAGGCATAACAAGTCCGACCAGCACTTGGCTTGCCAAATACAAAGTCCGCCCTACCTAAATTGGGAATGTCCAAACAAGATGAAAGTCCACCATGACATGTAAGGGGGTGGTCTGAAGACTATGAAGTCCGCCTAGGTAGAATGAGCATGAATATGACCAAGTTCGCCATGGAGAAGAGGAAAATGGCTAGAGAAACAGATAAGTTTGACATAAAGCACATACAATTCACCATTAACGAAGGATCAATTGAAAGGGTTGGAAAAATAAAATTCAACACTTAGAATATTTTTTATATTTCTTTTTTCAACACTTGGAAGAATTTTCAAAATATCTAGAAGAATCTAGAAGATTCTATGCCAACTTGCTTGAAGGAGAAGATTGAGTTTCCATTTTGGAAGAAATAAAACGAAGTCCAAGTTCAATGAATATCAAAAAAACGAAAAAATGAAAAAACAAAAAACTTGAAGTTTCTAAAAATCGAACTTCTCAACTCTATATCAATTCGACTTGTCACTTTCAAATTCATCATCAAGTTTGAAGATTGGAGTTCAATTGTGAAGAAGTTTTCTCTCTCTCTCGGTTATGAAAGATTGGTTTTAAAGAAGAATTTTTTGAAGAAGTAAAATTTTTTGAAGACAAAATTTCCATAGGATAAGGTGCTTTTTCTGACTTTAAGACAAAATTTTCAGAATTAAGGACAGATTTTCAGTCAAAACTACTATTTCGAAGGTTGAAAATATGAGTTTGACTGATTGCTTTCACCCTTCTATCTTATTCACTCACTTTCGTGAAATTTACTGGATACTTAGCCAAATTCTTCCATTTTTAGTCTGATTTTTCACAAAAAATTAGCTTTTTGACAGGCTGAAAGTGAAAATTTCAAGTAAAAGATCCAAAATCAGAGTTAAAATCTTCAAATTTTCTCAAAAACAATGTTAAATTTTCATGTGTTTCGTAGGTTAATGACTACCAAGGGAGTACCTTCAAGGAAAACTCAGATGAAGTTCACTAGTAAAGGGTTGCAGCCAGAGTCAAAGATCAATTCTAAATGGAAAAACATCACAAACACCAACCTCGGGCATGTGGACTTAAAGATTTCAAGAGAAGAATGTATGGACAAGATGGACTCTTGCCAACACCTATTGCTCGCCAGATGATGAGAAATGGCATCGTCCAAGCAGCTGGATTTCCACTGGTTATGGAATGTGCTGAACTGATGGTTGAATGTGCTATACATTACAATGCACAAGAAAGACAAATCATTGCGCTAGATGGAAGAGTATTGGCTCATCTTGGAGAGTTAGCCATTCAGGAAGCATTTGGAATACCAGATTACAAAAGAACTTCCTATAAAACCAAAGAAGACATGCAAAAACTTATGAGGACCAGCTTGAGCTTTGTGCAACAAATATCAACAAGTTATGGTTTGAAAATCCTAGGCCTTCCCTCAAGAAAGTTCCAAAGAAGTTGTTGTGCACAAACTTCAAAGAAGAATATGGTGACATTCATCATATTGCTGAATAGAGTAATGGGCAGCCCTTAGGGTGCGCCATTTGAAACCTGGATGTACTATTTTATTGATGAGATCATTTTAGGTGTTAAGATGTTCAATTGGTCACGAATAATCAGTGATAATCTTCATGAACAACTGAAAAATTTGAAAAGGACAAAGCCATTTTACATGAGCTCCTACATTGTCTACTTGTTGGCCAAAACCTACAGATATACTAGACTAATTTGCAAGGGGATAGTAGGCAATGGAGAGAACGAGTTCAAGTCCTATGATTGTTACCCACAACTACAACTTAGTGAAAAGACTCACTTTAAGTGGGTAAATGATGCATTCTTGATGTACATCACAAGGACATTGCAAGGAGGAACCCATAAGAGGCTTTATCATGAAGCCAAAAGTTTGATAAGCAAGCATGGATCCTAGTTTATTCAGTATCCGAAATTCACATACATAAGAATTCAAAGTTTTATCAGATGTCCTTACCGACTTCCGATCTATCCTACTAACAGGATGGTCTTGCTTGAAGTCCTTAGACAGTTGGAAACATATCAAGGCTTCCAATGAACAAAGCAAAAGGTGGCTATTTCCTTTCCCTTCTTCTTCGGAAATATGTTGGAGTCTTGCCCAACGACACAAGCAACTGAGAGTGCCAGGCTTGAAATGCAGTAGTACCCATTCATGTTTTACCGGTCCAGAGCAAATTACGATCCTCATAACCATATTGGATCAGTGAATGGGGAAAGGTACAAACATAGAGTAGACCTGGAAAATTTTTGGGCAAATGCTGCTGATGAATTTGACATTAGGAAAAGACTATGGTCTAGATTGCTAGTAAGCTTGATCAGAACAACTGAACTTTTCCGCGTGCTTGACTAGTTGGACAATGATGGAGAACACACTTAGCCACGCTTTGATGAGAATGCACCTCTTCTACCTGTGAAATGGTCCAAACCAGAGCATGTAGATTTAGCCACCTTAATGCGGCCAATTGTCAATATTCAAAGTGGTGTGTCAATCAACATGTTCATGGGTTGAGACAAAAGAATCTGACCTTGACTTATGACTTGATGGGTGAAATAGAAGAGAAGCATATTCTTCAAATGTAGAGGCATCTCAAAGTGTCAGACCAATTGAAAGCACTAACTCCAAGAAAAAGGAGAAAGAAGTTGGAAGCTCTTCAAGGACAAAGAGCAAGACAGCTATAAATGAAGGACCTGCTTAGAAGAAGCAGAGGCTAGAACCATCTCGTCTTGCCGCATTTGGGAATGTGAACAATGTATTAACTATTGATGAGTCATTGGCTGAGATAAAGATTCCTTCTTCAATCCATGGGGGAAATGTAGAGTCAATCCATTAGGAAGATGAAGAGCCCCTGTCTCTTACAGGCACAAAGATATTGGAGTCAGATAGTGAAATGAATGTTTTGGACGGTGAATTTCAAGAGGGAATGATTTATGCTCTTCGAGGAGTTCAAGACATCTCATGTGAAGAAGGCAATCAGGAAGAGGAAGGCATTGAACAACCTACTATTCTTGATTGGTTGAAGGAAAGGTTGAAAATGAAGACACAAATAGAGGTTCAAGAAGAAGATGATACGACTGATTTCTTGGCCAGATTAGAAAATGTTGTTGCAAAGAAGCCAGCCAAGAGGTTTTCCACCATCTAGATAGATGAAATTGGCTGCCGTTCAGTGCCGATTTCTGTACCAAAAGTATACAAGGCAAAGGAGGATATTGCTCCTCATGAGTATGCAATCACTATTGTCAACTTGGGACCAACTACAAAGGGTCAAGATGTTGAGGACTTAGATAATTCAGTTGCTTACATGAAGGCAAGATTAGACAAGGAGGTAGGAAAGAAAAGAGAATACAAAAGGGAAGTTGAGTGCCCGAAGGAATACATTCAACATTTGACCAAGCCACTTAACCAAGCCAATCCAACAACTCCTCCGCTTTTGAATTCTTCACAAGAAACAGTTAAAGATTTTGGAGAAGTGGTGACAGCCAGAGAAACCAAGGAGTGGATGGCTTTAAAGCATAAGTAAAGAAGCAGCCACATTTGTGGAAGGATTAGCATTGACATATGGACAAACCTCCTCTTTACTCTCCAAAATTGCAAGCATGGGCTGATCTCCAGGATGTTCGAGACAAAATTATCCCATGTCTTAGAGTGTTGAAAGGAATTTGAAAGCAGGAACTGGTTGATGGAAGTGTGATTGCAGCAGGGGCTGCATATGATTTCAACAGTTGGCATTGGACGTTGGTTGCACGAAGCGAAGTCTTGGAAAAAGTGAAGGTTGATGGTGTCAAAGCTGAGGAGCAGATAAAAGAGATTTAGAATAAGATCTTCCTTGTAGTTGCACATGTGCTTGAGAAGGAAACAATCCGAGAAAATGATATGCAGCTGGAAAGTCTAAAGCTCAGAACTTAGAAGGTTTTCTTCCCCATCACTGGACCAGTCCTGAAGCAGAATTTGACTAAGGCATCGAACCTCTTGTCCATCCGAGATGCCTTTCAAAGACATGAATTATAATGGGAAATTGCTTTTGCTGTGTGTGCAGATGAATTGGATGGGTTGGAATTTAGGGTCAATATGCTGCCACATGTCACAATGGAGGAGGTCAACCTGATTGTGTCTAGATTCTGTAATGTCCCCATTTTTGATCTGGAATTGTTTGTGTTAGATTTTTGAAGAAATAAGGGGAAAATTATTTAATTCAATATTATATAAGTTGTCTCATTATAGCTATTTAAAATCATACGTGAGATGACTTTATATTTTATTAAATTAATAAAGTGACTAAAGTATAAAATAAAAATAATTAAAAAGTCACTTAAGAAATAATGAAGTGTACCTACCCTCTTCTAGAAGGAATCTTATGATGGGTTATGAAAAGAATAAATAGAAGAGGGAAATTGAGGGATGTGCATCAGTTGTTTTGTTATCTCTTGAATTGAGTTGTGGAGCCAAGGGTTGTCCGCAGATTTGGTCTTAGGGAACGATACCTGCCTTCGATCCGCATACTTGAGGAGGTGAAAGATCCTCCGAAGGGTTGCATTGAGAGTGAGGAACATTCAGTTCTTCACATTGAGCTTATTGAGGTTTCATATCAGATTTTGTGGTGGTTGCTTCAGACCTTCAGACTTCTACGATTTGCTCATTGATGATGGTGAATGCATCCTCTTATGTGTTTTAAAGACAGCGATCTCTGCTAAGGGAAAGGGCGATCCTATTTGGAGTGATCCGAGTAAGTTGCAGCAGGAAATCAATCTGAAGCAGATTATCATCCTCCATGATTTTGTTCACCCATCACCATAGAGGCATCAAATTTCATTAAGAAGGACAGCGATTTCATCTAGAGGCTAGGCGATCTCTTTTGAAGCATTGTGGAGGTGATTTGGAGGAGTAAATCAGTCGAAATCAGATCTGAAGACAAGTGCAGTAGACCTCCCTCACCCACGATTTTGCATATTACACCTTGTTCAAGCATCAAGGCTATCATTTGATAGTAGTGCTGTCTTTGGAGAAGAACAACGATGATTTTTAGTGGTTGGAAGAAGACTTATCTGCTGTCAATCATTTATAATCAGACTTTTACATCTGCAGTAGTCCAATCAGTAGTAGACCCACAATTTGGGCTTATGAAGCTTGCATTTGCATCTGTTTCTACCTAGGGAGATAGGCGATCAATGTGGGGGGCACATTGAAGGTGCTCTAGGCGCATTTTGGAAGAGTTCAGTCATACTTTGCAGGTCTCCCAGAGGACCGACCAGACTTCTTATTTGAAGGTGCTCTAGGTGCATTTTGGAAGAGTTCAGTCATACTTTGCAGGTATGCCAGAGGACCGACCAGACTTCTTATTTCTCAGGTTTTTGTTCATTTTTGTCAGCTAGAGGGTCAGAAGTTTTTGGGCAGAAGCCCAAACAGATCGCCTTGGCTTAGACATCATTTTGATCATATTTTGGAGGCTTAGAAGTGTGACATTTATTTATGTTTTAATCTGCAAGTTCTGAGGTTGGGCCGCAATCCTCAGGCAGGGTGATTTTGTGATTAGAGGACATAAAAAATTACCCAAACACTCAGTCATTATCGTCCAGCATCATCCTCCAGATCGGCATCTTCATATCAGGTTTTAGCTCATTTTGGATTGTCATTTGGTCATCTTTTTCTGAGTATTTGTCTTCAGATTTAGGGGGCAACCATTAGATGTGTAATTGATCATTGTAAGAAAGATTTTTCATGATTAATGTAAGGTCTGAAATACAATTAGAAGCTCTTTATAGCAGATCTGACTATTGAAATATTAAGTCTGAAGCATATATGTTAATTATTTGACAATATCCTTTAAGTCCAAATTCAGCTATTTTACCACATTATTAGCAAGGGATATTACAGATTCATTGAACATTCTGCTGCTCGAGAAGATAAGGATGTGCCTTCCTAGAAGATAGCTCCTCGTGCCACTTGTTCTCCATGCACTTGCTTCTGGTTTTATTTTGGGAAACCCTCATTAGGGTTGTGTTGTCTTAAACTCAGCCGTTCATCTTAGATCGATCTCGGCCTTTCATTTGTTTTTAGAAACTCTATATAAACTCTCATTCTCTCATTTCATTGTGTTGTGGAGAGGTTTATGAAATTATTGCTTAGAGCTACTTGAATAATAAAAAGTTCATTTGCAGATTTTGCTTTGAAGTCTTATTGTTATTAAGTGGTTGCATGGTTACATACTTTCTTCAACAATAGAATAGAATAGATTTGTTTAGAGTAAATTTTGCTTTCAAAGTTGTTAGATGAATGCAGGATTTGATAGTTTAGATTGGTGAAACTTTTGCTCATACTTTCTTTGGATGAATGATTTTCGTTCAATGTGTAAAGTTAGCCCGAGCTTGTGATGTGGATGCTTTAACTTCTACTTTGAGTAAATATTGTTCAAATGATGGTATTATTCATAAGTATGGAAATCTTGAGCACAACCTTAGAAGATTGCACCTACTTTGTCTAGTTGTCCGTAGTGTGGCGAAACAAGGTATCGTTGATTGGTTTCACCTAATCTTTACCATCTCTCGAGTTCATTAGGAGTAGCATAAAACTTTTAAACCCTCATCCTTTTTTGAAGTCCAAATCTGAAAATCTAAAAAAAAAAAGAGGGCATTCATTGTTTTATTCGTCTAAGTCCTAACTTGTGATCAATATTAGTTGAGCGTAAGCCACCCTTGTATTTCAGCATACATAACCAAGGAAGCTATCCAACATAAAGTCGCCCATTCGCACATATAGACCTTGGAGTCGTCGTGTGGTCTTTCTATGCAATCTTGGCACACGTAGTGATTTTGTTCAGGAGAGGGTAGAGTATCAATCATTGGATATTTTATTCTAATGTTCAGTATATGATAAAACGTACACCAACAATTGGGAAGCACATCAAAGAGCAAAGATTACACACAACAATATAAGTTACTCCTTGCAATACAATCTGTTCCAAACTCACATTTATTCATAAAAAACCAACACCACAATGTCTAACACAAGTTTGCTATTCATACCCTTGGCTGCTGTTACCGAAGTAGCTGTGAAAACGTTTAGTCTAACATTACAGTGCTTCCTGTACAGCTGCTGAAGCAATGCCCAATCCTGCGTTGAAGACAACTTTCCCAAATCGCTGCCCAATATGATTCTCAGTTGCTGCAGGTCTGAAAAACTCATGCCAAATACACTCCTACTCTCATTCCTCCACAAGTTTGTGCCCAGCTAATGATTTGAGACAGTCATAGCACTGGTGAAGTTCGTACAACCTGCCCAAACACAGAATACTGATTTGTAACTCCACAGTTTGATTTCCCAACTCAGATTTATACCATTAAAATCTGTGATATACTTCAGCGCTGTAAACTACAGTGACTGCCTGTCACATGAATTGCGATTTCCCCCAAAACTGAGCATTCACAGTCTTAATTGTAAATATCCACATCCATCGATCCATTTCAATGCTAATTTGTTTTTTAATTTCCCATACTTGGTCTCTCATAGGCGTAGGAAATGTCACATATGAGGGATTACGTCCTCAAATGCCTGAAAAATTTCCAGAGATAATCTCCAAGAAAACTCCAACTCCAAGAAAAACCATTTCCATGATACCTCAATCAGCATTTAAAGCTACTACTTATAACTCCATTTGGGAAGGCGTAGGAAATGTCACATATGAGGGATTACGTCCTCAAATGCCTGAAAAATTTCCAGAGATAATCTCCAAGAAAACTCCAACTCCAAGAAAAACCATTTCCATGATAACTCAATCAGCATTTAAAGCTACTACTTATAACTCCATTTGGGCACATTTCCCAATACACTATAAATGTGGGATAAAAGAATGTTATAATAAAATTATAATAATATCCCCTTATGTCTCCTCATTGAAAGGGAACTTTTAATTTTTCCCTTTAAACATTAGTTCCAACATTAATTAATAAATAAAGTTAAATATTTAAATTTAACTTTAGAAACTTTAATTTAATTGCCCAATTAATTAATGGCTCATTAAATTTGCAAACCTGATGACAAATAATGATCACCATAAATACTGGCATTATAAAATGCTTCAAATATTCCGGCCACTAAGCCACTGCTGGCATACTCTAAATAGTAAGTATCTGGAAATCTTGTCAAAACACAGCTGATTGTCTTGGAACTGAAATTGCCTAGGCCAAATCCCTCACTGATCCTTGTAAAGTCCTAGTTGGCCCTCGGGATCAAGGCAAAATAGGCTAACGACGCATCATCTGTTAACTGGCTAAAATGGGGACATTACAGTTTGATTACATCCAAAGAGCAGAAAGGAACACTACTACTGATGACTTACTTGGCTTAGCTTACATTTTAGATGTCTACATTGTTGAAATGGATAGCTAGTTCGGATTATATTTTAATGTTGCCTTGTGGCAATTAAAATATTAAATTGTAATAAGGTTAAGCGATTACATGTCTAATAGGGCTGGGCCCAAAATGAAACGTGATATAACTTGCAATTTATGTAGGCCCCAAATTGGGCGCCAAAAGGGCAAAACTAAAATATGTAAAATAGCGGCAGTTTTGTTAAAGCCGACTTGGAAAACTTGAACATGAATATTGTATATAAACAAGATTCATTTCACACTTCAAAAATAATGCATCATCTCCATCAAGTGCCGTTAGCCTTATGTGAATCTAGTTAGTGAACTTGGAAGGAAAGAAAGCGATCTAAGTCATCACCCCTCGGCAAATCTATCCTATCAACGAACTACCTTGGTGATCAGCAAATTATAATCAGAGGTTAGCGAACTGCATTTAGAGGACAGCGAACCTTGTCAAGGAACAACGATCTCCCTTGAAGGACTGCGAACTGGTCTGAAGGAGGCAGCGAACATCATCTGAGGGTCAGCAGATCAACCTTATAGACAACAACCTCAATCTGCCTTCCTCCTTGTCACAGCAACAGTTGTATTGCAGATAAGTTTATAATTGCTATCTGCCCTAGGGTTCTGTGCATATTTATTGACAGCTTCATGTGTTGAAGCTCATTGTAAACTCAATTGGTTATTGCCTAATCTAGATCTTTTGGTTGCTGGGTTTTTCCTCCAAGAGGGAGGTTTTCCCAGGGTACATGTGTGTTATGTGCATGATTTACTTAGCATTCTGATTTTCATTCTACATTGCTAATTTGATTACTTAAAATCAACATACACAGAACTTTTTCATTGTAACAATGCCAATGTATCTGATACTAACACCTCCAAGGGGACCAACATCTTGACTCCTATTAGCTGCAGAATGAAACCTTCCTGCATAAATAATGAGGTTGAAATCTTATGCTCACATCATTTTTGTTGTCAAAGGAGGAATTATCTGGGGGACTTTTGCATCAATGAATCCCAAAAGATGGAAAAAAAGACGGTTCATTATTTTGCTACCCATATGAAACTCAATTTTGTATTGCTTTTTGCTCATTTTGTTGTTTGTCAATCATCCTTTACACGTAACTCAGTCTTAGTTGCAGTGTTCCCTTTTTAGGTTGTAGAGTCATCTTGTCATGGTCTTGTTTTTTGCAGTGGTCCACACTGGTCGGGGACGTGGGGACAAAGGGCCTAGGTTTGGGGACGACGACGATGGGGGACACGTCGATATGCATATAGAACTTGAAAAATTAGTTATGAAAAGATGTGTAAGAATCATATTTCAAATGAAACTTTGGCAAATTAGTAAAATTGGAATATTACAAATACTAAATAGTAAATACTAAGATTTCTTGAATACTAAATAAAATTTGACAAATGAAATTGTCAAATTGGAGATTTCTATTATATCAAAAATATGATTTATGATCATGATTCATCATTGGCTTATTGCTTGCTTAGAATTATAGTTTGATGGAGGTTTGGAGGCAACACTAAAATGAGGTTGAGGCTAGCACTCTTGGTAGGGGTCTGGGTAAGAGAGAGAGAGATGTAGAGATAGGTCTAGATCTTGGGGGAGAGAGAAGAGAGTGAGATAGAGAGATGTAGAGAGAGGGGATAGAGGAAGAGTAATAGGTAGAGAGATAGGCCTAGAGTTCAAGGGAGATAAAGAGAGTGAGAGAATGCTGATAGGAGGTTGTTGATTACTGAAATTTGACTAAGTTTGAAATTTAGGTCTAAAACCACTCCCAAACATCCTGCCAATATATACATGAAATATAACTTAAAGTATAAGTCACATTTCAATATGTCTTATATGTTATATTTCATGTATATATCTAATGCAGAAAATGAGGTTGTCTTGAAGACAAGGATGCCATTTGCACACATTTTTCACCATTTTTGCTTAGGGTTTGAATTTCTAAGTGGGGGCTTGTTGATGTGTATTTTGTACACGACCAAACACAAAATAAAATACCCAGAGGTATCTTATCCTCTATTGAGTAAAGTTTCTGACTGCTGAAGATCTCGCCAAAGGATCAGTTAGAGTAACTCCAAGGTTCTTGTATGTAGGTTCTCTACTCGTGGATAAGCTCTTTGTGGTATGATGTGATTTTCTTGGAATCACAAGGGGACTTACACTTGACGACCTAAACGCCTGATTTGTTGGAATCACAAGATTTCACTAGCCTAGATTTTTGAAAAAAAAGAAAAAAGGATGAGGGCAAGGGAAGGATCTAATTCTGACACTAAGAATGTAGGAGCAATGAATGACCTTTGATGAAATTCTAACTAAGTCTTGTCTTGACATACCAGGACCATCTCCACAAGGTTAGTGCGATCTTCGGAGGAAAGCTTTATGATGTTCAGATCATCGCTACAGGCATAGACACCATCACGCTGATGCATATCAATGAAGAAGCGACAATTGAAGTTAAGCTTAAGCTGAATGATTCCAGTTGACTACACAAGGCAAGTTTGCAATCAACAAACTGCTAGTAGTATGGATATACAAATTTCACCATCAATCAAACACATTTCTTCCACTCATCTAATAACATGAAATCAAATCTGAGAAGTATAAAGACCATGCAAATTGTTGAATCGACCCATAGATTTCACCATTTCTTAATGAAGTTTTACAAGTCTTTTACAACATCTTGGCAACAATCTTTGCCTTCTCTTGCTATTCTACTCTAATTGCTATTCTATCAACTGACTATTCACTATTAGCTAACTATTCACCTACTATCAACTATTGACTAACTATTAGCCTTTACAAATGAGGAGCCAGGGCTTATATAGCGCCCTCAATACAATTCAATGGTTCAGATCAATTTGAGATCAATGGCCGAGATTTTACAATGAAAACCCTAATTAGGATTTGTTACAACCAACTCAATTCTGGCCAATGAAATAATTGCATTATTTGGACACGTCTTCTTTGGAATATTCGACCAATAGAGAACCGGGGTAGGTACATCGAAGTTTGTGTCATCTTTGATGAGTCAGGTACATTGAACTTGGACACGCTGAGGTGGACCAATCCGATTGGAGGAGTGATGACTGGGATGCCACCTTGTTTGACACTTGCAACTTGGTAGATATTCAATTTGATGTTGTTGAGAAGCTAGCTTTAATTAACTCTTCTGAAACTGTCTGCTTCTTCAACGAACCCTTGCTTTAACTTCCCTTGTCTTCGATGTGCAGGATGGATGGTGTACCTTTCCTTTGAATGCTGGACTGGAAGAGGTCATCCCTGATGATGCTAGACCGGAGAAGGTCGTCCTTGTTGATGCCAGACTGGAGAAGGTCGTTCTTGTCTTGTCCTGGTCCCCTTTTAACTGCAAGACAAACAAAAAGATGATTAAGGACACATAATAAATTCATTTTAACATTGCATTTTACCTTAAATCATCAACAAGAAGACATCAAAATTAAGTTTGTTCAAGAGTCTTTCTAGGGACAGGCCCTATGAGAATTTCGCCCTGGACCCTTTGGAAGGGTCAGGAGCGAATTTTGCACCTTTGGACAAATTCCATCATGTCTTTATTCCAAAATACCTTCCAAGGCAAACATACACTAGTCTTTTCTCCACCAAGGCCTGGGAATCCATTTCTTGATCATCATTGTGAGCAATTTAGGTGATACTGGGAATTTCGTTCTGGACCCTTTGGAAGGGTCAGGGGCGAATTTTTTGCTTGTAGTTCACTTCTTCATCATTTCAACTTCAATCCACCTCACAAGGCAAGGAAATACTTCTCTTCTTTCATCCAACCCAAGATTAACTTGATTTTGCAAGGCAAAATAGGTGATTGAAGGATTTTCGCCCTAGACCCTTTGGAAGGGTCAGGAGCAATTTTCCTCCTCTTGCCTAAAATCATCATTTCTGGAAACAACCATCAACTCAAGGGCAATGACAAGGGCATCTTTTACCTTGGCCTAGGCA
Source organism: Cryptomeria japonica (assembly GCF_030272615.1). Lineage (NCBI taxonomy): Eukaryota > Viridiplantae > Streptophyta > Pinopsida > Cupressales > Cupressaceae > Cryptomeria > Cryptomeria japonica. Next base: position 226,229 of record NC_081405.1, read on the forward strand.
TAGCTTAGCAAAAGTTTGAAAGGAATAGGTAGATTTTAGGATTTTCGCTCTGGACCCTTTGGAAGGGTCAGGAGCGAAAATCTTGTTTTAGGGCTATTTCGCCATCCTTTCAACTTCAAATCACCTCCAAGACTTAGAACACCTTGCCTCACTCCTATCTAGGGTGTAAAAACCAAAAACTTGACTTGATTTGCAAGGAAAAAAGGGTGATCTTAAGAACTTCGCTCTGGACCCTTTGGAAGGGTCGGGAGCGAAATTCTCATTTGGCTTCAAAATTTGCACTCTTGGCGACCAAAATCCATTCTAAGGCAATCCAAATGACTTCTCTCACCCTTGTCCAGGTTTGACTTTGCTCAAATTTTGGAAGAAAAGATGGTTTTTAAGATTTTCGCTTTGGACCCTTTGGAAGGGTCAGGAGCGAAAATCACTTTTTAGGCTTATTCCTCTATCATTTCAAGTTGCATTCACCTCAAAAGGCTAGAAAACACTTCTCCTCTCATGTCCAACCCAAGTTTGACTTGATTTTGCAAGGGAAAATAGGTGTTTGAAGAATTTTTGCCCTGGACCCTTTGGAAGGGTCAGGAGCAATTTTCATCATTTGGCTCAATTCCTTCAAACTTGATAATTATTGACCATTCAAGGACATGCCTAAAGACACCTCTAATCTTGACCCACACTAGACTTGGCATAAATTTGAGGGAAAAGATAGGTTTTGAGAAAATTCGCTCTGCACCCTTTGGAAGGGTCAGGAGCGATTTTCAAGTTTTCTAGCATGTTCCTCCATCATTTCATCTTGAATTCACCTCACAAGGCAAGGAAACACCTCTCTTCTCTCATCCAACCCAAGTTTGACTTGATTTTGCAAGGAGAAAAGGTGATTTTAAGATTTTCGCTCTGGACCCTTTGGAAGGGTCAGGAGCGAAATTTCTATTCTGAGCTTGTTTTGGCTACTCCATTACCTCAATCCAATATTCAAAGGCAAGAACACATCAAAGTCCACCTAACCATGCCATAAAACTCAAGAATTTGACCATCTCCAAGAAGAAAATATGAGTTTCCAAGAATTTTGCTTTGGACCCTTTGGAAGGGTTAGGAGCGAAAGTCTTGTTTTGAGCTAAAATCACCATTCTTTCAACTTGAAACTTCATTGCAAGGTAAAATCTCATCTCCCTTTGCCCTAGGAACAAGGTTTTAAGCCCAAGAAAGGTCAAAAGGTATGCTTGTAAGGAATTTCGCTCTGGACCCTTTGGAAGGGCCAGGAGCGAAATTCACCTTTTGGCTAAAATCTTCATCTTTCAAAGTGTCCAACTCCCTCCCAAGGCAAGAACATACCAATTTATCCTACATAACGCCAACACCTACCCAAAACAAAGAAGGAAATAAGAGCTACAAGGATTTTTGCTCTGGACCCTTTGGAAGGGTCAGGAGCGAAAATCATGATTTGACCTTGATTCTTGCTTTTTTCAACTCTAATTTTCTTTGGGAGGCAAACATAGACTACTCTCCTTTCATCTCCATCTTGGTCTTGACTTTAGCAAAGGGGAAAATGAGTGTTTTCAAGAATTTCGCTCTGGACCCTTTGGAAGGGTCAGGAGCGAAATTTCTATTCTAGGCTCAATTCACCTTCAAATTGACTTGACTTTGTCTTAGACTCGATCCTAGATCCATTTCCTTCCATATCCTTGCAAACTTGCTCGACCACTCTTTGACTTAGGCGAGATCTTGAGTCTTTGGTGAATTTTCGCTCTGGACCCTTTGGAAGGGTCAGGAGCGAAAATTGACATGTTAGCCTCTTCGTCAGGATTATTTTATGGAATATAACATTTAAGTATAAGAAAGGAAATGTCACTTATACTTTAAGTTATATTCCATATATACTTCCAGGATGTTTGAGAGTGGTTTTGGACCTCCAGGAGTTATATTGCAAAATCTAGTTTTTGGAGGATTCTTCAGTTTTCTAGACTTAGTCAAATTTCAGGATCAGGACATTCCAGACAGCCAAATTTCAGGTCATTTAAAGATCAGGATGACATTCCAAACTTTATCAATCACCAACTTGACCTAGCTCGGACCTTCAAGAATGATACTCACTCACCAAGCAAGACATAATTAGTAACAAGAGCAAAACCAGGCCCTAAGGAAGACTCTCAAAGAAACCCTAATTCTGGGGCCCTGTGGACTCACCCTGGCTCAAGCAAAGCCTGCAATCTAACGATCCCCTCTACAACACTCATCTTGCAAAGGCTAACAGACAAAACCCTAAAAGACACAGAGAACAAACCCTAGAAAGCAAAAAGCAGGGGTCCCCATTTGCAACGGGGCAATGTGTGAATATGTCACAATAGGGCTATGGGAGACTCTTGGGCATCCTTGGGACGGCCAGGAAACTGCTAGGAGTCCTTGAGACGTTTGAATGTCCTTGGCGTCTCCGGACGTCCCGATGGTAGTGGTGGGATGGTGGGGGACACCTTGTCTCCGGCCCCCCTTCTTGGAAATGCAGGGGTTTGGGGGGGGGGGAATGTGTCCCCATGGTTCATTGGTTTTTTGTCTAACTCTTGCAAGATGTTTGAGGTTGCACTATTACAATGGAAACTAATAAGGTTCCTGACTGAGTGTGACTACAACAATGCTAGAAGAAGCATGGAATTGCAAAGGCTATGTGGCAGAGTGACAATAGAGATGACAAATTCATTTCTCCACCAACATGATCACAAATGGTTCAAGGTTTAAGAAAATTCCAGCAAAAAACTCAAGGCTTTTTTTTTTTTTGCCAAAATCAGAAAGTTGTAAATATATATGTGTTTATGCCAAAGAATGAAATGTTGGCTATGGCGGAGCACTCACACACCTAAGTTGGCTTTGCTACATGTTTTCTCTGCTGAAGACATAGAAGAGTAAAATATCTCATGGACACTTCTATGAAAAGGTGGTGGAAAGGGAAGTAACCTGTGCCTAGGAATGAAATCAGGGTATAATTAGGGAGGCACACATTTTGGTTGGTTTAGCTCAGCAATATCTCTGCCCCAGGCTTGAAAGGGTGGCAAACAATCAAGTGAAGTCTGCCCTTGTCAAATTGGTAAAGGATATCAGATCTGAGCATACATGCGAATGGGTTAAACCCATAGAAATTCAATCAACCATGAGATTTAGAGAATATAACTGAGCTTGTGCGTGCCAGCAGTGGCTTTGCCACTTATTTTTTCCACCAAACATCAGAACATGGCTAACAGGTTAGTAATCTGCCTCAAAGGTTGTAGAGTAAGTGTTAGGAAATCAGGTGCATACATGTTCTAGCTTTGCCATCTATTTACCTCATCAACAGTCAACAACAGGGAAAAGTCCAAGTGAATTTGACCAGCATTTAAAATAGTGTTAAAACAGCAAAACAGGTGCCATTCTTGACTGGTTATGCCATCACAAATCTCTGCCCAGTTATAAGTATCTGGCAAATTGATTAGTGATTTCAGCCTGTGTTGGAATATTACATCTTAGTTTGGTTTTACAGAATATAATAAATAAACAAATTAACACAGAAATGCCAATTTACAAATAGAGTTTAATTTACAGTTTAGTAATAAGTTAAAAGTTATAAAATAAAATAATATTAGATTTGGAGAAATTATTCACGTAGGTTATTTTGGTAGTTTGTAAATTTGAAGAATCCTACAAGTTTATTTGTACATGGCATCTCAGATTTGGATGTGGCTCATGCTAGAGATTTTCTTGTGAGGAAGAAATTTTAAATATTTATCTTGCTTTGAGATATTAAAAGCTATTCAGTACAAGGATAAAGGAGGTGAAAGGTATGAAGGTGCATATGAAATTTTTTGTGTCAAAGGGAGAGTGAAACATTTATTATATTAATTAGTGGTGGTTCATCAAAAGAGGTAGGGGAAATTTCTAGCCGTTGTAAACAACAATTTCTCCAACTTCTCAATTGCTATAGATGATAAAGTCTAGAAAGTGTTTTAAATTCTTCAATGAAGATTAATATAAGAGGCAGCAAGTTCACTTTAGTACATTTGTGGTGACTTGGATTAGTTTATGTCATCTTGCAACCTTTGTAGGCACTAAGATTATTCTTCATTTGTTGAATTTAGGGAAGGGTACTAGTTTTTGGAAGTGCAAAGTTTATAAATGGAGATGTATTTATTTTTTGAGTTAATATTATGAGTGTGTATTTTGTTTTGGAGATATAAGGTGACTAATAAATGAGTGTTAAAACAAATGTCATTTAAGTTTGCAGTTTTTGGATTTGATTGTGTAAACAATTTTTAATCATCAACGTTTCAAATCACACTCCGTGATTCATCATTAGGATGCCTGAGAGCTCAAGGAGTTGTAAGATGGATAGATTAGACCAAAGCTTACTGTAAAGAAGGGGTGCACGAGTACCAAGGAAAAAACAAAAAATAATAAATAAAGACCAAGTTAATGCCCTACTTACTAAAAGAAACCTAACAAATAGAACAAAATAAAGGAAGATGAAAATAGAGAACAACAAAACAACAAAAAAGAAGAAGAAGAAACTAAATCCACTAATTACTAATAATTTAAAAAGAAAAAAACTATAATTTAAATTATATATATATATATATATATATATATATATATAGGGATATATATGAAAATAAATATAAAAAGGAAAATAAAAGCAAAGAGAAAAAAAAAGCCATATATATATATAATTAAAGGCGATAACATAATCTAATAAAAGAAACTAAAAATGTAAAAGACAAACAAATAAATAAAAACTAACCCGGACAACATAAAAGAATAGGAAAAAGAGGGCCTAGAAGAAAGGTGGTAAAGAGGGGGGGGGGGGGTGTTGAGGAGAACCTAAACGAGAGAACAAAGAGAGGAGGTGGCCAAGAGGAGAAGGAGGAGGGCGAAAGGGGGGCCACACCTTCAGGTATGACTTCTTCGATCTTGCTTCATACGTTGAAATTTGCTTATTGCATTAATGATTGTTGTTCTCCTTGCGTTTTTGCTTCTGATTGCATCTCCCTCAAGCAATGTTTGCCTCGGGCCTCTCCTTTAGTTTCCCAAGGTTACAATGTCTGCGGCTCCCCTCCATTATTCTCTTTCCCCCCACGTGGCTCTTTCCTCTGTAGCCTGTATTCCAAAACCCTCTCTCCGCTCTAATTTTCCTTCCAAAGGTTCGCCGACCCCTTCACTAACTTGTCCCCCTTCTTATTTGGGTCATCTTGCCCATCCCTCTTTGCTTCCTCCAACCCCTAGGTGCTCATTCATGCCTGCATCGGTTGAGAATTCAAAGTCTAAGTTAGTGGTCAACTTATCTAATGCCACCTTAGACCCCTAGTTTTCAATTTCTCAAACGAGGCCTCAACTTTTCCTTAACTCCACTCTCTATCCCTCATATTGACTTCCTCATCGAAATTGAGAATACGATTCATACCCTCCCCTTGTTGTTGTTGAGGAAATTAGACAAGATTGCATTGTTGCTCTTAGGCATTCCAAACCTCCCAAGCACAACATTCCCAAAGCTGACATCTCCAAAGCTGACAAAGGCAATGCTATTGTCATCTTGAACAAACAAGATTGCATTGCCAAAATGCTTGACCTCCTCTTGGACACCATTAGCTACAAAATTATTTCCCACAACCCTAGTTCTAAAATCTTGAAGAAAGTCAAATCGGCCATTTCTTGCTCCTGTTTTGATGAGGCCACCAAGAAGCGCCTTTTACCTTCTAAGGAGTTGACCCCTCGTATTTACGAGGTCCCAAAAATTCACAAAGCTAACATTCCATTAAGACCCATTGTGGACACCATTGGGTCTCCGACTTATAAGTTAGCCTCCTTCCTTGCTAAATTATTGTCCCCTCGTGGGAAAGTCAAAATCCTTCATTAAAGATTCCTACCATTTTGTTCAATTCATTAAGGACACTAAATTAGAGAGTAATGACATCTTGGTTAGTTTTGATGTTTCCCTCTTCACCAAAGTTCCTGTTCCTGATTCTAGCGAGATCATCAAGCGTAAGGTTAGTGCTGAGATAGCTTCTTTGATGGAGATATGCTTGAGATCCACATTTTTCTCCTTCCAAGGCGTCATCTATGAACAGGTTGATGATGTGGCCATGGGTTCCCCACTATCCCTTGTTATAGCTAACTTGTATATGGAACAATTTGAGGAAGTGGCCTTGCATTCTTTCCCCCTCAAACCTAAGTGGTGGAAGAGGTACATGGATGACACCAGTGTTTGTTGGTCTCATTGTCTTGACAAGCTAGAGGAGTTTCATGCTCATCTCAACAATTTAGCCCCTTGCATCTCCTTTACCAAAGAGCTAGATTCGGACAACCATTTACCTTTCTTGGATGTTTTAATCCTTAAAAAACCCAATGGTTCCCTTGGTCGGAGTGTGTTTCGCAAGGCCACCCACAATGATCGTTATCTTCATGCCTCTTCTCTCCACCATCCTAGCCAAAATTTTGGGATCCTGAAAACCTTGTCCCTGAGAGCCCACTGGATTTGTGATCGTGATAACTTAAACCAGGAGCTTTCCCATCTTCAACAAGTCTTCAAGTGGAATGGCTATTCTGAGAAGCAAATTTCCAGAGCCTTCTACCAAGCCAAATCTCTCTTCGATTCCATCTCCAAACTCGACTCTTCTCAACCTGTAGTGCTCCCAGTTGTTTCCCTTCCTTATGTTGAAGGCATCTCCCACAAGATCTCAAAAATTTTGCTCAAAAAAGGTCCTCATTGTGCCTTCAAACTCTTGCCTACCTTGAAAAATCATATCCCCCCTCTTAAAGACTCTAGAGATGTCTTCTTAGAATCTAGAGTTTGCAAGGTTGTTTGCTCTTTTAACACTAGAATCAAAGAGCATGGTGCTAACATCAAGCATGAGTGCATTCTTAAATCGGCTTTAGCAGAGCATTCCTCTTCCACTAAGCACCACATTTGTCTAGAAGACACTCAAATTGTGTTTAAGGAGGACAACTTCTTTAAAAGGAAACTCAAGGAGGCAAATTGAGATCAATAATAACCCTACCAACCTCAATCGTGATGAAGGGTGGAGCTTGAGTTTCTCTTGGCACCCATTATTATCTATCCTTAAAACCTCCATCGCTCCTCGTTTTGACCTCTCCCTTCTTGGTCCCTTAGGTGTGGCCACCCTTTTGCCCTCCTCCTTCTCCTCTTGGCCTCCTCCTCTTTTTGTCCTCTCGTTTAGGTTCTCCTCTAGGCCCCCCCTCTCGTTGAGGTCCTTTTTTGCCCTCCCCCTCTCTTCTTTGCCACCTTTCTTCCAAGCCCTCTTTTTACTATCCTTTTATGTTGTTTAGGTTTGTTTTTTATTTATTTGTTTGTCTTTTACATTTTTAGTTTCTTTTATTAGATGTTTTTATCGCCTTTTATTTTTTTTATATATATATATATATTTATTTATTTTCATATATATCCCTATATAGATATAATTAAATTATATTTATATTTTAAATATTTTTATTAGTAATTAGTGGATTTAGTTTCTTCTTCTTTTTTGTTGTTCTTTATTTTCATCTTCCTTTATTTTGTTCTATTTGTTAGGTTTCTTTTAGTAAGTAGGGCATTATCTTGGTCTTTATTTATTATTTATTATTTATTATTTTTTGGCCTTTTGTTTTTTCCTTGGTACTCGTGCACCCCTTCTTTATAGTAAGCTTTGGTTTGCATCTATCCATCTTACAACTCCTTGAGCTCTCTAGCATCCTGATGAAGAATCATGGAGTGTGATTCAAAATGTTGATGATTAAAAATTGTTTACACAATCAAATCCAAAACCTGTATACATATTTGAATGGATTGTGGAAATCTAATAGCTCTAACAAATGTCATTGTCATAAGCTGTAGTGGAGTAATAAGGTGTTCTAAGAATAAGTTGGAAAATATTATATAATAGGTGCATTTTTGGTTGAATCTGATACCTTCGATTTTGATAATATTCAATTACATTATGTTGTCAAACGATTGTGCTTTTAGGGCTATTCACACTATCCTTGACAAAGGTTTCAAAGATTATAATGATGCATCTTGCTAGTAAAGACTAAGGTTGGAGGAATTTTATCATCTCGGGCTAGCTTCTTGCTTAGAAATGATACCTTGCATGAGAAGCACCAGTTTTATATTTGTGTCCCATCTTTGAGCAAGTGGGGAGGGCTTAGTATTTATTGGCAAAATTTGTGCGTGCAATTAGTGTATTCACTTTTGGTTTAATTTCTTTTGTATAGTAGAGGAGGGATTGGTTTCCATAGCATTGGAGGAAGGATATTGAAATTTAGGAGGAAAATGGACACTCAAAGGAGAGTTGTTCTCTCATATATAGCACTAAAGGAGGGATTTTGACACACATTGAGGGGATGTGGACTCTCAAAGGAGAGGAGTTATCTCATTGTGGATGGAGCATGGGAATATTTTATGTTGTACAAAGGTTTTTCAAGTTTGATAGTTAGGAAATTTGTTGATGGAGCCAAAACATAGAGTAGAGTTTGAAAAACTACACAAAACTACTGAGATGGGGGGCGGGGGTGAATCAGTAGTTTGATACTTTTAACCAACAATAAAAGAAAACAGATAAAACACATGACACAGAGAGAACACAGGGATTATCTCGTGGAAAACCCTTTTGGGTAAAAAACCACGGCACTGAAAATCATCTATAAGAATGGGCTCCAACCCTCATACAAAAGTGAGCTACAACTCACGATAAGAGCACCAACTCCACAGAGGCTACAACCTTAACGGGCTCCCACCCAACCATACAAAGTATAAAATCAGAAACTTGAAAATGCTTTCAGGCTCTATGTTTACTGAAAAGTGAGTAAACCCCTCAAACTAAGTAATATCACTCAGAACATTGTACAGATTCAATACAAGCAGCACTGCTTAGCACAGTAAATACATTCAATCAGTTTGACATGTTCAATCAGCTCGAACCACAATTTGCTGTTCAGAGAATAAGCTATCTTGCACACAAAATGTCTACCCAATCTCCTTGCTAAGCATAGTCTTTCATCTACAAACTTGTGAAACTTTTTCTGTCTACCATCAAAACTTCAGACGTCCTGTTGTAGTACACAGAAAAATTAGCTGCATATAGTCTTTTCGAATTTTCTTCAACTTTCATCACACATCACTATTAGTGACAACATTATCAACTGAGTTATTGAGTTTGCACACTGTAATGCGACACATATACACTATTGCGGACTGTCAGATTTTTAAGCTTTCAAATCACTGAATTCTCTCCCATCACAAATACATCACTGCTCAGAAGAACATCTCATTTTCAAAAAGCAAATACACAAAAAAAAATGAATGAAGAAGAGACATTTTTTTAATCTCAGCACATCATTTTTTTATCTCCTATTTTTGAAATCAAATATCACATCTAACTTCTGACAGTAACATCTCTGTAAATGGCGTAAGAGAAATTCGCTGAAAACTGAGCTCCTGCTCACTTCGCAATGATTACGCATTCAGACCAATAGAATATTGATACGATTTATCCTTACATGGGAGACGCAGAAGTTTAACCCAATAATATATTCTGAAACAAAACATCCACCAAAGTTGAAACGGCTTGTATGACAGATAATAAATCAAGGTAACTCCTAGCATCTGTCAAGATAGAAAAACTGACATTTTCCTCAGAACAGTGTAATTGATCCGAACACAAGAAAGACTGACATTTTGCTGAAAACAGTGTAACTGATCCGAACACAAGAAAAACTGACATTTTTCTCAGAACAGTGTAACTGATCCAAACACACAGAATGCCTTCTGACAAAGCACATAATATTGTTCTGTCAAAAACCACCACCTGACGTCTGAGAACAAACTGTGCCAACTTCCAAATCTGAACACACAGATGGCTTCATCGGAACTGAAACACATAGATTGACAAAAAACGTACAAGTGTCTCCAATCGAACTAGCAAAAGGTCAGCAAACCACTAAACCACAGATCAAAGAGAAAGGTTGACATCAATGACACAATATAACAGAGTTGTTATCTCATTGTGTATGGAGCATGGGAATATTTTATGTTCTTTCATGTTGTACAAAGGTTTTTCAAGTTTGATAGTTAGGAGACTTGTTGATGGAGTCAAAACCTAGAGTCCTTTTGTTTTTTTGAGTCTTGTTTCAAACGACTAGTTTGGCATGTTACATATTTTATGATTTCTAAGGTGGGATAGTAGTGAAAATTTGACAGCTCTCAGAGGCATCAAAATCAAATGCCAAATGAAATGATGAAAGATACTTACACCCTCCCACATGAGTTGATAGTATACACAAGTGTGAAATCTCTTGTGCCAACCCAACATACAAAAATCTGAATGAAAGACATATATCTAACTGTTGTATGCACATACTCTACAGATTGTGAAGCATACGATCTCATAGCCAAATGCAAAATACGAACTTTCACCTATGTTGGATTAGGAAACAAGAGTGGTAGAACTGATGACTGTCGGGCTCTGGTATGGCTGATTGCCCTTCCATGCCTTGATTGTCTCTTGTTGCTCTTCACATGCATAATACCCTTCATGCGGTTCCCACTCCGTCTCCTATTGTCTCGATACCTATAGTCATCATACCTTCTCTTGGAAAGCCGAGGACTGCGACTCCTGTATCTCCTTGAGCTAGGAGCCTCTGCTGTTAGCCTTCCTTTATGAATTACTTCTGCATTCGGACCATATTTTGCAAACTGAATGTGATTATCTTGAATTACTAGGTCTTGGAGATTCACTTTGAGCCTTTGGTACAGACTTGTACAGGCAGGAGACCTAGCAGGCGGGCTAGATTGATCTTGGCTTTGACGCTGCAGAGATTGGCTGTGGTGTACTGGGGAACCACTATCAATAGGACTCAGATCTTTTTCTTCTCACTTGTTTTGTCCCAACTTTGACTCCTGCTATGGCTGTGAGGGTTGACACTGCGACTCTGGCTCTAGCTTTGATGACGATATTCCCGATCTCTTTCATGATATCTGTGTCGATCATATCTATCATGGCTCAACTTCATACACCATGCATAGCTGAAAGTCTTGAATGCAATCATCAATACAAAGGAAAAATCAATCCCACAATATCCTCGCGCTCTGAGATCATATCAGAGATAATAAATCAAAATGTTTTCTATATCAAATCTTTCGTAGAGTCTACAAATATATAGAAAAAATATTGGTGAACCGTGGGCTTCAAAACAGCACTTGCAAGTTCCACTGTGTAACCAAATATGCAAGCATATCCTATGTTATACTAATAGACAATAACAATTAAACAAACTATCTTAGGTGGTGAATGAATGATGGAATATTCCAACAAAATGGACTTTTGACAGCTAACTGGATCTGAGGGACAGATCTACAGTTAGTTATTATTTCAATCTAGAAGTCTTTTGACACATGCGTACAGCTCTTAATCAATTCTGTTTGACGTAGTCTAACAGTTTTGCATCTGAAGTGATCAAATTGTCGAGCAAACACTTTAATGACTGTCACAAAACTGATGTGAAGAATGTTGCTGTCCAATGTTTATTTCAATAATGAAGACTGCTCAAATTTATTGATATGACTGCTGTTATAAATTTAGTTGTAAAATAGTGATGTAAAAAAGCAAAATTTTTTATTTTAAATTTAAGTGCTTTTTATGTGGGGGTGGCCAACTGTCTCTAGGACAGTCAGGGAGCATTGTTGATGTCTCCAATTGTCTTGGGGATGCCTAACTATCCTTGCATGTTTTGGACGACTAGTTGATTAGAGATAGCAGGGGGCTGCTTTTTAAAATAAAAAACTGTTAATAACTGTCAAAATCTGCATTTGAAAGGAAAAAAAGGCATCTCAACCCTGAAACATGATTGACAACCTAAAATATTCTCTTTTGTGATAATACATGTGTTTCTAGTAAATTTGTATTCATAGTAAATGTTGGCTATTTAACGATGATATGCCAAAACTTGAAGGGTTTGGAGAACTCTTTGAGCTTGGTTATAAATGATAAATTTATGAAATATAGCACGTGCTGCTCCTAGAACCCTTTTCAAGGAGCGCTACCCTTTGACCCTGCTAGTTTTTTTTTGTTCTTTGACTTAATGAAATATTTTTTTTAATCAGTAATTAAGAGTATATTTTATTAATATGATTAATAAAAGAGAGAAAAATCAGGGAATATCCCCTGTATCAAATCTCTGAACACAGCCCACCACTTCAACTACCTATACTCCTCAAGCCAAAAGGTGCCTTATTGCGCAAACTACATTCTAGTCATAAATTTAAACACCTGCCTGCTCCTAGTAACCTATAAACACCACCAAAATGTGGTGAAACTGCCACCATTACCCTATACAAAATCCATTCAGAAAATTAGGCCCTAAATCTCTAAGTCCACAGGATGAACATAAACAAATACAAATTCACATTTTTTTCTTCTTTTTACTCGAACCATTAACCTTGAATTCTTCAGGAGCAAATTTCATTTTCTTTTCAGCATCCTTCTTCTTCGCCTCCCTAGCTATTCGTTGCTCCACTTCCTTTTCACGGACAAAGTCCTTCAAAGCCTTCCAGCCCACACGTGCCTCTTCCGTCCGAGCAGCCCAGTCTACTCCATCGTTCCAAAGGATGAACGGTCTAAATTTCACCTCGTCTCCATGTTGCATCAAGATTTCCCCACATTGCCGTTGCAATTCTCTACCCACTTCCGCTCTTGCAAGAATAGAAGTCATCCCACAAGTGTAGTGGTTGGGGACACCAGCTCGTACCACCCACATCACTTCCTCCTTTGTGTTGAGCACCAAACCCCACACAACCACCATGGAGATGTGTCCACGTTTGTTCTATAACGAAATTCCGACCTTATGTAATCTTCACCGAGCAACATATCCAATATTTGCAGAAAAATGGGGTCGTCAAACTTAAACAAACCCCCAAGTCTTTTCTTTGATATTTTGCCAAAAAAGGCAAGTTGTTGTTTCGTTGAGTGGAGCGAAAAATTAACCTCCATACTAGTGCTATGAATATTTCAAAAACATTGCCTTCTATCGTTGTCCCTTTCGCTTGCTCTGCACATCAACCTAGGGAATAAAGCCCGCCGCCCACACTTGCTATTAAATAACAACACAGACACCTCCTGTCACTTTTGCAATAAAGAAACATTAAAGCGCTCTCCTTCGATGGTGTACAAATCACACGGCTTCCAACTCAACACCTCTAAAATCCTCCCATACTCCTTCACTGCCCACCTCTTGCAGTGATGTAGCTGTTTTAGAAAGAACATCGGCTATATCAGTACCTTCCCTTAGCACATGTGAAATTCAAAATGATTGGAAGGTTTCTAATTCAAATTTTATCAATAGAATATACTTGTTGATTTTCCAGTAAGCAACCTCGCCTTTCATAATAGCATTTGCTATTATTTGTGAATTGCCTTCCAAATATAGACAAGGAATCGACAAACGTTGCACCATCCTCACACCCCACAATGCTGCCTGCCCCTCCACTTCATACTTCGTGCCATCTAATAGTCTCCTTGCCCCTATAGCCAAGATATCACCTTGCCAATCCCGAGTGACAAAACCAGCTCTAGAAGGTCCCGGATTGCCCTTGACGCCCCATCAAAGTTCACTTTAACCCAACCTTCCTCTAGTTTCTGCCATTTAATTCCCACCCTTTAATCACCTCTCACTGTCTTCTTTTTTGAATCAGCTCGGGGATTTAAAGGAGAGAGAGAGAGAGAGAGGTCTTAAGGGGAGAGAGAGGGGTCCTAAAAAGAAATAAGAGAGAGCAAGAGGATCTAAAAGCCCATGAACAGGCCTTTTTCAAATAGTTGAATTACATATATACTTTTGGTTTCTCGAGTCTATCCCTATCCTAAGTAATGCTCCTATGGCTGTAGTAGCATTTTCAAACTTGTCGAAGATACAAGTGCAAGCCTGCACATAGAGCTTGTGATGATGGGCAGAGTGATATAAGCTCCTCTCTACCATAGTTTGTGCCTTTGTCATGTTAATTTTATTCTTAATGCCATAGATTTCATAAGCCATGAGTTTTCTACACCTAAAATTCTTAAAACATTTACACATTTCAAAATGTTGTATCCTTGAACTCAAATTGGCTTTTGTACTCATTTGATCGTTGTATACTTGTGTATGTCATCAAAGTAGCCTCTAATTGATAAGCTAACTATGTTTTTAACTGCATAGTAAAAACTTTAAATCATTAAAAGAATTCTATATTTCATGTTTTTGTATATATACAGCCAATCCCGTATGGAGGGAATAAAATTTGCTATACCAGCGTACTCAAACAAAACTTGTATCTGTTCTTGTACCAGTGTTGGCATCTTAAGCCTCAGCTATCTAAATAGTATGAGACATTTGCTAAATTCAAGTTCCAATCAGTCCATTTTATATTTTTGAAGCACCAAGTCGTATGCCAACAAAAATTGTGCAGTCAGTGATGCACATGCTTAAGATCTACATGACTTTGTAGGCCAAGCAAAGATTACAGACGATTCAATCAGGCATGGACAATGGCTTTATGTTTGATAGAAAGTTTTTCAAACATGGCATTTTCTGAATAAACAATAATTCAAAACACTGTTGTGAGATTTCCTTTTTTTGATCAGTTGTGAGTTATTCTTGCTGTAAGAGGATTATGAGCGAAACATTAAACAACTTTCTTTTCGTATGCTTAGTATTATGATTTAGAATTCTACAAGACCCTTTAGCTTTAAATTGATTTATTTTCAGCCAATGGATGATAATCTTGGATGTGGATATGAGCACTTGCACAGAACATTTTTTTGGAAATTAATGACATTTTCAAGGTCATGCTCATGTTTCTTTTGTATAGTCTGAGTTGAATATTCTGTCTCATGGAGTATTTTGGGTTTATATAACTGTGTATGGTTTACTGCCTAAATTATGTCTTGACAAAATTTTTTTTGCAAATCAAACTGTGGTCGCCATAAATTGTTATTAGTTCCTTTTATTTTGTATTTTTTCTCTTTTTGCTTATAAAATATTAAATACATTATATCAAGGCTATCTTCAGGCTTTACCTAGTGGGCTGCTTGGAATGATGGCCAAAAAATCATGATATTAGATATTTGAATATGATTTTTAGAGTTCACAACAAAGAAAAATACATTGGTTTCATTTCAATAAGCGTTTTGGACACAAATGCCTACATTGCAAAAGGATGTTACTTTTAAAATGTTATGAGGCCAGACAATTTTTTATTTTGTTTTTAACTTTTAACCACATTAGAAGTGTCGAAATACACATCTTACAATACCTTAATATTTTTCATGTTCTAGTCAACTATTTCAAAAAAAATACCCTAAGTTCTTTCATGTTCTGGTCACTTACTCTTTTTAAGAGTTGATAACTTTTTTCATGGAAAATTGTAAATTTCATTTCTGGCAGCAAAATGGACTTGATGATACACTCCAAGAACTTCTTAGTTGGGTTGAGCAACTTTTTATTGAGCTTGATAGTTACGGATCATATAAAGATTCAACATCAACAGTTCAGGGCAAAAGGAAATGTGTCAAGGTTCAGCACCATAAGTCAAGCAAAACAGAATCCTTGGCAGAAATTTCAAATACTAAAGATGCAGGTTCAAACTTAGTTAAAGCTCCTTTCTGTTCTTCTTTTTGGATTTTTCATCCTTGATATCTCATGTGGTGAGAGGGTTTAGGCACATGAAATCATAACCATCTAATTTTATTTTGGAGGCCAGTTTTATTCATCACTATTTTATCCTTTTTGCATAGGTGCTACTGGGAAAACAGATATCAGTGAAGGAAGCATGATTAATCTAGTTGCCAGGGTATCTGCAACAATTCTAAAGTCAATTGTGGACAGCAGTTACCTAAGTCTTGTGGTACAGGTCTCTGTACAGGCTAGATGCTTAAGTTTTGCATCAGCATTTTTCGAGTACATGAAACTGCAAATTGAGGAACAGTCTGGGGGTCAAAAGTGCATGGGAAATGATTGGAAATACATCTTGGTTTGTGTAAAGAGCTCTGCTACTTATGCTGCAAAAATGCTATATTTATGGCTGAAGAACTCCAATGATTTAGCTTCTGAAGCATCTCATCTTGCAAATAGTCTTTTTGATCTGATTACTTTGAGTGAGTCTGTGATTGGATCTAAGTTTGCAGGGTCTATTCTAGCTGTACTAAAACCATGGATGCCAGATCTTCTTATTGCTGTATCTGCTGCAAATGCTCTTTACAATGATGTAAATTTGGAGAGTGAAAGGTCAAAACAGGGATTTGATGAGTTGGTTGAAGAAGGCAAACAATTGTGTTGTGCTTGGACTGTAACACTTGCAAATTTGGGACTTTGCCCTGCCAATGTCATAAACTCTCAAGAATGCCATCAATCAGAAGCTGATGCTACAGGAGGGACTTCTAATGAGGATGAAGAAGCCAGAACTAAAGACAAACTCAATTGCGTTGCTCTTGACTTCATGAAAACAGTGATTGATTTGCTCCAAAAGGGAGATGTTAGGGTTTTGCGTGCAATTATGAAAATTTTCTTGTCACAGGCAGCATTTGCTTTGAAAAGTAAGGTTTACAGCAGGGTTCTGAGTTTGCTTCACTTCTCATGTGGAAAACTATTAGGGTTTCAGATGGCCCAAGAATGTGACCTTGATATTGTTCTAAATGAGAGCTCACTATACACTTTAAAAGAGATAAATATTCACATAGAAGAGGCACAAGTGTCTTTGCAGGGGGACCAAGATGCTGGACAAACACTTAAAGTTGCTAAAGAACTAGTTGAAAATATCATTTCACGTTATAGGGCCTGAATAACTGAATACCTTTTTCAGTTGAGCATGCAGGTAGCCTTTAACAGAGGACTACAGCATGTCAAAGAAGGCTATAATGAAAATTGGGGAAATACCTTAGGAATTGATCAAGGAAGGCATTGTTCTAAATTATGCTGACGTCCTAGTGTTCCGATGTTTATATTGATATCAAACTATTTGCTTATTAGTTCATGCTTGCAGTCAGATTACTTTTGCATCCATTATATGTTATTAATTTGATACTGTGACCAATCAAAATAAAAGATTAAGCCATTTCTATTCATATGTCCAATGCTTTGGTCTGCAGATTTATTTATTTATTTATTTTTAATTGTAAATATTCAATGTAAAAGTCTTCCGATCGGCTATTCTACCTTTTAACCAAATCAACAGTCTTATTGTTTGTTCAGTTTTGTGTCAATATGTGGTTTCTCAAGTATGAAGTTTTCAGTAAATAGCGATCTCAATATTTTTTACTGTTCAAAATAAATGTCTGTCAAAGAATGAACATTTTTGTCTGGGTGAGCTGGCTAGATAATTAAAGCCAATAATGTGTGCCCTCTCAGTTTGATTACCCTGCTTAACTAACCACATGAATAATGGATGTGCTGGGTTCAGTTTGGTTGTTATTTTTTTTGTTTAAATCTTTAGAATAGTTTTCATACTTTGACTCAGCAGACCAATTTTTTTGACTGCAAAGCTAGGCAAAAAACCCAGTAATTTAAAAAATACTTAAATTTCTTAAAATAATATAATTTTAATGCAAAAATATAGGTAGAAAATGTATCAAATGTGTTTGATAGGGATTTGTGGGTAACAGCATTGGTGGAGTTGAGGAGGAATGCTCCTTATGGGGATTTGGAGCTAGCATCCCCATTGGGGTTGGGGGGCAACGTCCCTTGCAGGAGAATTTGGGTAGTGCTCCCAATCGGGTTGAGGGGTAGTGCCCTTTTAAGAAATTAAGGTCTTTGAGACCACATAGACATTCATAGTGCATGCCATTTTCGTGATTTCTGTATAGAAAAGTTGGGGGTTACTTGAGTGTGAAAATTGTATTTTCTAGCGTTTTTCTCATGTCATTCTTGTGCATCACCAGTTTGTCTCACAAACTCAACAAGTACTCGCTATTAACTTGCCAGCCGACTTGCAAAAACTCACCATCTTGGTTTTTAGCCTCCTAGGATTGGTGAGTCTTGAGTGACAATGTGCTCTTGCTCAGGTTGGGAATTGTGATTGCTTGACTGTGGATTAGCATCTCTGGTAGATTCTTTTGGAGGAATCTCAATGATTAGTAGTGATGTAATGTCCCTTTATGGTCAAACTTAGGAAATTGGGATAATTATCTATCAAGGATCAATGCAAGAAACTTCTTTCCTAAAGTCTTACTTAACATTAAGAATGATGATCTATGATACCACCTATGAATGTTTATATTATATATTTGATGACAATCTCACTTCTATTTCTAATATGACAATTGGATATATGGAAGTTGATTAAGTCTATATACATAGATATTACTAATATTATCTTGATAATATGTATAATCTGCAAATGATAATATATGGATTGGATATTAGATCAATGTTGTATCTAATATGACTTTAGGAATATCGCTTCAGAACAATATGACGGTCTGCTGAGATTACTTACAGTGGTGTGTTGCTGTCCCTGATTTGAAACTATCTGCTTGCAACAATAATTAATGGTGCTGTTTCTGATAAGACTGTAGAAACCTGCAACAATGATGGTGCTCTCTCTGATTTATATATTGTTCTATATGCAACTGATTATTGACACCAATTATTTATATATTGTTCTATATGCAACTGATTATTGACACTGATTATTTATATATTGTTCTATATGCAACCGATTATTGTTTCCCTCCCTTAGTGCATGAGTTATTTGTTTGGCCATGAGTTATCCTGTGAGGTCTAGAGTTTTGATTTGCTAGAAGTTCATGCAGTAATTTTTTGCAGATTCATTTGTGTCGATTTAGTAGAGAAGCCAACTATTACTTCTTTATTTTTTCTCTTCTAAGGCACGATCAATAGGCTCCATCCGAAGATCTGATAGATTATTGCATCATTTTTTTAAGCCACATAGAGGGGGTAAACTAGTTACGGGCAGTTTCCTTGACCACCTCAATTCTTTTCCCATACAGGCCCATGGATCAGGCTCTTTTTGGCATGAGGGTGCATTGCCAAACTTTGTCTTGGGGTAAATTGCCACACTAAGACCCAACTTTTGGCTTGATTGGCAGTGAAGGTATTTTGTATGAGACGGGTTGCTTCTGTGTTGTCTCATCCTCATCTCCATGAGCTCATCCCCATTCATTGTCGGCTCTTGATCTTCCTTAGAGTAGATTACCAGCTACTATGCATGAGTGATTTATTTTTTATTTGAGTTTATGCATCTTTAGGGTTTCCCATACACATAGAGGTGTCTATAAGCGGTCCTGCACTTATTCACTCTTCCTTTACGTACAGCGAGAAGTGATAGGGCATTAGTGATTTATTCCACATTAGTTGTGTTACCCCATTATTTGTTTTGAACAAAATAATGTGTCTTTAATTTTGTTTCCCTCATTTGGTTTGATCCGTCTTTAGTCATGCACCTTTTGTTCCTTTATGTTTCACCTTTTTTGCCCCATTGAATCTTTCGGTTGAACCTGCGTATTGGTTCAAGGTTCAAGGTTCAATCGGTCCCCTTGCACGGGTCGTGGCTTTGTAATGTTGTTAAGCGAGTGAGTGTGAATGTGTTAGGTCGGTCTTGAACTTGAACTTTGAACCATTTCTAAATCGGTTCAAGGTTCAAGGTTCGAAGTCTTCCTTTACGTTTGTTTAGGGTCTTCGCTCATTCCAGGTGTTGTGTTGAGCCGCAAGTTGAGAGTTCTTTTGTTTTTCTCCGAATTGAACTTGAACCATTGAACTCCTTGCGAGTTGGTTCAAAGTTCAAAGGTTCATTCCAAGTTTGGCCCCGACGACATTAATAACACTAAAGGTGGCACGACAAAAGGAATATTCTCGACATCTTATAATTTAAAATTCTAAATTTGGAAAGAAATCATGAAAATGTAAACCGTTTGTGCGGAGTTGATGTGTAATTAAGAAAGTTGTTAGGTTCCCATCAAATCATTGGTTATCTCACACGTTCGAATGGATCATTATGAGGTGTGTGTAGAGGTTACTCAGTTTTTCCGCTTCTTAACATGTGAATTCTCAAAATTGTGAAAGTAGTAGCTGTTATTGTTGGAGGAGCGAAAGACGCCGAAGGTAATTTCAACTCCATACTTCCAAGGGTTTCACAAATTTCATGGTGGTAACAAGTGAGTTTTGATAATTTCCCTCCGCTGTGTTACTAGCTTAGAAAGTTAGTCAGTGTAGGAAATTTTTTTTGTTTTGGAATAGAATTCTGTCCTGTTTAGGAACTGTTTGATAAATGTAAAAGCGGCCATTATGAGGCCGACTCTTCCAAAACTTGGTCGTACATCATGCCTAGTTAGTATACTTCCAGAGCTGAGTGACACCTCTTTGGCCCAAGTTGACTTAAGAGATTTCTTAGAAAGAGCTAAAAACCTTGGGGCGGATTCGATGATGGAGAGAATAGTTAGAAGTGGCTTGATTGAAAGCGTTGCTTTCCCAATTTCCGCTCCTTGTCCAGATCTAGTAATAGCATGTATGAACAGATATGATGCTGATAGCAAGTGCATTAGGACCAGCAGTGGCAAACTGTTAGTGGAAATTAACAGAGAGATGGTGATGGCTGCAATGGGAATCCCTCATAAGGAGCCGTATGAAGACTGGTCAGTTGGAACCTCATATGCGTTTTTCTCTGAGAAGAAAAGCACATATAGAAGCGTCATTGCAAGGAGTTGGCTTTTGAAGGTTCAGAAAGGGGGGTCCTGGTTACCCACGCCTCTTACTAGAGAGCATTTCATCACAGAGGTGCGAGACATTGTAATATTCTTAAACAAACTCAAAGGGAACTCACACTCTTTCTATTGGGAGGATTGGCTGTACTTCTATATTCAGGTGTTGTTAGTTGGTGATAAATACCTTGATTGGGCGCAGGTTATTGCCGAAAGACTCCACGAGGGTTTGAGCAACTTTGTTGGAATGTCTAGTTATTACATGTCCTCATATTTATTTTATATATTGGCTTGTACCAAAGAATGGCCGGGGTTGCATAATGAGCCTTGGGTGGACGTCATGAAGGTTTATGTTTAGATTAGAGTGGGGGGCTTCGAAGGTGAACCATTCAAATTGCCTAGGTATGCCTTTGACAATTATGTGTTTATTGAGGTTTGCAGGCAGTTAGCCCACATTGACAAAAGGTTAGGGATAAAGGGTAAATTTGGGGTTGTCTTCCCGATTGAACTTGGTTACTACAGTTGTAAATCTGTATTTGATGCGTTGAACCTAGAATTAGAGTTCAAGAAAATGAATTTGCAGCCCTACATTGCTAGACGAAAATTCAATAGCAAGGGATATGTTGTAGAGCATCTAAATGTTGATGACCATTTTTCCCATGAACCTTAATTAGAAGATTACTTGGAAAATTGCTGTGATGAGTTTCAAGTAAGGAGGAGATTGTGGTCATGATTTACTTTGCAACAGGTTGTCCATTAATGTGTCTGGAGTACAAGAAGAGGAAGGGGAAGATGTTTTGGATCTCGAATTTAATGAAAGGGTTCAAGGGCAGCCTATTCTTGAAATTGATTGGGATATAAGAGAAGAGGAAAATATTCAAGCCAAATCCTTCAATGTCATAAGAAGGACGAAGAAGTGGTTAAGAGATCGAAAATTTAGAAAGGAGTCGATTGTCACTCCTCATGAATTAACAGTTGGTCCACTTGCTACAACATAGATTCCCAATTCCTCCTCTAACAAAATTGTTGATGTTGCAGGTGACACAAGGCCTATTATTGGAGAAGTTCAGACTAAAAGATCAAAGAGGTCCCCACTGAGTTCTTCAGCAGTTCGAGTTACTCGCTCAAGGAGCAAAAAGAAGAACAGAGAACCAGTGGCAAATCAAATTGTTGTGGACTTGGATCTATGCGAAGAAACCTAAGTGATCATGGATCAACAAGTGTTAAACAACCCTTCAGTGCAAGATACATATGTAGGCAAAGAACCTAAAGAAGAGCCAAATCCGATGAGCACTATGACTGTTGTCAATCCACCCGATGCTCAGACACCTTTGTCGCCTAAAGAAACTTCCAACACTTCTCGATGACTTGGAGCTTCGATTGGAAAGAAATGTAGCATTGTCCCTATTGCAATTCCCATGGAGGATATGGTAAGCAAGTGCCTTGGGAAAATATCTAAACCTAAGAAGCTCAAAACGCAGGCAATGATGGAAATTGATGATGAAACAGGTCGTTGGGTAGCGGAAGTAGCTAAGCCCATCTCAGATAGAGATCCAGAAAAAGCCATTGAGAATGATTTTACTGTGGAGAAGATCGACCTGGGAGTTGCTTCAAGGGCTGTAGATGCCAAACATTTAGAATCCTCTACAAAGAGAATGATATCCAAGACTTGGAAAGATGAGAAGGACAAACGAGTGTTGAAACAAGTTATTACTTAGATGGCAGAGTATGTTAACGCCATACATCATCCGAGTCCTCAGCCCCTGACACATATGACATTGTCCTTTGACCCCAAATCACCAGTGAATCAGAAACTGTTAGATCAAGTCCAGAGAAGCTGCATGATAGCTGAAGTTTTTGATGAGTGGCTTGATTCTATAGTGCAGCAGGGCACAAACTATATTGCTAGCCTAATTAAGGTATATGATAACGCCATAACTGTGAGTAAAGAGCTGGAACTGGAAGCTATTGCATGGGAAAAAGAAAGAACTAAATGGGTAGTAGTCTTGGCGCAGATGAATGATGTGCAAAAATTTGGCGTTATGAAATTCCTAATTGAGAAGCTAGTGGAAAACCTGGATGACAACGTGCTGTATGTTTCAAGGAAGAAAGTTGAATGGAGAAATTCTATCATTAAACAAGGTCATGAAGTATCTGTCAAGCTACTAAAATGATTGAAATAACTAATTGATATGATGCAGAAAGATCTAAAATGCACCGACATTCAACTCTTGAAGGAGGATGGAGAGACAATTGAACCAACAACGAAGATGGTCAAAACCTTTAAAGAAAGGGTGCAACGAGTAAAGGAGACGAAGTCTCTAACTACAGATGACTTTTCCAAAGTGGCAAGGATGAAATCCATGTTAGCAATTTGCTTCGATCACTTGGAAGCGCATAAAATGAAAGTTATGCAAGTGAACATGGACAAAGAAGTTTGGAAGCAACGGATTCTACATATTGGACTCCCACACTATCAGGTTATCCTGAATTTCTCAACAACGCATCTAGAGTGGTGAAATTTGCGTGGTGCCGCGACAAAACATGACAAATCAACAACCGCTTCTTCCACTATGGAGTCATGATCGGTTTATGAAAGAGCTGTCATCTTATCTGTGGCCGTTGCTATTTAAGTTTTATTCAGTTCAAAACAAACAGTTTCTTTTAACTCTAGGGTAGAGTTTATAGTTATTTTCAAACGAACTGTTGGCCTAGGGGCTATAAATGTAATTAAGCAAGCTGTGTTTTAGGTCCGAAGAACTTTGATTTGAAAAACAGACTTAATTTTCATTGAATTTCAATGTAGACATTTTTGGTGCATGAATAGAATGATATTTTGATACGATCTTCAAATCTGTGTGTTTGAAAGATAGAGCATTCTTTGTTGGGATGTATGCTTATGTGCAAAATATTTTACTTCATTATTAGTTCTATCTAAGTCTGTGAATTCATTGACCTTTAAAAAAAAAAAAAGTGCTACATTGTTGTTTAAATGATTCAGATCCCCCTTGTCCTGTGAGGCATGAGTGAGTATCGATCAACATTTATGCTACATTGAGTATTCTTGGTGGAATAAGTTTTTATATTGAATGGATATGTGCAGGAGTAAAGTTTGTGAGCTTTACATTTGTTGATAATCATCTTGTAGCGTTCTTTTGTGTTGACAAATGAATGTGAAAGCCTTTCTCGCTTTCTGGTGAAAAGTGTGTTACTTTATGAGTTATTTGCATAAAAATTCATTGAAAATCTTACGAGGAGTTGCACTCTCATGCAGAGGGTAAACCGAAACTCGGTTCACCCAATTGTTGGTTCATTTGCTTTTTCATGAAGGGTATGCATGAGTCATTATTTTAAAATATATAAATATTAAAGAAAAGACAAATCTGTTAACCAACAAGTTGCAAGAAAGTATTTTTTTCTCTATTTATACCTAAGTTCCCCATCTTTGTGATGTGAGCTTGTTTGTGTCCACTCAATGTTCTTTATGGCTTGCAGAGGCTTAAGGTGGCGTAGGCTACTTGCCACAATTTCATCTATTGAAATCTCTCAAGCCTAACAGGCTTATTTTTAACTTCTCTATCCAGACGTGGTCACTAATAGGCCTATATTTTTTCTATTTCCATAAGCTTTTCATCAAACTTTAGTTAAGTTGTTATGTCTTATATGCCTCTGACTTTATCCATACTTGACTCACTACCTTACCGAAACCTTATACATGCACATTAATATGTATATTTACATGGATATGGATATAATATATATATGCTTATAATCAAGTGTCTGATGTGATGAGATTGGATAATTGTTATTATTCGGATGTTTTGCATGCTAACTTGTTATGCAATGTTCTTGTCAAATTGGGTGAAATTGTTCTTGCAATCGATATTGTGTAACCTCTTGTAGCCAAATGTAGAACGAACTTTGAACTAGTCAACAAACAATCCAATTACCTTATGCTATTAAAGAGTGTCACTCATTTGTTGACTTCTTCAATGACACGACCAACTACCCGTGGAATTGTTATTAAATGATCTATTTTGTTGGAAGTGGACATTTAAATCTTGATATGGTTACGAGTTTGAGTCCTATTAGTGAACATTTATATCTTGATATGGTTATGACTTTCAATCCTATAAAGATTCTATGATGATTTAAGTTTTTTTTATTTTCTAATCAATATCTTTTTGGGGAATGAGTGTTAAGTTATTTATAGCTTGACTTATTAGATTAGGGCTATATATGAGTCCAAATAGAATCGATAAAGGTTAATGTTGTTATTACTATTAACGTCTCTTTTTTGAATATGAATCTATAAGAAATGGCATGTATTCCTACTAAATATAAATGACAATGCATTCGCTGAATTAGTTATTTGATTTTGTTGATCCTTTGAAGAGTGCTTTACCCAAAGGGGGGCACTTGAAGTAATGCAACTCAAATTTTTGTTTATGTATTTTAATTACATCCTTTTAATTTATTATTAGTGTAGACACCTAAAATTGTGCTAGCCTAATTAAATAAATATTTTATCCATACTTGATTTGTGAGATTCTGCGAGAAGCGAGAATCGAGCCAAGATCTGATGTCGGTCGTAGATCACATGCAACTCCTCACACAATGGATGATCGAAGATCAAAATAGCTGAATGAAGATAATTTTAATATGAGAGAGAAATAGAGACAAAGAGGAGAATTTGGAGAAGACTCTCACCGAGCTATCACTCCACTAACTTGACTAGTGAAGGTGAGAGTATAGTGCTTATTATATAGAAAAATATAAGCATATACATCCAAGGGGTGCATTAACTCCTATTCCCCATAAAAAGTGGGAGGTTTTACCTTCTTGGTAAATGCCAAAACATTTGGCATAACCTCCTTACATGAAGACAAAAAAAGAGTTGAGAAAGTTGGCACATAAGGCCAAAAGAGGGTGTGAAACCCAACTACCCCATAACCCACTTAGGAAATGACAAAATAGTGGTTATGAGAGGTGGAACAACAAACCAAAAGAGGGTGTGAAACCTAACTACCCCATAGCCCACTTAGGAAATGACAAAATAGTGGTTATGAGAGGTGGCACAACAAGCCAAAAGAGGGTGTGTAACTCAACTACCCATGTGAGGTGGAGAGTTACACATGTACCTGAAGTATTTCACCACGTGTCCTCATATAAACCACTTCTATTAACCTAAGCAAGCTTAAATAATATATGTGTAGGAAAAATAAATACCCCCTAACATAAGGAAAATACAAAACCTACACTAACACCCCCCCTTAAGTGTAGCTTAGGTGGGTGAAAATATGGGTCCCAGCAAATGCAACCATGTTACGTACCCATGTACATAGATAGCCCCCCCAAAAGAAGAAGCCCCCCATAAGAGGAATAGCCCCCCCCCTAAATAAGGAGAGAAAGAAAGGAGGACTAAGAAGTCCCTCCTGAAGTAGACACCTGTCGTATCCCAACCAGTGATCGCAAATGAAGGAACTTGCTTTCGGTGAAGGGTTTGGTGAAGATGTCCGCAGTTTTCTCTGTTGTAGAACAATACTTAAGATCAATGATGCCTTCCTGAATGAGCTCCCGAATATAGTGCATATGTATCTCAATGTGTTTCGTCCTCTGGTGATGAACTGGATTTCTTGAGATCTGTATAGCACTTTGATTATCACAAAAGATGATAGTAGGCTTCCTAACTGGAATACCAAACTCAGTGAGAATATTCTGAAGCCAAATAGCCTCAGTGGTGGCATTAACTGCCCCTCGATACTCAACCTCTGTTGATGAAAGAGCAATTGCAGATTGCTTCTTACTCGACCAACAAACTGGACCAGAACCAAGTGAGAAGTAATACCCTGAAGTGGATTTGCGATCTTGAGAATCACCCGCCCAATCTGCATCCGTATATCCCACCAAGTCAATATCCATGCCTGCTGCATATTGAATTCCATAATTGTGAGTACCTTGAATGTAGTGGAGAATCCGCTTAGCTGCTTTCCAATGCAACTCATGTGGCTCTTGCATGAATTTAGAGACCATGCCCACCACATATGAAATGTCAGGTCTCGTATGAGTCAAGTAGATGAGGCTCCCAACAATTTGTCGATATAAAGTGCTATCAACCAAGGGTGAAGAGCCATTAGCCTCAAGTTTGACCCCAGATAAAAAAGGAGTAGGTGCAGGGTTACAATCAGCCATGCGAAATCTAGAGAGCATATCAAGTGCATACTTGGGTTGTCCAAGGAAGATGCCTGAAGAAGATTGAGTAATCTCAACTCCCAAGAAGTAATGTAGAAGACCCAAGTCTGACATCAGAAATCTATCATGTAGATCAATTTTCACTACCTTGATGGTGGATGAGTGACTCCCTGTGATCAACAAGTCATCAACATAGAGAACTAGAAATGTGAGAGTATCATCCTGGTGCAGAATGTAGACGTTCGGATCAGAATGGCATTGAGTAAAACCAACTGTCAGAAGGAAGGAGTCCATCTTGGCATACCAAGCTAGAGGAGCTTGTTTGAGGCCATAGAGAGACTTTCGAAGTCGACACACAAGTGAAGGATCTTGAACAAACCCTTGTGGCTGCTCCATGTAGATTTCCTCCTGAAGGTCACCATGAAGAAATGCACTCTTGACATCCATCTGATGAACTTCCCAACAATGGGTTGCAACAATAGCAAGGACAAGCCGGATGGAATTCATCTTAGCAACTGGAGCAAAAGTCTCAGAGTAATCAACCCCTGGAACTTGAGAAAAGCCTTTTGCTACCAAGCGAGCCTTATACTTATCAACCAACCCATCTACTGCAAATTTTGTTCGATAGATCCACTTGCATCGAACAAGTTTCCTTCCCTTAGGAAGAGGAACTAAATCCCATGTGTGATTCCTTTCCAAGGAATTAAACTCTTCTTGCATTGCAACATCCCATTCAAGAACACCTGTAGCTTCTCGAAAAGACTGTGGATCAGAAGCTGAAGCAATGAAGAGATGTGGAGCTTGCTGGAATTGTGACCTAGTTCTTCTAGAATCTGATGGATTACCAAGCCAATCTCCTGCTGACTCAAAATTTTGTCGAGCCCAAAGAGGCACTGAAGCTGGAGAGTCTGGGGCAGAATCATCAACCTCTGAAGGATGACTATGAGAAGAATGTGAATCCTCACCATCACTATCACCATCTGAAGTGGAGGAAGAAGACTCCTCATTAGGATTAGGAGGATTAAGATCCTCAGAAGAACTGTCATCATCATGCAATGTCTCCAATGTGATAGTGGATGGAGAAGTGGTATGAGAAGAAATAGAAGAACTCTCCTCAAAACGAACACTCCTCTTAATGAACAACTCATGTGTAGAGGGATGGAGAAGTCTATACCCTTTAACATCATCTGGATACCCAACAAATATGCAAGGCTTGCTCTGCGGATCCATAGCCTTGCGTTTCTCTACTGGAATGTGGGCCCATGCAAGAGAACCAAACACTTTGAAATGCTTAACTGTAGGTTTCGGACCGGTCCAAGCTTGAAAAGGAGTTACCCCCTTCACAACTTTATGAGGAACTCGGTTCTGTATGTAACATGCACCATTGAGGGCCTCTGCCCAATACTGAGGTGCCAAAGACTTTGAGTGAATCATACAATTTACCATCTCCTTCAAGGACCTATTCTTCCGTTCTGTGACACCATTCTGCTGAGGGCTGTATGGAACTGTGTGCTGCATGTTGATACCTTCTGAAGCACAAAATTGTTCAAACTGATTATTAACATTTTCACCCCCATTATCTGTACGTAGAATCTTGATGAACTTCCCAGATCATTTCTCTGCAAAAGCTTTGAAATCTAGAAAATTCTCAAATACCTCAGACTTTTGTTTGAGAAAGTAAACCCATGTAAATCTGGAAAAGTCATCAATAAATGTTAAGACATATCTTGCCCTACTGAAAGATGGTTGTGGAAATGGTCCTGCCAAGTCACTGTGTACCAACTCCAATAGCTGTGGAGCTCTCCATGCTTTGCCTTTATCATACTTCTCCTCAGGATGCTTACCAAGAATACATCCCTGGCAAACTCCATCAGAAAATCGAATAGAAGGCAACCCTGAAACCATGTCCTGTTTACTGAGTTGTTGCAAGTAACGATAGTTCAAGTGGCCAAATCATTGATGCCATAAACAACTAATCTCATCTGCATGAGTGAGTAAAACTGTTGAAGGAGAGTCACTAACAAAGTGACAAAATTGATATAATCTGGATTGATGATCTGCTTTTCCCACAACAATAGTAGACCCATTATGCATTTCACTGATTACCACTGTATCTGGTGTGAACTCAACTCGCTTGCTAGAACCAGTGTGAGTGATTTGATAAACAGATAGGAGATTAGTTGATAAAGATGGAACACAAAGGACATCCTTAAATGTTCCTTCACCCACATCAACAGACCCTCTCCCATGCACTTCAATAGGAGTGTCATCACCCATTAGTATGGAAGGCAAAGAACATGGCTCTAAAGAGGTGAAATCATCTTTTGAAGAAGCCATGTGGTGCGAAGCACCCGAGTCAATTATCCAAGAATTAGGTTGTGAAGCAACAACAACTAGGGCCTTACCCTTTCTTTTCCCTTTACTCTTATCTGTATCCTTAGAAGATCCTTTTGATGAACTCTATTTGACTGAATCAGGCACCTTGATATTATTCTTTTCAAGAAGATTTGAAAGGTGATCAATTTGTTTCTTCAAATACTTATGTTCATCATGACCAGACCTC
This sequence comes from Cryptomeria japonica, assembly GCF_030272615.1. Classification (NCBI taxonomy): domain Eukaryota; kingdom Viridiplantae; phylum Streptophyta; class Pinopsida; order Cupressales; family Cupressaceae; genus Cryptomeria; species Cryptomeria japonica. Next base: position 255,674 of record NC_081405.1, read on the forward strand.
TTACAATAAGAACACTTGACCTTCTCCTTCTTAGGTTGTTCACCTCTTGATGAAGAGGTCTGATTATCTGCTTTTGAAGTAGCAGATTTCTGATCTTTTTTCTTCTCTCCTTGGTTCTTTTGTTTCTTATCTTGCTTACTAGACCCTTTTTGTTCTTTTGTGCCTTGATTTACAACTAAGGCATGTGACTTAGAGGGTTTTATTGTACCCATTTGAACCAATTTGTCTTGCTCCCTAGTGAGTTCTGCAGCAAATTCATCCAGAGAAGGCATTTTGAATGTGGTACCTAGGGCACATTTTATAGCATAGAATGTAGAAACAAACATTGAATAGTTAGGACCAAGCTTAGAAAGAATACTCAAGATCAGTTGCTTATCATCTTTCTTAGTTCCACACCGTTCCAACTACAATCATATAGACTTAAGTTTAGTGAAGAAGTCTTGTATAGTATCAAAATTGGTTGGATTCAAACCTATGAGTTCATTCTCTAACTGATGACCTCTTAGCTCATCCTGCTTACCAAAGAGGTTTTCCAAAGTGGTCCACACTGCATCTGGTGTAGTGGCAGATTCAATGTGAAAAAGAAGGTCTGGAGAGACTGACATACATAGAGTACCAAAAGCTTCATCACATTTATTAAACCATTTAATCTTTTCAGTAGCATCTTGAGGTTCAATTTCAAGTCCCATAGTAACACGATGATATCCATGTCTTTTCAGATATATTATCATCTTAGATTTCCATTCAAAATAATTATATGTGTTAAAAGTGGAACTATAGATGCATCCATGATAGTAGAAAAGAAGATTGCAAAGAATCAGGAAAAGTGCAAGAAATAAGGCACAAGAGACACCCCCCCTTTTCACTAGTCTCATAAATCACCCCCCCCCCCCCAAATATTACAAGGTTGACACTTTATAATTAGTGCATTTACAAGGCTTTTTATCAGATTACAATTCTTTTAAGAAACCAATAGAGATTTTAAATACAAATAATTTGAGACAAGATCTGAAACAAATTAGCCTTATAACTGCTTAATTTATCTCAATACCTTTCCAACAACTATTAGTTTTTGAAAAAACAGAGTTGTGAGGAGAAAGATATGACCAGTTGAAGAGAAAACGAAGCAATTGATACAACCTTTAATATCTGATAGATAAAGGCAAAAAAAATTCAATTAGACCTGCAATAATGGAGAGTGCTCATTTCCAGCTTTTCGTCAAGTATTTGTTTGCAAAAATCTGACACCTGAGGCAAAAGTTGTGCAACTTTTAAGAAAGGTTGTTGAATTTCCCTGATAGAAAAACGGCTTAGGCCCTATTCAAGCTCGATTTCTGCAAAATTTATTAATTTTCTGGAAATACCATCCAAAACCCAGAAGTTTTTTGATGCTGGGAAGAAAACCCAAAAATCGTTTTTCGTGAAAGTGAACAAAAGTTGGAACACTAAAGCCGAAATGAAAACAGCTCCAGTAAAAAAAAATTTACTCTGATTTTTTTACTATGTCCTCCAAACTCTGATTTTGGTGAAGTAAAAGTCACTTTTGACTTTGTCAAGCCTTATGGACACTTTGGAAATTCTTATTAAGCTTCCAATATTACCACAAAGCTGCAATCACCCAGATCTTACAAGAACACATACATGTAAACCAGATTTAACTAGAAGCTATTTTCCTTTAAACTGTTCTGATTCTCCAGATCACACGAGAATGCAGGAGAAGAGCATACTTAGTTTTTAAGGAAAATACTAGCTATATAAAAGTCTCAAATCCCTCAAATAAAAAAAAAAACAAAAACAATGAGCTATACTAGACAACCTGGCTCTGATACCATGTGAGATTCTGCAAGAAGTGAGAATCGAGCCAAGATCTGATGTCGGTCGTAGATCACATGCAACTCCTCACACAACGGATGATCGAAGATCAAAATAGCTGAATGAAGATAATTTCAATATGAGAGAGAAATAGAGACAAAGAGGAGAATTTGGAGAAGACTCTCACCGAGCTATCACTCCACTAACTTGACTAATGAAGGTGAAAGTATAGTGCTTATTATATAGAAAAATATAAGCATATACATCCAAGGGGTGCATTAACTCCTATTCCCCATAAAAAGTGGGAGGTTTTACCTTCTTGGTAAATGCCAAAACATGTGGCATAACCTCCTTACATGAAGACAAAAAAGGAGTTGAGAAAGTTGGCACATAAGGCCAAAAGAGGGTGTGAAACCCAACTACCCCATAACCCACTTAGGAAATGACAAAATAGTGGTTATGAGAGGTGACACAACAAGCCAAAAGAGGGTGTGAAACCCAACTACCCATAACCCACTTAGGAAATGACAAAATAGTGGTTATGAGAGGTGGCACAACAAGCCAAAAGAGGGTGTGTAACTTAACTACCCATGTGAGGTGGAGAGTTACACATGTACCTAAAGTATTTCACCACGTGTCCTCATATAAACCACTCCTATTAACCTAAGCAAGCTTAAATAATATGTGTAGGAAAAATAAATACCCCCTAACATAAGGAAAATAAAAAACCTACATTAACATGATTTGCTACCTTACCAAAACCTTATACAAGCACATTAATATGCATATTTAAATGGATACGGATATATATATATATATATATATATATATATATATATATATATATATATATATATATATATATATATAAGTGTGTGATGTGATGATATTGGATAATTGTTATGATTTAGATGTTTTGCATGCTAACTTGCTATGCAATGTTCTTGTCAAATTGGGTGAAATTGTTCTCGCAATCGATATTGTGTAACCTCTTGCAGCCAAAGGCAGAACGAACTTTGAACCAGTCAACAAACAACCCGATTACCTTATGCTGTTAAGAAGTGTCACTCATTTGTCGACGTCTTCAATGACACAACCAACTACCTACTACCTGTGGAAGTGTTATTAAATGATCTATTTTGTTGGAAGTGGACATTTATATCTTGATGACTTTCAATCCTATAAAGACTATGATACTTTAAGTTTTCATTATTTACTAATCAATATCTTCCTAATCTGGGGAATGAGTTTCAAGTTATTTATAGCTTGAGTTGTTAGATTCGAGCTATATATAAGTCCAAATAGAATATATAAAGATTAATATTCTTAGTACTATTAACGTCTCTTTTTTGAATATGACTATATGATAAATGACATGTATTCCTACTAAATATAAATGACAATGCATTTGCTGAATTATTTATCTGATTCTGTTGATCCTTTGAAGAGTGCTTAGGGGGGCTAGTTGAAGTAATGCAACTCAAATTTATGTTTATGTATTTTAATTACATCCTTTTAAGTTATTATTAGTGTAGACACCTAAAATTGTTCTAGCCTAATTAAATAAATATTTTATTTATTTAATTATTTTAGCGTAAGCCTTATATTAATGAAATATTTTATTTATTTATTTAATTAATTCACTAAGCCTCTTCTAGCCTTTCCCTATTTAAATAAATATTTTTTATTTATTTAAATTATTCTTTCCATAAAATAAATAAATATTTTATTTGTTTAATTGGTCCCACTTCTTCTATTAATTGAATGAATCTTTATTTATTTAATTAATTCATCAGCTTTTTCCCTCCATGACACTTGTCATTTATCTCTTCATTTTATCCTTGACTACTCCCTTCATATTTTTATTATTTCCCCTACCTTCCCTTTAATCCTATCCGACCATTTATCCTTTTACCTCTTAATCCTATCCCTCCATTTTCTAAGGTGTCTTCTATATAAGAGGACACTCTTATCCTTTCAATCCTAATTCTAATGCATCTATCAAGTCTTCAAGCAATCCATTCTTTGTTGAACTTTTGTGCACACATAAAATCTGAGAGCAAATATACGAAACAAGATCAATGGAGATCAAACCCTACTAAGCATGTGAATGGTATAATCTTTCTATTTTGTTGTGATTTGCATGTTTTAAGTTTTTCATTGGTGTATGGTGGATTCTTGATTGTAGAAATAAGGTTTTATGTGGTTAGATCTTTTATGGTTTTGCAATAGTTTTAATCTTCCAAATTTCACCGTATACAATTAGATTTCATACAATTGTAGCCTAGCATTCTGGTTATTAACATTATCTTGTAGCAACTATTGTTCCTTTCATAGAAATAGTATAAGTGTTAGCCATAGTTGTTCTTGTCATAATTACTTGTTTTATTATGCTTTGTTTTCATTGTACTTGCTCTTTTTGCAATGTTTCATTATTAGTAATAGTAATTCTTGGTAGTTACTTTCCTGCATTTTCTTTCACTACAATCTTTTCTAGTAGCATAGGATAAAAAACTAGGTGATTTCTTAATGTACATACAGTGCAATCCCATTTCAAGATTACAACCCAAGGGTTGATTTGTTTGGATAACTATCCCTAAGTTATGAAAGCTATTAGACTAACACCAATCACAAGTGGAAATAAAAGGTTCAACATTTTTGGCACCATTATTGAGGATGGTGTCAAGTTATGAAGTTATCTAGGTTGTTTCATAGTTTTCCATACTCTCCCTGGAATAGAATTCATTACTTTTAGTTTTGAGGACATTTAGATTTGAACAAACATCAAAACTTCCTACTAACCATATGTAGATATGCTAGAACAAGGGAATTTTTTTTGTTGTATGCAGAGGAGGGATCCTTTTGGAAGGTTTCTTCCCAATATCAATAGCCTATCCATTCAAGAAAGTGTGTTAGAAACACAATCGATGTAATATTCTCCTCCATCATCACCCACTTCTTGAGCCGGTTCCAATTCATCTCATAATTCCTCATCCCACAACTCTCCACCAAGAGCCAACATGAGAGAAGCTAATCGTTAGAATGACAAATATAATAAAACACCAACTTTCCATTTTCCCATTGTATGTCAAGAGAGGAATGCTACTATTAAAAACATACCACCTTCAAATCTTCCAAACTTTCATGGGCATATCATTGAAGACCCAAACCCATTTGTTTTTGGATTTGATGTCTTATGTTGTAGTTATGACTACACTACATATGCCCATAGGTTAAAGTTGTTTCCTACCACACTCAAGGATTTTGCCTTGAGAAGGTTCATGAGTCTGGAAAGAGATGCAATACTTGATTGGGACTCAATGGAGAAGAATTTATTTAAGAAATATAAGGAATACTACAAACGAGGGGATATGAACCAATACATCATTAGCCATATCAATACTCAATTGGGTACAATGCAAGCAAGAAAGAAGCATGAAGAAGCAGAGGTTATCTTGACTAAATATTGCCCTCATTATTGCTATAAGAAAAAAGACTGTAAATTTAAGAGGATTGCAAGTATAGAAGATAAACCAAAATTCATGGCTTTAGAAGATGAGGATGGACAAGTTTTCTACCTAGCCCAGTGGAAGCCATGGAACTAGAGAAAAGGCATTCTTTGGGATCCGTTATCCTATAATAACTCCTATGATAATTTGAATCAATGGAAAAATCAACCTCCTCCTAGTTGGATGAACTATGGTTCCTCATTATGAAGTAATCCTCCTTAAACATTTTCAAGTCTAGAACCAATATCCTAATTGGAAGATACCTAATTCAAACGAGCAACAACAACAATGGATGAACAACTAGCCATAAGGAAATCCTAATGTAGGATATCCATAACATCTTCAAGCCCCGCTTTCACAACCTGCCATAATTTGAACCACCCTTTAATTTTCCAGACCAACGTAAGAATGCCAATGTGAAAATTTCATTATTGCAAAAAATTAAGAATGTGCATATCTAAAATAAAACCATTAAATAATTATGCCTCAAGAAACCAAGCAACAAGTAAAAGAATCCAACAATTTTCCATGTGGTGTGACAACTGACAAGAACATTATGTCAAGGAGGGTCATTGTTCTTGAATATATTAATCTTTGTAGCCCTATGGTTGATGTCACAATCAATGGAATGTTGATACCAAATACACTAATTGACCTAGAAGCAACCGTTAATATAACGACTAGAGCAAAAAATAAAAAACTTGTAATTGCTAGTCTTAAAACCTACACCCACAGTTCTACAGGTAGCTGATAGCTCAATAGTAAAACCAGAAGGGATCATGGAAGATCTAGTGATAAATGGGGATTGGAGTTTATTAGACTATTAAACCCACCTTCAAACAACAAAGCACATATCTTATTCTGCATTGATTACTTGATAAAGTGGGTTGAAGTCAACATAATGAAGCATACTAAAGACAATAAGGTTGCATAATTTATTTATGAATAAATCTTTACCAAGTAAGGGGTCCCAAGGGAAATTATGACAAATCAGAACCCCTAGTTCAAATCTACACTACTTCAAGCACTCATGAATGAATACAAGCTAAGATATAAGAAATCAACACCCTACCATCATCAAACAAATGGGCAGGTAGAGGTAACCAATAGGGATCTAGAAGCCATGCTCACAAAAAAATAGTTTCTATTCATAAGAAGGATTGAGCCTAGACTACAAAATCTAGGGTAACTAACATAATCCTATGAACAACATTAAATGACAAGTTACATGAAGTAACTTTATGATATGAAAATTAGTTCACGTAAGCCTAAGTAAAATTGATATGTGAATAGGTTCTAACTATGAATTAGTTAGGATATAACCTCATTCACACCAACACCCCCCTTAGGTGAAACTTGGGGAGTGAAATTATTAGGCAAATGATGCAAGACTAATATGATGAATGCAATAAATGGGTCCCAACAACTAGGCCATGTTAGGCACCCATGCACAACTAATCATTCAACAAATATCTCAGAAATAGAGAAAAGGAGAAAACTCTATGGGATAAAAATCCTCTCCAAAAAAGAGATAATGCAATTCATGTACAAGTGAAAGATAAAATGATGTATGGAGGTCTCAACATCAATAACACCCAAGAACTACATCCATCACAATCTAATCCAATCAATAACTACCTATAGGAGAGAAAGACAGTGACTATGTAGTCCTCTCATAATGAATAATCACTTTTAAGAATGGTAAGTGTGTGAAGACAAAACATGATCCAATGCTTGCAAACAACTTATCTTCCCTTTGGAAGAAACAAAACCATCTATAGATGCATGCGTCATTCCCATTCAAGATATGCTATGAAATATAGAAGCAGGAAGAATGAAGATGGTATCTCTAAAAAATACTCATGTGTCTCCTTGTCCAAGTGAGATAATGATTCCATAGTCCAATAAGGTACATGCCAAATAAAAAAGGAAGGTGACAAACTATAACTGTGGAAATTGACGAACAAATTTTGAATACAAATATTGTTAAAATATGTCCACTTAAATTTGAAAGACAATAATATTCTTGTTGATTACGAATGATGTAAGTCTCAAATGAATTTGGATAAGAAGTCAATGAAAGTGAAGATGGATCAAGTGTATTTGAAGGAGAATTAGGAACCTCTGAAGCAACCTCAATTGAAGTGTCTTTTAGAGCATTTTTAACTATTAGTTATGCTTTTTTGCTTAAGTTCACTTAGTGGTTCTTTAGTTTCACTTTATTTAGCTCTTCATGCTTTTACTTTGATTCTCCTAAATTTAGCTTAGGCATCTTTTTGCTTTCTATAAAGAATGCCTTTATGCATTATAGCATTCATTATGTAATCTTTGCTTTTAATGAATATGACATTATTTATTGCTACTCTCGTTTGTGGAATGGGTTATAGTTTGCTGTTTGATCTTGTAGGCTTGTGTAGCAAACTTTTGTGTTGCAAAATTTAATAGTGTCAAAAGACTCCAAAGTATCACAATCGTGGGGTATCTTATCTATAGAATGAAGAGGCACATTGTAATCTGAAATAGGATCATCTGGGAATGAATAAATATTAGGATCTCTATATAACTCCCAAATGTGAGTCCACATAGCATGAGGACACTCAAAATCAACAATAGACTCCAAAATGTCACCATCAACATGCATAAGAATAACTCTTAACACATGATCCCTATTTCATTTCCAAATAAATTTCCAACAAGGCATGCCAAGTAGGGGAGCAAGATTATACAAATATGATAACAAATGAATCCCTCTAAGATGGGTAATGATGTCATCACTTTAATGGCTATACTTCCCTCTCTTCAAAATGATCAAAGAAGGATGAAATCTAGAACCCATTGCAAACTATGACAATTCTTCAAAATCTTAAAGATAGCACCATCACATGAATATAGAAACCTCAAAAAATGATAGGAAACTAAAAATGAAGCCCCCTCACAAATAATACCTCTTCAAATATCAAGATGTCCAAGCTATCAAGCAAATGCCACAAATTGAAAAAACTCAATAGATAGTACCTAGGGTTGAATTTGGAAAAAGTGCATGGACAAAATGATAAAGCTCCTCAATACCTTTCTAACACTGCAAGAATGACAAAATTTGGGATTGTGGCAAAAATTTATGAGTTAAGGATTCTAAATAAAATGGTTGACTTCAAGCTATAATAAATATTGATAAACAAAGAAATTGGATGGATTAGCCTACACCACTACGAAGTTGAGGAAACCAACTTTCCAACAATATATGGATTTAAAAATTCTAACTTTGTAATGCCCAAGATATACTTTGTGGAAAAAATCGCCTATATGGAGGCGAATTAAAAAAGAGGGGGGCAAATTTAAATCTAGGGGGATTAAACCCTAGTCATTGATGTGAGCACCCTACTTCAAAAGGCAAAAACAAAAATCTCTATTCTAGCAACAACTCAATTCACCAATACGAGAAGGGCTTTATAAGGCCATAGCTCTGATACCATGTTTGAATAATAAAGAACCCATAGTGAACTTGTGCATACTTCAAAGGATCAACCAAGAAACATGCCTTCCACAAGATCTCCCATGGTATTATCCGACAACTTTTCTTATTGGTCACATCCCTTCATGGGTCTCTTTTAGACCTCTTCCCCCTTTCAAATTTCCATCCCCTTCGGGCCTAACCCCCTCTCACAAGGTAGGTGTCAAGAGGAGAATTTTACAAATTTTCATAGTTTCTCCATCTTCTTTCTCCTTTCATTCGGTGTAAGATTTTGAATTTGAAAAAAATCTCGATAAACCTCAATAAAACCTAACTAGGTCCTTGCAATGGAACCAATGTTAGCAAGAAATACTAGGGATACAAACTAGAGTTTTGAGCCCTAGTGATTTTCTTGTGTTGTAGTATTTATACCTTGAACTCAGTCCTATTAGATCTGAAATAGAAATGTTAAGAGCTAATTTGATATGCAACTGCTTTCACTTATTACATGCAGTTCAGGAAATTACAATGAGTAACATTATTACATAGTAAATATATAAAAATTGTGCACCTTAATATCATTAACCGACTTTTATCCCTATCTATATGATATCATAATTCCTCCCATATTGATTCACTAAAAAGGTCCATGATTTTCCTTTTATGCTTCATGCTAGACATTATTCTCAGGCAAGATAGACCCTCATGCATTAGGAGCACAAGCTCAAACCATTGAAAATAGGACCCGCACCAAGAAGAAAATCTCACGCTAAAAACTTGCACCCACATACCAATCAAATTTGAATACACTCCAACAATGAGTCTTACCATGCAGGGAATCCACACCACAATAAAAACTCTACTCCACGCAATCTAGAAAGCACGCCATACAAAGAGCTTTGTCACCAAGAGAACTTCACGCCATGACCTTAGCTATCCATATTGGTAGAGTTTGCCACTGAGAAGAAAATAAAAAAATCACGCCCATCTAGAATAATTTTTTTCATGACCTCTAGTATGTATGGTGCGGCTTAGGAAAAGAAGTACGTTTATTCCAACGACTCCAAATATTAGCTATAAATCGTTCACCGTATTAGTTCAACTTCTCTCTAAAAAGTCGGGCTCAAATATTAGAACATTTTCCACATGAATCAATTAAATTGATTCCTGTATAAGTCATATGAAGTATTATTTCCTTAGCGCCCAAAGTAATACTCTTCATATGGTTAATATTTCATTCATGACGTGCAAAAGCTTCTAGAATAATAGCCGCCCCTCCCTTGTGCGATTTCTCAAGGCTCCCAAACAAACAATTAATTGTAAGACTTTAACATATTTAAATAATAATATCTTTTCTGTTAATGGGCCTATTTGGGTTAATTCGGATTGTGATCAGGCAAAGGCACTAGAATGGTCTAAATTAAAGGAAGGATGGCATAAACTAAATTTTGATGGGGCTTTAAAAGGCAATCCCAAACTGTTAGGGGTAGGATTTGTGACAAAAGATTGGGAGGGTAATATTATTGCCTTTGGAGCATTGAAGCTTCCAAGGGCACAACTAACAAAGTTGAGCCCTTGATGGCGATTAAAGTTTTGAAAATGGGGAAAAAATTGGGCTTTTCAAAAATATACCTAGAAGGGGACCTTTGATAATAATAAATGCAGTAAAGAAATGAGATATTAATGCATGAAATTTAAAAAAGTATTATCATTGCCAACAAATTTTAGCAACCTTTGAAGCTTACGAAATTGGGCACATGGGGAGAGATGGGAATGAGGTGGTGGATAGACTGTCCAAATGGGAAGTGAGTTTTGATGATGGTACAAAGGGTGCGTTCAAATATTTTGATAATTTGGAGCTTGAGGTGAGGTGAGGTGGATTGCTGCCATTTCATAAAGCCATTTATGGCATATAGTGGCATTTAATTGATGAGAAAGGGGTTGAATTGGTATTAAATCTTGTGAATGTTGGTTTGGCTTTCATTTATAAGGATGGGTGGCAATTGTGAATCAGGATGGAGGCCACCTTTTCTCTAGTTATACCACGACAACAATTGGCTTTTAGTGGAAAAAATATTGAAAAGATAATGAAGACTCTTTAAATTTGAGGATGACACATTTTTATAGATTATAGAGGTGTTGCTTGGAGAAGATTTCATGACGACTGAGCACAGATATTAGACGAATGCTGACATCGTCTCAATGGTGGCAGCATGGGGATCAGAGGTGGGAAGGAATGAAGAATTTGAATGGGTGCTAAAAGGGTGTGTAGTTGAAGATTGGTTGTATGGGCTTCTATCTGTGTTGGAAAGGGCTACGATAGGGGTGGGTTTCTTGGTAGCAGAGGAAAGTAAATATTCAAACAATACCCCTTAACAATTCATGCCATTCATTTGATGGGAAATGGGGATAAACAAAGAGGAGTGAAGAGCAGAAGCCTTTATTGGTTTGGATTCTTTGCGGCACTACCTGTGTGAGAAGGAGAAAGAGTGTGTTTGTGGGAAGCAAAGCTTGGGACAAAGGAGGTACCAAGAGGGAGATTTGAGTTGAAGGACTACTAGGTCAATGGACACCTGAAAGCCATCAATAAGAAATAAGGCAAAATTTATCAATAATATAGGTAGGGCGGGGTTAGTTGCAAGGCTTCAACTGTTTGGTGTTTTGCATCCGGGTTTTTATTTATTTTTCAGATGATATAGTAGATATGATGTATAGGGATGTATGTAGTAGATAGGTCATGGGTATGGATGAAGTTTCTTTGCATTCAGACTTAAAGTTTTTTGATCTCGATACTGTTATTTGAAGGATGGATGATGAAGCTCCAATTTTGAAAAATGTTTTGATTATTAATAAAAATATATTATTATGACCAAATAATAATAATAATAATATTTTCCCCTTATTATATCATGGACACCTTAAACTCCATTTTCCTTATGTCTTATTTCTGAATAGTTAACACATATCTAAAGATAAGCTTTACTTGTGGAATTTTATTTTTTCCATACATCCAAGGTTTATTAAAGCTTTTCTTATTCTATTTGGACTTCATGAATGGATTAAATAATATAATTTCATAGATACTGGTATGAAACTCACCAAATGAATAAAAATATATCAATAAACCTCCAACATTTGCAAATTTGTCTCATAACGAGACTTCACAAAATTGACAATATTACCTATTGAACTTTTTAGTGAGATCTCTAGTTGAAACATTCAGCTATATGAATATTGTAATCTAACTATGGATCTTATAATGAATCACCCAAAATATAAAATTGGGTTTTCATCCAATCCTCCTTGTAGCATTGTAAATTGTATCTGCATACAATTTCATCCTCACCTAGACCTCAACTTGGTGCTTTATCTTTCAGTGCCCGATGACTACTTTGATTCTGCTCACACCACCTTAGAAAATCATATTTTTACCTTATCTCTTGTCTCTGCCTCTAATGTAAGTCTCGATTCTCAAGACAAGGGTGATGGGTGCCCTGGTCGTAGCTCAAGACCAAGGTGCCCAATGCCCTAGTCTTCTCAATCAAGACCCAAATTTGGTCCTCAAAACGATTGATTGGGTAAAATTGTGGAGTAGAATTGGAAATAAGAATTGCCCTTATGTTCAGCTTTGGTATTGAGTATTTTGGTATTGGTTCCTCCAGTTTATACCTAAGTGAGTGTCAATCTGGGAAGCGTAAACTTATGAAAGATATTGTGGCTGTTTGCCTAAGGGATGAAGATAGTGATTTAAGTGGGGATGAAATGCAATTTAATCTTGAAATCAAATAAATAGGCTAAACCTAAACTAATTCACACTTCTAAATTAAATCAAACTTCCAAATTAAACCACACTTCATACTTCCTAGATTAGAAGATTGGATTGAAAGTTCTACTTCTTGTCGCACTTGTGCCAGGAATTGTCACAAACTATAAAAATAATAGTCCAATTACAAAATTTTTATTTAATTCAAAATATAAAAATCAAACAAAATGAACATTTAGATTCAATCCAAAGTAATCATAACATTGTAACAGATTATACTAAGAAATGAAGAGTTAAATGTTTGGAAATAATTGTATTCAACAATCTATTCAAATCAAATCAAACAAAATTAAAATTCAAACAATTTACACACAAACCAGACATTAATAATAAAATCACTGGGTAACCGTAGAATGGACCCTGCCTCCTTGGTCGCCAAGTGATAAAATACAAACACGAACTGTTGCTATGCACTAATCCTTCATAGTAATAATGAACACAGATTCATAGAGTTTAAACTTCACAAAGATCAGATATATTATATTTATTATCAAAGTTCAAATAGAAAGGCATATATATATCGATCATCTATACTAATAATAAGTTTTGTTTGTTTGGCCTATCGGCCGCTCAAAGCTTATAGTTTATTAAAGTAACAAAGGGCTGCAAGCCACTTATAGTTCAGTAAGACAAACTTTAAACAAACTTCAAACTATCTTTGATCAAAACGATCGATTATCAAACAAATTCTTTGTCAATTCCTTTCCACCGATCTCCCATGATTCTTGTACCCTTAACAACTTCGACCTCTTTCCTAACCATCCCCTATCATTTCAGACATAAAACAATCAACATTATTATAGTTTTCGATAATTTATCAATCCTAACTTCTTTTTCATATTTTATTAAATATTAAGGTTCCTTCAACAAATGGTGACAAGAAAATGGATAAATATAAAGGTAAAGAGGAAAATGTGGAGTAAAAATAATGGAATTTCCTGTGCTCATCATTTCCCTCCAGCTGGACAATTTGCATTTCCTCATGCTAGGGAATACAGGCTACAAACCGGGGGGAGCAATGAGGTTTTGGATAATGTTATTGATTTCATTGACCCACAGTTGTTGTATTGCTTGAATTTTCTACTTATTCTCTTGAATAGGCATATGAGAGGCTGCTAGTTTGTCAAATTATGCTCTGAGTTTACTTATCTCTTATGTCTGTGAATTGATAACAGAGTGTGCTTCTTGTAGCATCTCAAGTAAAGTCTGATTCTCTATCTGTAGTTTGACCACGTTGTCTTGCAAATCCTGAAACTCTTTCTCCTTTATCACTTTAGGGTCTTCCTCCTCAAATTCCTCTTCGGCTTCCTGTCTCTTAGTCCTGGATGATCGAACACTATTATCAACCAACTCATCTATTTTCTCCTTCTCATGTGCTATAAGAATGTGAGTTTTAGATTGTTCAACAACTTCCCCTTTTTCAAGGCTTTCTTGACTTACAACATACTTTGGTGTTCCAGGTGTTATCTATTGTCCGTTTCCATCACCACCCTCTTCTTCCATAATCTTTTCTTCAATCTTTTTACCATCAAAATAGTCCATTTGTTCTCCTGGATCCCCTACATTTTCTTCTGGATGCATATCTCCTGAATAACATTTCCTATTTCCTGATCCTGACCTTTTTCTGTTGATGGCACGTCCCCTGTTTCCTTTGGAGTGGCATCCCTTGTTTCCTTATTTTGATCATCTACAAGTAATGGACTACCATGCGAGGTACTTTGCACATCCTCTTGATCACTTTTAGGGGAATCCTCTGGAGACTTAATTGCTTGTTTCCTGGATTTAGGGAGTTCCCGTTCTTTCACCTTTTGCCGCTTTTCCTTACTAAATTCCCTGTTGAATTTTCCCCGTTTTTTAGTTACTTCAAACAGGACCACTAAATCTTCAGAATCCACCAAATTACTGGCTATTTTGCTAGGTTATCTAGCTTAGTAGGAGTGCCCAATTTATGTTTTTCCTTCCCGTCGTAGGATTTACTAGTGAGTGGTGGCTCTGATAATTTCTTTTTCCTACTGCATTGCTTACTTGGACTTGGGAGTTCTTCTAAATTTTTTTGTTTGTTTGCTTCCTTTGACTCTGTGGATTTGACGTGCTTCGGGTTGTTTTTCGTCCAAAACTTATGGTTTGTAGGGTTTGTGTGGACTGAGGCGAAGACCTAACAAGACTTATTTGGGCTTCTTTTTACTAATTTCCTCATTTTCACTAGATGATTCAATTCCTTTAGAAGTAGACTCCTCTTCAGAAGCCTCATCCTCAGAAACAGACGCCTCATCATAAGACTTATCTTTGGAGTAACCCTCTCCTGGAGATTCCTCTTCCTCAGAGGGCTGTGTGTCCTCATCATCTTGAGAATTGACAAGTGACTCCCAATCACGAGGTGGAGACAACAACTTCAATTCTTTGACTACCAGAAGTTTTGTCAAACAATGGTGGGATAAACAATTGGGTTTTCCACTTCTTACAGTTTTAGACATCCTTTGCAGAGCACGATGTAAGAAATATGGAACATTGCAGACCAATAATTTTCATCGCAAGTGCAACATTAATTTGAAATGTTGGGTGAAGACATACACATATCTGCCCTAACATGTGATATATTGGATGATAAATTTTGCAACCTCCTTCCAATCTCTGGGTAAATACTTCAATTTAGTGCCCTACCCAGAAACCATCTCAACAGACTGTCCTCTTTGCAGGAATTTCTTTTGAGTTGGCTTCAAATCCGTGGATTGCTTAAATTTCTTAGGAAAATTTTTCTCCCGTCAAAGGTAACCCACACACCTTAGCAATAGTTTCCACTGTGACTGTAATGTCCAAATCCCGAACAGTCGCTTTATGGTGGCGAAAGCTCTGGGAAAATTCTAATGCAACTTTTTCATCAAACCCCTTCAATATTTTCAAATAAACATTCCAGTTGGCTTTTTGAAACTCCTCATATGGTGCTATTTGTGCTTTCAAACCTTGCAAGGAGGTAGGTTCATGTCATGGGTGGTGATCTGTTGCCATTTTTTTTCATAAATTCACACTATAACTCAACACCAATAATGTGCAAACACGGTTTGGTAACAATGGTTTATGGTTTTCAAAAATAGTGGTAAATTTCAAATTATGGGGATTTGATAAAGGCAATAATTAGTTATCAAGGGAAATGTTGACCATTTCTGTGTCAACATAGCTACAGATCAGGCCTGAAATATTTTCACATAACCTGTGTGTTATGCACATTATGTTAGCAAGTGCAGAGGGGCTTTTTTGCCTTTACATCCTTTTCGGGGCTCCAAAATTCTATTTTTGAGACCCCTCCAGCCGATGATCTTAAGTGAGTTGACCGACTTCGGTCAACTCACTTAAGATCATCGACTGGAGGGGTCCCTATCATTGGCGGGCTGGTCTCTAAGTTCGTTCTTACCGGTTGGTGGTAAGGCTTTTAGCTCCTGCACCCCTGTAGGGTCCTTCTGCTCCTGCACCCTTGTAGGGTCGTTCTGCTCCCTTAGTTATGTTTTGCGGATGTGCGGTAACTTTTTCCCTTTCTCCCGCCTCCCCGCATGGTTCTTACTTGCTGCTAGTGTTGTTTTGCATGCATGTGAAGGGAAGGTTTTGGCTTCGCCCGCTTCCCCGCATGGTCTTTCGACTACTCCAATTCTATGTTGCGGGTGTGCGGGATGCTGGTTTTGCTTCTCCTTCTTCCTTGCATGGTCTTTTGACTGCTCTAGTTCTATGTTGCGGGTGTGTGGCATGCAGGATTTTCTTCATCCGCTTCCTCGCATGGTTTTCAACTTGTGCCACTGATCTCGCAGGTTAGCGGGCAGTTTGTTTCCCTTCGCCTGCTACTCCGCATGTTTCTGATTTGTCACCAGCCTTGTGTTGCGAGTGTGCGGGGGACTTGCTATTTTCCTCCTGCTTTCCCATGGGTTTTTTTTGGTGATGCAGTTTTGCTTTGCGGGCTTGCGGTGACAACTATGGTGGGCCTGACCCTTCCTCCAATGCAATCTCCACCGTCGATGATAACTTGAAATCCAATCCGACGACGACGACTAAATCTTTAGTTGGGCCTTTTGAGCACGTATATGGGGAGATCTCGTGCGTTCATCTGCGCGCGAGATCTCCTAATCGACGGTTGAAATTCAAATTTGCAGGAGCTGTTAGCATTTAACCCTTGCAGAAAGGTGGTTGTCCACCCGATGGTCAAGACATTTTTTGGACTCAGTCGGCTTCCATATCTGATCAAATTTTCGTCCAACCACTAGGGATCATCTCCATAACTTCTGACGTGACTTTGCAGGCAAGTTTTTGATGCCGCCCATGCTCATTCAATACTGATTGAGGAATTTTGTGCCTACAAACGCCATCCCAGTGCATTCAATTGCATAGATTTCCTCTTTTCTGCAAGGATTTTGTTTTTTCAAAGGTAGAGGACATTCTCAAAACCTGCTTTCAATACGCCATTAGATTAGTCGATCTGATCTTCTTCTCCTCTATGCTATTTTGTAACCTAACCCTAGTAGGGTTAGGATTTCCAGCTATGGTTTCATTTTGAGTTATGCCTCAACTATAAAGGCAATTTTTGTATCTTTCCTTGGGATCTTCTTTTCTTTCTTACCAGTTGAATATATATTTTCAGTGATTTGTAAATTTTTCCTTGCCCTTTCATTAATAAAATTATCTTTCTTGCCTTTATTCAGGTCTTGCAATTTGTGTAAGTTTTTACCTTCTTGTTTGAATGTGTTCTCATTTGCCTTCTTTAGTTGTAGGTGTCTGTGTTGATCCCTCTGTGGATGTTGATTGTGAACTAATCTTAGTTCCTCTCCTCATCCTATAGATTTCCAACCTTCACTCTTCCTTAGGAGGCTAATTAGTATAGAATATCGTGCATACTTGGGGTAGTTTTATTGGTGATTTGTGTAGATTATGTGCAGGAATATCGCATTCCTTCTAGGTGCAAACCTTATTTCCCTTCTTTCCTACATCCCCTCTTTCTCCCTTTTCCTTGTCAAGTCAGTAGATTAGGATTTATCAGTGTTGGGTTGGTCCAACGCTTGCACTCAGATGGATAGGAAGTCGGCCTTCTCCAGAGATTCAACCCCACTTTTGCAAGTCCCACAATTGGGAGGTTGTTTCCATGTTGCACAAGATTGATGATCAAGGTTGCTCATCAGATGAGCACAACTTTTCTGACAACAACCACCTAGACCCATGCAACCTGGAATGTCTAATAACTATTCTCCATTCAGGCCAAGTCAACCTACCTCCTTTTCAAATCAATTTGGAAGGTATGATAGTTGACAACAACCTATGCCTTATTATCAACCATGGCCTAATCAACATGTACCACAACCATGGCAATAATCTTAGAGGTCACAACCACAATACCCACAACAACCACAACAATTTCCACCTTATCCTCCACCTCCTATAGTCAATTCATATTAGCAACAACAACTTCTTCCACCTCCGCCAAATAATTAGTTGCCCCAACCAACACAACCGCCAAAAGCAACTCCAACCCACCCCAAATCCGAACAACAAAGAAGCACAACCAGTGTACAATAATGAAGTTGCAGGGTATCCTACCTATCCCATTAATACATTGGAAGTTGAGGGTGTACAACTAAGATCTGGAAATAATTTGTAGGGGCCAACCATTACAAAAGTTGAGGACTCGCTAGAGGATAATATTGAAGAATCACCAAGGCCTCCATTTCCTTATCAATTCAAAGAACAACCATCAAAACCCATAGTTCCTTCAACTGCTTTTGATATTATGAATGAATTGTAAAATTTAAATATTAAAATTCCTCTTTTGCAGGCAATTCAAGATGTTCTAGTGTATAAAAAAGCAGTAAAAGAGTTATGTGTACGAAAGCAGAAGAAGAAGAAGAAAGATACTAAAATAGTCCAAGCCATTGGACAACTTGTTGATTTAATATTGGGAAAGATCATCGTTCCTAAATATGTGGATCTTGGGAGCCTGATGATTAAGGTAAGAATAGGTAATATTCTTATCCCAAATAATCTTGTGGATTTAGGGACAACCATAAATGTTATGACCAATGAAACCAAGGAAAGATTAGCTCTGTAAGGTTTAAGACCAACACCAACAGTTTTGCAAATGGTAGATCATTTTTTGGTAAAACCAGAAGGTATGACATAACATATTATTATTTTTATTGATTCTTGGGAATATCCCACTGATTTTTGGATTTTACAACCCAAAATTAAGCTAGGGGGATACCCCTTAATTTTGGGAAGACCTTGGCTTGCAGCAGCTAATGCTTTTATTAATTGCAGGTCTCAGAACATAGTGATCTCTAATGGGGAGCAAATGAATCAATTAACATTGTATCCGCTAGCTCAACCTTTGTTGGAGATTGAAGATCCCCTTTGAGTTGATAGTGATTTGGAAGATTCATTACCGATCCTAACCATTGATCAAAGTCGAGATGTGGTGGGACCCTCGGAGGACAATGTTTTAATTTTTTTTTTCTAAAAAACCACTATTCACTTGGTAGTGTTTTAGAAAATTTGGTTTTCTGTCTAGATACTGATTGTCCATTTGGGAACTTCCCTTATGGAAATAATCTATGTTCTCTTCAACATTTTATTACATTGCATCAATTGTTACCTCACAAGTGTCTGTATAGCCAGTTCTTGATTTTTGAAAGTCCAAGTCCTTCACTTGCCACTGCTTAGATGTTTGTTGTAAGTTCACCTATGCAGTCCCAAGCTATGGAAATATTACCCAGAAAGACTCTCAATATAAATCCCAATTTGAGTCTTTCTTAGATAGATTGTCTAATTGCTATGTTGTGCACCAATGAAGAAGCCTTTGCATGTGAGTACCAAGATATGCGAGGAATTCATCCAACTACACACACACACATCATATTTATATAGAGGAAGGAAGTAGACCTGTGAGGCAACCCTAGAAAAGATTGAACCCTGTCCTACGAGAGATTGTTAAAGAAGAGCTTCAAAAGCTACTTAACGTAGGAGGTATACATGGATGATTTTACTATCTATGGGAACAATTATGAGGAAGCCAAAGCCAATCTTGAAAAGGTAATTAAAAGATGTATTGAGACTAATCTCTCTTCGAGTCATGAAAAGTGTCATATATTGATGACTGAAGGTATTGTTTTGGGCCATTACATTTATTCTAAAGGCATTGAAGTTGATCCTAAAAAGGTTCAAATAATACACAATTTACCTATACCCACTTGTCCTAAGGACGTTTGTAGCTTTCTAGGACATGCTGGATACTACAAAAGATTTATTCAAAATTTTAGTAAAATTACCTCACCACTTTTTCCTTGTTAGGTAAGGACATTACTTTCTCATGGAACAATGAATGCTAGCATACATTTGAGGAAATAAAAGGAAAGTTAATCTCCACTCCTGTGTTACAAGGATCAAATTGGGAATTTCCATTTCACATTCATATTGATGCCTCAAATAACTCAATGGGTGTTGTCCTTAGAGAAAAGAAACATTCAATCTTTTATTCCATTTATTTTATTAGCAAAAACTTCACAGGTGCTAAGGTAAATTACACTGTAATTGAAAAAGAATTTTTGGTTGTGGTATATGCGGTAAATAAATTTCGCCATTACATTACTAGTTATAAGGTTTTCATTCATATTGATCACTCTGCAATTATATTTTTAATGAATAAAGTAGTCGTTACTGGAAGAGTGATTTGATGGTTATTGTTATTACAAGAATTTGACATAACTATATTTGATCAGATTGGTTGAGAAAATGTGGTTGTAGATTTCTTGTCAAGACTCCAACAATAGGATGAACCAATACCAGTTGTTCATGTTTTTCCTGATGAGCATCTTTTTGCAATTTCAGCAAAAAGCCAATGGTTTACTGATATAGCAAACTATCTTGTCACGTGTCAATTTCCACCACATTTCTCTCCAAGGGAACGTCAAAAGCTGATTGGACTCAGTGGTTAGTACACATGGATTGATGGATTGCTCTTCCACACAAGGATTTATAATGTCATGCATCGATGTGTTCCCGAATACAATGTCTTCGATATACCTCATGCATGCCATATAAAAATCTACAAAGGACATTTTGCTGCTCAAAGGACCACCAACAAAATCCTCACCATAGGGTACTACTGACCAACTATCCACAAAGACTGTAAGAAGCAAGTGCAACACTGTAATAAGTGCCAGCACATGGGTCGTCCTACACACTTGGATGAGATGCCTCTACATCTCCAGCTTTCTATTGAACCATTTAAAAAATGGGGGCTTGATTTTGTGGGACCCGTCAACCCTCCATCTTAGAACAAAGAGTAAATATTGGTTTGTATAGACTATGTGACCAAGTGGGTAGAGGCGATTGCTCTAAAACATGCTAGGGACACAAAGGTAGCTGAATTCCTCATTTTTTGAGATCTTTACAAGATTTGGCATTCCACAAGAGATAATCACCAATCAAGGACCTCAATTCACATCATAACTCATTTCTACTTTGGTTCGAGAGTATGAAATCTGACATCGCGAGTCCTCTCTGTATCATCCTCAAGCCAATGGGCAAGTTGAAGTTACCAATTGAGAAATTGAAAATATTCTTACCAAGACAATTGCTCTTCATAAGCGTGATTGGGTTGCATGACTCCCTAAAGCTGCCTATCGTACAACGTGGAAGATCACCATTGGTCTGAACCCTTATGAACTTGTTTATGGTAAGAGAATTGTTATTCCTATCGAGTTTGAGATGAGAACTCTTTGCACTGCACTCTAGCTAGGTATGAGTCTTTCTAATGCACAAAAAGATCGTATTGCTCAAATACACTCCTTAGATGAATTACACCAGGAAGCTCTTTTTCATGCAAAGATAGTTCAAAAACAACGTGCTCTTTGGCATGATCACTTCATCCGACAGTGATCCTTTCAGTTAGGTGATTGGGAACTCTTATATGATTCTCTCTTCCAGGATTTCAAAGGAAAGTTTCACACTCGGTGGCTTGGACCTTATGAGATTAAGGTTTTCTATGATAATGGTGCTGTTAAGCTTCACACTCTATATGGCCCTCGTTATCAATGGTCACCATTTGAAGCTATAAAAGCGACCTATTTCTAAGGAAGATTTTGTTTCTAGTTTGTCTAAGGAACTCCATTTTCTTGATCTAGAGTTCCCATTGCCTCTTCAACTACTTTTTAGGTATTTGTCAATAAATAAATAAATAAAAGCAATAAAAGACCCAACAATGAAAACATCCAACCGTTATTGGCCAGTTACTATTTCAAAACCAAGTTTTCGACGAATGGTAATTGCACAATAAACCTGGATGTGAAAACTGGATTCCTAGCACCTCCAGATAGCATTGGGTTGAAAACCGAGTAATCGACAACCTACTGTTGAAAAAAAATAAAAAAATAAAAAACCTCAGGTATGGTTCTTGTCATCTTTTTGACATGAACCTACATGTGCCTTACTCTTGTGACTCTGCCGTGTGCCACATTCATAGGACGTTGTCCCCATGGCTCTTCCTTCCTTGATCATCACCGATTTCCCTCTGACTTGGTCCTTATGTGGACTTGGACGGTTATTGCCTACATGGTCTTCTTTGACCACGTCCCTATGCAATTTGCATTATACAAGGACGCTGTCACTACTGGGTCATGCCATCCAACATGGTGTACTTACTATCGTCCTATTCTATTGCGCTTGGCACATGTCCCACCTTGGTCTTTGATGATTGCTTCTAGTTATATCTATGAAGATCTTCTATCTCCTACCTGTCTCTATCATAACTTCCTGTGCGTTTCATCGTACTTCTTATCGACCTATTCCTTGCTTTGTGTCTGGACCTGCCACCTTAGCATCTCGTTCATGTTGATCAGTAACACAGTTTTCTTGGTTTATTTTTCTTATTTTATTGCATATTATGTGTTTTCTTTTATCAAATGTGGATGGTCCAACAAATCAGCTAGGGGGAGGGCATTGCCACCTTCATTATTTCGATGATTTTCCTTAGTTTCCACTATTTCCTATTGTCACAAAAGTTGTACCTGTTTGATGAGCAACCTTGATCATAAACCTTGTGCAACATGGAAACAACCTCCCAATTGTGGGACTTGCAAAAGTGAGGTTGAATCTTTGGAGAAGGCCGACTTCCTATCCATCTGAGTGCAAGTGTTGGACCAACCCAACACTGATAAATCCTAATCCACTGATTTGACAAGGAAAAGGGAGAAAGAGGGGATGTAGGAAAGAAGGGAAATAAGGCTTGCACCTAGAAGGAATGCAATATTCTTGCACATAATCTGCACAAATCACCAATAAAACTACCACAAGTATGCAAAATATTCTATCCTAATTAGCCTCCTAAGTAAGAGTGAAGGTTGGAATTCTATAGGATTAGGAGAAGAACTAAGATTAGTTCACAGTCAACATCCACAGAGGGATCAACACAGTCACCTGCAACTAAAGAAGGCAAATGAGAACACATTCAAACAAGAAGGTAAATACTTACACAAATTGCAAGAACTAAATAAAGGCAATAAAGATAATTTTATTAATGAAAGGGCAAGGAAAAATTTACAAATCAATGAAAACATATATTCAACTAATAAGAAAGAAAAGAAGATCCCAAGGAAAGATACAAAAATTGCCTTTATAGTTGAAGCATAACTCAAAATGAAACCTAAGATGGAAATCCTAACCCTACTAGGGTTAGGTTACAAAATAGCAGAGAGGAGAAGAAGATCAGATCGACCGATTTGATGGTGTATGGAAAGCAGGTTCTAAGAATGTCCTCTGCCTCTGAAAAAATAAAATCCCTTCAAAAAAGAGGAAGTCTTTGCAATTGAATGCACTGCGATGGTGTTTGCAGGCACAAAATTCCTTAATCCATATTGAATGAGCATGGGTGACATAAAAAAGTTGCCTGCAAAGTCACGTCAGAAGTTATGGAGACGATCCCTGGTGGTTGGATGAAAATCTTATTAGATATGGCTGGTAACTAAGTTGAAAAAATGTCTCAACCATCGGGTCGACAACCACCTTTTTGCAAGGGTTGAATGCTAACGGATCTTGAATTTGAATTTTAGCCATCGGTGAGGAGATCTCACACGCAGATGGACGTGCGAGATCTTCTCATATGCGTGCTCAAAAGGCCCAACTAAAGATTAAGTCATCACCGTCCGATTGGATTTCAAGTGATCATTGACGATGGAGATTGCAATGGAGGTAGGGTTGGGCCCACCACAACTATCACCCGAAAGCTCATAGAGCAGAATTGCATCGTCAAAAGGAACCCGCAAGAGGAAAATAGCAAGTCCTCAAGACACACACAACACAAGGCTGACGACAAATGAGAAACATGCAGAGTAGCAGGCAAAGGGAAACAAACTGCCTACTAACCCGCGACATCAGATGGCACAAGTTGAAAATCGTGCAGGGAAGTGGGCGAAGCAAAACGTGCATCCCACACACTCGCAATATAACACTAGAGTAGTTGGAAGACCATGCGGGGAAGCGGGCAAAGCCAAAACTTGCCCTCCGCATGCCCGCAAAAGAACACTAGCAACAAGTAAGAACCATGTGGGGAGGTGGGAGAAAGGGAAACAATTCCCACACACCTGCAAAACAAAACTGAGGGAGCAAGAGGACCTTGCAGGGGTGCGGGAGGAAAAGGACCCTACAGGGGTGTAAGAGCCAGAAGCCTTACCACCAACCAATAAGAATGAACTCAAAGACTGGCCCACTAATGATAGGGACCCCTCCAATTGGTGATCTTAAGTGAGTTGACCAGTGAAGCCGGTCAACTAAAAAAATAGAATTTTGGAGCCCTGAAAAGGATGTAAAGGAAAAAAGGGCCCCTTTGGACTTGCTAACATAATGCACATAATGCATAGGTTACACGAAAATATTTCAGGCCTGATTTGTAGCTAAGTTGACACAGAAATGGTCAACAGTGGCCAAGGACGTCTAGATGCCATAAGTAAATATGTTCTTTACTATATTCAACTTCTGCCATATCTACAAGAAGGGGTCTTAGAATTGAATGCCTACTAGCTTCCTCTAGGGATGATATTTTTGTTCTATTATAGGGGCATTCCTTAGTACCATGTTTCTTCCTACAGGTTAGACAAAAGACTGCCAAGGCTTTTTTATCTTCTTCCCGTTTCTTTCGAGTATAAAGAATATCTATATGTTTACCCATATAACTTAACAAATTAGTTTTTAGGTCTTCAAGTAATGTACCGAGTTCTCTTTTAGTGATACTTGATGTACCTCCTCCTGCCAAGTTACTCCTCGTATATCCTCGCATTTTCTAGGGAGATTGTGAATAATTCCTTCATGCTTCACAAATATCTTCAAAACGTGCTTTAGAAATATCACCCCAACCCACAATTTGATTCAATATTTCCATGCAATCATCCTGAATTCCCCTAAGAAACAACATTTTAATGGTATCATTAGTCAAACCATTTTGTCGGGCTCATTGAAGACTAAACATGAACCGCTCTAAATAATCTTGCATTGTCTCTTCCTCACGTTGTGTCATATGAAAGATCTCATCTCGTACCTCCTTAGTCTTGCAATATTCTTGATATTTTGCAAGAAAATTTTCATTCATGTTGTCCCATGTGTGAATTGACTATGATCCAAGACTCATAAACCAATCAAGTGCTACATCTTTCTAGGTAGTTGGAAACAATTTTAGTTTATGTGCATCATTTCGATAATCATAGCTATTACACAAAACTTCAAATTCAAATAAAAACACATCAGGACCTTCCATAGTCAGCCCCCTAAATACTGGCAAAGTAGAGTGAGGGATATTTTTCATAGGAGTATCTTCAATAGGGTCAACAATAGGGAGCGAAAAAAGTTACATGATTATTATGTGCAAGTATCCCCCTATTGTTGTTGTTGTTATTATTGTCACCCATATTGTCTTCAGATGCCCAAGGAGTGTAAACGATTATGAATGGATTTTCAATAGGCTTCCCACTACATAGTTCAAAAGAATTAACAAATTGCTTAGAAAATTTTGGAGTAATTAGTGGCTCTTGAGGGAACTCAGGAATTGTCTGTGATATGCTAGGTGGAGAAACAATAAATGGTTCTATAACACACTTTTCTAAATCATGCTCAATTGTTACTTGTTCAATCAATGCTAATGGGTTTTTTTTTTTTTTTTTTCGATTTTGGCTTTCCTTATTTGGAACTGCTTGTTGTATCTTTCTTTATGAATCTACCTTTACTATCCCTATTGCGATTCATGCACCTATATGATCTATAACAGTGCAAACCAAAGTTAATCACCTAGGCAAGGTTGACAATTGCGCGAACTTTTGCCTTGGCGCAACGGTCCTAACTTAACTCACTGTGATTTCACACCTTTAATACCTTTCCCCAACAACAACGCCAAAATGATTGGGTAAAAATGTAGAGTAGAATTGGACATAAGAATTGCTCTTATGTTCAGCTTTGGTATTGATAATTTTGGTATTGGTTTGTCGAGTTTATGTCTAAGTGAGTGTCAATCTGAGAAGCGTAAACTTATGAAAGGTATTGTGGTTGTTTGCCTAAGGGATGAAGATAGTGATTTGAGTGGGGATGAAATGCAATTATTTAATCTTGAAATCAAACAACTATGCTAAACCTAAACTAATTTACACTTCTAAATTAAATCAAACTTCCAAATTAAACCACACTTCACACTTCCTAGATTAAAAGATTGGGTTGAAAGTTTTGCTTCTTGTCGCACTTGTGCTAGGATCTGTGACATGAACTATCACATACTGGTAAAAATAACAGTCCAATTACAAAAACTTTATTTAATTCCAAATATGAAAACCGACCAAAATGAACATTTAGATTCAATCCAAAGTAATCGTAACACTGTAACAGATTCTACTAAGAAATGAAGAGTTAAATGTTTGGAAATAATTGTATTCAACAATCTATTCAAATCAAATCACACAAAATTAAAATTAAAACAACTTACACACAAACCATACATTAATAAGGAAATCACTCAGTAACCGTAGAGTGGGCCCTGCCTCCTTGGTCAACAAGTGACAAACTACAAACACAAACTGTTGCTATGCACATCCTTCATAATAAGAATGAACGTATATTCACAGAGTTTAAACTTCACACAGAGATATTATATTTATTATCAAAGTTCAAATCTACAGGCATATATATATATTGTAAAGCGGAAAAATGATCGAACCCTAGTTGCTCTCCCCTCTTCCAACTCCAAGGAGAGAGAAGGGAGGTCGCTAGGGTTGATGGTTTTCACTTAGGAGACTTTACATTCAAAAGAGGGGTTGAAACCCACAAGATCCAATCCCACACAATGCGAGATTGGATTCTAAATGAGTTTCAAGGGTTAAGACAGCAAGGCTACCCTCTTTTGTAAAGAATGTTGATAAGAGAATTAAGCTAAGAATGCATGGAAAGTGAGAAAGATTCGCTTATAAACTGAGATAGGGATATAGGATGAAGCTGCGGACTTGGAATTAGCAGTAAAATGTCGATACGACGCTGTCCTGCAAATTTGAGCAAAAGTTGACGGGACGATGGCGCTCGACATGCACACGGTCCTTCGAAAAATCCGCGAAACGAAGGGGGATCTGTTCGTCTCTGCACAAGGATTCCAGATCTTCAATTTCAGCCGTGTACCTGCAACCTACACACAGAAAAGCGAAGACAATTGGGGGGTTAGGGATTAGGGGTTTGCCTTTAGGTCAAACCCCGGTTTTGGAATTAACCAATAAATGAGAAATGCTGTAAATGTAAATGTCTGTAATGTAAAACAAGTACTAATACCTTGTTGTAAGGATGTTTGTATCCTTATGTGCGAAGGTATAGATGTTGTTGTATGTTGTATGTTGTAGTAGTATGTGATCTCCTCTTCAATGGTTGAATCCTTGTCTTGAATGCAACACTTAGCCTTGAATGGAGACTTAGAAGGAATGCTTGAATGCTTGAATGCTTGAATGTTTGAATGTTTGAGTATCGTTTCCACGCCTTTTTCATCCATCCAAATGGGAGAGGAAAATGTAGTTTATATACTTGTCAATTAGGGCTGATAGACTGATTTTCCCGACCTTAGGCCGACCAGGAAATGTTATTTTCCAAATTGCAAACAAAAAGACCCGAAGTCCCATAGGAGACCGGGCCCAAAATAGGGCCAGGGACTAGGGCACTGGGCGCCCTGGTCCTGAAGGACCAGGGCGCTGGGCGCTCTGGTCCCACCTCCCGGGACAACAGGGTGCAAGGAGGGATCAAGCCAGGGTGCAAGAAAATGCAGTTTTTAGTGTCATAAACAGGTTTCGGGGTCTCCATTCAGGTTGCGTGTTGCGTCGCCATCGTGAAGACCAAAATGCAGTCGAAATTGCAAGTGTCGCAATTTTAGGACGCTACATATATATATATATATCGATCATTTATACTAATAATAAGTTTTGTAACTTGTTTGGCCTATCAACCGCTCAAAGCTTATAGTTTATGAAAGTAACAAAGGGCTACATACCACTTATAACTGTAGACACTTAAAATTGACTTGTCTAATTAAATAAATATTTTATTTATTTTATCCTAAGTCTTCTATTAATTAAATAAATCTTTATTTATTTAATTAATTCATTTAATCCTCTTCTAGCCCTTTTCTAATTTAAATAAATACTTTTATTTATTTAAATTGTCCTTTTCCTAAATTAAATAAATATTTCTTTTATTTAATTGATCCCACTTCTTCTATTAATTAAATAAATCTTTTTTTTAAATTAATTCATTAGCTTTTTCTTCTATGACACATGTCACTTATCTCTTAATCCTCTCTTACCTACCCCCTTCATCATTTTATTATTTCTTCTATCTATCCTTTAATCTTAGCCAACCATTTATCCTCTTCACCTTTTAATCTTATCCCTCCATTTCCTAAAGTGGCTTCTATATAAGAGGATGCTCCCTTCATTATCAACCCTAATCATTGAATCGACCAATCAATCTTATGCAATCAAGTCTTCTTGTGATCAAGCATCTTCAACCACAATTCATTTTTTGTTGAGCTCTTGTGCACACATAAAATCTGAGAGCAAATATAATAAACAAGATCAATAGAGATAGGAGACAATCGATATTGAAACCCTACTTGACATGTGAATGGTAATATTGTTCATTTTGTTGATTTACATGATCTTAGGTATCTCTATTGGTGTATGGTGAGTGTTTGGTTGTAGAACTAGGGTTTATTGTGGTTAGATCTTTAAGGTTTTACAATAACTTTTCATCATCATTTTTCACAGTATACATTTTGGCATGCCCGGTGGGACCCTTGTCCCTTTTTATTTCTAACACTTTATTTGCAGATTTAGATTTTTAGTAGAGTTGTAGGTCGGATTTGTGACAATTCTAATTTATTCCGCATCTGCGTTCAGGTTTCACGTTTGTACTTTTTGTTTTTCGTGTTTCTATTTTCTATCGGTTTTGTAGGTTTCAGATCCCGAAATCGCGCATGAGCATCATATTATCGCGTTTGTGAATATAAATCACGTCTGGATTGGATATTGTCACATTTTTGCATTTTTCCATTTGTTGCAGGAGTAGGTTTTTGAAAATCGCGTCTGTGATTCATATTTGTACGTTTCTGCCCAAAAAGCGCGTTCGTGTAGCCTTCTTTTGTGTCTCTGTTTTCTGTTAGTTTTGCAGATTCCAGATCTCTAATTTTGCGTTTGTGCCTTACATATTTGCATCTGTGTTCGGAAAGTTCGTTTGTGTTCGATATAATTAGGTTTTTGTTTAAGTTTTTAGTGTCTTTTTTGTTTTGGGATTTTCAATTTGTTTTTGGCCTAACCCCTTGCATTTGACTAACAAAGTGGTGCAACTATTTTGAAAAAAAAAATATCGTATTGTCGAAGGCCCCCTTTCACATTTCGATTTGGATTTTTAAAATTGACCTAACTAGTGTGCTTAAGGGTTGGGGTAATCTGTCAAAACTACTAATCATTTGTTGTAGGGGTAATCTAGGTGTGTGTCTTTGGATTTTTAGTCTAATTAGGGTCACATCTCTTTTCATTTGGGGTTAAAGACCTTGTTTGAAGTGTTTGGTGCTCTTTGCACATTTTATGTTTACAAGCTTAGATTTGATAACAAAAGTATCCTCTCCCTTTGTCTTCCATTGGACCTTGGGTGTAAGAGAAATTGTTATCATCTTCAATTTAGGTATGAGGGCCTATCTCCTTGGTAGCCCATAAGGCCAAGTGAGAGAGCACGACCCAAGTGGTACTTCTTCTATCTACTATATAAATTAATACGTTAGGTGAAAGCCGTGATGACTTGGTGACATGTATCTACACCGACGGTTCTCCCTAGTATCCACACTTGTGTTGGATGCACTAAAAATCTTCTTTGGGGATTAGGAGTGGGTTCTTAAATGAGCCGCTATGACATGGGTAGACACCAAGGACTGCAGAAGTTCCCCCACTAAACACCTTTGTTGTAGAGGCCAAAAATCCTTGCATTTGATGGTTCAGGAAGTGCGGATCGTACCCCGTAGATACTGCTCATGTACCCTTTCATGTTGAATCCCTCATTTGATCTTTGATCTCTTGAGGTAAGAGAATCTGGTATGCTTGAGAAGTGAGTGTCGTGGTGGGGGAGCTAGTGCTACCAAAATCTTTAGTTGTTCCCTTGTTTGAGGTATTTCTATGTCGGGGGGGTGGGGGGGGGCATTGAATGGTTTCTCTTTCCAGCCTAGGTTGTGCATGTTTTCAATTGTCTTCAATTTGTGCTATACCAGTGAAAATCTTTTGAACATAAACAAAAACATTTTGGACAAACACACCTTAAGACATTGTGTCTTCATTTTTTGCTGTGTTTTCTTGCCATAAAAATATTCAACATCAAGATTTGTTCATATTCAACAAATTTACATTTGGAGAGAATTTGATATTTTATTAGAAACAACATCTGTGACAGTTTAAACCACGTCTATGCACAGTAGAATCATGTTTTTGTCAAAAAAAAAACATTGTTAGTGCAACAGTTTTAACATCGTCTTTGTTCCGTGAATACATGTATGGGTTCAGAAACTATGCCTGTGCAAGTAGAATCGTCTTTTTGTCAGAAAGCAAAACATTGTCAATTCAACAGTTAAAATTGCATCTGTGTCATCTAAAACTGCGTCTTTGATTAGAAAGCATGTTTATGCATAACAATTCCACGTCCGTATTTTATAATACATTTTGCAAAACCTGAAAAGAGGAAAACATGCTTAAATTTTTAGATTTAAAGAGCTTCTAAGGCATTTCCTACAGGGTTTTATCATTTTCAACCAACTGGTCTTGGTCACATATTTGTCCATCATTTCCCTTCATTTGTAATACCTCATACACATTTTCCAAACTAGAGTCAAAAGGTTGCTTTGTGGTCCTCATCATATCTTACAAACTTTGTACAACATATCACTAAGTGGTTCTCACATCAGATCTATCATCTTAGGGTCCCATTTGGTCCTCTTTAGTCAAGATCAACTTACCTCATCAAGAGATCTATCATCTCTTTGGAAGATACACCTTTCTTTAGACCCAACTTATCTTGGACTTATACTTTTGGACATTGCAAGACAACCCTAGATTATTTCCATCTCATATCCTTTCTTGATCTTCCATACTCTTCACATTTTCTTCCATTCTTCATTTTAGCCAAGGTCAAGTTCATGGTTGAATTCCATTCCCAAAGGTCTAGAAGAGAAGCCGAAGATCTAATATCTCTCAACATGAGTACCTATGAGTTTGATGGAGACAAATTTTACAAACCATTTGACAATCGCAGTAATATACCAGACAATGACAATGAGAACAACAATGATAATGACAATACATCTATCACTTCTATAGACATTGAAGAGAATATCATAGATCCAAGGTTCAATAGATTGGTTGAGGAAATCATGAGAAGAGATAGACAATACTTCTTCCAAGTCATGACACAAAGTGGAATGAAGCTACCTCATGATTTTGATGTGTCATGAATTATAGAGGACCCTAATCAAGGAAATTACACAAATGCAAATCCTAGAGGACATAATCGTGGTAATAGGAGATAGCGTTTTTTGCCTAATTCACCTTCATCCTTATTTCAAAAACCAGAAGTTCCCAATACCTATGCTCATGCTAATTTACTAGGAAATCTCATGAACAACCCCGTAGTCGTCCTTTCCCATGGAGAAGAAATGCTACCACACATGTTCATGATAATACTCAAGATCATACCCATACATACAATTACACCCAAGCAAACATTCAAAATCATGACACGAGGAGACCCCATGTCGGATTTGGGGGCAATATTCAAGATCATTCTTATGATACCTCCTATCCTCATGGTCATGACATGTATCGACCTAGACCTAGTGATCCTCATTACAATACTATTCCAAGTGGTCCATATGCAAGCTATAACTATGTTCCTCCTCCATATGAACACATCTGTGATGAATACCATCCATACATGAATTATATCCCTCTTCCTCCACCCAGTGGTTTAGGCATGGGACTAGCTCAAAGAGAAAAGACACCATCTAAGAATGACTTGCAACAACAAATCAAGGATTTGCAAAAGAAAATGGCGGACATGAATACACAAAAGCAACAATATACAATTAAAGATATATGTCCTTATCCATTTGACAGAAGCATTGCAATGCCTCCATTTCCTCCACATTTTGTGACACAAAAGTTTGACAAATATAAAGGTAAAGGGGATCCTAAGGCACACATAAGAGAATTTTTCATAGCTTGTGTCGAGGTAGCAGGAGAAGAAACATACTTGATGAGATTATTGCCACAAAGCTTAGGTGGACAAGCTATGGAATGGTTCTCCCAACTTCCACCTGGAATCAAATCATGGACTGATTTAGTAGAAGATTTGATGCAACACTTCTTATACAACATTAAAACCTATGTGTCAGTGATCACCTTGTGTAATACAAAATAGAAAAATAGGGAATCTTTTCCTTCATTTTTACAATGATGGAGAGGTCTTGCTAGTCGATGCTCTGTGATATCCCAAAAAACTAAATGGTAGAAATGTTCACTCAAAACATCAATAAATACATTGGATATGAACTAATAAAAGTTTTTTTATCTACTTTCAAAGAGGTCATTAAGAAAGGATTGGCAACAAGAAAATTCCTTATTGAATAAGGTGTCATAAAGCTATTAAAAGAAAGCAAAGAGGAATCAAATGAGAAAGACAAGCCCTTCTTTTGGAACAAGAATAAGAACATAGTCAATGATGGGGTAGTAGATGCAAATGTTGTAAAACCAAAAGTGACTTTCCCTAGTGTAAGTTCATCCAACTCAAACAATCAAGTGAACACTCAAAGGACATCAAAGCCTCGAAGAAAATACACTCCATTGGGAGAGCCAATTGAGACAACATTCAAGAAATTGGTTGCAAACAAGCTCATAACACTACCAGATAATCCACCTTACGAACCAAAATTAAAACTTGCATGGTGGAATGATGATGAGTATTGTGAGTATCACAAGAGAAAAGGACACACAACTAACAATTATCAAAGATTGAAGGATGTTATACAAGACCTTATTGACAAGGGTGACATAGAAGTGGATGGTCATACCTCAAATGAAGAACATGCAATGTTTAAGGACCCATTCCCTAAACATTATAAGGGAAAAGACAAAACAGATAATCAAGCCAACTATACTAAAATGTCCTATCTTTATGACTCGACTGTTAACCACATTTTCAGTAGACAATTATGTTTCTACCATTATTATAAAGGATAAACTCCTGAAGGTTCTACTCAAAGGAGTAAAGTTGTTTTAAAAGGAATTGGACCATCTTCTTCATCCTCCAAAGATGAAACCTCTTAATGTAATGTCACAACCTGTCGAGATAAAGTCACCTTGCAAGGTGTTCCATCCAAGACCACAACCTCATAATCTACCAAAAATGAGTATGACCTTGTAGATCAATTAGGGAAGACACCCGCCCTCATTTCTATCCTTGAGCTTTTATGCATATCTCCTTTGTTGGCATTGTGGTGTCATTAATGTCAATTGGTATAGGATGGCAACCAGTGAAAAATTTAAGAAATCCCCCCCCTTGGACAAGGTGTAAAAACCTGGCGAAAGTTGTATAATTTTGAGGAAAATTTTAATTTTACTGGCGAATTTTTGTAGTTTACGGAGAAAAATAATAGTCTCCATTGGCGAATTAGCCATGATCACTCAAAGTTTGTGAAAAATCCTGGCGAATTAGCCATGATCACTCAAAGTTTGTGAAAAATCCTGGCGAATTGTATTGCTTTTAAAACCCAAAAAGTAATTGCATGGGCGAATGGTAATGTTTTTAAAACTAGAAAAATATTTGCATTGGTGATTTCAACCTATTTTCAAACCATAAAAATAAAATATTGGCGATTTCAAGCTATTTTCAAACCATAAAAAACAAATATTGGCGATTTCAAGCTATTTTCAAACCATAAAAAAAAAATATTGGCGATTTCAAGCTATTTTCAAACCATAAAAAAAAAAATTGGCGATTTCAAGATATTAACTTTAAGTAATTAAAACACGTGGCACACAGTCGTCAACTCTATGCCTAGAAGATTGCCCATTAGAAAATATCGCGACCTAACGACAAGCCCTTACGACTCTCTCTATCTCCAACTCGCAAGCTGAAAATGCTAAGCCTTCTTAACCTCAAGATCTAGCGACTGAGGGAAACTAAACTGGTACTCGCCAATTCTCGACCACAAATGTTAAGTCCTCGTCACCGCAACGACTTGGAGATAGTGGTAACTTTAACCCTTATCGTGTACTCACCAACATAAAACTATTTATCTCTTAACCGCTAGCACTTCACTTGCAAGCTCATGACTTGATTAGGTCTTCAGACATTTAACTTCATGAGCTGGCGATAACCATTAAACCTAACCACAAACTGTCTAGTCGCTAGCTCGTGACCTAAACAGGCTAACATTAAACAAACATGAGAGCTAGCGACAACTGTATGAAATGAGTTACTCGCTAACTCTTGCGGCTATAATGTGTGACATCAGACCAACTCGAGACCTCACGACCAAAGCAATTTCACTAACAAGCTCCAACTCAGTAACATAAAACGCTAACACCCAAAAAGCTAGAGACCTCGCAATGTAAACCCAAACCAACTTGTCGCTAGCTCGCGGCTTGATCACGTCTTCAGACATTTTACCTTGTGAGTTGGCGATAACCATAAAACTTAACCACAAACTATTTGGTCGCTAGCTCGCAACCTAAAATTTTTAAGGCTTGGATGTTGACTCTTTCTTGAGGGACTAGTTTGAAGGTTTCTCTTGAGTCGAGGTTGATTAGACAAGCGAGGACGATAGTTTTAGAGGCATAAAAGGATTTGATAGCTTCTAAGTTAGAGATGGGAGATCACAAATTTCTCTGAGAAATAAGAGCTCAGGTTGCTTGTTGTTAGGGATTTTGAAGAAAAATTTGTCCAATCAAGGAGGAATAAAATCAGAACAAAATCATTCACAATAGATGAGCCTTAGCAGGATGCAATGGATTTGATAGGCATGACTTCTAGAGTCTACGGTCATGTTGAAAAACACCAAAATGATGATTTTTCACGTGAATGAGCATCACCAAATGAAGTGTGAAAATGTTATAAATACAATGGAGTGGTGACTTAATTGGTAGAAGAGAAACTCAAAAAAGAAACCTTTTTCATTTTATGAGAGTGGTTTTTCCTCAGAAAGGAAGATGATGTTTGAGCAGGATCGTGCATGAAGTTGTTGTGTGCTTTGTGATACCATATGGGTGTTTTTTTGTTTTCTTTTGTGTGAGTTTGTTTATTGTTAGAGGGGTTGTGAAAGTGAGAAGGATTGCCAGAGGGGGTGTGAAAACCTTTTCTTGTCAAGAAAGACCAAGCATGGCACATCCTCTGCTTCTACTCTGCCATAGGATGGCAAGGGGTTTGAAGAAGGATCCCGTAGAGGAATGAAAGAAGGATTTGTTTGGGTGGGGAGTGGTAGCCAGTCATCTTTGTGATGGCATAGAAGCTGTGACCCCTCCCCAACAGATTACATTTACCCTAAAGCTCCTATTTCCACTTTCCTTGATTGTGGGCATGAAGGCTCGGGCTCCTCTTTCCATTTTCTCTGTTCCTGGGCATGAAGGCTTCCTCCTCTATTTGGAAATGATCTGTTGGATAGAATGTAACATCTCACATTCCATCAGAAGGCATCATGGTGATAATGGCATGGCTCAAGCAGTTTTGCAAGTTTTATAGTCATTGGGGTTCCTTTTCTGGTTCCAGTAGTGATTCTAGACTCTAGGTGAAGGGAGCAAGTTGTATACTGTATAGTCATTTACAAAGCAAATGAAAAGCATTTAGTGTCAAGCTTTGTGTAGGTTCTTGAAGGAGTTATATATAGATTTATTTTGTGTATAATTCTATCTCTTTCAAATGATCAGAATCATGAGATTTAACTTTTTTCATTTGTTGCATTGTTATGGTGTATGTAATTTTTCATTTAATGCTTCCTAATCCTATTATGCCCAGGAATGCAAAATTTATGTTAGTATGGAATCATATTAAGGATTCACCTCATTGTAATTGGTGGGCAGATTATAGACAGTCATAGAACACCTCCATATATATTACATAAACATCCATAACATATAAAATCATAAGAGTATTAAGAATGAAAGTATTAAACACCACAATAGATAGGAATACAACATAATTAGTAAAACATCAAGACAACAAACCAGTGCCTTATCCTAGGGCATAGAGTTTCAGTCACTTACAATTCAAGACAACCTGATAATAAACTTCAATAAGATTCATTTGCAGATAAATAGGAATGAAATTATGAATAATGCCATTACATACACAACTCAGATTCATATGTAAATTGAAAAACCCTTGACCATTCAATTCATAGTGAAAACACAAATTCAACACAAAGACAATTATGTGAAGATCTCATTGCTCAAACTGCAAATGATATTGATATTATATTCATAATGATATCAGAAAGTAAATTCACAATGTGATTCAACTATGTACATATCAAATTCTTGAACAGTTGAGCTATTATAACTATATAAGAGTTTTCAAGTTCAACATCATTGATCAATAAAAGTGGCAACCTCAACCTGAGGATTCAACAAGCTTAGGATTACTGTGAGGAATCTTGGGTAGCAACCTCAACCTGATATTTCTTCTTTGGCTTTAGCATGGCTTGCCACCTGTCCACCTCTTTGTTTGTTGGCCAACTGAATGCCTTTACCTCTTCCAACTTTGCAATTGAATCTGTCCATCTAGCATCTGTAACTGCCATGGACTCAAGAATAAACTTTGCATGGTCAACCTCAACCTTGAACAGTGAATCAAGCAGACCGTTAAGGAAATCAACATCAACCTGTTCATTTACATGCTTGATTATTTCTTCTTGCTCCTGAATCAAATCAAATTCGTTGGTCCAATCAGAAACTGATTTCAAATCTCCATTACTACCATAAATTGAAGGCACCAATTTATTATAACCTTCCCCAAATGTTTGCAATTTTTCATTTATAAGCACATCCTTCCTGTGAAAAATGCATAAGCTGCATTCATTACCTCCACCATGTCTTTAGTGTCACTGATCTTGGGAGGGAACTCGTCACTATACATCATTGCAGTATCTAGCTTATCCATTAATCTGCATCTTCCTGACCAAACATTGAACAAAGGTCCAAGAAAGCGACAACCTCAGAGGATGTTTTGCTTGCCTCTTTCAAAGAAATGTGCAAATCATGCACAACCATCAATTTGTCTTTCAATACACTAATCCTGTGTTTCAAAATTCCTGACACAACAGAGATAGCCTTGACATTTTGTTCCTTTTCAAGCTTTTCAATTTTCCCTGTGTATTCCTCCATTTTTGCAGTCACATCAGTTGGTATTTCTTGTACTTGTTCTGTAATCTATATTGGAGGGGGCTCATTTGCAATTTTTTCTTTCAACTCCACTAACTCTTCCTCCAGAGCGCCCTTCTTCATCAGTGTCTCTTCATATTTTTTAGACAAGCTAATCAATTGGGTATATGTTTCTGTGTATCTTCTTGACAAATCCTCTGTTTTTGATAAATTCATGAAAGAAACTTGAGTAAAAGATGAGGCAATCTCCGTGCCAGTTGTGTTTTGCAAGTTCCAGATTATTCTATCAGCTTTCTTTTCTACTTGGATATTTAGAAGGTGGGGCTTTTGAGTGGAGGGGCCAAAGACCAAGCAGCAAGTGTCTTTGACTTAGGATTAAATCCCGATCCTCTAATTACATCTCCAATTTCAAATTCAGTTCTAAACATTGGGTCCTCTTGCTTCCTAATCTGATCAATAATAAAAATAGACTGGATATCCTAGTCAGACATCATAATCATACCAGTACTCTTTATCAATTGTCTTGCTTGTTCCACAAATATTTCCTCCTTGTTAGGATCATATTCCTGCAGTGCCTTGACGATCTCCTCTTTCTTTTCTTCATTTGCTTCCTCTATGATCAGATTTTGTTTTAATTGATTTTGTTTCAACCTTGTCAAAAAATTTTTAAATTCATCTGACTTAATAAAGTCATCATCTTTCATGAACTCATTTGACAACATCACATGCTCATCAAAGCCTTGAGCAAGGGCTTTGTTTGTTTCTCCTTGTTCTTCATTCTGCCCTACTTCTCTAAGATGTGTCCTTATTTAATGAAAGTAGTGTCCTTGTTCTATAACAATTGCTCTAGCAGGGTCTCTCCTCACAATTGTACCGACCTCAATGGTTTTTTGTTTCTTTGCAGCTGGCACTCAGGTAGATTGAACTTCATCTCCACTCTCTACATCATCAACATACACGCTAAGTGGCCTCTTGCCATGTGAAGAATGTCCATCTTGGGGGTCTTGCTGCTGAGTAGACACTTCTAGAATTTGAGGCATTTGTTCCATCAGAGTTTCATATAAACTCAACATTTTGTTAATCCTCTCCAGGTACGGGCTATTAGGGTAAAAACCTGAGAAACTAGGGTCAACAACCTTCAATTCTGCTTCAACTCTCATCAAATTTTTCCATTTTCTTCTCCTTTCTTGTACTTCATCTTTTCTCAACAAATTTCTAACCACATATTCATCATCCAATGGTTCATGGTCCTTTATTGTGGCCCAAGGTGTCATTTTTGACATTGCAACTTTAATAAATTATTCCGGATCACAGAATCTAGACACAACATTAACCAACCTATACTGTTTAAGGAAATTGTTTACTTCATCAAAGGAACTCCTACCAATGGTAAAATCAGATGCAACCCAAAGCCTAGGAAGAAGAGAACCCTTCCTATGTTTATCAAGGTATTCTTTTTCAACTAGGGTCAATTGCCAGATAAACTCCATAAAAGCAATCCTAATTGGAACAAATTTTGATAAAATATGGGGAGGCCGAGGACACCCATAGACTCTCATCATAGTAAAGTTATCAAAAAAAAGAAAGTCCCCCTAGTTATATGAAATAGACCAGTTTGGAACAAACTGGTAAGGTCTCAAAACTCTCCTAACATTAATTGACAATCGTTCCCTATTTATTCCTAGCATTTCCATAATTGGCGAAACAATCCAATTTTCAAAGAAAAGGAAAGAAGAATGGGGAGAACTACTGTCCCAAACCTGGGTCTATCTTTGTATTGGCATTAAGACACCTAATTCTTCTTTGAAAAGCTCCAATTCTTTATCCACGAACTCAACATTATAGAACAAGATTAAGTGCATCGACAATGAATAATGCTTGAATGTAGGGCTGGGTGCACCACTTTGAATTTCAACTAGAGCATTATGAATGTGTTCAACCACATAGCCCACATAATCATAATCTTTGTTAACATCTGGGTGTTGAATGTCCATAGCCATCATCAGTAATTCAGCTGACACTGTTGAATCTCCATCAAAACCCAACACTCTGCATAATCCATAGATTGTACGATGCATATAATGGTGGAAAGGTGTGATGTCAAATGGTGGTTTGATACTCTCTGAAATTATAATCGACTTCCTATTCACCCTAGGCATGTATCTGGGGATTGCATGCTTCTTGATAACACCTTTGTATTTGTCATAATCCTCTGTAATACGCTCCAAATCTATATCTATACATGCAACACTAGTAATCTGGAAAGCTTCGACAAAGCTAGCTCTGTTAATTGAAACTAGGGCAGACTGGTTCTTTCTTTTGATTACCCTAGATACTGGGCAATAGCATTTGGCCAACTCTTTGATCAAATCCACATCAACATACACATCTGACACAATTAACTTTGCCATATTTAAATCCCAAGGGTTTGACATCGGGACACCCTTAACCCTATTTTTCCAGAAATAATGAAACAAAGCAGAACTAGTCATATTAAGTGTGGTAGGGTTTCTGCATTAGCTCCATAAATCTCTCCATGCCGAATGATTTTTATCCAAAGCAACGGAAGTCCTTGGCATCAAATCTACAAATTCATCTTTGTATTTCTTAACCATCGTTTCCTCAGTGGCACTTGCCTTGGAACCTCCACGTCCTCCTGCTCCACTTGTCGTGGCGTTGGGCTTGGGCTTGGGCTTGGGCTTGGCAATACCACTCATCGCCTGGCTCATTTTAGCTGCAGGAGAAAAACTTAACCAATTTTCTGAAATTTTCTCACACCCAACACTTTGAATTCTCCAATGTTGTTGCAGAGCTCGATTCACTGGATTACCTCGAAGATAGAATGCATTAATGAAATTATACAAAACCTCAGCTCGATCATGCAATTTATGGTATTTACTATTTGGGTTCCGTCACTTCTCTCAAGTCTCAAGTCTCATTAATTGCCACACTTGCATGAACTAGCTACTGTGGCATTAATTCAAACTTCAAACTGAAGTACTCGAGCGAAATTTGAATTCATGCCCTTCTATTTGATTGGCGATTGGCATTCAAAACTTTTACAGAACCCGACAAACAAGTCCACATGTTAGCGAGTTAGCGATAATTCTACCAAATCCTCTTAATCGCAAGCTCGCAACCCCTTTTACGAATCCTCAAAGAATCTCGCGAGTGAGCGACAACCATTGATCTAACAAAACAACTTATTTCATCGCAAGCTTGCAACTAGAAACTTAACTTGACTTAAACCCTTGCGATCCCGCGACAACAAGACACTTAACCGCCGTTGCATGCTCACAACACTTTTTGACTTAAGACTTACAAACCCGCGAGCATGCGATGACCATAAAATCAGACCAAAACTTACCTATCGCCAGATCGCAACTTAAAATGCTAAACAATCAAAACCTGCGAGCAAGTGACTTAACCGCATTGCATGATCACAAATTAAAATGAATTAACCGCAAACACCTCATGACCTTGCGATAACATAAAATCACACCTAGTCGCAACCTTGCAACATAAAATGGTATTTGAGTGCTGTCACTTCTCTCAAGTCTCATTAACTGCCACACTTGCATGAACTAGCTAGTGTGGCATTAATTCAATTAAACTGATAGAATGCATTAATGCAATTATACAAATGTTAAAATCTTGGCTCGATCATGTCAAAACTTTTACAGAACCCGACAAACAAGTCCACGTGTCAATCCCCATCTTTAATCGCACACTCTCAACTGGTTATAACAATTAGGAGAGGAACCAGCGAGTTAGCGACAATGCTACCAAATCCTCTTAATCGCAAGCTCGCAACCCCTTTTACAAATCCTCAAAGAATCTCGTGAGTGAGTGACAACCGTTGATCTTCATCAAGCCCTTCAGTCACAACCTCACAACAACATTTGTAATATTCTTTCTTTACATGCAAGTTGGCGACCACTGCAAATCTAACAAAATAACTTATTTCATCGCAAGCTCGCAACTCGAAACTTAACTTGACTTAAACCCTTGTGATCCCACGACAACAAGGCACTTAACCGCCATTGCATGCTCGCAACACTTTTTGACTTAAGACTTACAAACCCATGAGCATGCGATGACCACAAAATCAAACCAAAACTTACCTCTCGCCAGATTGCAACTTAAAATGCTAAACAACTTCAAAACCCGCGAGCAAGCGACGAAACCAACTAAGCTGCGATACCAACTACATCGCATGATCGCAAAGTAAAATGACTTAACCACAAACACCTTGCGATCGTGCGACAACATAAAATCACACCCAGTCGCAACTTCGCAACATAAAATGGTCAAGTGCAAAACATCTTGCGAGGTAGCGACAACTAAAATCCCCCAGTACTTGTAAGCTCGCGACTTAAACTGACTTGATGATAAAGGACCCACGAGCTAGCGATAACCATTAAACATGTCTGACCAACCGTTTGACCACACTTGACGTTGACATGGACAAATAAATAGAGGACAACTTAGATTTTCAACGCACAACAACTTCGGTTTACTAGCCAACTAAGACAAAAAACAAACACAAAACCCTAATCACCATGAACATCATTTTAAGCATTTAATGTAGAAATGTAGAAAGGTTCTAGCAGTAACAGTTATGCAATATGAATAATTTTATGGATCTTGTGACACAAATTGTTGCTTTTCATGTTCAACATGTTATATAATGTGGATCCAAATACCAATTTACTAATAATTCAATTGTTTAGTAATAATTCAAATTCACAATTAAAAACATGAAATAAGTATCCGTTCTACTTCTGATTGACAAATTCAAGGAATACAATATCAAAAATCATCAATGACAACTATAGTATTCCAATTTTGCAAATTGAAATTGTAATATGACTCAAGAACTGTAGTATAATTATAAATACCTATAAACTGAGTACTAATTCACTTCAGTGACTCGGTCCGACTGTTCGAGGCTTCTATATCCCAAATGGACTCAAGATCCGGAAACTGACTAGTACTAATAGGTTCATCTTCATCCTGAGTCGGGTATTCAAAAATGTCTTTGTCTTCATGCTGGCTCTGAGTCTGCGATCCATCATATTCATTTGTCTCAGCACTAGCACTAGCAGTAGCACCACCAACTTTTAAAGTGTTGCACACCCCTCGTCTTTCACGCATGGAATTCCAGATTGCTAGTGCCCTATCATACGAAAAATCTCTAACATTATAGTGGGTTACAAACAACCTCAAGCAAGTTTCCAAATTCTTGTCTAATTTGTTTCTGATCTTTGATTTCAAAAGCCCTAATGCACTAAAAACTCTCTCATCTTCCACCGACCCCAATATCATTGTTTGACATAAATCAACAAGTTTCAAATATTCTGGTATTGCAATACGCAATGCTTCACTTTGATCTATCCTTTTCCAAAGCCTTGTGATTGATCCAGGTTCAAATGGATTCTCCAAGTTAACCAACTGTTGTTTCATAACTAAAGCAAACTATTTACATTGTTTTCTAAGATGATCTGAATTTAAAATTCCTTCTATTGGCTGTCCATTGCAATATGCATCTTTTGAAAATGTCAATATCAATTCCTCTAGTTTTTTATGAAACATCTTTGTGTCATTTGGGTTATCTCCAATTGAATGGCAAAATTGAGGATACACACAACCCATGGCTTCAAGTATTTCTTCTCGAGGGAATCTTTCATGAATCTTAGTTGAAAGTTCATATGCAATAGACTTCAAATTATCGCTAACAGATTTAACAATCCTATCAAAATCTTCCTTTTTAACTGGTACTGCTCTGCCTCACTTGCCTGTCTTAGATTGGTGCATAGGTATCTGAAATCCTTTTACAAAGACCCATAACTCATTTTTTGTATTGAAATGTAAAAAAATTTCAGCATGATTCAAATCTATAAGTATCTGCCACCTAAAAAAATTTGGGC
Organism: Cryptomeria japonica; assembly: GCF_030272615.1. Lineage (NCBI taxonomy): Eukaryota > Viridiplantae > Streptophyta > Pinopsida > Cupressales > Cupressaceae > Cryptomeria > Cryptomeria japonica. Next base: position 299,140 of record NC_081405.1, read on the forward strand.
TTCGCCCTATTAGATTCTTAATATAGACCATCCAGGCTCAAGCATGTCATTTTACGTAGAGTGCTATACTCATTGATATACATAGTTCTGTCTTGGGCTTTCTTAACAAGTTTTTTCATTGAATCTAGTATGGGGAGAAGACTAGCTAAAGTTAACAGAGTCTCTATATCACTTAACTTATGTAAGAGATCAGGAGCTTTGTCTACTGTGAGGCGTTGCTCATACATTAGTCCGATCAAGGATTGATATTATGTTAGAATTCATTCCGCTAGTTCATGCAAGGAGATCCATCTGGTCTCAACATCCCTGAGAAGCTTGTTTCCTCATGTTACTCCCTCAGCAAAAATCTAAAATTCTGCAAAACATTTAGGACTTAGGCAGAAGTATGAGTGGAGCTCGTGGACCAGATCTTCAACTTTTGACACTATAGGGAAATTGCTTACAATTCTATATGCTAAATTCATTCGATGGGCTATGCAGTGAATGCCAACCATATATGGTGCAATACTAGTTTGTAATCTTGCGCAAAGATCGGTCCTTTGACTTTGCATTACTGCAGCTCCATCGACTCCAACACACACCAACTTCTTGGCAATTGTCAAGTCATCCATACCAGCAATTTCATTCAAAGCTTTCTTAACTTCCAAATATAAATTTTTTGCTGTTGAATTGCCCCTCATTTTACAAACATAGAGTAGATGAGCTCGACGGACGTGTTCTTTAACGGTATACACATGCATACAAACCCAAGAAGTGTTATCTACCACAGTAACTTCATCTATGGATAATGAAATAAATTTGACTCTTTTACACTCTCTTGTAAATTTTGCTTTTCCACCTCAGCGAGATAGTTTGCCATTTCCCATCCAGCGTTTATTGACCAATGTGACATAGGATAGTGAGGAACATTGAAAAAAGATAATAAATTACTACATTCTGGGAAATCTTTCATAGGACACCCTCTCGACATAATATGAAAAACAACACTCATCTGAACAATCTTTGCCAGGTTTGCATCTTTTGTTGCATGTTCAAGCCCAACCTTGATTGTATTTCCAAATCCACTATTACGAATCAGTGTCGTTTTGTGGTTATGCTCTTTATATTTCGTGACATACTTAACATGAAGACATTCTTCCTTTGATTTCCATCTTACTACTCATGTTTCCTTTCCGTCTATGATTTGTTTTTCTTAAACCTTACCAATATGCTTTTCTATGGTGTCAAGCTTTAGCTGCATCTTCTTCTCTCTTTTAGTTTTCCAGCTACAAATCTTACACTTGCATTCTATTGGTTGTTCATCATTGTTTGGGATCGGTTCAATGAATGGGTACTTTGCTACCCAATCAATCTTAAAACTCCTGGTCATCTCCCACTCTCGCCCCAGTTTTACTTTCTTTTTTCTTTTCTTCCTACCAACATCATCTTCAGTACTAGCATTTGCATCCGCCAATGGTATCTCAATGTGTGTATCCCTTAGAACATCTTCTACCGTGTCGGTATTGTCATCCACATTTGATGCATTTAACTCAATGATAATCCCACCTTGTGGTGGTGGTGAGCTACTGTGAATGGGTTCTGCAACTGCAGAGGTTGATGGACCATAAACTTTGCCAATTCCAAAAAAGACTTTATGGTACTATCTTTAAGTTTAAGTTTTGGGCATTTTGATGGCCTCCCAATCCCTTCAGTTTCACCACCCTGAGGAGTCTTACCCTTGTCTAACATCCCAATCCGTTCACCACCCTGAGGAGTCTCACCCATGTCTGACTGTGACATCTTGAGTCTTGACCTCTCACTATGAATTAAAAGTTAAAACTAATACTATCAATTATGAAGAAATGATTACTCACCTTTATGCCTTCTCAATTCTTTGAATCAGGAATCAAGAATGAATGCCTGGGCATGTGTTGCAGGATTGTAACTCTGGCCCTTCGACCTACAATGAACTTCAACTTTCCAACTCAATTTTCATAATGTGAATCGAGACTCGAGACTCTGAGGGCTCCCAATTTACTAATCAGACATGAACAAATTGTAAGAAAGAGTGTATTTATAGCAATCCATGATTGCATTTTTGGCAATTTGTGCGGGGCCTGGGCGTCGCAATTGCCAATAAACATTTAATTTAATTGCATTTTTGGTGAATTGCGCAGGCGTGCAATGAACATTTAATTTAAGTGGGGCGAAATGGGTCCTCAAATGCTTATAATGTTTTAATTGATATTGGTGAATTTGGCCGACGCGTGCAATGAACATTTAATTTACCATTGGCAAATTAGGTCTTGGGTACGTGGTCATTTTACTATTGTTGGCGAATAGCGGAGGTGATCTAATACCCACGTCTGAGTGTTTCCAGGCGAATATTACGGGCATGCACGTCAATGGTGTGTGGTCAATGGCAAAGCCAGTTTCTACAGTGTGTCGTTAACCCCAAAATTCTAGGCGATTTGACCATGATGGTGCCCAAGACTATTCATGCGAAATTCGCCAATTGGTGAAGATTCGCCACTAAAAAATTCCCTGATGGCAACCGGTATGGGAAATTGATGAGCAGTGTTGTCATTGATGAATACCGGATGTGATGTCAATGATGTCCTCTAGCTTAGCAGGTAACCGGTAAGGAAGAGTGTGTCATCTAGCATAATGGCCATTGGAATCATCGGTACACTTTACTGTTGACTTGTGTTGAAGACATAAGGACTGCAGACTGGTAAGTGACATGTTGGCAGTGCATAGTTGCCAACCAACAAGAGAGAAGGATGATGGGTGGCTGATTGTGATGAAGAGGGGGAATGTTACCTAAATCACATCAACACCGGAGGTGAAGTATGTGCAGGCCACCGATATGCTAGGTGGATGTCAAATAGCAGGAATCCCACCGGATAAAGATGCAGTCACCACTTGCAAAGATGAATGATAGTGAATATGCCCAATCGATTCACATGTGCCTGTTTGAAGATATGTTGCTCAAACAGGGAAGCCACATTGGTGCATTGCAGGATGCAGATGACAAGGATCCACTCCCACCGGTAAGTGGAGCTTATCTCCTATTATGCATGGAATGCATCATAGTTCTCGGAGATAAGATAAAAGAGTTAAAGGCAAGTGTTTCAAGGCTCACACTAGATCAACTGGTAAAACTCTAAGTTTTCTTAGGTGCATGAGATCAGAGATATGCACCAGATCAGCCAGATAGACATGTTGAGTTGCTAGTACAAAGATTGAAGGATATGGTTGTCACTTTGACAAATATGTTAATAACAGAACCGATCTAGTGGTGAAGAAAGGTGTTACCACAAATGTAGACAGATGGAGGTAGTTGAAGGTTGATGACATGGTGTCATCAAGGTGTTTACCAGTAAGTATGTCCACCAGTAATGCTAACAAAGTGTAGATGCAAAAGGTTCCCATCTGATGAAGATGTGCATGAGGTAGGTTGGCATGTGTGCTGACTGGTTTAGGTGCTCCATCGGAAGAGAAGCAAAGTGCAAGGGTGAAGACAGATTGGTTAGGGTATAACTAACAGAGTTCATGAACCGGTAGATGAACCTGGTTGTGTGGTTGGTCAGTGATCCTATCAAGACCGACATAGAAGACTTAGCAAAGGTGGATGTTAAAAAAAGGGGCCACATGGAGGTGAAGTGACATGTATACACAGGTCGGTGTGGTGTGTTAGTGAAGTTGTTGGCGACTAGTCCAACATTTAATGGTGACTGCAAAGCTCGAGGAATAAAATCAGAGGATTGCGGCTCGAGATGAAGGAAACATCAGAGATCCAGAAAAGACTGATCTTGCAGATCAAAGAGAGTGAAGGAAACCGCATCACACATGTGATTGATCAGACAAAAGGCCAAAAATCATGCTACAGACGACAAAAGAGAGAAGACGTGGTTCACAAGATAAACAGATGGGCGATGCTCATTGATTGAGTGCTGAACATCGATCAAGGACATGGTATCAGATTGGATATGATATGTCACAATGATCGAATTTCATATCAGATACAGATTCAGTGCATGGCGGAAACCCTAGTGTGCCAATGTTGAAACTCACATTTAGGTGGGAAAATATGGCTATAAGAGTGCGAGCCAAAGATATTGTTGGTGCTGTTGCATGAGAGAGAAAATCAGTCAAGTACTCAATGAGAATCAAAGAAGAGACTGAGTGTGTGAGTGAGAATGGGTTGAAGAGCTCAACCGACAACAATGACACAACCGGTAGTTTGCCAATAAGTCTGACAGAGGAGTGCATCGGTGGTGGTGAATCGAAAGAGAAGAGGCAAAGAAGATTGTAGAGAAGGTAAGTTGAGAATCAACAAAGATAGACAACATACAATTGCTTGAGTAAAGTAGACTGGTGGTGGCTAGCAACAGTGTGATATAAAGGTTGGAGAACCGATAGAGAGCAGAACCGACAAAGAAGAAGAAGAGGCTAAACTGACAAGGGTGCAACAAAGATTAAGGTGCAGCAAAGAGTGGATTACAATAGGAGATAAGGTTTCTGTAGTGAGAAGGTGAGGAGAGAACCGATAGAGGATTGAAGAGAGGAGAATCAAAGGAGAGACATACACGGGAGTTACAAAGTTCTTTTGTAGCAAGAAGATAAATTTTGTATTCAAAAGATGTTTTTGTAATCACTGAGTTGGAGCTTAGTGCAGGGGTTGGTGCTCCTTGGGTTGGTGCCCTAAAATAAGGGGTTGGTGCCCTAAAGCAGGAGTGGTACTCCTTGGGTTGGTGCCCTAAATGTTGTAACTGAGGTTTTCATTGTGAGGCTGGATTGGAGCAGTAGTCTCCAGCATCACTTCTCACTGAGGTTTTTCCCATCTTGGGTTTTCCTCGTACATCTAGTATTATGTGATGTCCCTTTTATGTGTGGTTGAATTTGTGTTAGTCTCCCATCTAACCGGTATGTTTTCTTTATGTTAGATCTGTTGACCGGTATACACACATAGGATAGAAAATGGAAAAGTTTGGAAATCATTGATTCACCCCCCCTCTCAGTGACATCTAGTGTTCAACATCCTTCACATAAGACCATTCTTGACAAAACCTTTAGAGAAACCTTCGTACCCACTGATTTGAACGTGGACCAATTTCAAGCCATGGTGGGATATCTCTCCACTCCACATTGCCTTACATTCACAAAAGCTAATGACATTTCCATATGCCAACCACACAACACACCCCTCTACATTGAAGCCTTTCTCCATAAAAACCGTATCAAATGAGTCTTGATAAATGGAGGAGTAGGTCCAAATATTTGTGCATTGAACACTATTAAACAATTAGGATATTCTGAACAACCTGTGAATTCAAAGAACAGATCACCATTAAAGAATATGATGACGAAGAACGCTCATCTAAGGGAAAAATAACCTTACCTCTGAGGATTGGGCCTGTCATGAGGGATGTGATTTGTCAAGTCATTGATTTAGATCTTACATACAACATACTTCTGGGACGTCCGTGGATTCATGAAATGAGATCAGTACCATCAACGTATCATCAATGTATCAAATTCCCTTATAATGGAGTTGAAGTAACAATAAGAGGTGATCCAAATCCCTTCATGTATTTTAATAACCTGCAACCAGGATCAAAAATAATAATTCTAATAAACAAAGAAGCAAATCCATCATCAGCATATGTGGATCTGGAATCACTAAAACCTTCTACATCAAAACAAGTAGAGCTCAATGAAAAATTCAAGGTTAAAGACATGAGATGTGGTGAGTATATCTTTCATGTTGATCGATTCCCACTATCTCCTAAGACATTTATTCGACGGGAACAACCTACAAACATTTTGCAATTCCAAGGAATTGGGTGTGAACAACCTAATGTTGTGGCTACTAAGTTTGAATGCAAATCTCCTCTAGTGGTGCAAGCAACTCTTGATATCAATGGTCCTAAGAGTGGTGCCAACGAAGAATCTATTGAATATATCGCCAACCCTCTTGAGAACTCATATAACCTTACCATATCATCCTCTCATTCCATTTCCACTCTACTTCTAGACTTGGATCAACAAGAATTACAAAAACCCTTACTCATTGGGGATAAAAAATTAATATTTGAAAAGAAAAATCTAAAAGTCAAAAATAAAGAGAATTCCTTTAGTCCAAATCAAAATCAAAAGCTATTGGAATCTGCAAAAATCAAAGTCAAGGATAAAATCCTATGAAGGGAAAAGAACAAGAGTTGATCTCCCCTAATACCAAAATAACTGGGGGCAAAAGTTCTAATATTTCAAGTAAAAAAGAATACTTGTTGATGCTAAGTCTCCATCATGCCATCCTACTTTCACTTCTTTTCACAACCATAAGCCTTCACAACTCATCCAATTGTTCCACATATACATTCCCTTTTGGCGATACATCACATCAATGGAACTTTAATGGAACTTCCTCAAAGGAATTTGTTGTTCATGATGCCCGAACTTCTTTAGGTGACACGCATATGAGTCAACGTAGTTCACACATTAGTAATTCTACCTTAGTTCCTTCATCATGGAAGACAATCAAGGGAGCAAGACATCATTTTGTCAAGGAATGACACAATTATAACTACAAAGTAAAGCCTCACGCATTTGAGGTGGGTGACTTAGTTCTCAGAGAGAATCCTGAAAATCAGCAAGACAGAGAGAAGAAAGGCAAGTTCGAACCAAATTGGCTTGGTCCTTATGTTCATCACAACAGTCTGTGGATCACATGCATATCAACTCTCAACACTAGATCGAGAACCTTTGGAGGATCTGATTAACAACATGCACCTTCGTAGGTTTTACACATAGTTTTTCAGAATATCCCATTGTCAAAAATACAAAAAATAAAATAAAATAAAAAATACAAAAAAAAATCATAAAAATAGAAAAAACGTTACTTGGTGAAAACCTAGCAAACAGGCGCCTTGTAACACAAAAAAATAAAAATTGAAAAAATTGAAAAAAAGTAAAGAGAAAGAAATCCGTCCAATGGTAAAAAACCACTTCGGTGGTGCCCTGGGCAAGTACCATGGTGAAAAACAAGTTACCGACACCATGTTTATAGACATTGCTCGTCCCTCCTTCAGGATTCAATTTCATCCTTTCATTTTGCACACACTCACAACCTACTCCTCCATAATAAATTTACCGATTCCCATCATGGCTTGTTATTGATCTACCTAATATTAGTTAGCCATTCATAATAAACTTCCTTTTTTGCCCCTTTTCTGCCATAATAAATCAGGTCCAATCTGTAACTGGGGAAAAACCCTAAATCTAGTGATGGAAGTGGTATCACATGTTTTGAGGAATATCATCTTTTTATTCCTCCTTTCCGCGCATAAGCTGCAATAAAAGGTCATTTGCATCGCTAATCCATAATAAATATCCATTCTTCTTTGCAATAAAGTATCAGTTTCATGGATTCAGTCAGTTTCAAATGAGACAGAAGCAACAATGGGCTTTCAAAAAAATCAAATCTTTCAGCAGACTTGGGCAACAACAAGGTTTTCCCGCATAATCTGTCCTTTATCAGGATAACTACATTGTGACCAAATTAAACATGTTAACATATGTGGCAAGAAACACAAATAACTTGAGGATTTCATTGTGTACTGGTACCAAGTCTTGGTTTTATTTTGATTTTATCTTTTTGTGACATGTCTTTTAGCTTTCCCAAGATGTATTTAACTAGAGATTCTATCTCCAGGATGTCTTTGACTAGAAAGGCGAGGATGGGATATGTTTACCTACTATTTTGTTGTCCGTGGATTGTCTCTTAGTAATGCTATGACTTGTACAAGGATATGAGGACATTGTGAGTCTAGTATGAACCATGGCATTCCTTGTTTGTAACTGTCTGATCTTCATGCAAATTGGTACAATGACTTTCCGGGTCGAACCCATACCTAGATTGTCATAACCTATTTGCCATAATAAAGCTCAATGATGATAATAGCACAAGAAGCTCTTTCACTTCCATATCTTCTACCTCCCATCCCCCCTTTTTCAACCGTCCCTTCTTGAGTCCATGTAGCTTGCTTTCATATGACTGAGTATAATGACACGCTAAAATTATTTGCATTTCATATAGTTTTCACCTACATCACTACATGTTAGCACATAACACACATGCATTTAGAAATCATGACGACATCACATCCTGCATACATCATTAATATAAGTATTTGCATTTTCATATAAAACATAAAAAGAGAAAAATCACATATCATGTATCTCACCATGTAAATAAGTCATAACGATACATCCATTTGCATTTTACATTTGCATCATGCATAGCATACATATAAAATCCAGAAAAGAACAAAAATACATTGCATTCCATCATGTACATATCCATCACATTAAGCATCATAAGCATCATAGTATCATAATAAAAATAGATATCCATAAAACATGCATCATCATATAGAATGATTGCATCACATCATAAAATCATCATAAAGCATATAGAACATCAAATAGGAACACATGCATATAGCTTCTGCAAGGATGGATCATCAAATATATATATCAAAAATAATATCAATGTCATGATACAATGATGTTAAAATCTCATATGGCTACAAAATCACCCAAAGGTGTCTATATCATCATACAAAAACTGATACAAAATGGGATCCTCGAGAGCTATGATGATGATCCTCCCTTGGAGCCAGCTGGCCTCGGTGGAATCAAAGAACTCAAAGTACCTGCCCCTGGATCACCTCATCTATCCCCTCCTCCCCCTGGTGGTGAAGGTGGACCCATGACCTCACCACTAGATGCTCCCTTCCTGTCTCTACCTATAGTAGTCGAGTGGGAAGCTCTCCTATAGCTCCTTGGCCTCAACTCTGGAGGTACGATTGCATAGTAGAGGTTCCTCTAGTAGGCTATCTCATCACCTGCCTAGAGGCAAAAAGAAAATCCTAATGTTGTATCACCTGCAGCTGTAGCCCTGGCAACCCATATGGTCTCCTTAGTGGTCGTATATCTTTGTATAGCTTCGACCCTCTCTCACTGCATGTCTACTAGTTGTCGCCTCAATCGAGTCACATCCCTCTCGAGATCCTCGATCTCATCGACTTGACCCTATGTGAGCTCTTGTAACATGAGTAGCTCATCCTCCTCCTGTCTACCCTACTATGGGGCATCTTGTCCCCATCCTCGTCTCTGTCCCTATCCTCATCTTTTTCCCTGTTGTACCTATACCTAGGTTGCCACCTATAATTCATGTCCCCCTTTGCCCCTTTGTGGTCTCGGTGGTCTTCCTCCCTAACTTGCCTCTCCACCTCCCTCAAATCCCTCTTCCCTCCCTCCATCTCTATCTCCGCCTCTGCCTCTCACCATCCTCCTAGCACCCCCTCTCTTCCACCTCCCTCCACCCCCATCCTCATCATCATCCTCCTCCTTTACTGTAGGAATGGGCTCTGCTGGATCTGGGAGTCTATGATGCAGTCAAGGTAGGGAGATCCAATGAAGGACAACCCATCCTTGCAACCTAACACATAAACCATGCAAAACATACTGGTAACTAGTAGCACAATGCCATAAATAGCAGAAAGAGAAACCTGTAGCAACATAAAATACATAACCGGTAAATAATATGAACAATTCTTATTACAGTTTGAAGAATTACACATACCACATGCTACATTGCAGTCCATAATACAAACAATGCTTACTACACAATTACAAGATTTGCAGATCATCCACATATGAAATCGACCTCCAGAAATAGTCTGTCTGTTCTACCCTAATCCGAACCTCAGTCCATCGGATCAGAATCTCACCAAATCTACATCTTCGCTCCATCTCTAAACTATGTCTTCTATCCTCTAACTTCTATCTTCTATAAGGAGTAGGAAAACCAAGGCGGTCTACCTCTGCCTGATAAATCCAAAATGAATCTTCAACTAGTCTGTCCTTCCACTTCACAAGATACTCCTTATAGAAGACAAAAGTTAGAGGATAAAAGAAAAAGTTTGGAGATTGAGCCCTATTTTGTATGTTCTACCAGGCTTGTGAGCTGGTTATGTTGTACCCCTATTGTTACTTGCTGGTTGTAATCAATTTTCATGCAATAAAACAATCTGTTTTGCATTGCCTCCATCATATATTTGTGTTTCTATTGTGTTTACTCTTGTTGATCGGTCTGGATTGATCTCCAAATGAGGCCACTCCTCATCGGTGACTGCTTCAAGTGGTAGATCACTGACCCCCCTGAGGCAGTTGCAAGTACCTACTGATAGATCGTCGAACTAGATCAAGTGATGGGATTCACTTTTCAATTAACCCCGAGAGTCTAATGTAGGAGCACCAGTCTAGTTCTTACCGATTGAGTAGTTTTTAGTGGAATTGCTTGAGATCGTGGCATTTTTTCCTATTTGCAAGTTTAGCATTGTAGTTTTGGGCTTATTTCCTTGTGTTTATGGTCTTTGTCATGTTCAAGTTTCATGGCATTTGGATTTAATCCCAGTGAGATTGATTTCGGTATTGGCCCGATTGATATGTTCTTACCGGTTATTCTGGCAATGTGTTGAGCAAAGTTGGATTGGGTTGCAATTGATCTCCATGACTTGTGGATCGTTGATTTATGTTTCTTGTGCCGTGTCAGATGTTCCCAGAGGACCGCACATTGTTTTATGCATTTTGGAAGTTGTTTTTAGTGATTTGAGCTGACATGTTACTGTTGCACGTTTCATGTGCCAGTTGGTCTTTGGGTCGACTTGATTAAGTTGTTATTACTTACGAATGGTATAAATGAGGGTTTGCGAATTATTTATGAAGACAAAAGTTAGAGGATAGAAGACATAGTTTGTAGATCGAGCGAAGATGTAGATCCAACAAGATTCTGATTTGGTGGGCTGAGGACAGAAGGCTGAGGTTTGGATTAGGGTAGAACTGACAGACTATTTTCAGAGGCCGATCTAATATGTGGATGATCTACGGATCTTGTAATTGTGTTGTAAGAATTGTTTGTATCCTGGACTGCGATCCAACATGTGGCATGTGTAATTCTTCAGACTGTAATAAGAATTGTTCATATTGTTTATCGGTTATGTATTTTGTGTTGCTATTGATTGTTCTTTCTGCTATTTTTGACATTGTACTACCGGTTACCGGTATGTTTTGCATGGTTTATGTGTTAGGCTACAAGGATGGGTTGTCCTTCATTGGATCTCCCTGCCTTGACTGCATCAAGTAACCAAAAAAATAAAATCTTTTTGTTTTGCTTTCTATTTGCAGTTTCAACTTTTCTTTCTGTGTGTTCTGGTTTTGGCTCACTGGATCTTGTGGAGTTAGATTCTACTTGAAGACTTGATCATATTTCTTAGTTCCAGACCACATCGCATTTGGATCATTTTTTGGCAAGATATCGCTATCGATTTCCTTGATAGTTTCCTGTTACCGGTTGACAGTTCTTGTTACCGGTTGCCTAGACCTATTTTGGTGATCTACCGGAACCCCTTCCGAAGCTTGCAGAGCCTTGGGAGTTGATTATGATGTTCCTTTGCATGTGGCCGACCTTTTCCCACTATCTACACTTCATCCTTTGGATTTTCTAGAGGAATCTCTTGGTGGAGGCCAACCCTGTTAATTTTACACGTTAGGTCTTGTTCTTCGGGTTTTGATCCCTTTTTGGACTAACTAGATCCTTTGGATCGCATATATAATTGTAATTTCACATTATAATGTAAGCAATCGAAGAATGAGGTAGTGAGATGGTGCATAGAAGATAGATCTTAAGATTCAAGGTCTTGATTGTGACCTATTCTGTATGTTCTCCCAGGTTCGTGAGCCGGTTATGCTGTAACCAGGTTGTTACCGGTTGGATGTAATCAATTTTCATGAAATAAAAAAATCTATTCTACATTGCCTCCATCATATCTTTTTATTTCCATTGTGTTACTCTTGCTGATCAGTCTGAATTGATCTCTTTGAGGTCCCTCCTCACTGGTGACTGCTTCAGTCTAGGAAAAGGATGAGCTGCAAAATATGTTGCATACTCATCATCCATAACTGCATCAATAACATTTGCCAAAATATTCCACGATATCGGTACCATCTGCTCAAACTGTGTAACTTCCGCATCATATGACAAAATGGGTCCCTTGCGGCTCTGCTCCATAATTGTCTGAGCAAATCACCAGAACCCTGCGACATCCTCTACTGATGGCCAAATTGCCTGCATACCCTGTCAATCAGATGTCTATCCAAAATATACAGAGCTCGCCCAATCAAATATCTGCTCTTGAAACAAAATGGCAGCTTTGTCGCATCCTCCTCCCATGCCTTGTAGTCTAAGTATGGCCTCCATATAACACTATCAATATCGTCTATAACTCTCCTCTAGTAATCTACCTTCCCAATCCGTGGCTGGGAAGTAATCATACTATATAGATGTGCATAAGACTTCTCGTGTCCTCTGAATCTAAAGTGAATAGGCCTAGTCACAACAATATGCTCATATGCCCACACCTATAGCAGTGTAACCACACACCCCAATCCGCAACCATTGAGGTAAACAAACTGGTGCAGCTCATGGTATAAATGTGCCAAAATACATGGCCCCCATGCAAATCTCATGTGCTTTGTCACGAGGATCTCCAAAGTCCTCCCCCATCCGATAGCTAACCTCCATGTCGCCCTGTTGAGACATAAGGAGCCGCTGATCATCCCTCCTACCAGTGATAACTTTAAGAAACCCCCTCTCAAAACATTGTATAGAATCTTGGTGAATATTGAATTTTTTTTTAAATAATGACAATTTTCATTGGCGAATCTTCTTTTTTTAAAGAAAAATATTAATTTTATTGGCAATTTTTTTTAAATCAATTTTTTTGGTAGAAAATATTGGTGGATCTTGGAAAATAATAAGAGTATGCATTAATTATTATTGCAAATCCTTTCATTTAAAAAAATAGTTTTTTATAGCAAAGTAGAGGCCTAAAGGTGGAAATCATTAATGAGTTTAAGGGGTAGACTCTACTTTATTTAGTTTCTACCATTAATTTAAAATAATCTAATAGCCCTCTTTTTATTTTGTGAGATAAAATGTACCAACAATTTGTAATACTCATGGGGCAAAAATTTGATTTTAGACCATTGATTTTTATTGAGTTCAACTATTTAGAAGCAATTTCAAACCCCATGAGCATTACAACTTGTAGGTACAATTTACCTCATGGAATACAATGAAGGTCACTAGATTACATTTTAAATCAATGGTGGCAACTAAATATTGTTGATATAACCCTAATGTAACTAATAATTATGATATATTATTAGCGAATTAATTTAGATTTCTATAATAAATTATAAAATGTTGGTGAATTTGATCCAATCATGTATTGAATATTGTGGCGAATCTTTGCGTCAAAAAAATTAATAAAATAAATTCTTTGGCGATTTAAATAACACCAAAATAAAAAATTGTAAAAATGTGGCAATTCGAGTCACCTTAAAAGTTGAACTTATTAGCCAAATTTTGAATCCCAAATTTCAAAAAATAGCCAATTGGCAAATATTAGCCTATAAAAAAATCTTTGCCACCTACCACACCTGCTAGCCTCTGTCTATTGGAATGCATAACATCCTAGCTCAGGTGTCGCGGTCTCAACTCTAGATCTGGGTCTGCAAATGCTCATTAGAGTGCATCCCTATCTCCCTCTCGGTCATAAACCACGAGCTCCCCATGGATCAAAACTCACAGTATCATGTATGCATCCTCTAGAGTGATTGACATCTCACTAGTCGGCAAATAAAACATGCATGTCTCTGAGTGCCATCTCTCTACAAGAATAGTCATCAATCCAGTGTTCATCCTATCTCTGACATGTAAAAAATGTGTCTCAAGCCCATAGCCTCAGTATCAGCACACTCCTCAAAGGTCAACTCTAGGCACAATCTCTGAGTCACAAGGAATCTCTCTCTAGACTCTATCTAAGGCAAACACTCCTGCATTCAGTCAAACCAATCATGTCAATCCTAGTGGTACTAATGTTCATCACATAATGCTACTTCTATCCTAGTGCTTATGTTTATCACATGGTGCTACATCCTAGCGTATATGTTTATCACATTGCACTTGATCCTATTTTTCTAGAGCACTCGTTGGATTTGATCAATTCAACGACTTATCCTATACTCAGCTTAACAAACCTACCCATTTTAGGGAACTTGTCGAGTGAATCCTCTCAACAGCTTATCTAATTGGCAAAGTATGTTTATCACAAAATTGTCAATTCTAGCCTATCCTTCAGTTTGTCTTCCCTAGGGCACCCATTGAGTGAATCCTCTCAACAATTTATCCAATTGACAACGCATTTTCATTAGAGAACTGTCAATTTGTGCTAATACTAGACACAAACGCATTTCTGCTATGCAAATGCACTTTTATCCTACCTATATGCGTTTTAACAACAAAAACGTGTTTTCTTAGCACATACACGATATTGTTGCATGTATACATGCCTTAATCTCACAAACGTGCCTATTTATCACAGAAGTGGCTCTGTTATGCATAAACACACTTTGTAGACGTATACATGCTTGTTTATCATAGACGTGCCCATACCTATGCGTAGACGCAATTACAAACCTAAACGCACCCTAAGCTGACCTAGATGTGACCTTTCACCCTAGACATGGACAAACCCTAGCATAGACGCATTTTGTACCTAAATACCGACTCTATGCTTTTGTTTATCTATCCCAAAGTGCATTAATTAAGGCAATAAATGCGAAAATGTACAAAGTGAAGTTAAGGTACATACCAACTCACCCATGTCATCTGGCCTCTAGAACTGTCAGACGTGATCAAACCTATGTAGCCTAACTTCCATCTCTCTTGCTCTGCTGACTACTCTCTAAGCTCTAGGTGCTCTAATATTCTAAATGTTGTGGATGCAAATGAGGATGCTTTCCTTGTGGCTTATACATATAGGTTTCTTAGCCCCAGTCTCTTGTGTCAGCCTTTTCTTCCCGAGTCAGTCCCTATCTTGTAAATATTTCTAGCCTTTCTCTCTTATTGAGAGTTTGTTTGTATCTTTTTCATCCAATCTCTCGAGGGGGCATATCATGCCCATCATGTGGTAACTTTGTATCAGTTTATCTTACCTTCTTTGAGCTAATGCAACAAGTTGCATTGTCTCAAAGAGGGGCAAAATGTAGACACCTAAAATTGTCTTGTCTAATCAAATAAATATTTTATTTATTTAATTATTTTATCCTAAGTCATCTATTAATTAAATAAATCTTTATTTATTTAATTAATTCATTTAATCCTCTTCTAGCCCTTTTCTAATTTAAATAAATACTTTTATTTATTTAAATTCTCCTTTTCCTAAATTAAATAAATATTTCTTTTATTTAATTGATCCCACTTCTTCTATTAATAAAATAAATATTTATTTATTTAATTGATTCATTAGCTTTTTCTTCTATGACACATTTCACTTATCTCTTTATCCTCTCTTACCTACCCCCTTCATCATTTTATTATTTCTTCTACCTACCCTTTAGTCATAGCCAACCATTTATCCTCTTCACCTTTTAATCTTATCCCTCCATTTCCTAAAGTGTTCTATATAAGAGAATACTCCCTTCATTATCAACCCTAATCACCAAATCAGCCAATCAATCTTATGCAAATATAATAAACAAGATCAATGGGGATAGGAGACAATGGAGATTGAAACCCTACTTGACATGTGAATGGTAATATTGTTCATTTTGTTGATTTACATGATCTTAGGTATCTCTATTGGTGTATGGTGAATGTTTGGCTGAAGAACTAGGGTTTGTTGTGGTTGGATCTTTAAGGTTTTACAATAAGTTTTCATTGTCATTTTTTCACCGTATACAATAACAGTAAGACAAACTTTAAACAAACTTCAAACTATATTTGATCAAAATGATCAAATTATCAAACAGAGTCTTTTTCAATTCCATTCCACCAATCTCCCAGGATCCACGTGCCCTTAACAGCTTAGACCTCTTTCCTAACCATCCCCTGTCATTTCAGACACAAAACAGTCAACATTATTATAGTTTTTGGTAATTTATCAATCCTAACTTCTTTTTCATATTTTATTAAATATTAAGTCTTCAACAAATGGTGGCAGGAAAATAGAAAAATATAAAGGTAAAGAGGAATACTACTAAGAAGTTTACTGGAATGATGTGTTGTCATTGATGTCAATATATTCTTTTGTGTATTCCAGTGTTGTAGTCAGATTAAATGAATTGGTTTGGCTAGTGTGTTGCAGTTGAGTTATTGCGGTTTAATGAGTTTAGAGATACTTATCTCTAGTTGATTCAACAAAAGTTTTAGTGGTTTGCATGATGATTTGATTGAGTTATGAGGTCCGGTATTATGGTTGGTTATTCAATTGTTCATGTTATTCAGTATTCTGGTTTGTGCTCTGCATTGCTCCGGAATTGCATTATCTTGGTTTGCAGATTTGGTAGAGTTTGGGACGTCCATATGTTTCCTCAATTTAGATGTTTCGTCATTTGGAAGTCCGCAAGTGAATCTTTCAGTTTGACAATCAATATAGTGTGTGTTCTTGAGGTTCAATATATTGATAATGGAGATTCTAGTAAGAAGAATTGTTGCAGTTGTTTTTGGTATGATTCAAATTGATTGTGGATGTTTCTAGATCATGTTCTATCCGTGTTGATGGTCCACATTGATCGTTGTGTGCGTTATTGATCATTTTCTTGATCCAGTGGTGTTCTTCGTGTTATGCGACATTATTTGTGATTGTAGCGTGTTGCGGATGTTCGAGGCGTAATTCTTGGCTGTGTTTCTTGGTTGTGGTACTGATTGGGGTCTAGACTATGTCTTAGCTGACATTGTTTTGGTCCACATGCATTGTTGTAGCATGTGAGGTTAATATTTTGTTATTTGTGTGGAGGGTTGAGCTGACATTGAAATATAGGTTGATGATTTGTATAAATATATGTAATATTCATTTGTGAGATGTATATGCATGTGCAAATATTGATTTGATCTTTCAGTAGTAGAGGAGAAGTGTGAAAGAGTGTGAAATAGTGGAAAGATCAAAGTTTGAGTATATGTGCTTAACTGAAATTGTAACCAGGCAAGTGGAGATGCTATTTCTTCAGTTCATGATCATCCAAATGTAATCTGAATCTTTTTGTAAGACAATGAGTCTTCCTCAGGGTCGTAGCCCTTCTTGTTTTGTGATTTGAGTAGTGAGCTCTAGGCAGTGTGGCTGAATGCCTGTGCAATCCCCATTGTAATATTTCACTTACTCCTAACAAGGTATTATCTCATTGTGGGTAGGTTCCCACCATAGTTTTTCCCTTAACTTGGTTTTCCACATCAAAAATCTTGGTGTTATGTGTGTTATTGATATGGTTTTTATTTGTGCTTTCATTACTAATTATCATATCTAAATATATATTTGAGTTGTGTAGAGTTTGTAAGAAAACTAATTCACCTCCCCTCTCAGTTTGTTGCCTTGTTGCCAACAAAATATAAAGGTAAAGAGGAATATGTGGAGTAAAAATAATGGAATTTCCTTTGCTCATAAACAATCACATCAAGTGAGTAGGAGATTAGGCCCCGTGTCGGCCTACTTAAAAAATTTAAATATTTTTGGGGCAATCAAGTGTAAAAGGAGGTCTACCCTTCTCATTTGAAGACCGAATCTAAGAACTTATGAGAGCCTCGTTCAATATTTCAAATTCAATTCAAGTGAGAAAGTAATCAAACATTCATCAAGCATTAGAGAAGAAGTGAACAAAAATTCAAGCATCAAAGATGGCATCCATGATCAACCTTCTATGAAGACATTCTGCAAGACATCTTAAAACCCTTGCATGAGGGTTCAAGCAATCTTCATCAAGGCATACATTTTAATTACAAGCATTTAATTTTAGATCTAGTCTTTTGCTCAAAAGGAAAAAATCTTGCTGCAATATCCATTACAATTACCATTTTAATTTCAAGGTTAATTCCTAAGCCAGGGTTTGACCCAAGGCAAACCCCTATCCACAATCTTTTTCCTCTCTTTGTGTGCGTAGGGAATCAACTGAAGAGCTATACTCAAAATTTTTAACAGAGTCAAAGATGATGAATAGGTCCAAATTTTGATGGAGTGAAAATTGGATGACCAAGGCAAATTTTTGCTACCTAGACTCGAAAAATCAACCCAAACTTTTAGGATCAGGTTTCTGATTCTTTTCTTCTACCCAAATACCTATTTGTGGCTCTATTGGATACACGTGGCAATCTATTTTTACTATTCCATCTCAATTATTCATTACTCTATCCTAATTTCACAACTTACATTCAAATTTCAACTAAAGAGGGTGGTAAGCAAAACTAGTGAATCTAATTAGAATTTCAGCCCTTTTCCTATTTGGACTATGGCTAGATCTATTAGATTCACCACTATTTTAATGTTTGGTTCAATAGGTAAGATTATTGGTTTTATTATCTTAATTGATAAAACCCTAATTTTTCCTCACCAATACACTGTTAAACCCAAGGGTTTCTACCCTAGGGATTGCAAAAATACAAGCCAAAAGCTCTTAGAGCTCAAGAGAAAATAATAGAAATAATCAATATCAAAATGAATCCCATTCTACCTTTTTATAGCCCTCTCATGAACTTGCTAGAAGTCCTTTCAAATTCCCCTCTCGTTTTAATATTTAACTCTAGAAAAAGGGAAATAATAAAGTGACCCTAATAATCATTTGTTGACATAAAATAAGTCACTTCAATGACCTTATAAAATAATTAAAATAAGTCATTATTAAATTTTTATTTTTTTTTGACAACTTTATTCTAATCATTTAATTGAATTCTATGGTCCAAATAAAGGGGATATTATAATTTTCTTGCACACCCTATTTCGTCTTTTAGAGTGACTTTGCATGGTGAATTATCATCATGCTAGGAGGTGACAAGGATGTTTTTTTCCTCAAATGAGGAGGCATGTATCCCACTTAGTGGTAGAGCTTATCTATCATGTGTTGGTATCTTTAGTAATGTGTAAGAGGTTATGACAACTTATGACAAATGATAGATTCCTATGACAAGTTATGACATGTAAGAACTCGATCCTATGATAGAATGTACAAGTGTCAAGAGGCATCCTTGTATGGAGAAGTTGGGTGCCCAAGTTGGGTAATGATAGGCTATAAGTGAATCAACTATTAATTGTTAGTTATGGTAGATTCTCTTACGATTGTAAGTGTTGTCAGTAATGACAAATTATATTATAATTGTAAGGTGTGTAAGAGCATCTTCCACACATATTTATGGAAAATTATGGGTGCCCACGTTTAGAGGTGTGTAAGAGGGACTACATAATCTTGTACAAGAATTGTTTTCATGCTTATAGGTGGTTGAAAAATTTGACACATGGATTTAGATGGCCATTTCTACTAGCTTGACTTGGAAACTCCCTCCTTTCTTATTTTCCTCTATATATTGGATATATTCGAGGGTATTTAATATGTTGTAATTTTTTAGGTATTGTTATGCTACCAAGATAGCTCAAGATTGTGCCACTAGAAAGTCCTAAGAAGAAGACTTGCTTTGAAAGTGATTGTAAAAGTTCTATTATTTATCCTAATGCATTGAGCAAGCTTTTGGAGTCTGGGTTTTTTCTCCTAAAAGGGTTTTTCCAACATACATCTTGTGTTATGTTATTATTTATTTGTTGCATGTTGATTTATTCACAATATGTGCATCTCCTTATTGTAATTGTTAAGGGTTTTAAGACAAATTGCACTATATCCTCTCCTTAGCTTGGTGTAGTAAGAATTTTTGTGTACCTTGCTATTGGCATGTTGGCATAACTGATAGAGATGATGATGTACAGGTAAATGATGATGTTGATATGAGGAGATTGATGGACTGTTGGTGATGATATATTGATGGACTATTGGTGATGATATAATTGTGATATGATGCTTTATGATCAGTTATTTATGTTGTCATTGGTGGAAACCATGTTTGTTTATGTTTGGTATATTATCTAAGTTATCTAAGTTTAGCCTAATTGGTAATGAATTGAGTTGGACAACAAAACTGCTAAGTAGTAGTCAACCTATAAGCAGGAACATAGAAGAAGATGGTTGCGGTAGAGATTTGTGTTGAGTTAGGTGTTACGGTTTGGAATGTATGCTTATCACATTATAATGAGTCTATGATAGGTACCACATCATGTTTGGAGAGCCAGAAGTTATGTCTGTAATTGACTGTTATATATTCAGTGTAGAGTTTGAGAACCGGTAACAAGATTTTTAATCGGTGATGTTTTATGGTTTGGCGGTGGATCTTAGTGGTGACGTGTTAGAATCCATGCGAAGTGATAAGATGTTGTTTGAGCATGACCAAGGAGCAAATTTCTTGGGAAACAATGAAGTGCTTAGCAGAATGTTATAAGGGTTTGACAGCTTATCAGATCGATGTGCGATGATGTGTTATGATCATTCAACGACTGTAATTGTCTTGAAATTTGTTGTAATGATATGTAACGATGATATGTAATGACTTGTAATTATCCAATATTATATGAAATATAAATTCAATGTATTTTGAATGTTTTTAGGGTTATGTAACTAACCTAGTTGAAAAGTGTATTTAGGTCGAGTTTGAGAAGATATTTTATGTCGGTGATAAGAGAAGGAGAGTGTGTCAAACCAGATTGAGATGTGTGCATGTGGTAAGCAGATTGGAGCCGAAATGGATCTGTACTAGCAAGCAGAGAGTGTTGTGATCAGGTCATTTACCTGTTGTTCCCTAACAATTACAACAGTATTAAAATCCCTTTATCGGGTAGGTCCTAATAGGCCTGATATTGTAAATCCCTTCACTAAATGACTCATTAATTTGGGTTTAAATCCTTTAGCAAGGTTACTCCTAATAGGGTATATCTCCTAATAGAGCTGAGGTTAAAATCTCTTCACCAGGTGACTCCTAATAAGGTCTTCTCTTAATCCAGCATTATTGTAAAGCTCCTAATCGGGCTAGGCCTTTACCAAGGCGCATTCCAAAATAGTGCAAATTTTGTGGGTACCAATTCCCACCGTGGTTTTTCCCATTTGGGTTTCCCTGTGAAAAATATCAGTGTTCATATGGTGGTTGATTTTTTTATGTGTGGATTTGATATCATTACATTGCTTACATGATGCTGAACACATGAATGTGTAGTTTGGTAAATATGTTTTAAGTGATTGATTGAGTAGTTACCGATACTGGTTATGAACTATTTTTGAGAAGTATTTTCAGATTGATAAAATATTTCAGTTTATTGCTATTACTGATTCACCCCCCACTCTCAGTAATAACTGGATCCTCACAATAACGCTTGCTTCCTTTCATAATAATATTTTGATTAGCTTTTTTTTATAGGGATGCTATTAAAACTATTTGCATTCCCAGAAATCACAATGATTTTAAAGGGTTAGAAAATTGAGTATCTAGTATCCTAATGACATAAGACTCCACTAGAGACTCCCCTATACTCTTCACTTTTTCTTTGTATTTTTCCTTCCTACTTTGATAATTTATTTGTGCCTCCCTTCACGATATGGTTTTTACAAAGTCCTAACATAAGAGGAGCTGTGTTTTTATTATCATCCTTTCCCATAATCCTCTCATGTGATTTAATAGAACATTAGTCTCATTATCTTCTAACTAGTTATTTGGCATGGGAATAGAGTGCTCCTAATTTGCATGTTCCTCAAGGTTATGCGATTGTGAGTACTCTAACTCAAGGTGACTAGGGGGATTTAAATATGGAAAAGAAGGGGGATTGATACTTGGATCTAAGTGCCACTAGTACATTCGGGGCTAATTTCCGATGACCTATCGTCAAAATTTGACTGTTTTTGTCAGAATGCCGACAAATGAAGTTGTTGAAAACTCATCGTCGGACTTCCCGATGATGCCATTGAACGTCAAAATTCTAATGACATCGTGAACTCTTCTAACGGTGGCCATGATTTCTCCTCCGACTAAAAATGTTGTCGGATGGCCGTCAGAATTTTGACACTCCCCCAGTATTACGCATCAATGATCGTCCGATAAGGAAGTGTCGTCGGACATACAACATCCTCATCAGATGTTTCTTTAGTTGGCATCGGAATTCCGATGGCAACCAGAAACTTTACACTGACGAGAATGTTGTTGGTCCGACAGTATGTCCATCGGTGTAAAGTTTAGTTGTCATTGTAATTTCGATGGCTATTTATTTTTAAAAAAAAAAGAAAAAGTTTTTGATTATTATCTAGATGTAAAGCACGCCTCATTGATATGTACAGGGAATGGTATTCTATCCCCATCAACTACCAATAGGGGGCATAGGTTTCAAGCTAATATGAGGCACACCATGGTTAAGATGGTCCAACTCCTAAGAGGACTATATGAACCACTGAGTATTGGTAAACCTATTAAAAATGGGATCAAAGGGAGAAGATCTGGTGCTGATAGGGAATTAGATAACCCAAATACAAGAGCCTTTAAAGCCAATTTTCTGGAGAAGGAAGGGACGGCACCAATGGAAGAAGAGAAACCCAATCAGGGAGATGAAATGACTTTATCTACTTTATCTAAGTTAGTTGTTCTTGTTCTTCTTTGTTCTTTTCATAAGTTAGTTGTATGAGTCACATTTGGTTTGCAATGACTTTATCTACTTGAAACCTACTCTAGTTTCCATTTTAGGTTATCAACCTAATGGGAATGGTACAACTCTATCTTGCTTGTTACTTGTAGGGATATTCCTAAGGAATCCCTACAAGTCATTTGTCTTATTTGATTTGTCTCATCTCATTTTATTTATTCTAAATATGCAGAATATTATATTTTCTCTGTATGAGGATTGTGGCAATTTGCACACACATAGGATGTTAGATGACATTCTTAGACTTGGGAGTTACATTTGCAACTTCACTCTCACCTTTATATATTTGAGGTGCCTCTCTCATTTCTTCATGGAAACATTTCTATGCTAAGCTCACTCTCTCTTTCACATTGTATTTGTGGTGAAGGATTGAGGGTTTGATATCTCCATGTATAAGACATTTAAGGACAACAAGATTGAATATACACCATGTTCAATGAATAGAGATTAATTCACCTTATGTTTGGTGATAGAGAGATGTGTGGGGGCCCTGTGCATCCGATCAACAAGGTTGGATATCATGTTGTAAAGGGAGAACACAAGCACTATTGATTGTTCTAGAAGGACAGACTGTGACAAATTGAAATTACTAGTGTCATTGCTGCAAAATAGAGTCTTGTTGGAGGGTTTGGGAGGTTGGAAGTCCAAGAGACTGGTCCTAGTTCTTGTGTAGGTTCTGCAAGTCAGTTTTAAGGGTTTTTTTTAAAGGCATGGATGTGTTGATTTGGCCTTTGGCCATCAACGTTGACAGTCCTAATTGCAAAGGACTAGTAACCATCAATGATAGTATGTGTGGCATTATTGAGATCCACTAATTTGCACTTGTTATGATGTCACAAGCCCAAGACTAGTTTACCATGATGTTTATATTGCCTTTTAATGTTGGATCAAGCCTTGACAGGGTGATCAAAGTCTGGTGGCCATTAGGTGTGTCCAAGGGTACCCATAAACGATGGGATATGAAACAATTGTCATTGTGAATTGAAACACTTGTGAATTTTTAATTTGTGAATTCTTATGTTATGGATTTGTTGATTATTGTTATCCAGTGAATGACCTTTTGGCCATTTCCTTATATCAAGTTCATTTCTATATCTTCTTAAGCATATTTATTTATTTTGCTTCTCCTTGAAAAAGTGAATGCAAAGAACCTATTAAAGATCTTATACTTAGTTCTCATAATCACAAGATGATTGTGCTTGATCAAGTATTAGAGTGTGACATATCTACACACCAACAATACTACAGGTAGACTAAAATTATATAACAACTAACAAAATCGTGGAAGAACATTAAATTTATAAAGAACTACTATCATACTTACAAACTTACAATAATGTATTGAAAGTTATTTTCTTTGTCTATCATGTCTCTCAACTATCTTCAATTTCTATTTGTTAGCCCTATTAGTTTATCTCAATTTATATATACCCGTGAGCATGCTAATATGAGTACAAGGATCATGTGATAAACATGATCGCTTGCCAATTCTAGGGTTTCTACATATAATCAATCTATGGAGAATGAATTGGTCCCTAAGGAACCCTTGAAAGGGCTTTCTATCAATGGGTAGACAAAAGTGACGAAGTTTGCCCAACTATTGAACCATGACCTACACTCCATTGTCTAGATCTTTGCCTCATGATCACTATAATTAGTGGGAAGATATTAGCAAGGGTATATGGATGCTTTCATTAAAGGAGTTGTTGCATATCCTTCCTCAATTGTGTAAACTACTTTATGTAAAACTCCATTGGATTTATATCTTAAGACTGAAATCTAAACTTAATTATTATTATAATAATGACATCAAGCAAACAATAAGTTAAAGAAAAATCTAAGCCAAGCAAAACCTTAGACAAAATACCTTCACTTCTAATCACCAAAGGTCTTTTGTCTAAGGTTTTGCTTGGCTTAGATTTTTCTTTACCTTATTGTTTGCTTGATGTCATTATAATAATAATTAAGTTTAGATTTCAGTCTTAAGATATAAATCCAATGGAGTTTTACATAAAGTAGTTTACACAATTGAGGAAGGATATGCAACAAATCCTTTAATGAAATCATCCATTAAAACTCATAGCTGTTGTCACCTCATGAAACGTCACAATTCCAAGATAAGCATAGGATGGGTTTGTTAAAAAAGGCTTTAGAATCATTCAAGAAAATGTGATTGGCATGGTGAAACCCTTGTGAGGAAAAACCACACCAAAGAGAACAATGCTTGTGTTATTCCTTCAAATGGGTTACAAGAATACTTCTCTCTGAATTCCTCTAGCACTTTATTACTGCTACAACCTACAAAACAACTTGTCTAACCTCCTAGACCAAGCTCCAATTCACACAATAAATAAAGGTGAAAACATGGGATGGTTTTGAAAAATATTTTACAAGCCCAATTTCACATCTCACCAATACAAAAGGTATGCATTTTGATTTCACAATATAGAATGGTTTCTCAACTTGTCTATTATGTTTGTCACTTGAGGATAGGCCATTGGGGAGATTGTTAAATTTATTTGTTGAAGGGTTTGGGAGAACTCTATGAATCAATGAACACTTTCTTATCAATAATGAGATTTGTGGTATTTTTTTCTTTATTGAGAGGTAGAAATATTTATAACTTCTCTCATTAAAACTTCCAAAACACATTTGTTTTTGCTAATTCACATGGTTTGATGGTGTAGGAGCACCCTAGGGACCTAGGTTTGGCCAAAACGGTCAAAATTTGATATTTTAGTTTTTTTGTGTTATTTCATGTAAATAAGGCCATTTGAGGCCATTATGATGTATTTGGACATAATTGGGAAAGTTTGAGGTCCATTGGGCAAAAATTGTAAATTTTTTGTAAAAAGTTGTCATTATTGTCATGACAACTTTTTAAATTTGGTTGGGAGGTTGGTTTTTGGTGGTTTGAGATTATAACCCACTTGGATGGGAATAAATAGGCCTTTTTCACACCACCCAAGTTTGTCTTGTTGAATTTTGAAAGTTTTACTAAATGAAGTTTGATATTTTTGTTCATACAAAAAAGTTTCAGTCCGATTCTCATTATTTTTAATTGTGAAATTTATCATATTTTCATTAGAAGTTGATTGGATATGGTAGAGAAGTGAATTAACTTAATTTCATCTTTTGTAGCATTAAGATCCATTTAAATTGGAAGAAGATATCAATATTTTTCCAAAAACTATCAAAACACTCACTAGGGTTTCCAATGAGTGGGGAAAAAATGTATTTTTGGCCTTTTCACTGTTAAAAACTCACACCAATGGTTGGAAAGGATCTTTTAAATATATATTTTCATTTCTTTTTCTTGCAAGTCTCCAAAACCTCTGAGACACACGCTGGATTTGATTGATTGGTCTGATATTCTTCATGTATCAGACCTCTGGGATAGTAGCATAGAGAAAGTGGAATATAAGATAGGTGAGAGTGAAGTGCCTTGGATGGAATGTTGGAAGAGATGCGTGGGACCCCTGCACACCCCATATAAGCATTTAGAAGCCATAAACAAGTGCCATAGACCAAATATTAATGATTGTCCTAAGGGTACCAATTGTGACAATCACAAATTTACTAGTGATACTGCCTACTCAAACAAGTTGTGTTTGGAAACCCCAGGTGTGGATATGTAATGGTAATTAAATGTCCTAAGAGTAGCCCTTACACAAGTATGCACAAACCTTGGTGTCACAATGGTGTTGGTGTGGCCTTGGGCCAATGGTGATTGACTGTTACAATTAGGACAATGATCTCAAACACAATTTACGATGTTTGTAACTCTAATGTCCCAATCTACTTGTATATATTTTCACAAAACAATGAAAAACCCAACCATATATATTAATAAGATTTCCCCATAAAATGCATGCAAAATGTATCATCATTGATAGGATAACTAACTTGCATTTAGTAAGAGACCTCAATGAGTGGAGTTTCATGTTGAAAAGAGTACTTGCAATAAAGATATTGAAATCAACGAGACATTATGCATTCAAAAATCCACAAGGAAGATCTAATATTTATGAATGAAATTGAAAATCAATCTAAGTTACAGCTTGATATCTTACTTATATCATGGCAACATAAAATGTATATATGCACTCAACACACCTCTTTGCTTGTTTATTTAAGAATGTTGCTAGGAATTAATAGGTGAATGATACATTGATCTACACATGAATCACTTGTACTTTCCCAACACTTTCATCCCTTGGTCAAGGTCGCATACCCCCTAACACTTGAAGATTGTTTCCACCCTCTTTATTACTTGAAGTCCATGCTCAAATCACACTAAATCCCAATAGTTAGTAGAAAATAGCGACCATAGCCAGGGAAGCCCAAATTTACTCATACTCAACATAATAAGAAATAACTAAATCATCTGGACCATTATTCATAACATAACCTCTTGTCACATCATGGAAGGCCAAAATTACAAGGATCATGCTTCTTCAAAGGAGCCATTCTTCAGAGCCACCAAACTATCAACAAGACTAGAATCTATTAGGCTCATACAATTTTAGGACATATAAGGAGACACCTTAAAAAACCCACACTAATTGCAAAAGATCAAAAGCTTTCCTAGAACAAAAGTACAATATAACATAAGGATGGTGATAGATTATCAAATAAAAGAATGATATCCTTATCCTTAACTACTCCCAAAATATTAATTATCATTTAGAAAATATAGATTAAAAAACATTTAACACCTAAAATATAATGTTGTTATTCTTTTCCTCTGTCAATTTTGTTCCATGAAATCTTTTATATAATACTCTTTTAAAAATAGTAAACCTTACCAACATTAGAAGTGAGGCGGATGTTGATTTAAATTTTAAAATAAAAAGTGGCGAGTATGATCAATGATACTAAGGTTCTATTCATATTGTGTAACAAGGCACAATAGGCTAGGGATAGAAAAGATTGACTTGCTACTCTTTAATTTCATATGGTAGTTTAATATATATTGTGGACTTTTTTAGACCGTACGTCTTAATATATATAGTATTAAATGCCTCTTTGTGGGACTACGTGCCCATCATCCATCCTTTCTTTTATACATGATAATACATTTCTTTTCATTGACCAAATGTGGACAAAAATATTTCATCGAAAGGATATCTTAACTGATTCTCGTTGAATCAGTAGCGAGAAAAAAAATTGAAAAATTGTTGAAATATAATATTTACAATTCTGTCATCACGAGTGCAAACAATCCAATGAGGAGGACAAAGTTGAATAGTGTGATGAGGATCAGACCCATCCAATCTAAGAGGCATAATATGAGACTCTTTCTGAACCAATGCTAAGGGCTATTATGATTTGAATCTTCTCTTAAATCCTCACATTTGGTTGTCACATAATGAGGTAGAAGAAGCA
This sequence comes from Cryptomeria japonica, assembly GCF_030272615.1. Classification (NCBI taxonomy): domain Eukaryota; kingdom Viridiplantae; phylum Streptophyta; class Pinopsida; order Cupressales; family Cupressaceae; genus Cryptomeria; species Cryptomeria japonica. The sequence continues at coordinate 327,186 of NC_081405.1, forward strand.
GATTCAAAGTCTTAGAATGAGGTCGATATATATATGGATGGTGATATTTGAAAGGATATATGAAGGATAAGTGAAGGCCATGGTAGAAGAGAATATTTACTTCACACTAAGTGAAGTTATGGAGGTAGTTGCCATGGATGTAAAGTGGGGAGTGTAAAGGAGTCTTTGGATTCATGAAGAACATTAAGGAGAAAAGGTTAGTTATATCAAGGAAAAATAGAGAAAAAGGGAAGTGATAAAGATGGGAGGAAGAAAATAGGGAAGAAAGTAAGGAAATAAAGAGGGAGATCTAATTTATTTTGGCATGTAGCCTCTACTACTATTTTTTTTGTTGAATGATTTTGCAATATTTTGAGAAGACTGCAAGGCATGAAGTAATGCTCATAAGGCATGAAGGAGCTATGTAAAGCATAAACCATACATATGAATACATGCAAGGCATGAATCGTACATGTAAACCATGAAGTAATACATAAATACACATAAGGTAAACACATATATGAGAAAGGTTCTCATGGAGTGGACATGCTGAAGACACGTCGATCATGAAGCATACAAGAGAGAGGTATTCATGGAATAGACATCTGAAAACATCTCATTCATGAAGTAACAAAATGCTAAAGAAAATGACAAGTAATAAAAAAACTTACAAGGATGAGGCATATTCATAACTTTTGTTGTCTCGCGATGGATATCAACACTAGAAGCAACTCAGATTGTTAGTGTACATACAAGACAATATGGGAGTTCATTATACCCAACAACTTGTGGTGTTGTTGTTCGTGTTGGCTCGGTTGGACCTTGCAATTAAGATTCAATATACATTATTCAATAAGATTAACTGTGCAACATAATGAAATATTGAAAAGTGTGTTATCTTATTGAGCTTCGCTTGGTTTTGAGAATAGTTTAATATTCTCTACTTAATAGAGCCAACCACGTGAAGGTGGAAGCACATTTGGCCCCTCCCCCCCTAACATCACTCTAAATTCCCCGTTAACATCTTATAACATTCATTCATTCATTCTTTCTACCATTAATAAAATATAATATTCATTCATTAATATCACATAATGTTCATTAACACATAACATTGATTAACATTAATTAACACGCAACATTCATCAATATTAATTAACACATATCATTCATAACCATTCATTAGCACATAATTACATTCATTAACACATAAAAATCAGTCATTATCAAATAAGATAGATTACAATCATTTCTTTTTTCATTTTTTCTTTGAAGCTATGAAAAGACTAAGTGGAACATCGGTTTCTTCATCATTTCCCCCCTTTGTAGTTGTTCTGCCCTTTGCTCGTGATCTCGATGTATGCCTAGTCCTATACTGAGGATGAGGACACTAAAGTGAAGGGGGGTCCTCTACAATAACAAAGAAATGGGTTAAATTCAAAATATTTTTTATCATTGTTACAAGTATTTCATTAATTTAGAGAACATAACTGTTGCGCTCTTTACCTGATGGGGCTACATCATTTTGTCTAGCCTCAACCTCAACATGTTGAACACCCTCTAGATCATCTGGAGTTGAAATACTAAAGGTTACATTAATGTTGAACACCATTTGCAATTATATTTGTTTAAAGGAATAACAGCGGTCCTCTTTACCTGATTGGGGAACATCACGTTCCTGATATTGTGTACCTGGATCACGCTCCACTTGGTCACCACCGACTACATGCTCTAAAATATTAACAAAAAAGATTACATTAATTAATAATCTAATTAAAAATTAAGATTTTTAATTGTATTAATAATTACATAAATAAATTTGAATAGAAAATGAATACCTCCACTACCGGGACGCACATTCGGACCTTCATGTGTAGGTGGTGTTTCACGATTAGCAGGTTGCATTCCAATGTCATGCACATTGTTATCATTGCTTGTTTATTTAAAACAAATATAGTCACTTTATGTTGGAACTCAACATCAATTAGATTATTGGTAAAGTATTCAATTTGAAACAATTTTCATTTAGCATATTTACCTGTGTGATGGATGCACCAGAATATTGGGTATGCCCACTCAATTCTCATAGCCGATCAGCCACAACTGTATAGCCTTGCTGGTAGATGGTAGGCAATTCTCTTGTCATCTTCTTTGGGCACTCTATTGAATTCAGAGCCCTGCATTTTTGCTTGGTATCATGAATTTTGCTTGCATTGTTTGATAAAAAAAATTCGTTTGCAATTTTTAAATATTTTGATGCAATATTTCATTTACAAATACTTAAAATTTGTGCGGCAAGTTTCATATAACCACCAAAGCTAAGTTTTTGTTGCCTTTTCTTTTCTTGTCTTGCCTTGGTTGCCTTTGACGTGTCACTCATTCTATGAAAAGTTTGAAATATGTTAGATTATATAAATATAAAGAGTAATTAATTAGTACATAATTACATTCTTAATAGTATCTCATCCCTTCTTTTGGCATCTGGTGGTGTATTTCCTTTTTTCCTTTCGATTATCTCCTTGGCATCCAAAATTAGGTCCTTCCACTCCCTCTCTAGATATGTGCCAACTTTTTCAAGGAGTTTGGTTTTGTCAAAGGTGTCATTTCCAAACCACTCAACCATATGGTTTGTCAATTCATCTTTTAACCTTTTTTCTTGGTCATTCCACCTTTTAAAGCAAAAACAAACCTATTAGATTCAAAAATGAACTAAAGCTACATTTATTATAGTTCAAGAAATGGATTAAAGGAAAACTATTCTAGCAATGATATGAAATCAAAATAGTGGATTAAGGTTAGTTCACATATGATGTACCACCTTTTACGTATGGTGGGCCCAAATATCTGCAATGCAATGTCACTAAGATGTTTATAAAAAATATCATTTCCTGTAAAAAAATTCATGAGATCATTAGTCCAAAATGAGTGATCAGATATATAATAATAATTTTAAAGTACCTAGAACCTTCTGTATCTTTAAGGGAATCATTTCTTCATTGCTCACCACCAATGTGGCCTGCAACATTCCCGTACTAGCAATACGAGAAGATCTAGGAAATTATGGTATGTTATCAACAGTAGTCACCTCTAGCGCATCCTCATGTGCATCTCCTGCTACAGAAAATGAATCCACTATTAAATGCCCCCAAGAAAGAATGCTTGAAGGAAAATAAACACATAACAGAAGATAGAGCAAAAGAGGGATCTACCAATAGTGGGCGGGCCAATATGACGTGCAATAGAGGATGTCTGCATGCTATGTGTTGTCGACATTGCAGTCGGCAATATAGGTGGGGCTAACCTCTGATGAGGCACCGACAATATTTATACAGGAACATTGACAACACCTGAAGAATAATACATTGAATTTATAAAACAATAAATATATGAAAAGTGGAAGAATTATAAACAAGGATGAACCTTTATTATGAACATTGACAATATCAAGTATGATGTATTTTGGGTACTCAAAGTGATAAGCCAAGAAAATCGTCATTACCTGAAGTACCTGCAACACCCTGATCATGGCCACCAGTTTCATGAGCACGCATAAATTGTTGTAAAAACAACACATACATATTTTAGTTAATGGCATAAAAGAGAATAAAATATAAACCATTATTGAACTTTTGTTAGAATTAAATATTTCATTACTGCTTACTTGCAAGTTTTGTGTCGTATCTCATTAGTCTGAGGATCCACAAATGCCAAAGCAACAATTTCTCTACTAATTTTTCTAAGAGGCTTTTTTATCAATTTCATAGGGTTTGTGGAATTTCCAAGGTCATAATCACTTAATCCTTTTGAGTCCACATCCCTAGAGAGGTGCTCAGGTACTGCAGCTCCCTTTCCCTTTCCCCGAACATCTGTCTGTGTCAAGAATATCATTAACAATTACAAAAATAGTCTAAAACACTCAAGAAAAGAAGATAATAATGTAATAGTTTGCTTCTATCTAATTTGTACAATTACAATGAGGTTTACCTACTCGGTAGAAGTGTCGCGACCTACATCCCTATTTGTGCTATGTGATGGATCCATGTTGCCCTGTGACAAAGAAAAAATATAAAAAACGTTAGCGAAATTAAACCAATAGACTTAACAAAAAAACTTCATAATAAAATTGTATATTGGAGTCATTAATTGGAGGTTGGTTAATTTAAATGGTATATAGTACGTACCACCCCCATGATAGTAACTTTGTTTGTATCTGTACGATTCAAATTGTAATCGATTAGAAGCTCTTCCCCTGCACTTATTGATTTTATCACACATACGAATACATGATTTCTTTCGCACGCCTCAAATATGCAATTGGGTGTTTATTAGTTGACCCAGGTCACATACTATTTATAAAACCTGCAATATTCTCTGTTGCTTTTGGCCTTCCATCAATGTATACAACCACTCATTTACTTTGATCATTATCTTTCAGTTGTATATAATTTGTTGACAGTGCATACCTACGCATACTTTTTTTATATCAAACAATTGGCATCCAATTATTGTAATTGTAACAAGGTCTGACAAACTCCATCAATTCAGCAACTTTGTTGTAACAGACCTTTATGTCATCCATGGAAAATAGGCCCAAACCATTTAACGAAGAAGGTGCTATGCGATATATCCTATCGTTAACACAAAGATCAGTGTTTATTGGAGGAAGTTCCTTGGGTACCCATTGTTTCTGTAGATTTGTATACATCAAGGGCACCTCAATGTCTCCTTTAGTCTCCCCATCACAAGAACATGACCCCCCTTGAGCAAGGAAAAATTTCATGTGTTTATTGAATTTTATTCTAATCTTTTGACCTCTAGTTGATCTCCCTATTGTAGACCTACTACATGTCTCACTTTTGTTTTCTATTCCTGCATTTCCCTCACTCGAGGAAGACACATTTGACAAATACCTATTTGGTGGTACCTACACTCCATCAAATGAGAGAGTTAGTTGGTAATGAGAGAGATATTTTGCAAATGAGGGTAATGTTGATAAAGATGTCGACCCTAAAGTTGATGTTGAGATTAAAATTTGAATAAGTCCAACTGAGGCCTCAAGTGTTGATAATTGTATTAGATTTGTTGCTAATGTAGAGGTTTGAAAAACTAAGAAAGTTTGTTTTCCAAGTAATTTTTTAAAAATAAATTGTTTCTATAGGGTGTATTGACTAGTTATACCCGTCGATCCATGAGACTGTGCAGGATCCTCATCAAAGGGGTTCAGGTTCCTACACATGTAATTAAATTATCTTATGTTAGCTAGAAATTACATAGTACACAACATGAACAACATGAACTTTGTAGACAAAAAGAGTATTAAATTAAAAAAAGATGTTGTCATCATAATCATTGTAAATTTTTTAATTCCTTACCTTTACTGTATGTAGACTATGCAAGATCCTCAACTAAATGGTTGACGATGTCTATAGTTAGTGACCTATTCCCACCAAGGGTGACAACATCACATAGGGACTATACATGAAATCAACACCATCAATTGAGCATCATAAGCATTAAATTTGTAAGTTGATAAACAATAAATACATATGTATCATAAGAATCATAAGCATCACATGATGTATCATCATATATGTAATTGAGCATCATATTTAGCATCACATATGTGTCATCATAAACATGTAATCCATCACATATGTATTATAAATCACCATCCATCACATAGGTAATAAACAATCCACATTCTATAAATAAACACAAAGTTCAAAAAATGTCACATGTATCATCATAAACATGTAATCCATCACATATGTATTTTAAATCAACATCCACCACATAGCTAATAAACAATCCAAATTCCATAAATAAACACATAGTTTAAAAAATGTCACATAAATAGTCACTCTCCCTGTCTCCATCTCCTCGGGGTGGCATAGTTCTACTATAAGGACCTGCTAGAGCTCATGGAACATGAATTAAAAACATTAAAAGTTGCATCATGAATTAATTATGTAATCACATTAGAATTCAAAACATAATTAATTAATTATGTAACCATATAAGTAAAAAAAAAATCTATCAAGAAATCAATATTAAATAGATAATATACTAATCGCATACCTCATACATTTTATTCATCATCATGACCATCATCGCCATCATCATCATCATCATCATCATCATCATCATCATCATCATCATCATCATCATCATCATCATCACCACCATCACCACCGCCACCACCACCATCATCGGCTTTGTCATCATCATCACCATCACCATCACCATCACCATCACCATCACCATCACCATCACCTTCACCATCACCATCACCATCACCATCACCATCACCATCATCATCATCATCATCATCATCATCATCATCATTAGCTTCTTCTTCTTTATCATCATCAAGTAACTGTCGATAGTGATCATCATCTACTTCTTTGGTATCTTCTTCTTCCATCACATTATACTTTATCGACCTTCCTCTTGAATCATGTCTAACAACAAATGACCAACCCAGTTTATGTGGAACCTCTGAGTAAAATACCTGCTCACATTGGCTTGGAAGAACATAGGGCTCATCCCCAACTGGTTCAAATGACCTTGTATTAACCATTGTAAAATAATTATCATGTTTAATAACAGTTCTATCAAGATCATTTTTATTCAATCGTAGCCTGTACCATTTGATGACGAACAAAACTAATTTGAAGGAATTAAAGTTGCACTCAAGTATATCATCCAAAATGCCATAGTATCGATTTTGAGACTCTTGAGGATGTATGTCATTTCTCAATGAAATATTTGTCACCTCAAAGACTGCAGTTATCCCAGAATCACAAGTTTTCTTCGTGTCATCCAACTTTTTGATGCGAAATTTATGACCATTGCAGCACATAGCATTGTGGTGTTTGACCTGCAATATGTCAAAGATGTAAAAATTATTGCATCGTGAGTTGATAAACATATGGGTGATTAATATATTTATACGTACCTATTTATCTCTTACACCATATGTTAAATCAATTTTCCTTTGTGTAACAATGGAATCTCCATTACGATGAGCTTCTTTAATCAATGAATCCACACCTTCCCATGTTAATGTGCGACCAGAATGTTGACAACATTCAATGCATACCGTCATCCAATCAAGATTGTTTGCAATATACAAATGTAGTGCATCCCACTCTCAACCAATTGTACAAAAAATAAATAGACGTCTTACAACCGATTTATTTTGAAGATTAAAAATTAATTAACTACAATAACATCTTATAATTACCTCTCACTTTCCTCAATCTACCTTTCCCCATCAAGTACTCCCCTTCAAATTTTTTAATGGGGTTGGGATCCCAAATGCAATCCACATGGATCTTTGTTGTAAACTTAGGAAGATATTCAGAAATGTACACCATAGTCTGGTATACCATATATCCCTCCACCATAGAACCCTTAGGATGTTCTCTTTGTTGAACCAAAGCCTTCAAAAATTTCAAGTGCCTCTCAACCATCCACATTGACCTAATGTGTACAGGTCCACACAATTCAATCTCCTCAACTTGGTGTATGGGGTAGTGTTCTTGTGCATTGAAAAAAGTTGAAGGTAGACACTTTTGCATTTCACACATTAGATGAGGAGTTTTTCTCTTCCAATATTTTATATCTTCTTTATGGATTTCTTTACATGACAACCACCTACAAGATATTCAAGACGCAAAAAAATATATTTCATAACAAGTAAAACAAATTGCAAATATAATATCTATACAATGAACTGAACAAATATCACTACTTACCTCATGTATTTTCCAAGATCATATATGACTTGCTTGACATTATTGTCGAAGTCGTCTGGGAGAGATAGAGGTAGAACATACTGCAACAATTATAAAATCATCTTTTCATTTTTTTCTAACATAATACAATGAAAAGTACATGTGTTGTATACAAATATATAGTAAAAACACAAGAACATGAATTACCTTAATGAAGGTATGTCAATCATGCGTTTTCATCCCTGGCCCAAATTCACTTTTCTTTGATATGAGATTGTTTATGTTCGCAGCAAATTCTGTGGGAAATCAAATTTTTTGTATGACTTCTTTTATAGCATTGCTTTGCTGGTTCGTTAATAACCAAGGAAGCTCACTTATATTAATCTGGTCTCCATGGCTATTTGATTGAATGACATTTTCTATTGTATGATTGGAATCTTGAATGTCACTACAAATTTTGACAAATTTTTTTTTGTCATGCCTTCCATCCAATATTTTCCATAATGTCTTTGTTATATTCTTTCCAATATGCATAGTATCAAACAAATGCACAATTTGTAACTGCTCGTAGTAGGGCAACCTACTAAATTGTCGGGGATAACTTTTTAGTCCCTTAGGAATGTGGTCATTTATGCCTTGACGACCTTCACGATCATCAATCACATCACCAATAAACAAAACACAATAGAAAAGATGTTTTATGACATAAACCATTACATGGAATGGCATTACCTTGACGATTAATTCTATTATATTCCAACTTCCACAGGTGAGGTGTCATTCTTCGTGGCTTTGATGTATTCTCTTCTTTCCCATTGAAAAGACGTTTTTCAATATTTCAATACTTATGATTTTTATGGAGAAAGTGCCTATACTCATCAAACACCTGCTTTCCTAACTTCCTTTCCACCTTACCCCTACCCCTATTCTATCCTAGCATCTCCCTTCCCCTCATACCTTATATCTAAAATCCCCCTCCACAATACCTACCCCTTTACCCCTTTATTCCCCTAAAATCACCTATTCTAACCCACATCCCATAAGTCTTACTTCCTTTATTTCCCTAAGCTTACCTCTACCACACACCTATTAACATACCTTTTCCATCTTATCACCTACCCCCATCCTAGCCTACCCATATCCTATCCCTATCCTAACCTACCACCCTATTAACCTACCCTTTCCATCTTATCACCTACCCCCATCCTAACCTACCCCCATCCTAGCCTACCCATAGCAATACTACGAACCACGTGAAGAATCATGCATATGAAGGGCAGTCCCAAAGATTCAACGAGCAGTCAAAGAGCAAGTTAAGAAGAGTTTTCAACCAAGATCAGAGATTGAGGTAGGATTTCAACCCAAAGCCAACACCTTACATTGCAAAGGAAAAAGTATTTGCATTCAATTTAGGTTGTTTATTGATAAATATATAATTGTTATAAATTACTTAGGAGAGATCATAATTTGTGAATATTACATAAGGAGGGCCAAAATAAGATGTTTGCAGAGATATGATGACAACCCCCAAGGGTTAATAGTCATAGAAACCATATAGATGTAGGCCATTAGGTAGAAGACATTGAGTAGAACAATGGTAAGATGATCAAAAATATATGGAGCAACAAATGTTACAATCCAAATAGAAGCTTTATAGCAGCCAAACATAGAGATGAAAAGCTCATGCCTAATGGATAGGTCTGAAGTGCTACAAACAACAAGGGTGGAAAGAATTTTTTTAGAGATGAATAAAGCACATGCTTAGAGGGATTTCATTGACACCAAGGAGTAGAGATTTGTTCTTGGCCTTGAATTCTTATGAATGCATGCAAACCATTGCCAATGATAAAAGATATAGGTTTGTATAAAGAGCCAATAATGGAGAATATGGTATTCTTAGGAACACAAGAATATAAGCATGAATCTCAAAGTAGTCACAACACCAAAGGACAGTCCAACGATAGATTTTGAGATCTCTTTTTGGCAAAGAAATTATCAAAGGACGGTTGAGATTTAGGAGAAAGTGGACCCAATCAAAAGAAGTTTAATATAAATGAAAAGCAAAGATCAATAATACAAATCATAGCAAGTATGTCCAAGGATAACTAAGAAATTCACCACAAGCATATGGGAACAATGCCAAGTTGGTAGTTATGTAGTCCAAGACAGTTCAAGGACAAAGGCATTCGAACTTGTAGAATTTTTTTTATCATCCAAATGGTATGAGGCAACAAGGTTTTATGACAAAAATATAACTATGTGAACAAATAATCATGTCAAGACATAAAGAGGTAAGGTGGTATCCTTATGATCAAAGTATGACAATTACCAATATTATGAAGAGAACTCACATGAATAGATCTAGTCACCTATACAAACATTTTAGTCATCTTGTGACAGTCAAAGAGGGCAATAGTAATAAGTCTTCATGATGGAAGTCCATTAAAGGTGGTAGTCAACATAGTGAAAAATCCTAATCATGTTTAGAGCAATAGGCAACCCTAAGAACAAGAAAAAATAGTCATGTGATAATGCATAGGACAACCTTAATGCCCAAGTATAGAGAGAATACATGATGAATAATAATAGTTTGTCAGAAGGGATAAAGACAAGGGTAAGTTCAGTGTCAGGTACATATAAGCATGAATTTCCTGAGTTAGCATTAGAGTATATATCAGCCAGTATGATATACATATTTAAATTCATATTTGTGCATCATTGAATATAAATTAAGATGTTCTTAATCAAGTCAATGACAATTAATATCATATTAAGTTAAGAAGGTAAATTTTATCTATTTATTCAAACAACATTAAATTAACACAACGTTACTGCCAGACATAACATATAAATATATATATTTGCACATAATCTCAAGAATACATAATACAATCAAATTCAAGTTATGCAAATTATGGTAATACTGCAAATTCTTATAAGGAATAATAAACTGATTATAATGAAATGACAATAAGTGGTTAATGTTGATACAAAGTAACACTAACAAGAAATTTTGATGACAATCTAATACACATTACTGTTGAACTTACCCTTGTCTCATATAACCCTATGTTGGATAGACCCCACCATAATTAGAAGATCCTAACTACTATCTTAAACTTTGCATTGACTGTCACAATTTGACAGTGAGTTGAGTTAGCCCATTAGCAAGATTGGGAAAGAGTTTGGTATTGAGTTTGGTGTTGGTGGAAGGTTTAAGGAGGTACACTATCATCATAATTAATGTTAGAGAGTGTTGTGTGAAGAAGAATGGCCATGAAAGGAGTGATTGTCCTAAGTACTTGAGACTGTCACAAAAAGTGAGTGTTGCAGCAGTGAATCTTCCTCTGACCTTTGGGTGTTTGGGAGGGTAAAGACCCATGATGGTATATGTTGAGTGGTTGGGAGGGTAAAGACCCACATATCAACTATCTACTTTGACATCCTAGGATGGTGTCCACCTACTCTAAAACCTTGTGGGAACTCTCTATCTGATATTAACATATGCATAACATGTGCCTCTCATATAACCCTATGTTGGCTAGGCCCCACCATAATTATAAATCCTAACTACTAAAAACACTAGATTCTCCCATAAAAGGTTGTTGAGTCTTAGAAGTCCTAGCTTGATAGCCCTATAGTCTCTAATACCTCAAATATCCTTGTGTCGATGATGGTCACATGTGACTACCCTATGGCCCCTACTATGCTTTAGACCTTTGTCCCTAATATTGATACTATTGGGTTTTTCTTTGAAATCCTATAGTAATTCTAAATTCTCCTTTGAAGGATGGGGAGGCCTATGGACACTTTAGTCCCTTGATCAAGGTTGCAAACTTCTCTCATGTCTCTTGTGTCCTCCCATGTACCTCATTTTCCATAAGAGACTTTGCCATAGCAACCCTAAAGTCATTTGGATTGGCCATGTGTAGGAAAACTGAAATTTTAGGCTTTCCCCTAATGAAATAATTGCCTAGTAACTTGTCTTGAATGTAATCTACAAACTACAAGAACTCCAAAAACTAACTCTCATGTTGAGCCACTACAAAACCTTATTATGTAAATTATGAAACTCATCTATGCATCTCTGTCAAAAATATTTTCAAATAGAACACACTTTGAAGCACTCCAAAATGGTATCCCATGAGAGGGTTTCCAATGTGAGTTGGTGCATTTTACCCTTCCACTACCACAAGGTGGAAGCAAGTCCTCTCAAAAATTGCATTGCAAATTATGCCTTTAGGTTGGTCACATATAGATGTAACCCAAAGCATAAGTCCAAGCTAAGTAACCAATACTTAGCCTCAACCCCATTTGTGGATCTTAAAAATGTAGAGGATTGGAGATAAAGCAACTCTCAAATATGATCCTTTGGCTCATGATATGTGCTTGCTATAGTCTATACCTCTTGTATTTATGCATGATGAGGCTAGGTAATGTGTATTGATCAATCTTATATATATCTCCTCTATGTGTATTTCCCAAATTCAAGGTGAACTCCTAATGAGCTCCCAAGATGCAAGTATATGCTCCTTTACTACAAGTGGATCCTCACGAGGTGTCTCTGTTGTGGGTGAGAACCTATCCTTTATCACACCTATCAAATTCTATAAGGCTTGTAATATTTGAGGTCCATACTCAGGCTACTCATCTTGGTGAAAACTCTCAAAGTGATATGACTCTTCTTGTCCCTCATGTGAATGTGCTCCTCTTGAAGCATTACGACATGGATGACCCTTCCTTCCATTTCCTACACCCTATTTTCTAACCCACACCTCATTACCTTTACCTCACTTCCTATCATTATTACCTTCCATCTACCTTTCATATCCCCTCTCTTTACCTCCTTAACTTTCCTACATCCTATCCTAAACCTTAACCTCATACACATTTACTTTTACTTCACCTACCTAACCCCATTCCATCCTTCACATCCTTTTATCTCCCCCCATTCACTTTCCTACCTTCCAAACCCCTAACATATCCTAATTTACTCTTTCACCATTACATCCTTCATCACTTACCTCCCTATCTTATTATAACCCACACCTCATAACCTTATACCTCTCAGCTTCCATTTTATACCACCTTCCTATCACGGTACACTTATCCTCCCTTCCAAAATAGCGACAAAAAATGGCACTCAATCACTTCACAGTGGTCTCACGGTCCTGCAGTAGGGAGTTTCTGTCACAACCATATATACTAGTATCCATACCCAAGGTAAGCTCCTCAGCTAGAGCCTATGTTCAGGCCACTTCCAACGGATGTTAGATACAAGAGTGGCACAATTTGTGGTTCTTCCCTATTTGATCATGCAGGTTTAGGTCATCCCGCTCCTTAATTAGGGTCTGCCCTAAGAGGTTATGCCTATAAAGAGGATAATTGATCATTTCATTTGATCAACCATCCAATTCAATCTTATTTATCTCTTTTTCTACCAAACAATGAATATGAGCTAGGGAAAAAAAATTATGACCAGTAAAATTCATTATAAGAAGGATACAACTTGATCATCAACCAACACAAATGAAACCTCCTATGTAAAATTCAAACAACTTCATCACTACATCAAGCAAATTCGACACACTGTCACAAACATAACGATTTTTTCTTCAAGAAAACATCTTGTGAATGAATTCATTGACTACCCTACCTTTTTAATTCAACCGGATCTTGGTGGCACCCCAATCCAGAATTGTTTCCCTCCTTGTAATGCCCAGGTTTTTTGTGAATATGGTAGAGGCCGATGGGACGAAGAGGTAGGATTAATGTTTATCAAATGAATTGGTCTGTTTTTTTTTTTTTGAGTAATGCCCGCGGTCATCGGAATTTCGACAAACGCGGGAACTTTTTCAAAAAAAACACAAATTTCATTGCCATTTCCTTCTTCATCGAAACCAAATGTTGAATTATCATCGGAATTCCAACGAATGCGGGCATTTTTTCAAAAAAAAATCAAATTTGGTCGCTATATACCTTCTCCGTCAGAATTTAAGGCCAAATGTATTAGTGTGCTCATTATGTCTATCCATATTAACATCTAACTCTCTATTGATTACTTGAGAATTTCAAGAACAACAAATGTATCACTAGAAAAAATTTTAGAATTACCTTTATACAGGTGATTAATAGACTTTCCCTTTAAGCAAGATTTGACAGGAACAAAACCATATGAATCTATCACAACAAATTACATTAGATCTTTTAAATTTTTCTTTGAGTTTTCCATTTTCTCCTTAGGAATAGGAGGAGGAGATCTAGATCCCATTTTTGTGTAGTTTATTTGCAAGTGCCCATATTCATAACATGTCTAACAAGAAAAAGAAAGAGCTTCATAATTAATTCATTCAATCCAAATCATGTTGTCCAATTTGGTTTCCAGTGATTTATAAATAGAGTTATTCAAATTACTTTTAATAGGGAGTCAATTAAAAGCAATAAATTTCCTATCAAGGGTTTAACGAGAAGGCTCTAACAATTCTCTAGTGAAAATGACTATGGGTTGCAAAAATTCAATTGCCAATAATCTTTTGGAAGCCTCATGAGATGAATCCAAACTGAAATTTTGGAGGGCAACATAGGATCAAATTATAGTGTTTTATGAAGAGAGCCACATGGTTGTGGAAATAAGGGCCTCCTTCAAAAATCTTATTTTAATCTACCATCCTAGAAAAAACCATAAAAATATGTTTATTATTTGTAAAGATGATTTCTTGATCACATTTGTGAGTCCATTTGTTTCTAACCCAGACCTCTAAAACCAACAGAAATTTTCAAGCCTATAAACTTGCAAATAAGTGCAAAATCCATCAAATAAAAAACATTGTTAGTCACAAACTCTAGATTGATAACTAGAATAGGATGATCTTTGTGCTTCTAACATTCATTTAACTTCCATCTAGCTTCTATGGATGAAATAGATTTAAACTCCTTGATTGCATGCAGAAGAGCACTAACAACATTTCCATGATTGAATGAACATGTCTCATCTCGATTAAGAACTAAATTAAAGGACAAAATATAGGGGCCCTTTGGACCTACTAGCCACTATAGTAACAACCACCAAGGTCCCCATGTAAAAAATGCCACCAACAAAAAAAACAAGATAAAAATCAAATGCTAAGAAACTTGATGCAAAACAAAAGCAGGAATACCAAAAATTTAATTTCTAAGATAGAAAAAAGTTTAGACTTGGTTGTAGACTAGCATGCATAGCCAAAATACTAGTGGATAATTTGTTAGGGTTCTCATGCTATCCCAGACCCTTGACATGCCCTCCGTAGCTTCTTCTCCATTTTTGTCCTCATGAGTGCTCTTATTATTTAAATGTTATTTTTATGGATTGTTTTTTTTTATCGGTCAATATTACTTATATTAATACTAGTATTAAAATATACATGAAACAGTTTGTATATCAATGTCTTGATCCATACATGACCATAATAGTCATCCTAGAAATCAACATATGACCAAAATGACTGTTCAACACCATTATAGTTATCTAAAAACATAATTCATGATCATTTCCTTCTAACATATACATATCATTTATAAAAACAACCCTACCTATGACTTCTATATACCCTATTGACTCACAAAATTCAAAACAGAGGAGTAAACTGATCTGGTACTTATTCACTTGGCTTCCTATGGTTAAGCCAATATTCCTCCCTTTTGAAGACAATATTTTTTTTTGTCTTTCTTGGTTTCAACTAGACCCAATACTTGTAACATCTTCTCCTTGATATGTCAAGTAGTCTTTTATGTAGTTCCATCCCACCTATGTGATTTGGGTGGATATTTTTTCCACCAAAAATTGATCATGCTACAATAGTTTCGACGATGTTTACCAAAATTATGTAAGTAGTCTTTTATGTAGTTCCACCCTGCTTATGTGATCTGGGTGGATATGTTTTCCACCAAAAAATGATAATGCTATAGTAGTTTCAATGATGGTTACCAAAATAGCGTCTATGGGGTTGGGACCAAGAACCACCCATGTACAAGTTTTACACTCCACCACTCTACCATGAGATCTCTGCTAATTAATTTAGGAGGCGGGTTTCTTTTAACAACTAACAAACCGCTAAGAGAGATTCCATGGGAGTCGAACCCCCGACCCGCTATTTTCTATTTGTCTCTTCAAACCACTAAGCTGCTGATGATTTTCTAAATCATAAGGGCAAATATTATATTTTAAGAGACCCGTCGAATGGTAAACCAAGAATGGAGGGCCTAGGCCAAACCCAAGCCCCCACATTAAACCGAACACAAACAAATATAAGCCCCAAAATAAAACCCGATAAGAATAATACTTGGAAGAGATATATTTTGTAAAGCCCAAAATTATAAGGGCCATTGGTTAAAAGGCTTAGGTTTGTTTTGAGAAGATTGTTTTAAAATTAGGGGGAATTTTCAAAGATTACATATTTTAAATGGGAGATATGGATGATTTTCAAAATAATTTGGTTTTAATTCAAATTGGGCAAAAATGGTGTATAAAAAGAGGGGTAAGTGGGGAGTTTGATTTAGTGGTAATTTATGAGAGAAGTTTTCAGAGAGCTTGTGTTTTCATATCTGTGCACTGGAGGACTAATTTCTTGCTATTGCATTTGAAGGAGGACTTTGTACTCATTGTAATCAAGTGACTTGAAACTTTTCCAAGTTGAAGACCTTGTAGCTGTTGTTTGAGCATAATCAAGGATCGGTCACTCTGTTGGAGAGGGGCCCAGAGACGTAGCCATATTGGTAAACTTCGTTATCAACTTATGTTCTTGTCTCCTCTCTTCTTTCTTCCTTTTCTAATTCATCACTTAATTTTTGTTATGTTCATTTAAGGATTTCAATTACATTTTCAAGACCTTCAATTCAATCGTTGTAATAGTTAATCATACAGGTGCACCAATCATAGATCATAAAATCTGATCAAGTGGTATCAGAGCTTGTTGTGACTAGTGTTTGCAGAGGTGAATGATAATGAGAGCCAAGAGCCAACAAGGTTAAGGAACACTTGCAAAGTACAATCCTGAGATCGGGAAAAGGACTTTTCCACTAAAGATATTAGAAATCGCCACTGAACATGAAAACCCTGAGATGGATTAGAAAATATTTCATCAAGCCTTTCTTGACATGATGACCATGGTGGAGGTGCTTTACAAAGAAAGTTAATCATACAGGTGCACCAATCATAGATCGTAAAATCCTATCAAGTGGTATCAGAGCTTGTTGTGACTAGTGTTTGCAGAGGTGAATGATAATGAGAGCCAAGAGCCAACAAGGTTAAGGAACACTTGCAAAGTACAATCTTAAGATCGGGAAAAGGACTTTTCCACTAAAGATATTAGAAATCACCACTGAACATGAAAACCCTAAGATGGATTAGAAAATATTTCATCAAGCCTTTCTTGACATGAAGACCATGGTGGAGGTGCTTTACAAAGAAAGGTAAGAGTGAAGGAAATCTAAAGGAGGCAATCCCTCTAGGCATGAAGATAAGAAGAAAGGATCAAGGGGTGGTGAATCACCACCAAAAAATCCTCCATCTCCTTCTCCTTCTCCTCCTTCTTCCCCTTCTTCATCTACTCCTGTTAATCCTTTTAAGAGCACATCTAAGCTTGTAATCCAACTTGATGTAAAATTTGAATTACCTAAATATTGTGGGGAACTAAGTGCTGAAAAACTTGATGATTGGATACAACAAGTAGAGGTCTATTGTAGGATACAAGGCCTACTAGAAGAGGCCTCTACGATTTAGTTGGCTACTCTCCATTTAGGAGGTACCTCTCTCACCTAGTGGGAGAGTAGGACCTGAGAGGAGCTTGATCGTGATGGTAAAGTCAGGATGACCTGGATGGAGTTTGTTGTCACTCTAAAAGAACAAATATATCCTTTGGGTCACATGCAACAATTAATTATGAATTGGCAAACCTTTAGGCAAGCCAAAGGCCAGTCTGTTCAGGATTATACCCATGAATTCAAGAAATGGGCAATAGTATTGAATGTACCTTTGTATACCCATGATACCCTACTAAAATATATAGGTTAAGAAAGAGGGTGCAAATCCCATGTGCTCTCATTGTAAAAAATAAGGGCACAAAGATGCTAAGTATTAGAAGTTGCATCCGGAATTAAGGCCAAATCGATATGAAGGTAACAAAGGTTTGAAGAAGACTACTATGGTGATCCAACAAGATCATGGATCTGATTCTGGAGATGAATCTCAGATAGTTGCTACCGAGATCCATGTTACAGTGAAAGGTAAAAAATCTCATCAAATGTATTTGTTTCTAATACAAGTATAATCAAATCAAATTCTCTTTCTAATGTGGATAAACAAAGGAATGAAATTTTTCACATTCATGTGGTAACTAAACACACTAGGAATTATACTATTTAATAGTGGTTCACATATCAATCTAATTTCTGAATAGGTCATTAAGAAATTGAATTTAACTACTACTCCTCATCCTAAGCCCTATCCGCTTGGATGAGTATGTAATGATGCACAATTGTCAGTAAGAAAATAGTGCAAACTACGTTTTGCCATTACTGCTAATTTCATTGATGAAGTGGAAGTAGATGTAGTACCTCTAGATATATGTGGGATTGTGTTAGGAAGTCCTTATATTTTTGATAGAAAGGCAATCTTTTATAGGGGAGAGAATAAATATGATTTGTTCAAAGATGGTAAAGAGTACATAGTTAGATCACATAAAGTCAAAAATAATCATGCATTAGTAAATGCTGGTCAAATGAAAAGGTTAGTGAATACGAGTAAGACCTTTGTAATAATGCTTGTAAAATCCAAGGATGATGGTAAATCCAAAGCATTTAAGGGGTGTAAACCAGAACATGAGTCTGAGTTGGTCAAAATTGTATCTAAATATGATGACCTTTTTCAAGAACCAAAGGGGTTTCCCCCCAAGAGAGAGATCTAGCATGAGATACATTTGTTGCAGGATGTGCCTCTTCCTAATATCAGCATGTATTGCTTATCTATTATATATAATGAGGAGATCAAGAAATAGGTTCAAGAGTTAGTTGAGAAAGGAGTGATTCATCCAAGTACATCTCCTTGTGGCTCGCCTATTGTACTAGTACCAAAGAAGGATGGGTCCTCCTATAGGATGTGTATCGACTACCAAGCCCTAAATAAGATCATGGTAAAGAGCATGTATCCTCTTCCTCTTATTGATGATTTACTTGATCAGCTAAAGCATGTGGTTTATTTTACTAAGTTGGGTTTGCGAAGTGGTTATCATCAGATTAGGATTGCAGAAAATGACATTTGGAAAAACTACATTCAAGACTAAGAAAGGACTATACGAATGGTTGGTAATGCCTTTTGGGTTGTGCAATGCAGTAGCCACTTTCATGCGTGTAATGAATGATGTATTTTGTCCTTTCATCAACGAATTTGTAATAGTCTAACTAGATGATATCCTTGTATTTAGTAAGTCTTGGGATGATCATGTAAGTCATGTAAAGAAAGTTTTGGATGTTTTGAGAAAAAGAAAAACATTTTGTAAAGATGTTGAAATGCGAATTTTCTAAGACATCCTTAGTGTACTTAGGCTATGTCGTAGGAGGTGGTCTATTGAAAGTAGACCCTATAAAGAACAAAGTTATTGTAAAATGGCCTAAGCCAAGTACCGTTACAAAAGTCAAAAGTTTCCTAGGTGCAGTTCAGTACTGGAGAAAGTTCATCACCAATTTCTCCTATATTGCATCATCGTTGCATGCTTTGACAAGTACAAAGACAAATTTTTAGTGGGAAGGACCTCAATAGAAGGCCTTCAACACTTTGAAGGAGAAGTTGAGCACCGCACCTATCTTGCCTTTGCTATACTTGCAAAAACCATTCGAGATTGAAACCGATGCAAGTGGGTTTGTCATGGGAGTTATTCTTATGCAAGGAGGTAAGTCGGTATGTTATCACTCTGAAACTTTCATAGCTCTAGTAGGAAACTATCATACTTATGACAAGGAATGTTATGCACTAGTTTAAAGTGTAAAAAAATAAAAGCACTATCTAATGGGCAAAGAAACAATCATCCACACTGATCACCAACCACTACAATATCTGCATTCACAATCAAAATTGCAACAAAGTATGCACTTTAGGTGGATGAGATTCCTTCAATAATTTCACTTAGTAATTAAGCACAAGAAGGGTGTCCATAATAAGGTAGTAAATATGCTCTCTAGACCTCCTGTTATGAATGCTTTGGTTATCCTTCAAGGTAGTTCCATGGTTCATGAAAGTTTTCAAGAACAATATGCCATGGATGATAAAATTAAGGAAATTTATGCAGCTTTAAGTTTAGGCAAACAAGTAGAAGAAAAGAACTACTTTGTGAAAGATAAATTGTTGTATCAT
Organism: Cryptomeria japonica; assembly: GCF_030272615.1. NCBI lineage: Eukaryota > Viridiplantae > Streptophyta > Pinopsida > Cupressales > Cupressaceae > Cryptomeria > Cryptomeria japonica. The sequence continues at coordinate 347,286 of NC_081405.1, forward strand.
TTAGAAAATTTATGCATTCCTAAAGGCAAACAAGCACAAGTAGTTAGGGAAGCTTATACGTCATTAATTGTTGGACATTTTGGTGTCAACAAGACAATGACTCAATTGCAAAAATTTTGTTACTGGCCTCACATGCATGAAACTATAACTTAATATATCAAAGGATGTATAATGTGTGCAACTAGTAAACCTAGTAACAAGAAGTTGGGGTTGTACACACCTCTTCCCGTTCCATCCCGACCTTAAAAAAGTGTTTCAATGGACTTTGTTGGAGGACTTCCCATGTCTAAAAAGGGACATCACTATCTATTTTTAGTAGTTGATAGATTCAGAAAAATGTGTGTTCTAATGCCTTGTAGGAAACAAATCGTAGCTAAACTGACAACTCATTTATACTTCCAATATGTATGGGTCCATTTTAGGGTCCCTACTTCCATTGTATCAAATCGAGATTCTCGATTCCTAGGAGAATTTTGGTCTGCATTGTGGGATCTCATGGACACAAAGCTAAAGAAAAGTACAACTTTCCATCCTCAAACCGATGGACAAACAAAAGTGGTAAACAAAATAGTTGTACAATTGCTTTGAGGCTATTGCAATAAACATCCCAAGCTATGGGATGAGAGTCTACACTATGTACAACATGCTTACAACCATGCATTAGATTCATCTACAAAAAGGTCTCCATTTGAGACATGTTTTGGATATTTGCTGCAAACACCAATGGACTTTGCCTTTGGAAAAGATGATGTTGAAGACAAGCACCATGATGTAGAGAAGGCTTTGAAGTTCATTCAGAAAGTTCAAGCAGTTCATCAAGAGGTAGAAGCTTAGTTGGAGAAGAGCCAAGCCAAATAAAAGGCTCGTCATGACAAGCATCGCACAAATCATTATTTTCAGATTGGCGATCGCGTTTGGTTACATATTAGTAAGGAAAGGTTGCAAGGTGAAGGTAAAAAGCTTAAGCCTATCAGATATGGTCCCTTTGAGATCTTGGAAAAGATCGGTACCAATGCCTTTCACTTGAATCTTCCTCCATATATGGAAATTTACTCAGTTGTAAATGTAGAAAATCTGAAGTTGTGCGAGCCTCCAATGATTCTGGATGAAGAGGTTGATGTTTAGGTAGCATCAGTTGATGAACTTTCACCTAAGTATATGTCAGAGCTGCCAGAGGATGCCATTCTTGATAGAAATGTCAGATCTTCAAAGAGAGGTGCTATTGAGTACTTCAAAGTAGGACGTAAAGGGATGCATCGTGGCAAAGCAAAATGGATAGAAATTGGAAAAGTGAGGAAGTTGTACCCTCACTTACTTTCTATGTAATCAAGATTTCAGAGGTCTAAAAGCTCTCCAATAGGGAGGATTGATCTGGGTGGATATGTTTTCCACCAAAAAATGATAATGCTACAACAATTTCGGTGACAGTTACCAAAATAGTGTCTATTGGGTTCGAACCAAGAACCACCCATGTACAAGCTTTACACTCTAGCACTCTACTGCAAGATCTCCGCTGACTAATCTAGGAGGCAGGTTTGTTTTAACAATTAACAAACCGCTAAGAGGGGATCCATGGGAGTCGAACCCCGTGCCCCCTAATTTTTGTTTGTCTCACCAAACCGCTAAGCCATCCATAGTTTTTGGAATGATAAGGGTAAATATTATATTTTAAGAGGCCCGTCAGATGGTAAATTAAGAATGGAGGGCCCAGGCCAAACCCAAGCCCCCCATATTAAACTGAACACAAACAAATCTAAGCCCCAAAATAAAACCCGATAAGAATAATACTTGGAAGAGACATATTTTGTAAAGCCCAAAATTATAAGGGCCATTAGTTAAAAGGCTTAGGTTTATTTTGAGAAGATTGTTTTAAAATTAGGGGGGGGTTTCAAAGATTACATGTTTTAAATGGGAGATAAGGATGATTTTCAAAATCATTTGGTTTTAAGCCAAAGTGGGCAAAATGGTGTATAAAAAGAGGGGTAAGTGGGGAGTTTGAGTTAGTGGTGATGTGTGAGAGAATTTTTCAGAGAGCTTGAGTATTCATCTCTATGCACTGGAGGACTAATGTCTTGCTATTGCATTTGAAGGAGAAGGACTTTGTACTCATTGTAATTAGGAGACTTGAAACTGGTCCAAGATGAAGACCTTGTAACCGTTGTTGGAGCATAATCAAGGATCGGTCACTCTATTGGAGAGGGGCCCAAAGACATAGCCATATTGGTGAACTCCATTATCAACTTATGTTCTTGTCTCCTCTCTTCTTTCTCTCTTTGTTAATTAATCACTTTGTTATTGTTATGTTCATTTAAGCATTTCAATTACATTTTCAAGACCTTCAATTTAATCATTGTAATAGTTAATCATACACGTGCAATAGTCATAGATCCTAACATCAGATCATTATGTCTCTTCTCAGCATGCTTCTCTATCCATGTTCACTCCCCACATGATGAACGACCTTAAAGGCAGGATGAGCTCTACAGAGTGTAGCCATTCTCCACTTGTTGTCACAAACCCTTCTCTCGGCCTAGCTATGGCCAAGAATGTTTCCATTGATACTTCCAATCTTCATGCACTCTCTCATCACCCATTTAACATCTTCCTTTGTTCCAAGCTCCAGACCCCATGAGAAAAACATCCAAGACAAATTCATGTTCATTCTGTATCTGAACCCCAATTCCATATACTCTTTCCCCAGGAGTACATCCACCATTTGCAATAATTGTGGGTCTTCTAAATTTTTAAACATGTTGCGCATTCTCTCCTCTAAAATTTCCCCATGAAATCCAACTATTGCTTGGTTGTTATGAGGGAGAAGTTTTCCTCCATTGAAACCCTTGCACTTACTAATAATGCTCATCTCTTTCCTTTGATATTGATTTCTTCTTTAAGGGGTCATAATGAAATTATATCACCAACTTAAATCTCTCCTTCCTCGCACTACCAAAACATATCATGCCAACCCTTCTTTGTCATGCCTTAAAGGTTCGCACAATAAACCATCCTTTTACAATGAGGAATGCACTTCACCATTAATGCAAATGACTCCGGCAACATATTGCATCAAACTATCATGAAGGGTGCCTTGAAATGACTTTCCTAAGGTCGAGTATAGTCACAGTCATACTCCATTCCTCGTAATGATTTTTGGTCATATTCTTGTCACAACACCCCATCTACATCTGCTTCCTCTTCCAATTGAATGCTAGGTAGATCGTCCGACGACTCCAACCCAGTGCTCTTCATTAAAAGCACAAAAAGCACAATCCTGATTTGATAATAAGTTTACCTCATGATTACCATCCCTTCGAATGTGAGAAATTTTAAAATCATGATATCTAATATATTATTTTAATAAACTTATTTAGTTTCCAATTTTGTGTTTCTTCCTTCAATATAGCGCAACCACAATCTGTGAGTTGCCTTCCAAATGAAGTTTCTAAACTGATAATCTACCTGCTAGATTGATTGCAAGAAGCATAGCTTGTACTTCCACTTCTTTGTTTGTTCCTTCTGCCAATTTTTGCTCTCTAACTGCTAATATGTTTCCATGTTCATCTTTTTTCGAAGCCCCTAGATTATCGTAAGAGGCCTCATAAAAATTAATTTCAATCCATCCTTCATTGGTCTTTGTCATATCACCTTCTCTTTCTACTTCTTGGGAGCATCAACCTTGTTAAGCCCATTAACGAACCTTATTGAATTGTTTTTTTACTAATATTAGTTTTTCCCACATAAATTATTGTGTATTGTGTAAATTTTTTTTTTTTACTGTTTAAATACTTAAATTATTATCTAAGTGTAATTTCTCCTAAAATTTACCAAATATATTTCTCAAAATTTATTTATTTATTTATTTTTGATCGGTAAGAGGCCGAGGTCAAGAATTTTATTAATTATTTTGAAATTTTACATTACTCCACTCGTGCGGGCGCCGGTAGGAAAGAGTGGAGGCGAGAAAACCTCCGGCCTTGCCCAGGACCATAGCCCAGCTAGTCTTATCTCAATATACAATAGTATCAGATTTTAATATATTTCTCAAAATTTATTAGATGTTCAAAATGAACTAGATTATCTTTAAATACAATATGTTAACTTGTAAATTAATATTTCATGTTTAAAATTAACTCATAATAGTCACTTAAAAGAAAAATCAATTAAAATAATATTTAAATTTAAATTTTATAATCTAAATTATCTCTACTAATCACATAACTTCAATCAATTTTAAAAATTACAAATTACAAATCATAAATCTAACCTTAAATATGAAATAAAAAATTAGAAACTAACTATTACATTACCAACAAATAAGTGAAAATGATTTATAAAAAAGAAAAGTTGCAAGGTCTAATACCCTTAAAACCATACACGAAGGTGCCAAATTTGCCCTTTTAATCCTTAAAACACAAAATAACAAAATTAGCCAAAGTGTGGTATATTCTGAGTTTTGAACTTTAGTTTTTATTTTTTTAATTTAAAAAAAAAAATTATTGTTATCATTTTTAATGATAACTAACATTTGATTATAGGAGGTGCAATGGATACACCGATAGGTGATTGATTGGAAAACATAAATGAATTTTAAAATTACACAAGGAAGAACATATAAAAATATAGATATATAAACATGCATAATTGTTTAATATAATTTGACGATAGTTTTTTGGAGAATGAGATTGCGCTCTGCTTCGAGGGTTTGAGCTAGGGCACCTGCGCCCTAGCCCGTGGCTACATTTTTTTTTGCTCTGCATTGCTTGGGGGGTCTCTTCTAGATTGGGGGTCAACAATTTTCTTTTTCTTCCTTGTTAACTGCTCTGTGCTGCTACCATTTATTTTGTGTTGCTGCCAGGATTGGTGAGGGTGTGCAGCTCTGTCCTTGCTCGCCTCCTTGGTCATGGGGGCTATGGCCTGTGGGGGTTTGGTTTGGTCTTTTGGGAGGGTGTAGCATTGAGAGGGATGGTCTAATTTTTCTTTGGAGCAGAGAGAAAGCTTGGTGCTCTCAGTGCATGGTGGTTGGGTGGGGCTGAGAGGGTGCTCACCCTTATTCTCTTTTTTGGGGTTTTGCTCTGCATGCAAGGTGTGGGGAATCAAATGGCCATGCCGAGTGGAGATCCATCTCGTGCTTCTCTGAACCTAGAGTTTTGAACAGTTGTTGGTTCGAAGTCTGCTATTCAGAGTTCTAAGGTTTTTAATAATAGTCTTTTTGCTTCGGGGGAAGGTAATGCCGGTGTCGGCTCGTCGGGTAGTACTCGGGTCACAAAAATTAATGGGTGTCTGGAGAAATGTAAAGAGAGGCCAAGATTGGTGATTCCTCCAAAAATAATCATTGAGGATGTGGAATACTATTTGAAACATTCTCTGTATTGCAAGTTTTTGGGTAAGAGGATCTCATTGCAGTTTCAGGAGAATTGGGCTCAGAGGACTTGGGCGCTGGAAGGGGAAATGGATATTATGTTGCTTGCTAACAATTGCTTCATGATTACATTCAATTGCATGGAGGATAATAATAGGGTCTTTGAAGGAGGCCTATACTTTTATAACCAGGTGGGGTTGTTCATCAAACCCTGGCATGCAGGGTTTAATCCTATTCCAGTGTGGGTGGTGCAGGAGCACCTAATTGAGTAAAACTCCCATTTTTGAGTTTTTAATGCTTTCATGTTTGTAATGTCTTATGTTGGGTTGATAATGTTGTTTTAGGTTATTATGAGTCATGTGTAGTGGTTTTGATCTCATTTTGGGCTCAAGAGATCAACTTTTACATTTCAGGCTTTGAGTTAACAATTTTTGGCCAAAAAGTGCAAAATTGCTAAAAAGGTCTTCTAATGCTCTCAAAAGAATTGAAACATGTTTGATAAGTGTTTTTAGGCATTTCTAAGTTGATTAGACAAGTTGATAAGGCTAGATTGACAAAAATGCCTTTTTGAGCAAGAAATGTTGTCATTTGGCTCAAAAAGTTGTCAAAGTTGTCATTTTTGTGTTTTTTTTGCAAAACGTGGTTGTGGAAGCCTCCTGTCCATACTGAGATTGATAACCAACTTTTTGGACTATAAAAACACCTCTCTTTTCTTTCAAGAAGGTTGGTGATTGTTTAAACAAGATTTTCTTCAATAAAATCATGAGATAATGGCTTTATGACTGGTTTTCGGATCTTTTAGTGTAATGATCCATATTGTAGCTTCTTAATCTATACTGTACCTTTGGGAAAGTGTGCATAGTACTTGTATAATGTTCTCTAGTTTATTTTTGCATTGGTTTCTTCTGGAAGTTTGATTGTACAAAATTATTTCCAAACTGTGTGCTCGTTGCCCTGTCAAGGGTTTGAAGTTCCAAAATGACTCCACTTGACTAATCCATGCTTGGGATCCCACAATATGGATTCAGTCAAGTTGGAACTCATTTATATATTGTACATATGCTTTTTTTTAATCCAAAATGGTGGTTGGAAGAAGGATTTGAGTGAATACTAGGCAAGTATTGATTACTCAGCTAGTAGTGTGTTTAAAACTCAAGTTTTGCACCCAAAGTCTAATTTGGAGTGAACAAATACATGAGACAGAGGTCTGGACATATGGCCAATGGTGTGTAAGATAAAATTTTCTCATTGGTTGAGCTTGATCCAATCAAACTTTATCATTTTTGTAAGCAAACAGTGAGTTCACTGTTTTTATGATTTGTATTTTGACAAAATGCTCATGGAATGCTTTAAGAGCATAATCCAAGCCTTGAATCATGAAGGCATTGTAATAGGAGGTTTTTTAAATGTTTGAAGACCTCATTTAGGCTCTATGAAAGTTAATACTTCTTGTAAAATAGGTCCAAAAAGTGCAGTAGCAGTCTGACTGGTAAAGGGCAGCAAATTGACAAACTCAATGACATTTCTCTTCATTTCAATTGCTTGCCAAGTGTTTGGCATTATGCTTGAGTGACAGTGACAAGGACACTTTTGGAAGACTTGTTAAATGGCCTAAGAAGTTTAGGCACTCACATTGGTGGTCAACAAAGAAAACTAAGTTGACAAGCTTCAAAACCCTCCAAAACCCTACAATTAGGCCACAAATGGTGGATAGTCCTCATATTGCCCTAGCAGCAGCCTAAACCATGAAAATCAGTTAGCATATACCTCTAAACCATCATCCAAACCAATCTTGTTGGAGGAGAAGCCCATCATTGGGCAGGGTGAGCAAAATTAGGCCAATTAGGCCTCCATGGGCTAGTAGCCCTTTTGACAATTTTTTACTAAAATTCAAAATCCGATCAAAAGGAGGAGTTTGGGGAGCATGAAACCTTGTGAGGAAATTTGAAAAAATTGAACCAAATGATAAATAGGACCTTGGATAGAGAATGGACTCAGTTGAGGGTTTTGACCTTTGGTTGGAGTATTGAGTAGCTAAGGGCCATGAGCCTAAAACCAAATTGTGAGCATCAAACCTTGAAGAAAACTTTGCTGCCCCTTCATGTCCATGTAGAAGACTCCTAATGCATTCTGAAATAGTATGTTGAATGCCAAGAAAAGAGGTTTGAGTATGAGTAGTTGGGTGGAGTGAGTAATTGAAGCAAGTAGAGCATGGGTATGAGTCGTCACCAAGAAGAGGAGGTTGTTAGTGGAGACTTGTAGAGAGACCTATCAGGTGTAACTAAACTTGTCATTGCAAACATCAGGAGCAAACACAAACAACACTCCTTGTTTCCTATTATTGGCCTTTGAGTCAAATTGGCCCTTTTGAGCACTCTCCTAGTCTCTCCCTATCATAGTGGTATCAGAGCCAATAAAAGATTAAGGAGGAAAGGAACATTAGGAAAACATGGTGACTAATGCCGAATCAGCTAAGAAGGTTTAAGATCAGGAAGAGGAAAATAGGGCACTCAGAGAGAGATTGGATCAACTGGCAATAAAACTAGCAGAAGTAGAAGTCAAAACTAAAGAAGTTCATGATAAGGTTGGAGATTAGGGTAAAATGGTGGCCATAGAAGATGAGGTTCCCATACCTGACCTTGTTACTAAGCAAGAACCATTCTTGAAAGCCTTGAGAGCTATGAGTGGTAAAACCTTAGAAGGAGTGGCCCTTTTCAGTGGGAAGATGGATCCAGATGCTCTAATAGAGTGGATTGAGGGTCTAGAAAACCATTTTGAATGTGATGGGATAACTGAAGCACATAGGGTTAAGGTAGCCAAATCAAGGTTGAGAGGGGCAGCCTTAACATGGTGGAAATTCATCCAAGAGGAAAAGGTGAAAGGAGGTAAGCAACCAATAGCCACCTAGAAAGCAATGGTAGCCAAAATCAAAGAAACCTACCTTCCTAAAGACTATGAAATACAACTTCACCGGAAAAGACAAAATTTGAGACAAAAATACCTAGATGTCAGTAGCTACACCGAAGAGTTTCAAAAACTGTGCATGAGATCCAGAGTAGTGGAGGATGAGAGCATAAAAGTGGCAAGGTACTTGAATGGGTTAAGATGGAACATCCAGGAAGAGATGAGCTTGTTATGTCCACAAATAGTACACAAGTGTTATCAATTGGCACTTAAGGTGGAAGAGAAAGGTAGGAGAAAGCAAGAGAAAAAAAATAGAGGAAGAGGTAGGGGTAGAGATGGTAGAGGCCATAGAGGCAGTTTTTGGGGAAGGATCATAGATCAACGATCCCATGGAGAGTCTAAACTTCTAGAGAAAAGTGGGCATTCTCAGAGCAAACCCAATTATAGGGGTAGGGGATCAAGCAACCCGACTAGGGGTAGATCTAATGGACCAGGGAGAGGGTCCTACTTCTCAACCATGAAGTGTTATAACTATCAAAAGTTGGGCCACCCTGCCTATAGATGCCCAGAGAAGCCTAGTTCATCCTATGGTGGTGAAAAGAGGGTAAACTATGTTTAGGAAGATGGAGGTAATACCAGAACTTCAGCATTGAACAACTTAGCTTCAGAAGATGGTGAGAGTTTGATGATTGAAAGAGTGTTAATGAAGAAGCCACAAAGTACAAAGGCTTCATAGAGAAGAGCATTGTTCAGGATTAAGTGTAAAATCATGGGGAAGGTGTGTAAGGTGATCATAGATTCAGGATCCATAGATAACATCATTTCAGAGGAAGCAGTAAGCAAATTGAAACTACCTAGTATACAACACAAGGAACCATACAAAGTCACATGGTTGAATAAGGGACAACATGTGTTAGTAAATGAGAAAGCCTGGGTAGATTTCCACATAGGTGGATATGTAGATAAGATCCTATGTGACATCCTTCCTATGGATTCTTGTCACCTACTAGTGGGTAGACCATGGCAGTTTGACCGAAAAGCACAACATGATGGGGAAAGAAACTCCTACTCATTTCAGAAAAATGGAGTAACCTATCATATTCAATCCCTCATTGAAGAAGGAGATAGCAGCAACAAAGTACCTAACATCTTGTTAGTGAATGAGAAAGAGTTCATAAAAACACTAGAAGAAGGTGAAGGAGTGGGATTTGCACTCATAGTGAAACCCAAGGAAGAAAAGGTAGAAAACAAAGTTGAGATACCATATGAGGTGCAGAAAATCCTTGATAACTTCAAGGAAATAATTAGTGATGGTACACCTACAGCTTTACCACCTTCTAGAGCCATTAGCCATCAAATTGACTTCATACCTAGAGCCTCTTTACCCAATAAGGCAGCCTACAAGATGACCCCTGAACAAAACAAAGAGGTAGCCAGGCAAATACAAGTAATCTTAGACCAAGGGATGATTAGGAAAAGCATTAGTCCTTGTGCAATACCTATAGTGTTGGCACCTAAGAAGGGTGGTACATGGAGACTTTGCACAAATTCCAGAGCCATAAACAAGATCACCATCAGATACAAATTTCCCATACCCAGGATAGAGGACTTGATGGATTGTTTGGGGGATGCACAGTATTTCAGTAAGATTGATTTGAAGAGTGGTTACCATCAGATAAGAGTCAAGGAGGGTGATGAGTGGAAGACAGCTTTCAAAATGAATGAGGGTCTCTATGAGTGGCTTGTCATGCCATTTGAACTCTCAAATGCTCCCAGCACATTCATGAGACTCATGAATGAAGTTTTACATGATTTCATAGGCAAATTTGTTGTTGTGTATTTAGATGATATACTCATCTTCAGTAAGACCAAAGAAGAGCATCTAAAAGATTTAGCTATTGTTTTGAGAAAGTTATCTGATGAACAGCTAACCATTAATCTTGAAAAATATGATTTTATGAAACAATAATTGGTCTATCTTGGTCTTGTTGTATCAGGAGGAAATCTAAAAATGGATCAATCAAAACTGGTAGCAATAACCAGTAGGCCAACTCCTAGGATAGCCAGTGATGTCAGAAGCTTCCATGGTTTGGCACAATTTTACAGAAAGTTCATCAGGGGATTCAGTGAGATTTGTGCTCCAATGTTAGACACCATCAAAGGGGGTGTAAAGGTAAAATTTCAGTGGACAAGTACAGCCCATAAGGGGTTTGAATTATTGAAAACTAAAGTAGCTACTCAACCAGTGCTCATTTTACCTAGTTTTGACAAACTTTTTACTATTGAATGTGATGCTAGTAATATTGTTGTAGGAGATGTTTTAAGTCAAGAAAATAGACCAGTTGCATTCTTTAGTGAGAAGTTGAATGATGCAAAGAAAAAGTACTCTTCCTATGATTTAGAACTTTATGCATTAGTACAAGCACTTAGGAAATGGAGACACTATCTTTTTCCTAAGGAATTTGTTGTATACACAGATAATCAAGCACTCAGTTTCTTAAACTCATAGGATAAACTGAATCATAGGCATGTTAAATGGGTAGAATACTTGCAAGCTTACACTTTTACTCTTAAGCATAAGAAGGGTCAGTTAAATAAAGTAGCAGATGCTTTGAGTAGAAGGTTGTTAATTATTCATGAGATTCAAGTTCAGAGCATTGGTATTGAAAGTTTCAAAGACATGTACCCTATTGATGATGATTTTGTTGAAGCTTATAAAGTTTGTCAAGATTTTGAGAATAATTTCCATGGTGTATATGTTGATTTCACTTTGGAGGATGGTTTATTATTCAAGGGAGGACAGTTGTGTGTTCCAAAAGGTTCTATGAGAGAGAACCTCATTCAATAGAAGCACAATGGGTGCTTAAGTGGATATTTCAGTCTCAACAAGACCTTAGAGTTGGTTCAAAGGTTCTATTATTGGCCTAAGATGCAGAAAGACATCAGGAGGTATGTTGAGCAGTGCTTGGTATGTCAGAAAGCAAAAGGTAATTCCTCTAATGCTGGTTTATATCAACCTCTTCCCATTCCACATAGGCCTTGGGATTGCATTAGTATGGATTTTGTGGTAGGATTACCTAGAACTCAAGCAGGATTTGATAGCATCTTTGTAGTAGTTGACAGATTTAGCAAAATGGCTCACTTTATTCCTTGTAAGACAACACATGATGCAATTCATATTGCTTTTTTCTTTTTCAAAGAAGTTGTTAGAATTCATGGTTTGCCTACTAGTATTGTTTCGGATAGGGATGTTAAGTTTCTTGGTCATTTCTGGAAGACATTGTGGAAGAGATTGGGTACTAATCTCTCTTTTGGTTCAGCTTATCATCCACAAACTGATGGCCAAACCGAAGTTGTGAACAGGTCTCTTGGAAACATGCTTAGGTGCTTGACAAAGGAATATGGGCAGAGTTGGGATCAGCTCATTCATCAAGCAGAATATGCCTACAATGACACTGTTAACCGGTCTAAAGGAAAAATTCCATTTGAAGTTGTTTATGGTATGCATCCAAGGGGTCTAATGGAGTTGAGAGATATCACTAACTTGCAGCATAAGAGTGGAACAACAGATGACATGGCTTAGTCTATGAAGGAGGTTCATGAGCAAGTGAGACAAGCTCTCCAAGATACCTCTCAAAAAGTCAAGGCAAGAGTAGATGCTACAAAGAGAGATGTTTGGTTTTCCATAGGTGATTATGTGATGGTTCATTTGAATAAGGAAAGGCTACAAAAGGGAGTTCCAAGCAAACTTCAGATGAGGAGGATAGGCCCTTGCAAGATCTTGGCTAAGTATGGGTCTAATGCTTACAAAGTTGATTTGCCTACTAATATTTCTTTGTCCCCCATTTTTAATGTTGCAGATCTGATTGCTTTCAAAGGGAAGCCACCTGAGGAGATTCAAAGAGTTTCAGATGTTTCTCAATCCCTTTCTGATCTATCTCTCGCTTCTCTTTCTATTCCCCAAGCAGAATAGGTTCTGGACTCCGGGATTCTCAAGAAGACAAGGAATCACACCTATATGGAACATCTAATCAAATGGAAGGATATGCCTATCTCAGAGGCCACATGGATACCTGAAATTGACTTTCAGAATTTTGGCTTCCTTTCTTCTTTTCTGCCTCAAGGAGTCACATGACTTCTTTGTTTTGGGGGGAGTATGGTGCAAGAGCACCTAGTTGAGTAAAACTCCCATTTTTGAGTTTTTAATGCTTTCATGTTTGTAATGTCTTGTGTTGGGTTGATAATGTTGTTTTAGGTTGTTATGAATCATGTGTAGTGGTTTTGATCTCATTTTGGGCTCAAGAGATCAAATTTTACATTTTAGGCTTTGAGTTGACAATTTTTGGCAAAAAAGTGCAAAATTGCTAAAAAGGTCTTCTAATGCTTTCAAAAGCATTGAAACATGTTTGACAAGTGTTTTTAGGCATTTTTAAGTTGATTAGACAAGTTGATAAGGCTAGATTGACAAAAATGCCTTTTTGAGCAAGAAATGTTGTCATTTGGCTCAAAAAGTTGTCAAAGTTGTCATTTTTGTGTTTTTTTTGCAAAACATGGTTGTGGAAGCCTCCTGTCTGTACTGATCTTGATAACCAACTTTTTGGACTATAAAAACACCTCTCTTTTCTTTCAAGAAGGTTGGTGATTGTTTAAACAAGAGTTTCTTCAATAAAATCATGAGATAATGGCTTTATGACTGGTTTTTGTATCTTTTAGTGCAATGATCCGTATTGTAGCTTCTTAATCCGTATTGTACCCTTGGGAAAGTGTGCATAGTACTTGTATAATTTTCTCTAGTTTATTTTTGCATTGGTTTCTTCTGGAAGTTTGATTGTACAAAATTTATTTCCAAATTGTGTGCTCACTGCCCTGTCAAGGGTTTGAAGTTCCAAAATGACTCCATGTGACTAATCTATGCTTGGGATCCCACAATATGGATTCATTCAAGTTGGAACTCATGTATATATTGTAAATATTCTTTTTTTTAAGCCAAAATGGTGGTTGGATGAAGGATTTGATTGAATACTAGGCAAGTATTGATTACTCGGCTAGTAGTGTGTTTAAAACTCAAGTTTTGCACCCAAAGTCTAATTTGGAGTGAAAAAATAGATGAGATAGAGGTCTGGACATATGGAAAATGGCGTGTAAGATCACATTTTCTCATTGGTTGAGCTTGATCCAATCAAACTTTATCATTTTTGTAAGCAAACAGTGAGTTCACTGTTTTACGATTTGTATTTTGACAAAATGCTCATGGAATGCTTTAAGAGCATAATCCAAGCCTTGAATCATGAAAGAATTGTAATAGGAGGCTTTTTAAATGTTTTAATACCTCATTTAGGCTCTTTGAAAGTTAATACTTCTTGTAAAACAGGTCCAAAAAGTGCAGCAGCAGTCTGACTGGTAAAGGGCAGCAAATTGACAAACTCAATGACATTTCTCTTCATTTTTAGTTGCTCGCCAAGTGTTTGGCATTATGATTGAGTGACAGTGATAGGGTACACTTGTGGAAGAATTTTTAAAGGGCATAAGAAGGTTTAGGCACTCACATTGGTGGTCAACAAATAAAACTAAGTTGACAAGCTTCAAAACCCTCCAAAACCCTACAATTAGGCCACAAATGGTGGACAGTCCTCATATTGCCCTAGCAGCAGCCTAAACCATGAAAATCAGTTAGCATATACCTCTAAACCATTATCCAAACTAATCTTGTTGGAGGAGAAGCCCATCGTTGGGTAGGGTGAGCAAATTTAGGCCAATTAGGCCTCCACGGGGTAGTAGCCCTTTTGACAATTTTTGACTAAAATTCAAAATGGGATGAAAAGAAGGAGTTTGGGGAACATGAAACCTTGTGAGGACATTTAAAAACATTGAAAAAAATGATAAATAGGACCTTGGATGGAGCATGGCCTCAGTTGAGGGTTTTGACCTTTGGTTGGAGTATTGAGTAGCTAAGGGCCATGAGCCTAAAACCAAATTGTGAGCATCAAACCTTGAAGAAAACTTTGCTGCCCCTTCATGTCCATGTGGAAGACTCCTAATGCATTTTGAAATAGTATGTTGAATGCCAAGAAAAGAGGTTTGATTATGAGTAGTTGGGTGGAGTGAGTAATTGAAGCAAGTAGAGCATGGGTGTGAGCCATCACCAAGAAGAGGAGGTTGTTAGTGGAGACTTGTAGAGAGACCTATCAGGTGTAACTAAACTTGTCATTGCAAACAATAGGAGCAGACACAAACAACACTCCTTGTTTCCTATTATTGGCCTTTGAGTCAAATTGGCCCTTTTGAGCACTCTCCTAGTCTCTCCCTATTAGTGGGTTTGTTTACCTTGGTTTCCAGTGGAATGTTGTCGGGAGGATGTGTTGCGGATGCTCACTTCATTGATTGGGAAGCCTGTGGGAGCTTCATCACAAACTTTGGGGAGAAAGGCAATGAATTTCACTCGTATCTGTGTTGAAATTGATCTTAGTAAGCCTTTGCCAAATGCTATAGATATGTGTCTGGGTTCTTATTCTTGGGTCCAACATCTGGATTATGAGACTCTACCATTTCGGTGTCATCTGTGTCATGAGTATGGTCATTTGTAATGCAAGTACCCTAGGTCTACGTCGGTTATTCACCAACCTCAACAGTTCTCCCAGAACCTTGATGGGGCTGATAAAGGAAAAGTGCCCATGTCTGGTGGGGTTGTGGGTGCTGATGGTTTTGCCTCAGTTAAGACAAATAATAGGAACCGAGGTCAAAAGAGGTCTTTGCAGGAAAGTCAAGAGGAGGATACCTTTAACAGATTTGAATCCTTGGATGATCTTAGTCACTAGGAGGTGAATCCAGGGATGATTCCTTTGGATCATAGTGCAGTAGGGATGGTGCTAGATAGTGTGAACTTGGATCCTACCCAGGGTCTGTAGGAGATTGGGAGTCAACAGATGGAGATGGATCAGTAGGTATTGGCTCAGTTGGGACCTATCTCTAGTTTTGAAGTAAAGATAGTTGGTGGGGATGTTTCTCCCACAACACAAAAATTGAAATCTACTAGGGCTAAAAGTAATAAGATTTCTTTAAATTTGGGTCTTCTTCAACAAGACATCAAGAAAGGTGCAACAGAGAAGAATTTGAAGGTTGGCAGAAAGAAGGACTTGGATAAGATTAAATTGATGGGGGAGAACTTGGTTGATTCAGGGTCAGTAAAGACTCTGTATTCTCATTTTTCTAATCCCCTGAAATGATTGTGCTTTCATGGAATGTGAGGGGCTTGAACAGTGGCCCTAGACAAAAAGTTGTTCAGGAATTGATTAGGAGTCATTCTCCTGATGTCCTTTTCTTGCAGGAAACTAAACTAGTTGTGGAAAGTATGTTGGGTCTGGTGCCCAAGCTATGGGGGAGAGGTGAATGTCAATGTATTGGGGCTTTTGGCTCCTCTAGGGACATGGCTTGTCTTTAGAACCCCTTGAGGATACGCCCTATATGGTGGGTTTCTTCCAGATCTTCTTTATCTGGGGTTGCCTCTAGTCTTGAGACTAGGGAATATATCTTGCTTACCAACATTTATGCCCCCACTGATCTTCAGGGTAAGTAGAATTTGTGGTCTCATATTTCTTTTATGCGTGGGTTTTTCCCTTTTCATCTGTCAATTATGATAAGTGATTTTAATGCCATATTAGAGTTGAGTGAGAAGAAGGGTGGTGTTATGAGGTTGGAGCCTTCTTCCTTCCTTCTTCAGGACAGTATATCAACCTTGAATCTGGTTGACATCAAGCCTGCTAATGGGTAGTTCACTTGGAACAACAGGAGACTAGGGGAGTATTGGATTGCAGAGAGGTTGGATCACTTTCTGGTTTCTAGCTTTTGGATTGGTGGGGGATGGTCCACATGCTCCGAGAGTTTGGATTGGAAACGTTTGGACCACTGGCCCATCAAGTTGGTTTCCTCTTTTACTCGGGTCGCTTGATCTCCTTCATTCAAATTTCAGCTTATGTGGTTGAGAGACTCTTCTTTGCAGGTTCGTGTTGCGAAGTGGTGGAAGAAAGGGAGGCCAGCCTTTGGCACTGCCATGTACACCTTTTCAAAGTAGCTGCAATTTGTTAAGTTTTAGCTTAAGCGGTGGAATCGTCAGTGTTTTGGTAACATCTTTCATGCCAAGATAGAGGCTCAAGTTGAGTTGAATGGCATTAGTAGTGAGATTAGAGAACATGGATGATAGAAGCCTTGCTTAGGGAGGAAGTCAGGGTAGTCAAGGTTTTAGAGGAATGGGAGCTTAGGGAGAAAATCTATTGGAAACAGAGAGCTCGTGTTGATTGGCTTCAAGAGGGGGATAAGAATACTATGTTCTTTTTCAATTCAGTGAAAGCAAGAAGGCATGGAAATTCCATCCATGTTCTGGTTAATGATAGAGGTGAGTAGTGTTTATCCTTGCAGGAGATTTCTAGGGAGTCTTTGCAATATTTCCGATCTCTTTTTAGTGAGGAATTTCAAGAGGAATCGGAAGAGGAAAATCAGGTTCTTGCTTGTATCCCTTCTCTTGTTAATAGGGAGATGAATGAGCAGCTTATGGGACCTATTTTGTTGGATGAACTTGAGAGGATTGTTTTTCACATGAAGAAGGGGAAGGCACCTGGACCAGATGGGTTTCCGATTGAGTTCTATCAAGATTTATGGGATATTATTGAATTGGACTTATTAGAGGTGGTCCAAGAGTCCCAGAGGAGTAAGCAGATGCTTTGGGCTTTGAATGTGACGTTCATTGTGCTCATCCCCAAGTGTGATGGGGCTGACTGATTAGGCCAGTTCTGCCCTATTTCTCTTTGTAATTTGATTTATAAGATTATTTCTAAGCTGATAGCAGAAAGGTTGAAGAATTGGATCGGGGGGATCATTTTGAAGACTAGAGTGGGTTTGTGCAAGGCCATCAAATTTTGGATGGAGTGGTCATCGCTACTAAGACTATTCATTCTATGACAACTTCCAAGGAGAAAGCTATGTTTATCAAGCTGGACATGGAAAAGACTTATGATAGAGTCTGATGGTCCTTTCTCCAGAAGATTCTTATGGCTTTTGGTTTTGCTGATGAATGGATCCAATGGGTTATGAGTTGTGTTTCATCTACCTCATTCTCTATGCTAATTAATAGAGATCATACTGAGTTGTTTGGTGCGTCTAGGGGCCTTCATCGGGGGGACCCTCTTTCCCCGTGCTTATCTATTATTATGATTGAGGGTCTGGGGAAATTGATTAAGTATAATGTGGGGTTGGGTACTATTCATGGTTGGAGTTGGGGTAGTGATATACCTCCTCACTCCCATTTGCAGTTTGTGGATGATACGACCCTGATGGGACTGACTAGGATCAGAGAAGCTATAAATCTACGTAAAACCTTGGATGTTTATCTTGGGGCTTCTGGCCAATTGATCAATGAGGATAAATATTCCATCTTCTTCAACACACCTATAACTATTCAATTGAGGATTTCTCATATTTTGAGATTACAGGTTGGGTCTCTTCCCTTGACTTACCTAGGTATCCCTATCTCTGCCGGTAATCCTCCCAGGGACTCTTGGTAGGGTATTCTGGAAAAATTTTGCATGAAGGTTGAACATTGGACTCATAGATGGTTATCCTTTATTGGGTGGGTTCAACTGATCCAGTTGGTGGTACATGCTCTTCCAATTTATAGGTGTATGCTCCAAGTGGCCCCAAAGTGGTTTGTGAAGGAATTGGATTCTTTGGCAAGGCAATTCTTATGGGCAGGCAACATGTCCTCCCATAAATGGTGTCTTATCAAATGGGACTTGGTGTGCAACCCGAAACAGTTGGGTAGGCTTGGCTTAAGGCAGTCTTCTTTTTTTGGGGAGGCTTTGGCGGCTAAATTGTACTGGAGGTGGTGTGTTGAACATGATCAAGGTTGGGCTAGGATTTTGTCTTTCAAGTATATGCAAAGGATCCCGAAGGAGGAAATTACAAGATATTCACTGGTAGGAAAAGGTTCTATGATTTGGAGTACTCTCAAGAAAGGGGCTAAACTGATAAAAAGAAGGCCTTTTTTGGATCTGTAGGAAGGGAGAAAGGTGCTTTTTTGGTTTGATTCTTGGGATGGCTACCCCCCCATTATTGATCAGTTTCCTAATTTAGTGAATCTTTGCTAGAGGTTCTTGGAGGTAGGGTGGTCTAGAGTGAGTGACTTTAAGTCTTTTTATAGGTGTGGGCTATTGGAGATGGTGCGATGGAAGGTTCCTAATGAATGGCCTGTTGCTGATATGGAGGAAGATTGTGTTGAGCTTCATGGCATTTTGGCTAGTAGACATTGTAGTTTCCTTATGGATAGTGGTGTAGGGCACCTATCACTCCATGCAAATTTTGGTTTGTTCTTAAGTCTTTTATGTTATCTTTCATGTTGTAATAAGTAGACCAACCATTTGGGACTTAATGAAGTCATGGTTGAGTTGTTCAAGCTTTTGTTGTGTTCAGGATGTTGATATCCTAGAAAGATGTAATGTTGATGTTGTTCACAGGTGCACTACTCTAAAAATAGATTCGTCATGTAATAAGGGTGTAATGCATTGTTTTAGGTCTCCTAGAATGCATAGAGGGCCTTTGGAGCCTTGGAGTACACTTGAGTGCAAGGTTGCATCCTAAGGATAAAAAAGATGTAAAATGCTAAGCAACATTTGCAACATTGCAAAAAGTTGCACTTTATGTTGTTGGCGGTGAAGAAGTTGGTTCTCACCAACTGAATCATGATGTTAAAAGCCAAAGACAACATAATTGTATAGGTTGGAAGATTTTGGAATGCAAAGAAAGTTTTGTTTGTAAGGAAAACCTTGTTTTTACACCACTTTTATTGTTTTTCCTTGTTTTTGCTTTATTGTGCGGTCCAGTACGGACTTGTTAGAGGAACCTACCTGGAGGGCATGTAGGACTGGTGAATCTACTTTCCATCAAGGTACATTTCCAGGTTTGATTGTGCCTAGTTGCAGAGATTCAAACCATTCTCTGTGAACTAGGTACAAAACTCTTGTAGGCTAGGGTTTAAGCAATAAATGGCTCTAACCTGAGCACCCACTGATGGCACCAGTTGAAATCTAGTGGAATTCTAGGTTAGGGTCTTTAAATATGTTTAGTGTAGGTTTTTTGGCTTTGTAGACCTTTTTGGTGGTTTTACAATGATACCCTAGGCTCACAGCTAGGAGTTGGTGAGACTAGGACAACAAAAGATGTGCATTTTCAGAGCACACATGGATTGGTAGAGAAAAATTTGATACATGTTTGGAGCACGATATAGACAAAGTGAGCTTGAGAAGGCTTGGCGATGCGTTTAAAGGTGATCAAACCCTTAGAAGACACCAAAGACACTGTGTCAACTTCATTTGCACTCATGGAACAAGTTTGTGATTAAAGATCCTTTGCAGAGGTTGTTGGAGCGTTGGGAAGGTGTGATAGGGATTAAGGTACAATCCTCAATAGAAAGAGTTCTTGAAAACATTTGTGACTATACCTTGAAGGCAAGCCAAAGTGGATTAGGCCTTGGAGGTCTAGCTAGCAGAACCCTTACCAAGTACCATTGGATGGGCTTGAGGAGTTAGAAGGTTGAAGAGAACAAGAAAGACAACTAGGTGACTAAGAGCAACTCCAAGATTCTTTGCATCAAATAGGGATAGAATTGCTTTGTCCCCGAGTCTTAAGGGTGTTTTTACTATTGCCAGTGGGTACCAGGAGCTATTTTTCCATCATTTGGAGGGGAGGGAGGTGCACTGGTGGAAATATGTTTGGAACAAGTTCTCTTGGCTGAAGTGTAATTGTTTTGCTTGGACTTTGGCTTCAAATAGGTGTCTTACCTGGGACAATATTCAAAAGCATGGATTCCATGGGCCTTCCATTTGTGTTTTGTGTGGTAATGGAGAGGAGGAATCCTCTCACCTATTCTTTAGATGTCCCTTCTCGTTGTTGCTTTGGCATTACCGGGGGAATGTGGAAGCACCCCTGTGTTCATGCAGATTCTTTGGTGGGGTTTTCGAGTAGCTTGGGCAGGCCTCCTATTTTATCCTCTTTTCTCCAAACTGTTTGGCACATTGGACCCATTTTTATACTTTGGCAAATCTGGTTAGAGAGGAATAGGAGGATCTTTAGGGATGACAAACTATTGGTTCAGCAAGTGTGGAATAAAATCATTGGCATGATCCAAGAGATGGTGGAAGCTAAATGTGAGGTGAATTTTCCTCTAGATAGAGGAGAGGCCAATATTGTGAGTAGGTTGGGTTTGCAGGAGATGTCTTCCATTTCATCTTGTGTCAGGAGAGGTAGATGGGCTAAGAAGAAGGTTCAAAGGGTGGGAACCTAGTTGCCCCCTCAGGATGATTTCATCAAGATTAACATCGATGGCTCCTCTCGGGGTAATCCAGGTCCTACTAGGATTGGGGGGGTTGGTAGGGATTGTATGGGGGCTATGGTCTTCTTCTTTTCAGTTCATAAAGGACAACAACCTAATAATTTTTTGGAGGGGGTTGCAATTTTCTATGCCCTGGAGCGTGCATATGAGTTGGGGTGGCGTAAGGTTATCTATGAATCGGATTCGCATATTATTGTTAATCTATTGATTGAGAAGAAGGTGAGTGGGATTAATTGGCAGCTGGCAGGGATTGTGCATCATATTTTTTAAAGCTTCTCTAGTATTCAAATGCATTGAAAATTGAAAAAATATTATTTGTAACTATTGTATGATATGAAAATTTAAAGAAAAATAATAATTTTTGGAGAAAGATTGTAAATCTTCTTTGTTTTCTTTTGTCGATCATGGAATGTGTAATAATTTTTTAAGAAAATAGTTTAAAGTGTATAACTTAAAGAAAGTAAGTAATTGCACATACCTAAACTTGTTATTTGTTTGCATGGACTTAATTTATTGATGAATGAGTTTTTTTTCTTTTTTTTTGCCATCTTTGCATTCATATGTTGTTAAAAGAATTAAAATGAGACTCTATCTTATTAGAATCTTTTTATTAAATTATTATTTTTAATATTTTAATTATTATATATTTTTTATTATTTTATTAACATTATTTTAATTATTATATTACTAATTTTTAATTATTTTATTCTTATTATCAATTATTACATTACATTTTTTACTAAGGGAAAAGCAGGTTTTGAAGGGATCCCGAAACCCTTTATAAAAGATCCTTAAAAGATAATAGCATTAAGCAACAAGAAAAGACAAACTGCCAAAAAACCAGCATAGTTATGGGCAAAAATCAGCAGAAAAGCCCAACAAAACCAGCCACATCCAACCATAACAGAAAAGAGACAGAAAACAAATTACTTAATGTTTTTTAAGGCATTAGCCAAATTTCCACTAATCCCTTGCAAATCTTTAATATTATCCCTAACCTTAGGGATATCCTTGGAAGAGGCCACCGCAACTTTCTTCATGCTTGCCCTTGTTCTTTTCGCTGCACCACCAGGAGCACTTTCCATTGTTCCTGCCTCAGTAGCATCCTCATCAATATCTAGATCCTCGATAGGTTTGGGGGTGCTGGAACCATCAAGGAACTTGGTAATTTCCTCTAAATTCTTAGTCACAGAGGAGAGAATATCCAGAATCATTAGCAAAAAGTTTGGCATAGTTGTTTTTCCTTCCTCCAGATTACCAATCTGAGCTTCTGTCTTCTCCACTTTTTTGTCCATTCCTTTATTCCATTGTTCCTAGTTTATTTCAGCTTTCTTCCCTTTCTCTTCCTAATGCTTATTAGTTTTTTTCCAGATTCTTTATTCCTTCATAAACCCACCTGTCAAAACCCATATGAGCCTCGGATTGGTTTTTGAGTTTATCCAGAATTATCCCCTCTCTATATTTATCTAGATCCCTGCTCAAATTCTCCTTGTCCTTCTCCTGCTTAGTTTCCTTGTCCTTCTCTTGCTCAATTTCCATTTCCCTTTCCTCATTAATCTTGTCCTGCTCCTCCATAGGCTGGTTGTTAACAATTCTTATGCTCACACTGTGGGTTGGACTATTTTGATCAGAGACTTCCTCAGCTCCTCCTTCCTCTTCCCCCACTTCCTCTTCCTTCCAGCTCTCCTCTCCTTCAGACTCATCAGTCTCCATCTCACTTCCATCTTTTCTAATGTCCTCTAAACCCTTGTCCTCTGGAATTTTCTCCATAGTAGCTTTTTTACCTTTTTTGGTCTGTGTCCCCTTATCCTTGCTAGGCCCGCCTTCCTCCATCGTCCTCTTTCCTTTCCCTGGTGACACCGATAATCTCTTGTTTTCCTAGATAGCTAGAATCTTGCAATGCTCATAAATGAGCAAAATAAGGCCGCAATGAAGCACAGATGAAGAAGGGTTCTTGTTGTGCTTATTCAGAGACCACGACAGAGACCTAAAGAGGTAATAGGGCAGGGAAATCCTCTTCTCATGTCTAAAATGATTTAAAAGCACAAAATGGTATGTGTGGACCCTGGTAAAATGACCCTCCATAGTAATATATTCCATAATTGCATTAAGCACAGCCCCAGATTTTCTTAATATTGGAAGCATCATAATACCCCCCATAGCTTTTCCAATTTTCGCTCTCCTTTTCTTTACGCGGAAAAAGCTTAACTGCGTTATTAGACACTTTCAAGTCTCTAAAGAAGTTAAGACCAAAGTGGGGCATACCTATAACCATCGCAATGAGATCCGCATCCATCTTAAACCTAACACCATGAATTTTGAAGGAGTCATTTATCCAGTTTTCAGTGACTTTGGTTACCGCTAGGTTAACTCTGCCTTTATCATAGTCGACCAGCTTTTCCATAAAATTCGTCATGAATCCTTTCTCCATCTTTGGCCAAACCTTAGGTATCTCCTTCCATGTAGAAATATTATCAGGTTCCTCTCTTCTTAGATCTCCCCCCATTTTAGATTTTGATTTACAATTTCTCTTCTTCTACAACTTCAGTGCTTTAATTATTACATTACGTTATTATTATATTATATTATTATTAATTACTATAAAAGTATAAGTTCAATAATTATTAATGTTTAAATAAACCTAACCCCAACTCAATTGTAAATAATTAATTTATTAAATTATAGAACTAAGTACATGTTTGATTATTATGTTATATTATAAGTACATCTAAATATAAACTCACTTTATTTATTATATTTTGATATATTGAGATTATCATTTTTTATTTTTTTTGTATTAATAATAGCGAATAAACTGAGGTACAAAAATGAGAGTTACAGATTTATCGGTATACCATAACTGTGTAAAATAAGATCTTCTTGTACATACTACGTCGAAGCAAGTTCTCAGCACAAAATATATGTTTGACTAGTGATTAGGTTATGGACAACGATTGTCAAATTACAAAACTAGGGATGTCTAATTAAAAAAAATTGTCCATGGTAAATGCGTGGACTAAATCCAGGTGATCCATCCTGCAGGTCCTTTCATCCATACTAGTCTGCGATCATCCAACATCCTGGCAGATTGGATCATTTGTTGTCATACTAGATGGCCATTTCCCCTTATTTCTTCCATGAGAGCATCTAGGGCGTTCACAAATGGAGTTCTCTTAGCATTGGTTCTTCCCCATGTGTAACAATGTGATAGCTTGAAGGTGAATATTGTAGTGTGTCCATCTGATAGGAATCTCTGGAACTTCTCTTTGTTTAGTCTGAAAACCATGGTAACCTGCGAGCAGACAGAGTGGAGGGTGAGACTTTGAAAAGACTCAGTAAGGGGCCTTTCTTGCCCTTGAAACTTTTCTAAATTCCTAACTTTCCATAAATACCAAAGGATATCACTAAAAAGTAAATTCTAGAACATATTAGTATCTTTCTTATGGCCTTTAATGCACCCAGTAACAACATCAAGAATATAACTATGCAATGGAAGATTAAAACCAAACATAAGCCAAATTTCCTTAGCAATAATGCAGTCAAAAAAGATGTGTCTACTAGATTCCTTGACTTTACAAATAGAGCACAATTCCTCTTTCATATAATCAGATCTGATAGGGAGCTTATCAAGTAGTAAAAGCCATCTGAAGGCTTTCTTTCTAGGAGCCAGTGGAGAACCCCAGAGAGCCTTAAAAATATTGCTCCATTGAGCATGCGAGAGGTCAGAATACCAAATAGAGTTGAGATGGTTAAGGATGCTGAAGTTAGAGGATAGGATTTTATAAATAGAGATAGGTTTTAGGTTCCCAATCGTGCTTCCATCGGTCCAAACAAAGGAGACAAAATGGTTATCATTAATTATGCAAGTTTTGGGAAGCTGAAGGAGATTAAAAGCATTGCACAAAATGTTATAAGTCTTCTTATTAGATAAAGGCAACTTAAATTACTGGAGAGATCGTCCCATGGGATCAAATCACCGTTAGCTAAGATATCTTTAAGACAACAAATACCTTTGCTGGCCCACTTTTTGGCCGAGCACCCTTGAGTAAGGGCGAGAGGCTTACCGTTATGGGTTAAGTTCCACCAGATTGACCTTTCCCCAAAGACTTGATTATCTTGGTTGATCCAACCATTGCCAACACTAGACCTAATGGCTTCCCATGCTTTCCAGATGGTTTTAAAAATAGCAAAGCCTGTGTTAGAGACTGAAAAGGATCTAGCTAGCAAATCACTAATGGGGAGGAACTTCCAAGATTTAGCTTTCTTAGGAACCCCCAATCTAATATTATTGTGTATGAGAAATTTCCATGGTTCATTACCTTCAAGTGCATGAAAAATCCATTTGGCAGCCAATGCAGTCCCTTGGATTTTCGGATCCTTAAGACCCAGGGCTCCAATAGATTTATCCATACAGCACCATTTCCACTTGACGGAATGAGTTTTCCTGTGGCCTCTACCATCTGACCATAAAAAGTCCCGGATGTTTTTCTGAATCTCATTGATCTGATAGTTGTTAAACATCCATACAGACGCATAATAAATACTATAGGAGGAAAGGATATTTTGGCACACTTGCAATCTTACTGCCAGTCAAAGATAATTTTTATTCCATTTGGGAAGTTTGGATTCAATCTTCCCCTTAATCCATTGTCATTTTTTTTTTAACACTTAATTTTCATGCAACCTATGCTTAAACAGTTGAGACAACTTAGCAAGTTGTTCCAACAAATTATTAATTGATATTAAAATGGGTTTCTAAAGTGAGTGATGAAGTTAAACTTAACTAGAAGGCTTAGGTTTTGATAAAACTCTTAGACGATTATATAAGAATCTTACTTACATAACTATTACGATAACTCTTAAACTCAAGCGGAACAATTTAATTTTACAAGGAAAATAATAACATTGCTCAATTGACCCTTTCACGTCAGATGCAAAAGGATAATACTTTAATTAGATCAACTTCTATTGCTTAGACATTAATATAATTACTCGATTCAATAATCATCCATCTAGGTAAAGGTATATCAAGGATTTACCAATATGTTGATATTATAACCTCTTCATGTATAACTTAATTAATTCCTAAAGAAACCCACTTGAAGTTTATCTTCGGGTCAAACTTGAGTTGACCACTCCAAGGACTCTCTACCCAAGGAAAATTTGGGACCACATCCAAATATTTGAAAGAAGCTTTGGTTGAAACAATCTTCCTCCAAGAGACAAGTCAAAATCAAAACACTATTCAGCACGTGTCAAGTGACACAATAAAATACACTACAAAATTACACATGGAAATTGTCTCTTGTTGAGTTTAAATAAATCAATAAATAAAATTTAACACACATGCATCATTTACTATTACGAATAAAACACAATACATACGGGGTGTTGTCTCTCCAAATAGACAACCCCTGGTTTTACGAACGTACATAGGTCTAGGTTTGGTTCTCCATAATATTTCCATGGTCACATGGATAATTTTCCTACGCATCTCAATTTACACATTAATAATTCCCAAATAATCATATATAAATTAAATCATATAAGAAGGAATACAAATCAATCACACTGCATATAATTGCCATCACACAAATCAATTTACCATATATCCAATGCACTCCCCATAAAGCAATTCACTGAATGACATTATCATGATCCTCATAAATTTCAACCATTCGTAAGACATGCATTCATTTTTCTAACTTCGTAATAAAGTTTTGCAAATTCAGATATAGCTGACATACGTCAAATCAAGATTACCCAATCAGTGGATCATTTAGGATTTCAAATTCATAACACATCAAAAATGTACACCACAAGGTGAAATGATTCTATAACTTGGTTCTGTATATGGTGAAAATGGATAACAATAATAACAAGATTGAAAGGCTAAATGAATTCAACCACAAAACCCTAGCCTAACAACAACAAAGATCCACCATAACATATGAAGATTACCTAAGACAATGCAAATCAAATGAAATCACAAAGATTATACCATTACATGTCCAATAGGGTTTTGATCTCCATTCTTCCTATCTCCATTGATCTTGCTTGATATATTTGCTCTCAGATTTTATGTGCACAAGAGCTCAACAAAGAACGGAATGTGGTTGCAAGTAGGATCGTAGTATAGTCAAATTATCAAAAATAGTTCATTAGGGTTTGATAATGAAGGAAGCATCTCCTTAAATAGAAGACACTATATGAAATGGAGGGATAAGATTGAGAGGTGTAAAAAAGAGGTCGACTATGATTAGAGGGTAGGTAGAAGAAATAATAAAATAATGAAAGAGGTAGGTAGTGTAGGAATTAAGAGATGAATGACATGTGTCATGGGTAGAAAAAGGCTAATGAATTAATTAAATAAATAAAGATTTATTTAATTAATAGAAGAAGTGAGATCATTTAAATAAATAAATATTTATTTAATTTAGGAAAAGGATAATTTAAATAAATAAATGTATTTATTCAAATGAGAAGTAAGGCTAGAAGAGGATAAATGAATTAATTAAATAAATAAAGATTTATTTAATTAATAGAAGAATTAAGCTTAGATAATTAAATAAATAAAATATTTATCTAATTAGACTGGACAATTTTGAGTGTCTACATTTTGCCCCTCTTTGAGACAATGCAGCTTGTCGCGTTGTTTCAAAGAAGATAATATGAACTGATATAGAGTTGCCCCAAGATGGGAATGATATGCCCCCTCGAGAGATTGGATGAAAATGTCTAAAAAGATCGCAGACAATCTCTCGATAAGAAAGACGGCTAGAAAGGATTGACCGGATAAAGTGACAAAGTCACGGGATAAAGAAGACTGACTCGGGAAACAAGGGCTAAGGAGAGGGTAGGCTATAAGATAGACCACGGGCAAAAGACATCCTCATTGTCATCCACACATCCATGAGAGCAGAGTGCAAAGTGAAAATAGAGCAGTAGCAGTCAGCAGCGATGGAAATGGCTCACAGATTTGATTGCGTTCGTCGATTTTAGAGGCCAGCAGAGGCAGGAGAGCGAATGAGTACCACAAAACCTCCTTGTACTTCGATGCATTTATTGTTGTCATTAATGCATGGTAGGTAGAGTAATAAATGCACTTAGAATAGGGTCGAAAAAAAATGCCAAAAACGTGCAGGCACATCTGCGTTGGTGCCAGACGCGTTTATGCAGTCTAAAAGAGTGTTTATGTCAGGAAAGCGCGTTTGTGTCCAAAAATGTGAATTTGTGTCTTTGATAATTCAAAAATAGAGCAGTATCATCTGCAAATTGAATGTTGATCAGCTCTAAGTCATCTGGGAGGGATATTCCCCTAACCTTAGGGGAGAGAGAGTAATCGCTAAGCAGATAAAACAAAGTATCAGAGGCTATGACAAAGAGAGCAGGGTCTAGAGGGCATCCCTGACGAATAGACCTAATAAGCTCAAAGGGTTGAGAAATCAAACCATTTACTTCTACTTGGGCATGAGCATCCCTAAGAAGGACCTTAACAATCTTGTAGAAGATCTCGGGAAACCCAAAGGCTTGGATCATAGTGGAGATAAAACCCCATTCAATCCTATCATAGGCCTTTTCAAAATCCAACAAGAACATGGTCACCTTTTGATCCAAAACTCTAGCCCATTCCATGGCCTCCCAGCTTGTAATAACATTTTCCAAAATGTATCTCCCCTTAATGAATCCGGTTTGGGTAGAGTAGATAAATTTAGGTAAGATATTTTTGAGCCTCAAGGCAAGCATCTTAGCCAGAATCTTATAAGAGACATTGAGTAGAGTAATAGGGCACCAGTTCTTTATTAGAGCCTTGTCTCGTTCTTTGGGAATAAGCTTGATTAGCCCTCTATTGATGTTAATTGCAAGAGACCCTGTCTTGATGGCTTCGTTATAGACCTTAAGAAGATCATCAACAACCCAAGTGATATTAACCTTATAGAATTCAATGGTAATCCCATCCGGCCCTGGGGCTTTGTCATTATGAAGAGAGTTAATGGCTTTAATCATTTCCTCATATGAGAAGGGTTTACTAAGAGAATTAACCTCATTGGGTGATACAATATTAGGAATAAGAGCCCCACATTTGACCCTAGCAGCCCTGGATGTAGGAGAGTCCTCAGAGGAGAACAATAGCTTATAGAAGTTGAGGAACTCACTCATGATTTCCTCGTTAACAAAAATTTTCTTGTCATCCACGCAAAGCTTGTCAATCATTTCGTTACATTGTTTTTGTTTCAAAAGGTTGAAAAAGAACTTAGAAACTTTATCTCCTTGAGAGAGCCAGAGCATCCTAGCTCTGGTTCAGGCACCTAGTGCTTTATGATGTTGTCATTTCCTGAGTTCATCTCTAGCCACTGCCACCAGGTGGGTAAGATGAGAGTTGCTAGGATCATGTTGAATGACTTATTCCGCATTGTGCAGATTAGAAGATAGGACAAACTCAACCTGCCTGGCATCCTTGGCCTTCTTTTTGTCAATGGTACTAAGGATCTTCTACCAACTTTTAACCAAGGTATCCCATTTCTTGATATAGGAGCCATTAGTAGGATTCCATTTATTGAAAATCCTCACAATATGGATAGCAGCAAGAACGTGTTGGTCTTTAATAAGATTGTTGTTAAGAATGAATTTACCACCAGTCTTGGTATGGGGTTTTTTTGCACTCCTAGTGACAATCTCAGAAAAAATGGGGTGATGGTTAGAGAGGGAGGAGGGTTTAACCACTACCGGACAGTCTTGGTGATCCGGAATAAAGGAGAAGAAATCTTTATTGGTGTTAAACCTATCCAGTCTAGAGTAGATTTTAGTGCCAACTTTCTGAAAGTTGCACCAAGTAAACCAAATGCCCTTATGAACATGTTTTAATCCTTCCAATGGGTCAAACAACCTCTTAATATTTTTCATTCTATCCCAGTGAGGCTTTTCCCCTCCTTTCCACTCAATAGTGACACCTCCTGATTTGTCTTCCTTATGCTTGACCATATTGAAATCCCCCCAGAATCCATGGAATATTAGGAAGAGAAGCAATCCACTTCTAGAGATCGGATCTATCTCTATAGTCATTGGGGGCCTAGATGGTGCATAGCCCAAAGGAAGAGTCTCCATGTTGGAAGGTTACCCAAACAACTCTATTGCAAGGGGAGACTCTTGAGCAAAGGATAGAGCTTTGTCATTTAGGGTTAATAAGAATGGTAGCTCCTCCCTTGCCTTTCTCATGCTCAGTGTATAATTTGAGGGAGTCTCTCCAGATAAAGTTTAGATTGACCTCCAATGCAAATTTAATTGCTTTAACCTCCTGAAGTAGGACAAAGTCCAATCCCTTATGATTATTAATCAGTCATCTCACCATATATTTCTTGTCAGGGGATTCTAGCCCCTGGATATTCCAGGATAGGCATTTCATGGAGAACAAGCAGTTATTTATCATTCTTGTCAGCCTTAAAGTTGTTAAAGCATTTAGGGATACTCGCCTTTCGGTTATATTTTTTATGCATAGGAGAGAGTTTGTTTTTAGAGCCTAACAACCTCCCTCTTTTCCTTCTGGTGAGTGTTTCGTCCTCAAATATTTCCTCATTTGGGTTGTCTGTATCTTTCAAATCCTCACCATTAATGGTCAACAAGTTGGATCTCAATTCAGTTTCCACCTCAAACTCATGAATGTCCATTGAGGAGGCATCTTCGAGGGAATCGCCCTTAGACATTCATGTCTCAATAGAGCAAAAGGTTCTAGGGTTATCAATCATTGGAGTAGCCTGGCTAATTTCATAAAGGACATTATCATCATCAATCAAGGAATTTTCTTTCACAGGAATAGACGTTGGGGAGGTAATGTGGATAGAATAAGGGGAGCAACCCTCATGCCCTGAGGGATCCAAAGAGTCGTTCTAAACTAATGTTGGGTCGGATGGATTATCCCAAACTTGGGATTGATTAGTTGCATGAACAAATTGAGGATCGTAGAGGGCAGGGGGGTTGCAACCCTACTCCTATTAACATCACCCCCATGATCAATTCCTTCAAAGGTCCTAACTATTGACTTGACATGAGAGTCCTTGTCAGGGCTAGTCATTGCCAGAGTCTCCGGAGGGGTTCTAGATCCGTCTACCTCTATGCCTGGATCGACAGTATGAGATTTCTAGTATCCTTTGGCCCTAATTTTTTCCAAGGCCAATTGTTGGGCATTCTTTTTTTAGACCTCTTATTTTTCCTTGAAACCACTTGAAAGCCAGAGTCTTCGATTCCATCCATTTGGGCGATGGCTGCAGAGATCGTCGAGTGGGGGTTTCCGCATTAAAGGGGCCGAAGTCAAAATTACTTTCAAAGTTAGGGGGATTGACAGGTTGAACCATTGGGAAACTAGCCATTGCTTTATCGATGGCCTTGCTGAGAAAGTCCAGTTTATCTCTAACAGACAGTTCCTCTAAAGGTTTAGAGGATGAATTGGGTGGAGCGGGGCCACCTTTATTAGTGGTGGTTCCAAGTGGGTTAGCATTTGGTTTAGACCTATTCGAGAGAATAGGGCAAGATCGTCTGACATGTCCTTCCCTTTTACATAGGAAGCATGAATTCATACCACCTAGGGTTTCCAGAATGCAGGTGAAGGATTCATCACGAAGTTTGATATTGAGAAATCTAGTGATATCGACGCCCGAGTTGATCAAGACTCTGGCATCTAGTTTGGGGACAAGATTTGAAGAGTGATCAATTCTAACCACTTTTCCTATCACTTCAAGAAGTTGCGGAATGAAATTCCAAAAAATGGGAGGTAAATTTTTAATTAGAAGCCACCGAGGGCAAGAAATAGCCAGAATTTCTTCATTAATCGCATCAAAGGACCATTTGAGGACCCTGAAGGTGGTTTGGCCAATGGCCAATAATTTTTTATGTAGAACCTTTATCTGAGATTTATTATCTTTAAAGAAAATAACAAATAAACCTTTCTGAATCATTCTATAGAAGGAAAAATTGAACCCTAGCTTTCTAACCCACAAATTTTTCATCCAATCATTAAGAAATTTCCTAGTCGAAAACTTATCCAAATTAGTTATTGCAAACAAAATGGCAATGTCTTGGAGTCATTTATTTTCAAGCTCAAGGGCTTCGGTCATGGCATCGTTAGGAGAGATAAAGAAAGTACAAGGAGCTAAGGCAGGGTCCTTACCTCGTCCTCCGTCTCCGCCATTGAAGCCTGCAAATGAAGCACTTACCAAAGAAAATTTGGCCTCTCTCGAGACCTACACGACATCACCAAGGATGGCATCTCAAAATGATTTACCAAGAATCTCTTCCTCCATGGTTTTTGAAAGGGGCACATGGGTCGTGTCCGACCCATTAACTTCCGCCTCCATTGAGCATTAACTGCTTCTGCCTCCACTCATACCTGTAATTACTACCCCTGCGGTGCACAGAGATCCTCGATAATAGGTCAGTAACAAAACAAGAAAAGAAGGTCTTACCCCTCCTCCACACGTAGGAGTGAGAACCTTGATGTCAGGCGTGCGATGGGTCCATGTCAACCCTAGTTGCAGAGCCTCGACTCCATTTTAGATTTCTTGTTGAATGATAGTTCAGATTATCATATTTTTATTACTATATAATATTATATTAATATAGTATTGTTGTATTATGTTATTAATATAATAATACACATATTATTATTATGTTATTGTATTATGCTATTATTATATTATATTGTGATTGCACCCTAACCCTAACCTAATTTGTCTTACACAAAAAGTATAAAATAAAAATCAATTAATAAATTAATTTTAAAATAATAAAAAAATATTAGATTGGAAGCCGCGTTAAAATTTAATATTGATTATATTGTAAATAACTTTAAAAATTCCTTACCCTAGCTCAATGCAAATGATTGATTTATTAAATTATAAAACTACCTACATGTTTGATAATTATATCATACATAATATTATTTATAAATTATATATATTATAATTTCATTTGAAAAGCAAATTTTCATTTTAAATAATAATTTTTTAATTATCATTTTTCTTTTTTAAGAATAGTTAAAATCAAGTTTTGTTTTTATTTTTTATTTTTTTAATATTTAAAACATATAAATAATTTTATGATTAATCTATTTAATGATAGATTTGTAGAAAAAGTTTTTTTTATTTCAAATTTAAAACTATCTTATAAAAAAAAAATTAATCAAATTTATTTTATTTTTTAATGTCTAGGGTAAAGTAGTGGCAAGTCCAACTTACCACAATAGTAGAAAGTAAAAGAAAAATAATAATTTAAATGTAAAAGTTATAAAAAAAATGGTGAGATAAACAAATTTACCTTGAGACAGAAAATTTGCACCGAAATAAGATTCCATTTTATTCTATGCCATGATTTAAACTAATATATAATTAATTTATAAATTAAATATCATAAAATTTTTGGTGGTTTAATGGATTTGACAAAAGATTGTTTAATGGGAAATTAAAAAAAAAAATTAGGGACATTTAAGTTGTTATACAGCGCAAAACAAGTTTGTCGGCATTTTGTGGACTAGCAAGTCCACAATAAAAGTATATTGGCTAGTTAGTATATTTTTGTATGAAGCTCAAGGTGTTGTAAATGAGAGTGGTGCTCACACCCATGAGAGCTTACAAAAAAGAATTTTGGCTGATTTTATTCCTTGGCACATTTATTTCTAGATCTTTCATTACCACTTCCCCATGGTGTCAAGTAGGTAATTTTTCTTTTAATTTAACTTTTATGTTTAAATCCCCAAGCTAATGTTCAATACTTTTGAGGGAAAAAAATTGGGAGGGTAAGGAAATGCAAAACCAATTTCAATATATCCTACCTTCTATTTTTATTGAGCAGAAGGGCTCAAGTAAGTAAATATTTGGTATATGGAAATATAATATGTTGAATTTCAAATATAAGATAAGAGATCCAATGTGTCAAGTTCTTGTCAATAGTGTGGTTAGTTTAGAATAGAAAGTAAAAAATGAGCAAGCGGAAATATGGTGATATAGAGATAGAGAGACAAATAGATATAGATATAGAGGTCTAGGAAGGAAGACAAGAGAGAGAAGGGGAAAACATGTTTAGATATAGAGGGGTGAGAGGAAAATAGAGAGAGATAGGCAAATAGAGAGGAAGAGATAGAGAGACATAGAGAAAGAGGAAGAGGAAGTGAGATATAGAGATACATATGGTGAATGCGTAATTTGGTAAATATGTTTTAAGTGATTGATTGAGTAGTTACTGGTATTGGTTATGAAATGTTTTTGAGAAGTATTTTCAGATTGATAAAAGGTTTTAGTTTATTGCTATTACTGATTCACCCCCCCCCCCCCCCCCCCTCAGTAATAACCGGATCCTTACAATAACACTTGCTTCCTTTCATAATAATATTTTGATTTTTTTATAGGGATGGTATTCAAACAATTTGCATTCCAAGAAATCACAATGATTTTAAAGAGTTAGAAAATTGAGTATCTAGTATCCTAATGACATAAGACTCCACTAGAGACTCCCCTATACTCTTCACTTTTTCTTCGTATTTTTCCTTCCTACTTTTGATAATTTATTTGTGCCTCCCTTCATGATATGATTTTTACAAAGTCCTAACACAAGAGGAGTTGTGTTTTCATTATCATCGTTTCCCATAATCATCTCATGAGATTTAATAGGGTCTCATTATCTTCTAACTAGTTATTTGGCATGGGAATAGAGCGCTCCCAATTTGCATGTGCCTCAAGGTTATGCAATTGTGAGTACTCTAACTCAAGGTGGCTAGGGCGATTTAAATATGGAAAAGAAGGGGGATTGATACTTGGATCTAAGAAGTGCTCATTTTGTCTATTCATATTAACATCTAACTCTCCATTGATTACTTCCTCAAGAATTTCAAGAACAACAAATGTATCACTAGAACTTTTTTTAGAATTACCTTTATACAGGTGATTAATAGACTTTCCCTTTAAGCAAGATTTGACAAGAACAAAACCATATGAATCAATCACAACAAATTGCATTAGATCTTTTACGTTTTTCTCTAAGTTTTCCATTTTCTCCTTAGGAATAGGAGGAGGAGATCTAGATCCCATTTTTGCATAGTTTATTTTTCAGTGCCCATATTCATAACATGTCTAACAAGAAAAAGAAAGATCTTCATAATTAATTCATTCAATCCAAATTATGTTGTCCAATTTTGTTTCCAGTGATTTAGAAATAGGGTTATTCAAATTAATTTTAATAGGGACTCAAGTGAAAGCAATAAATTTCCTATCAAGGGTTTAACGAGAAGGCTCTAACAATTCTCTAGTGAAAATGACTATGGGTTGCAAAAATTCAATTGCCAATAATCTTTTGGAAGCCTCATGAGATGAATCCAAACTAAAATTTTGGAGGTAAACTCCTACATAGGATCAAATTATAGTGTTTTATGAAGAGACCCACATGGTTGTGAAAATAAGGGCCTCCTTCAAAAATATTATTTTAATCTACCATCCTAGAAAAAACCATAAAAATATATTTATTATTTGTAAAGATGATTTCTTGATCACCTTTGTGAGTCCATTTGTTTCTAACCCACATCTCTAAAACCGGCATAAATTTTCAAGCCTATAAACTTGCAAATAAGTGCAAAATCCATCAAATAAAAAACATTGTTAGTCACAAACTCTAGATTGATAACTAGAATAGGATGATATTTGTGCTTCTCCTAACATTCATTTAACTTCCATCTAGCTTCTATGGATTAAATAGATTTGAACTCCTTGATTGCATGTAGAAGAGTGCTAACAACATTTCCATGATTGAATGAACATGTCTCATCTCGATTAAGAACAAAATTAAAGGACAAAATATAGGGGCCCTTTGGACCCACTAGCCACTATAGTAACAACCACCAAGGTCCCCATGTGAAAAATGCCACCAACAAAAAAAACAAGATAAAAATCAAATGCTAAGAAACTTGATGCAAAACAAAAGCACGAATACCAAAATTTTGATTTCTAAGATAGAAAAAAGTTTAGACTTGGTTGTAGACTAGCATGCATAGCCAAAATACTAGTGAATAATTTGTTAGGGTTCTCATGCTTTCCTAGACCCTCGACATGCCCTCCATAGCTTCTTCTCCATTTTTGTCCTTTCTCATTACATGAGTGCTCTTATTATTTAAATGTTATTTTTATAGATTATTATTTTTTTATCTATCAATATTACTTATATTAATACTAGTATTAAAATATACATTAAACAGTTTGTATATCAATGTCTTGATCAATACATGATCATAATGACCATCCCAGAAATCAACATATGACCAAAATGACTGTTCAACACCATTATAGTCATCTAAAAACATAATTCATGATCATTTCCTTCTAACATATACATATCACTTATAAAAACAACCCTACCTATGACTTTTGTATACCCTATTGACTCACAAAATTCAAAACATAGGAGTATAGTGATCTGGTACTTATTCACTTGGCTTCCTACATTTAAGCCAATATTCCTCCTTTTTGAAGCCAATATTTTTTTTGTCTTTATTGGTTTCAACTAGACCCAATACTTGTAACATCTTATCCTTTCTATGTAAGTAGTCTTTTAAGTAGTTCCATCCCACTTATGTGATTTGGGAGGATATGTTATCCACCAAAAATTGATAATGCTACAATAGTTTCGGCGACGATTACCAAAATTATGTAGTCTTTTATGTAGTTCCACCCCACTTATGTGATCTGGGTGGATATGTTTTCCACCAAAAAATGATAATGCTATAGTAGTTTCAGCGATGATTACCAAAATAGTGTCTATGGGGTTCGAACAAAGAACCACCCATGTACAAGCTTTATGCTCCACCACTCTACCATGAGATCTCTGCTAATTAATTTAAGAGGCAAGTTTCTTTTAACAACTAACAAACTGCTAAGAGGGATTCCATGGGAGTCGAACCCCTGACCCCCTATTTTCCATTTGTCTCTCCAAACCGCTAAGCCACCCATGATTTTCTTAATAATAAGGGCAAATATTATATTTCAAGAGACCCGTCGGATGGTAAACCAAGAATGGAGGGCCCATGCCAAACCCAAGCTCCCCATATTAAACCGAACACAAACAAATCTAAGCCCCAAAATAAAACCCGATAAGAATAATACTTGGAAGAGATATATTTTGTAAAGCCCAAAATTTTATTTTGAAAAGATTATTTTAAAATTAGGGGGAATTTTCAAAGATTACATGTTTTAAATGGGAGATATGGATTATTTTCAAAATAATTTGGTTTTAAGTCATATTGGGCAAAAATGGTGTATAAAAAGAGGGGTAAGTGGGGAGTTTGAGTTAGAGGTGATTTGTGACAGAAGTTTTCAGAGAGCTTGCGTGTTCATCTCTATGCACTGGAGGACTAATTTCTTGCCTTTGCACTTGAAGGAGGACTTTGTACTCAATGTAATCAAGAGACTTGAATCTTGTCCACGTTGAAGACCTTGTAGCCATTGTTGGAGCATAATCAAGGATCGGTCACTCTGTTGGAGAGGGGCGCAGAGACGTAGCCATATTGGTAAACTTCGTTATCAACTTATGTTCTTATCTCCTCTCTCCTTTCTCCCTTTGCTAATTCATCACTTTATTGTTGTTATGTTCATTTAAGGATTTCAATTACATTTTCAAGACCTTCAATTTAATCGTTGTAATAGTTAATCATACACGTGCAACAATCATAGATCCTAAAATCAAATCAAGTGGTATCAGAGCTTGTTGTGACTAGTGTTTGCAGGGGTGGATGATAACGAGAGCCAAGAGCCAACAAGGTTAAGGAACACTTGCAGAGTACAATCCTGAGATTGGGAAAAGGACTTTTCCACTAAAGATGTTAGAAATCACCACTGAACATGAAAACCCTAAGATGGATGAGAAAAGATTTCGTGAAGCCTTTCTTGACATGAAGACCATGGTGGAGGTGCTCTTAAAAAAAAGGTAAGAGCGAAGGAAATCCGAAGGAGGCAGTCCCTCCAGGCGTGAAGATAAGAAGAAAGGATCAGGAGGTGGTGAATCACCACCAAAAAATCCTCCATCTCCTTCTCCTCCTTCTTCCCCTCTTCTACTTCTATTAATCCTTTTAAGAACACATCTAAGCTTGTAATCCAACTTGATGTAAAATTTGAATTACCTAAATATTGTGGGGAACTAAGTGCTGAAAAACTTGATGATTGGATACAACAGGTAGAAGTCTATTGTAGGATACAAAGCCTACTAGAAGATGCCTCTATGATTTAGTTGGCTACTCTCCATTTAGGAGGTACCTCTCTCACCTAGCGGGAGAGTAGGACCTGAGAGGAGCTTGCTCGTGATGCTAAAGTTAGGATGACCTGGATGGAGTTTGTTGCCACTCTAAAAGAGCAATTATATCCTTTGGGTCACATGCAACAATTAATTATGAATTGGCAAACCTTTAGGCAATCCAAAGGCCAGTCAGTTCAGGATTATACCCACAAATTTAGGAAACAGGCAATAGCATTGAATGTACCTTTGTATACGTAGGATACCCTACTAAAATATATAGGTGGTTTACATTCCTACCTTCGAAACACTATCCTTATATTGAATCCTAGTAATTTGGATAGGATATGTGTCCAAGCTACTCATATTGAGTCTAGGGGTAAGAAAATTTTTAGTGATAGCTTTGCTAAGAAACCATCTAAGCCTGAGGGGAAACCGAAGGACAAAGGAAAAGGGAAGAAGACGGCTACAATTAAGAAAGAGGGTGCAAAGCCCATGTGTTCTCATTGTAAAAAAGAAGGGCACGAAGATGCTAAGTGTTAGAAGTTGCATCCGGAATTAAGGCTGAAGCGATACATAGGTAACAAAGGTTTGAAGAAGACTACTACGGTGATCCAAAAAGATCTTGGATCTGATTTTGGAGATGAAAATCGAATAGTTGCTACCGGGATCTAAGTTATAGTGAAAGGTAAAAATATCTCATCAAATGTAATTGTTTCTAATACATGTACAAGCAAAGAAAATTCTCTTCCTAATGTGGATAAACAAAGGAATGAAATTTTTCACATTCGTGTGGTAACTAAACACACTAAGATTGGTACTCTATTTGATAGTGGTTCACAACTCAATCTAATTTCTAAAGAGGTCATTAAGAAATTGAATTTAACTACTACTACTACTACTCAATCTAATTTCTGAAGAGGAATATCCATCGACCCAGATCAAGTGGAAGCATTGTTGAAATTGCAGATGCCTGGGAGTAAAAAATAAATGAGATCTTTCTTTGAGAAGATCAATTTTGTGAGGAAATTCATCACTGGATTTGCAGAGATAGTTGAGCCACTGAATAAAATTATGAAGAAGGATGCTAAGATTGAATGGATTGTTGAAGCAAGAGAGGCCTTTGCCCAGATCAATAAGTCCATTATTGAAGCTCCTATACTGGCTAGTCCTGATTATACTCTACCATTTTACATATATTATTTTGCCTCATTGCATTCTGGCATCGTTGTTCTGACACAGAGGCAAGCAGGGGATGAAAAACCAATTGCATTCATGAGCTCCCCTTTTAAGAATGTTGAGGTACGATATTCTGCTCTGGAGAAACAGGCTTTCGCTTTGGTAAGAGTAGTTAATAGAATTAGACATTATATCTTGAGGAGCAAGATATACGCGATTGTACCTGATCAAGCAGTTAAGTCATTGCTTATGCAATCAGAGTTGGGAAAATGCCAAGGGAATGGATGTCCTTTCTACAAGAATTTGATCTAGAAATGAATCTAATGAGGTTAGTTAGAGGCCAGGGTTTGTCTCAAGCTATGGCGACTGATACCCCTTAAATCCAGTGCCAACAACATACATTACAGTCATTCACTCAGGACCCATGGTACACTGATTTGGTTTTTATTTTGTTGAATAATAAACGTCCTAAGTGGTTTATTGCCACACAAAGCTGAGCTTTAATGCTCAAAAGTGCTAATTACATGATCAAAGATTCTGCACTATATATAAAAAATTACGAAGGCATCTATCTTAGATATCTAGATCAGCAAGAGGCTCATAAGATGATCGAATAATTTCATGGGAAGTATGGTACAAGTCATGGGTCGACAAATGCTACAACACATCAGATATTGAAAGCGAGCTATTATTGGCCTAGCATTTTTAAAGATACCCATGAACACATTAGACACTGCCATATCTGTCAAACTGCAGCTTCCAAAGAAAGGAATCTCGCCATGCCTCTCCAACTAGTTGATTCAGAGAATCATGGAAAACCAACCAACCATCAAGGATCATGTTGATCCAATCATCTGAACAACATTTTAGAGGCATTTCTCATGTAACAACACACCTTATCATTGAATCAATAACAAATATGATAGTTTCCTCAATCTTATCAAAGATACTTACAACCTTTACATTCCATAAAATTAAACATTCAATCAATAACCTTAAATTAATCACAAAACTTTCACTATATCCTTACAAACTCATACCAATCAATCATGAGTCCATCCAATTCATGCTTTCAATCACCTTCCAAATCTATCCCAGTTGTGACTGTTTTGATACCCTACATTTTGTTATTCACATATTTCAAATCAGATAACATTTTTGAAATCACTCCTGTGGAGATGTATATACCTAGGATTAATAAAACATATCCAAAATTTAGAACAATCCAATTGTGGATTTAAGAGTTATGCTCTCTGCACCGAGACCATTTTGACTATTACAGAAAAACAAAAATTGTACATGTACAGTCTGCCTAGGGCATCAAATATCTCCCAAATAACAAACCCATTTGATATGAAATAAAATCCATCTGAAATCCCCTTGAATATACTCTCAAAATAAATAAGATTTAGATTTTTCCCATCGTTAAAATTTGGAATATGATCAAACCCTTGCACACACCTCTGTAAATGAGGGTTTACAAACTGTTTTTACAAAAAATAACATAACTCATTCATTCCTTCATAAAAACACACCAAACCAAAGCCAAAAGAAATTTAACTCATTTCCCTAAATTTTCATAATAATTATACACCATTTTCAGGCCTTACATGGTTGTACAAGGCCTGGAAATAGGGAAAATAATTGTTTAGGACTGCAAAACAAAAGTTTTTCAATTCCCAATTTCAATCAAAATGTACTCCTTTTTTCTTCTGTTTGGATCAACATTACATCATTTAAATAGTGATTCCTATCCTTTTGAACTCTCATAAATACCCTTTAACCAATTTGGAACTCCTCATTTATGCATTTTACATCCTTATTACCCTTATTTGGGTCTTTTAACACACTTTGGAACACTTCAACCTCATGCGGACCTTTTGGACAATTTATGAAAAATGGCTTATATAGCCCTACATTATGATTTACAATGACTAAAATAGACCTTAAAAACTCAAAAATTATTGAAATTACTCATGACATCACTCTTGAACTCATGAAACCTCCTGAAAGTAGGTGCTCCTGGACCACTAGTGCTCTAGGTAAGACTTTTTGTCCAGTGGGCATTAGATTTTGTGGGTGTTATTAATCCTAATTCCTCTGCAGGACACAAGTTCATTCTCACAACAATAGATTATTGTACCCGATGGATGGAGGCCATAGCATGTAGGAATGCTACTGCAGAAGTTGTTCTTAAATTCATTGATGAGTATATCGTCACCAGGTTTGTGAAGCAGTCACCGGTGAGGAGGGACCTCAAAGAGATCAATCTGGACTAGTTAGCAAGAGTAAACACAATGGAAACATAAAGATATGATGGAGGAAATGTAGAACAAATTGTTTTATTACATGAAAATTGATTACAACCAACCAGTAACAACCGAACTACAACATACCGGCTCACAGGCCTGGTAGAACATACAGAATAGGTCACAACCGGGACCTTGAATCGTGAGATTTATCTTCTACGCACAATCTAGCTACTTGATTCTCTGATTGATTGCCTTTTACTGTACAATTACAATTATATATATCGATCGAAAGGATCTAGTCGGCCCAAAAGGGATCAAAACCCAAAGAACAAGACCTAACGTGTAAAATAACAAGGTCGGCCTCCACCAAGAGATTCCTTCGAAAAATCCAAAAGATGAAACATAGATCATGAGAAAAGGTCATCCACACGCCAAGGAACATTGGAATCAATGCCCAAGGCTCCACAAGTTTCAGAAGGGGGTTCTAATAGATCACCAAAATAGGTCCAGGCAACTGGTAACAAGAACTGTCAACTGGTAACAACAAACTATCAAACAAACTGATAGCGACATCTTGCTGGAAAATGATCCCAATGTGATGCGGTTGGGAAACAAGAAAT
Organism: Cryptomeria japonica; assembly: GCF_030272615.1. Classification (NCBI taxonomy): domain Eukaryota; kingdom Viridiplantae; phylum Streptophyta; class Pinopsida; order Cupressales; family Cupressaceae; genus Cryptomeria; species Cryptomeria japonica. Next base: position 389,232 of record NC_081405.1, read on the forward strand.
ATGATCAAGTCTTCAAGTATAATCCAACTCCACAGGATCCGGTGATCCAAAATCGGGACATATAGAAAGGAAAACTGAAACTGCAAACATAAAGAAAATGTTTTTGGTTGATGCAAGATTGCTATAAACTGAGCATGCTCACGCATCATACATCTGGGGTTATTGAAAAAGTGAGCCTCTCACTTTGCTGGGATCAGAGGGAAACCAAGGTGGTCTACCTCTACCTGAGAAATACAAGATTAATCTTCAACTAGTCTATCCTTCCACTTCAAAAGATATTCCTTATACTAACTACTCTGGGTACCACGCACAATCCTACTATCCAAAATCTCTTCAATCTGATCTGGTTCCTTTCGGGGCAACTGTTTCTCCAAGTATTCAACACTGTTCTCATTGAATTCTGGTTCATGATACTCATGAAGATCTACAATGTTAAACACGGGTGAAATACTTAGACTATCTGGTTACTCCACTTCATATGCATTTCCAAAACTGAACTTCCTTAAAATCCTGCAAGGTCCAAACTTCTTCATCTGCAACTTGTTATAAGTTCCAATTGGGAATCTCTCTTTTCTCAGATATACCATCACTTTATCACCAACTTCAAATTCCTTATATCTCCTCTTCTCATCTGCATTCTCCTTATACTTGTTGTTCATGTCTTCCAAATGTTGCTTAACCTGAATATGCAACACTGCCATGTGATCTGCAAAGTCTTCTGATTCTAAAATTTTTGATCTTCACTGCTAATGTCTTCCAATTCTAATATACCTCTAGGATGCACTCTGGTAACAATCTCAAAAGGTGTTCTTCTGGTACTTCTATTCACTGAATTGTTGTAGGCAAACTCTACTTGTGCAAGGATCAAATCCCAACTTTTAGTTTTATCTCCAACTAAACATGTCAACAAGTTTCCCAAACTCCGATTAAATAATTTTGTCTGTCCATCAATCTGTGGATGAAAAGTAGAGATGAACTTCAAATCTATCTTCATCTTCTTCCAAAGTGTTCTCCAAAAATAGCCAACAAACTTAATGTCTCTATCTGAAACTATGATCTTAGGTAATCCATGCAATCTCACCACTTCCTTGAAAAATAGGTCTACTACATGCAATGCATCTGATGTCTTCTTACAAGGTATGAAATGTGCCATCTTTGAGAATCTATCCACTATCACAAATATAGAATCATTGCCTCTTGGTGTCTTAGGAAATCCAAGTACAAAACTCATGCTTATATCCTCCCAAGGTCTTACTAGTATTGTCAAAGGTTTAAACAATCCCACATTCTGACTACTACCCTTTGCAACATGATAAACTCTACAACTCTGCACATATCTCATAGCATCATTATGAATCTGGGGCCAAAAGTACTGCTCACTCACCAATGCTATTGTTTTGTCAATACCAAAATGTCCAGCTAAACCTCCACTGTGTTTCTCCTTTATCAGATTCTCTCTCATAGAACTCTTAGGTATGCAAAACTGAACTCCTTTGAATAACATCCCATCCTGAATGAAGTACTCCAACCAATTGCTCCTATCTACCATAACCAGTTCTCTACATGCTTTCCAAGGTTCTACAAAATTTTGTTCATCATCATACAAGGTCTTCAAATATTCAAATCCTAATATTGTCACTCTCATCTTTGTTAGCAAATTCCTTCTCCTACTCAATGCATCAACAACTTTGTTAGATTTCCCACTTCTATGCTTCAACACAAAGGTGTAACTCTGCAAGAATTCTACCCATCTCATATGTCTTTGATTCAACTTACTCTGACTGTTGAAATACTGCAAAGCTTGATGATCTATATACAACACAAACTCCTTAGGCAACAAGTAATGTCTCCACTTCTTCAAGGCTTGAACTATGGCATAAAACTCCTGATCATACACTGAATATCTCCTCTGGAATCATTCAATTTCTCACTGAAATAGGCTATTGCTCTCCCTTCCTGACTCAAGACTGCTCCTATTGTTGTTCCACTTGCATCACAGTCCACTTGAAATACTTTATTGAAATCTGGTAAAGCCAACACGAGCTGCTCGGTCACTTTCTTCTTCAACAGTTCAAAACTTTTGTTTGCTCCGGTGGTCCACTTGAATTCCTTCCGCTCTTCTCTCATGGTCTCAGTAGGGTTACAAACTAAACTAATTTTTTTGATAAACTTCCGGTAAAAACTAGCCAATCCATGAAATGATCTTAGCTCTCCAATGCTTTCTAGTGTAGGCCATTCAACAATTGCTTTCACTTTCTCAGGGTCCATCTTCAAACCATCCTCAGATATCACAAATCCAAAATAGACTAACTCATCCTTCATGATAGTACACTTCTTGATATTGATCAACAACTTTTCTTCTCTTAACCTCTGTAAAACTTGTCTTAACTACAACAAATGCTCCTCTTTTGTCTTACTGAAAATCAGAATGTCATCCAAATATACAATGACAAACTTACCCAAGAATTTCTTCAATACCTCATTCATCAACCTCATGAAAGTACTCGGTGCATTAGTCAATCGAAAAGGCATCACCAACCATTCATATAGTCCTTCATTTATCTTAAATGTTATCTTCCACTCATCACCTTCTTTGATCCTGATCTGATGATATCCACTCTTCAAATTTATCTTTGTAAAGTATTTTTCTCCACTCAAACAATCCATTATGTCATCCATCCTAGGCAAAGGAAACCGGTATTTCACTATGATCTTGTTTATTGCTCTGTAATTAGTACACATTCTCCACTCTCCATTCTTCTTAGGTGGTAAAATTGTTGGTACTGCACAAGGGCTCAAACTCTCCCTAATCAAACCTTTCTTCAACAGCTCCTGCACTTCTCTATTCAAATCTTCATTCTTTGTCGGTGTCAACTGGTGTGCAACTTTGTTAGGCAAACTAGCTCAAGGAACCAAGTCCATGCAGTGACTAATACTTCTCATAGGTGGCAATCCATCAGGCACATTATCTGAAATGATGTCTTCATATTCTGTTAGCAAATCTTTTATCTCTTTCGAGTGTTCTCCTTCTGGTTCCGGTTTCTCAGTCTTCTTAGGAATTAAGGGAAAACACACATTCTCATGTATCAATCCACCCATGAATTTCCTCCCATCTACCAAATAGATTCTAGCGTTCGTACAAACTTCATTCTTCAAAGGTTCCTCCAAAGGAAACAAGGTTTTCTTAATCCCATTGGCCACAATAGTGTATGTATTCTTCCTCCCATCATGTACTGCCTCTCTATCAAACTGCGAAGTTCTACCCAATAAAAGATGACAAATATCCATAGGCATAATATCACACAAGACTTCATCATGATAATTCCCAATTTTTCAATTTCACCAAACATTGTTCACTTGATAACAACTTATGTTCATCCTAAATCCATGTTATCTGATAAGGCTTAGGGTGTTTCAATCTCTCCAATTTCAACTCATTCACCATCTCTTCTGAAACAAGATTTTGTGAACTACCACTATTAACAACAACTTTACAACACTTACCAGATACCTTACATCTGGCCTGGAACATATTCTTCCTCTGCAAGGGCTCTTCATCTCCTCCGGTATGACATAAAGCTCTCCTCATCACCAACAATTCTCCATCTTCCAGTTTACTGTTTGATCCGGTGGATTTTTCTTCCACAACTCCTGCTCTTCTGGTAGTTTTTGTCTTCTTACACTCAAATCCATGATGTATTTCTCCTCCACACTTAAAGCAGGTTCCTCTAAATGTCCTCTTGTCTTGTCTTCCAAAATTCTCATTCCAGTAACCATCTTGTTCTCTCCTCTGGTAGAAATTTCTATCATCTTTCTGATATGAATTACCTTCTTTATTCACTTCCTTGTCCTTGCTCTGATTTGTACTAGTTCCTCTTCCTCCAGTATATCCTCTTCCTCCTTGAAATCCTCCTCTGGTAAACCTTCCACCTCTACCTCTCTGCCTTTGCTCATGTCTTTTGTTTAACTTCTCTTCTGCCTTTAGGGCATACTGGTAAGCTTCTTCAACACTCTCCAATTTGATCAAACTGAGTTCATCTTATATAGTCATCCGCAATCCATTCAAATATCTTGCAACTTGTTCAACTTTATCATCAACATGTTCGGATCTGATATTCAACTTGTAGAATGCTTCGGTGTACTCCTTCACACTAGATTCCTTCTGTCTCAAATTTTGCAACTTCCAGAACAGATTCACTTGATAATCACCTGGCATAAACTTCGATTTCAACTTAGCAATCATCCAATCCCATGTCTTAATCTCCTCTTTACCTCTTCTTTGTTTATCAACTTGCAAATTCTCCCACCAAAGAGATGCATGACCTTTTTCAACTAGGTACAGGCATATTTCACCTTCCTCTCTTCTGCAGTGTTTTCAAAATCAAAATACTTCTCCATCTCTGAGATCCAATCCATCAATTCATCCAAATCTAAATTCCCATCATATTTCGGTGGGGTAAAATGGGGTTTAGTATTTTCCCTACTCAAAACCCTCAAAAACCTTTCCTCATCTGGATCAACAACTAGTAGGTTTGCTTGTCCTGTTGGGGCTTCTTCTCCTTCATCTTCACTCACATCTTTAATATGTTGGCCTCTTCTCTGGGCTATCTCCATGGCTTCCAATTGAGCTGCTATACCTAGCAAAATCTCCATCAGAGCAGGGTCTGCATTCCCACACACTCCACCATACCTAGCTCCTCTTCGTGCCATCATTCATGCTGGTCCTCTGCAGTTGTAGGTCGGATCCGCAATTCGCCACCCTACAACAAAATTCCAGGACAGGCAACCTCTAGAATGAAACTTCACTCTGATACCACTTGAAGTAGTCATCAGTGAGGAGGGACCTCAAAGAGATCAATCTGGACCAGTCATCAAGAGTAAACACAACGGAAACACAAAAATATGATGGAGGTAATGCTGAACATATTGTTTTATTGCATGAAAATTGAGATTACAACCAACCAGTAACAACCAGGTTACAACATACCAGCTCACAGGCTTGGTAGAATATACACAATTGGTCACAACTAGGACCTTGAATCATGAGATCTATCTTCTATGCACAGTTTAGCTACTTGATTCTCTAATTAATTGCCTTCTAATGCACAATTAAAATTTATATATCAATCCAAAGGATCTAGCCAACCCAAAAGGGATCAAAACCTGAAGAACAAGACCCAACGTGGAAAATAACAAGGTTGGCCTCCACCAAGATATTCCTCCGAAAAATCCTAAAGATGAAATGTAGATCACGGGAAAAGGTCGGCCACATGCTAAGGAACATCGAAATCAACATCCAAGGCTCTTCAAGCTTCGAAAGGGAGTTCTGGTAGATCACCGAAATAGGTCTAGGCAACCGGTAACAGAAAATTGTCAAGGAAATAGATTTTGCCAAGATCAAGAGCTCAATGAAATGTACAAAATAGAGACACAATATAGGACAAGAATAAACTGTATTCTCATCAATAGAAAATGATCAATCATCAACTGGATTCAATAGTTCAATAGTTACATACAATGTAGATGAGCTTGCTTATATAGGCAAGGCTAGGGATATGTGAGCACACAAACATGACATGTGGCTCAATAAGAAACAAGGGTAGGTAGGAAATAGGTGTGGGTAGGTAGGAGAAATAATATAATAGTTCACATGAGGTGGATCGCCCACTGAATGTGGAGTGTAACAACAAGAGTGGAGTGTAACAACAAGATCAACACCATAAAAGGTGGAATTTCTCCTACACACACTATCCCAATGTGGCACAAACACCCAAGTGTCTCATATCCAAACTACTATGAAATGCATTATCCTAAGTAAACTTAAGTAAGTGTAATAATATCCAAGATGAATAATTATATACACCAACACCTCCCCTTAAGTGCAACTTAGGGGAATGCACTTAAGTCTACAATGCAACTAAGCAGTGCAAGATGGGTCCCGGCTACTAGGCCATGTTAGGTACCCATGTACAAATGCAAATGCATGCAAACCAATGCAATGAAATCTCTCACAAAGTGGGGAAAGAGAGAAAAACCCAATGGGAAAAAACCCTCCCCCAAAAGAGAGATGAAAGCTATACAAGAGAACTCTCATAGAAGAATGTGAGGAACAAAACCCCATGTGAGGAAAAAGTCCCCCCCATATGAGAGAAGAAGAGAAGTCAAACTGTGACCCCCCCTCAATGGAGAATCTGCACCAATGGAAGAAGCTCGATGTATGAAGAAACTACTCCACGAATGTCGAACAACATTCCTCCCCTTAGGAAGAAACAAAACCAAAGGTGTATCCATGAAGTCTCCCCAATCATGAAGGGAAGATGTATGAAGAAAACTCATAATGAAAGGAATCTCTGAAAACTGCTCAAGTGTCCCCATGTCGATGCTGAAAGATACCCCCTCCAAAGGTGGTAAACTGTGCCACACTGCTGAAAAAGGCACTCCAAGATCTAGTGGAGATGGATGTAGAACATGTCCCAAAGACTCATATGTCTCCTCAAAAAATAAAGAGACCTCCTCCAACTGTTGTACATAAGTATCCACAATCATGTCAACCTCTAAAGAATGATCATGTAGAGAATGAACAAGAGGGTCAGAGTGTGCCCTCACAACAATCGAAGAAGGATCATCTTCATCAAAGAGAAGATGAATATCATCGATGATGTCTCCCAAATCTGCAATGTAGGATTCCACAAACAAACCTGCAATGTCTGTCAAGTAATCATCCCATGAATCTGAAGCTGGAAGACAATGAATATCCTGCTGCACTGAATCACATGAAGGCAAAACTGTCGCACTACCTACATCATTAGGTGCAATAGGTGATGTGATATCAATATGAGGAGATGAAATACAAGACTCAAGAACGGGTTCACATGTGAGAATCCCCATGTTCAAGTGTCCAAAGTTCTCCTCAAAATCTGAGCCATCACAAGAAGTGTGATCATCATGTGTAGAATCATCAAATGTGAAATCATCATCATCAATAAAATCTGAAAAGGAGTATAACCGAGATGCATGATCAACCACCCCAGTTGCAATGATAGCTCTAGTCTCCAAGTCTCTAATGAAAACTGAGTCAGGTGTGAACTCCACAACTCTCTTAGTTGCACCATGTGTGATTTGATAGATAGAAAGGAGATTGTTTGTCAAATGGGGTACACACAACACATCATTGAAGGAGTTATCCCCAATGTCAATAGATCCTTTCCCAATCACATCCATGTATGTATGATTGCCCATCAAAATCTGTGGCATGGTGCAAGGCTCAAATGTAGAGAACATAGACTGCGAAGATGCCATATGACGAGAAGCCCCTGAATCTAGAAGCCATCTCTCTGAATCATGACTGATAGTAGCACATAGAGCTTTTCCTTTTCTTGTTCCAAAAGAGTGAGTCTTTCCACTTGTAGCAGCCATGAATGCTTGCCCTTTTCCTTTTGAATGTGAGGAAGTGGAAGTTGATGAATCATCCTTCTTGTAGACTTTAGGCAAATCAATGTTATGCTTTTTGATGATATGTGTGAGCTCATCAATCTTCTTAGAATGGCAACGATGCTCCTCATGACCAATCTTTTTACAATAAGCACAAGTAGGTCTCTCTCTCTTTGGTGAATTATCTCTCTTGGAAGAGGATGAATCTCCTTGTTGTGGAGAAGATGGTGCTTTATCTTTAGGCTTTGATTGCCATTTCTTCTTGTTTGAGTTGTCCTTTCCTTGATTTCCTTTGTTCCCTTGATTTGCCACTAATGCTTGAGACTTAGAAGCCTTAAGAATGCCCATGCTTGTCAACTTAGTTTGTTCCATCATCAACATTTCATTGAAAGCATCAAATGTAGGCATTTTGTAGCTTGAACCCATTATCATCCTATGGGTTTGGAAACTAGAAACAAATGCTGCATATTCTTGTGGAAGCTTGCCTATCAAGTTGAATATCAATTGAGTATCCTTTTTATCAATGCCACAATCTTTGAGTTGTACCCTCAACTCATTTGCCTTACTGACATAATCTTGTATAGTATCAAAGTTCTTGGGATCCAACATGGTGAGATCACTATCAATTTGATATCCCCTAATCTCATCAACTTGACCATACAAGTCTTGAAACTTTTGCCAAGCATCCTTGATTAGAGCACATTTCTCAATATGAAAAATGAGATCCTTTGATACATACTTTCTTAAGGTACCAATTGCCATGATATTTTTAGTGAGCCAATCCAAGTGACCAACTGGATCAACCTTAGGATCAGTGGGAGCAACAATAGTTCCATCAATGTAATGAGTGAGTCCTTTTTCCATAAGTTTACTCCATGCATCAATTTTCCAAGTAGCATAATTATGTGGAGTTAAGAGAGGAAACTTAGAAGAACCCATAGCAGCAAAAAGGAAGGAACACAAGAGCACAAAAGCACAAGAGACACCCTCCCAAATTCACTCAATCAAAGTACCCCCCTAAAGTGATGATTTTGGCACTTTATACTTAGTGCGATTACAATGAGCCACTTGCAAAACAAGGCAAAGTGGACTTATGATGCAAATTTTACAACTTCTCAAATGAGATACAAGAGACTTGAATCAATAGTGCAATGAATCTAACTGAGATTCAAGCAAATATACAAGTACCAAGAGAGCCAAAAATGGCCTAAATCTGAAAGTACAATTTATACTTACAATGGCATCAATATGATAGTATCATGTGAAAGTAGATGAAAAAATACGCACTTTCAAAAAAAATGGCACCTGAAAAGGAGGTCGTATGACCCCAAACGAAGCCTCTGAAGTTGCAAAAACTGGGATTACTCAGGTACAGTCACCAAAAACTGCATTTTATAAAAAATCCATGCATAAAAATCAAAAAATTTCTTCACCACTGCGGAGAGCACGAAATTATAGCCCATTTCAAAAAAAATTGCACTCAAAAAGGAGCAAAAATGAGCAAGTTATGGCCATTTGAAGTTGAACTGCAAAATCAAAAAGCTCAATGAGAGGGGGGTCCAAAAATTTTCAAACCCTGCTGATGTGGTGCTGATGTCAGAAAGTCACTGGGTTAAATTTGACGGTCGTATGACCATCGTAAAAACTTCATCTATCTGTTGACTGGGCGTCCGTACTGTACGGACGGATGACGTGGCAGGATGACTGTGCAGTCTGTACTGTACGGATTTTGCTGACTGGGTAGGTCTGCGTGGTAGATGATTTTGCGTACGGGGCAGCTGACTGTGTAGTCCATACCGAGATGACGTGTTAGTTTGTACAGAAGGTACCCGCGGGCCAATGGCCGCCTACCACGTGGCGGACGCGGGTTCGCCAGTTTGGTTGACCTGTCGGCTGTCTGCGTTGGTGCCAAGAGGCGGCGGGAGGCGCCGATGCTGAGGTGGCGGCGCTGAAGGCTGAGGGCACCGAGGAGCTACGTGCGGAGGGAGGCGGCGGAGCAGCGACCGACGGGCGGAGGGAGCTTTGGCGGCGGCGGACGGATGCGGCGTGTATCAGTGGGGACCTTGGGCGCCGGTGCGGCGGCAACGTTGAGGACGAGGCGCAGGGTACGGGTCATCCGGAGCTGCAGACCTGCAAACCTGCAACACGCAGGTATGGGCGTCATGGTGGGGGGTCTGCGGACCCCCCAAAAACCTCTTTTTTATTTTTATTTTTTTTTCAATTTTTTTTGCTTTCAGAAATTTTTTCCAATTTTTTATTTTTCGATTTTTTTGAAAAATTTTCCGAAAATTAAAATTTTTTTTTTTTCCAAAAAATGAATAAAAAAATTGAAAATCCGTACGATACAAGCAAAATTGGAGAAAAAAATTTTCTCACCAAAATAGGTCGACTTTATAACCAAAATTCATGGAAACGGCCTTCTGGACGCAATGACGAGGTCGGATATGGTCTAGAACACCTCCCAAAGATGCTGCTCCTCAGATCTGCCTCTTGACATCGCAATAATGCCTCTTCAAGACGAATCAATGAAGCCCCAATGGCTCTGATACCATGTTAGATTTTGCCAAGATCAAGAGCTCAATGAAATGTACAAAATAGAGACACAATATAGGACACGAATAAACTGTATTCTCATCAATAGAAAATGATCAATCATCAACTGGATTCAATAGTTCAATAGTTACATACAATGTAGATGAGCTTGCTTATATAGGCAAGGCTAGGGATATGTGAGCACACAAACATGACATGTGGCTCAATAAGAAACAAGGGTAGGTAGGAAATAGGTGTGGGTAGGTAGGAGAAATAATATAATAGTTCACATGAGGTGGATCACCCACTGAATGTGGAGTGTAACAACAAGAGTGGAGTGTAACAACAAGAGTGGAGTGTAACAACAAGATCAACACCATAAAAGGTGGAATTTCTCCTACACACACTATCCCAATGTGGCACAAACACCCAAGTGTCTCATATCCAAACTACTATGAAATGCATTATCCTAAGTAAACTTAAGTAAGTGTAATAATATCCAAGATGAATAATTATTTACACCAACACCAAAATAGGTCTAGGCAACCGGTAATAGAAAATTGTCAAGGAAACCGATAGCGATATCTTGCCAGAAAATTATCCAAATGCGATGCGGTCAGGAAGGAAGAAATATGATCAGGTATTCAAGTAGAATCAAACTCCACAAGATCCGGTGAGCCAAAACTGGGACACACATAAAGGAAAACTAAAACTGCAAATAGAAAGAAAAACATAAAGAAAATATTTTTGGTTGATGGAAGATTGATATGAATCGGGGATGCTCCTGCATTAGTTTGGTATGCCATTTGCTTTGGTATGTGACAATAGCCTCGCTTTTACTTTAGCACAATTAATGCAATGGTCATATGAGTACAAGGTAATCTTAAAACTTTCATTTAATTACTATTCACAAGGTAATGGAGTAGTTGAATCCACGAAGTCATACGAGTACAAGGTAATCTTAAAATTTTCATTTAATTACTATCCACAAGGTAATGGAGTAGCTGAATCCATGAATAAGATATTTAAGATGTTATTAAGAAGCTACTAGATAGGAACCCTATGGATTGGCACAATCAATTGAGGTACACCCTATGGGTTGATCACACTAGAGTTAAAATCGCCCTAGGGACTTCTCCATACTATCTTGTTTATGGCCAAAACCTTGTTTTCCCGGTTAATTTACAGATACTTGTCCTCCAACTAATGAAAGAACTTGAAATTGAGGACCAGGTAGAAGTTCACCTCCTTGATTTATTGAAACTTGATGAGAAAAAGATAAATACCCTGCAACACTTCGCTAAGAATCAAGTAGTTGTTAAGCGATGGTTTGATAAAAGAACCAAGGTGAAAGCCTTCCGGATCTCTGACTTAGTTCTGTTATAGGACAAGGCCAAGGAAAAGAAGGGTGGTCATCATAAGTTTGAGAGGTTGTGGTTAAGTCCTTATCATATTGTTGAGATCTTAGGAGAAAACACCTTTCGATTGAGCTCCTTGACTGGAGAACTTGTACCATTTCCCATCAATGGTCAGTTCCTCAAGCATTATTTTGATTAATCCTCACTAGAGTTGGATCTTTTGTACTATAGTAGTTTATTCTTGTTGTTTTGGTTTGTTGTTTTGTTGTTTTCTTCGGTTTGTGGGTTGGTTGCGTGGTTTTGCTTTTGCTACGTGTTTGTTTCCCTTTTTGTTTTCTTTAGTTTGTTTGTCTTGTTCTGTTTGTTTCATTTTGTTGTGTCAGGACACATGTTTGTTCTCAAAGATTCTAAAGGATGGGGGTTCTTTGCATAATAGGTTGGAGAATGTTGAGAAACTTCGACTCTTTGCTCTTTACAACTTCATTATTGTTCGGTTAATCTTGAAATATTTGTCTACATTCATCCAAGGTGATATATAATGGTTTAATTATGATTTGAATTCTTGACTCTCAATTGGAAAATGCTAACCTGATTACTCAACACTACCATCACACTAAGTTACATCAATTTTTTTTTGTAAGATATCAGATGAACTTGTTTCCAAGTGAAAAATTAGGAGTTGGGATGTTTCACATTGTTCACCGTGGCTCCCAACCTAGTAATCGAACTTCAATGTTTGAAAGTTGCTTAAAGGTTATGAAGAAATAATCGTTCTATATTCTATGATGTGAAAAGTGATCTAAAAAAAAAAAGAAGAAAGAAAGAGAAAAAGAAATAACTCACTTGTAGCAACTAAATTTGGGTGTTTCAAGTAATCTCCATCGGGGCTATGGATGCCTGGCTAGCAGTGGAGCACTGCTTAACAGGAGCTAGAGGTTTCTTTGTCAGGGCTATGGACGCTCGGTTGGCAGTAGAGCTATGCCCAGGATGACATTGCACGAAACACGTTGATTAACTTTACCTACGTAGCTTGGGACCAAATTCCTTTGTTTATCTTCATTATTGAGAAAGATGGAGTAATGAATCACGTGCACACACTTAAGAGTTGATCTTGTTCAGTTCTAGATTCGGTTGTTTTCTTATGAGTTCACTCATCTTTTCACTCTTATACATTGTTTTGAATTATAGTAGCCTTAGGCATCAGGTTACATCGGAGATTCTGAAGTTCTAAAATGCCTAGAGTCATTTTTCCTAGCTAGTCACCATTTGTTATGCCTTGCATACCTAACCCCATCAGTTTCCTTGTCTTGAAAATATGGGTCCCCTTTCCTTTTATTTTTGTAGTTTTGTTTTTTCTAAGTTTTTGCCTTTTCCATTTCGGAACCTTGGAGTTTCGAGGTGTTCCTTGCTTTGTTTTGAGTTCTACCTCAGAACTGTTGGTGTAAATATTACACTTTACTTAAGTTAACTTAGGATAATGCATCTCATTGTAGTTTGGATATGAGACACATAAGGAAGTGTGCTCATAGGCATGTAGCTTGTAGGAGAAATTCCACCTTTTGTGGTCTTATTTTGCTGTTACACTTCACATTCGGTGGGTCATCCACCTCTTGTGGAATATTATATTATTTCTCCTACCTACCCCTAGTATTTCTTACCTACCCTTGTTTCTCATTGATCCACATATCATGATTGTGTGCTCGCATATCCATATGGCCTTGCCTATATAAGCAGGCTCATATTCATTGTATTGGTTAATCCAGTTGATCATTTGTATATTGATGAGAATACAATTTGTTCTTGTCATTCTATTGTCTCTCTTTATGCTTTTCATTGTACCCTTGATCTTGGCAAAATCTCACATGGTATTAGAGCTATTGGGGTTTCATTGATTGGTTTTGGGAGACATCTTGGAAGGCTTCTATTTTCAGATTTGAGGTACAACACATTTTCGAGGCATCCTAGAGCGTTTTCGACCTCACCATTGCGTCCGGGAGGCCATTTCCATAAAAATCGAGTATAAACTCAACCTATTTTGGTGAAAGTCGAATTTTAGGTGTTGGAGAAACTTTTTGCCCAATTCGGGTGGTACGGTACAAAATATTTAGATTTTTACAAAAAATAAAAATTAAAAAATCTGAAAAATAATTTTCTAGTTGAAAATATTTTTTTTGAAAAAAAAAATAGTGCGACGACCATTTTGACGATCAGACGGCCATCAAATTTAGCACAGTCTGACTTCAGCATTTTTTGAAAATTTTAGACCCCTCTCCGTTGAGCAATTTTGGATTTTTGGGTCAACTTTGGAGGCTCATAACTTGCTCAATTTTGCTCCTTTTTGGGTGCAATTTTTTTTTTATTTGGGCTAATTTTTTGTGCTCTTTGTAGTGGTGTGATTATTTTCTGATTTTGGTGCATAGGGTTTTTGAAATTTTTGGATTCTCTCAATTGTACCTGTCCAATCTTCAATTTTGCAACTTCAAATGCTTCATTTGAGCTCATAAGACCTTCTTTTCAGGTGTCATTTTTCTTGAAAGTGCATTTTTTTTTGTCTACTTTCATAATCTATGATCAATTTCGATAGATTTTGAATGGATATTGTACTTTCAGATATTGGTTTTTTTTGGGCCGATTTGGTACTTTTAATTTGCTTGGATCTTAGTTTAAATCACTTGCATTATTAGTTTGAGTCTCCTTTGGCCTTCATGAGACAATTGTAAATTTGAAATCAGAAGTCCACTTTGCCGTTTTTGCAAGTGGCTCATTGTACATGCACTAAGTATAAGGTGCCAAATCATCATTTTTTGGGGGGGGTTCTTTGATTGAGTGGATTTGGGGGGGTGTCTTGTGTGATTGTGCCTCTCTTTCCTTGTTCTCTTTCATTTTTGTTGCAATGAGTCCTCATAAATTTCCACCTTTAACTCCACATAATTATGCATCTTGGAAAATTAAAGTATGGAACAAATTAATGGAAAAAGGTCTCATGCATTACATAGATGGAATAATAGCAGCACCACCTGATCTTAAGGCTGATCCTAATGCTCATTTAGAATGGCTCACTAAGAATTGCATGGCTCTTCGAATTTTGTGTAAGTATGTATCAGATGACCTCATTTTTCACATTGAGAAGTGTACTACAATCAAAGAGGCTTGGGATATGTTTTAGAAATTGTATGGTTTGTTAGCGGCATTATTGTACACAAACATAAGACTAGTTAATTATGTGTAAATGTTTTGGTTAGTTCGCAACCAAGGGGTGGTCATTGCAGTGCGACGGTTGGCGCTCACACCCCCTTGGTATCTTTATATACTTCGGAATGTAGCTTGTAACACACAATTTTATGGAGGGAATAACATCTTTTATACTTGTTTGATATCTATGGCGTTATCATTCTGCATTACGTGTTTTATGTTCTAAGTTATTCACTCGAGAGGGCAAACATTTGGCACCATTGCCTAGACATACTCGGAAATGAAAAACGCAGATGGCACACGGACATGATGGGCCTACCCATTGGTGAGATAAACCCAAAGGCCGATGACGCGCGAACAGAACTTTACATAGGAGAAGACATCGCAACGAGAGAATTTTCAATTATGCTCCAGGTAGCCATCCAGACCTACATCCGACAAGAGGCGACGAAGGTAGAGTCGACAGGAAGCAGAACAGGATGGCGCCAGGCCAGGAAGGAATTGAACCTTGAATCTTCTATATTCAAATAAAAGTGTCATTGACAAGAGTTGTATTTGAGGAAATGAATTAATAAAGATGTGTTTTGATTTATGTATTATGAGTTATGGAAATGTGCGGCAATTAATGCCCAACCTATTGAATAAAGATAGAAATAAAAAAGCAGAAATAGACGAGTGGGAGGTCGCGCGGAGGTCGCGCAGAGGGCCTTGATTCTGGAGCAGCAAGTAGAACGAAGATAGAGGCTGAGGCAACTTGCCGAAGGACGACCTACTGAAGGGTGGCCCAAAGGGAACCACAGAGGTGTCACAAAGGGTGCAGAAGCTGAGGGAAATTTCTATGCGTCACCAGAACACCGTAGGGCACGGAGCCATGAAGAGTTTCTGCAAGAAACAAGGTTACGGTGAAATCTAGTCGAGGAGACTCGGGATCAGTTTAGAAACTTATCCCTTACACCACGGAGTGAGGATCACCAAGGAGAGCAAGGAGTGGGCGCAGGTGAGAACGAGGGGGAGGGCAACCGTATGGCTGTAGGTGCGATGCACGACAGGTAAAACACCGTACCACCTGTCACCCACGCAGGACACACCACGGGCGTTGGAGGGAGCGACGCAGGGGCTCAAACACAGCAACAACCACCGTAGGGGAGATGACCCCCATCAATGGCAGGTAAATAGAAACTACCGAAGTTCAATGGCGATGGGAAGGAAGATCCCGTTCGCCATTGTCGAATGTGCGAAACCATATGGTCAGCAAATGGTGTTATCGATCAAGATGAATGGGTAACACAATTCCCAGCAACCTCGAGAGGAGTGGCCATAGACTGGTACTCAGATATGGACAAGGCCAAAGTCGGCACATGGCCCAACCTGAAGAAGGAGTTTGGGATAGAATTCTGCCTCCTGAGAGATAACAACGAAATAGTCGTCAAGATCTATGGAAAGAAGTAGAATAAGAACGAGATAGTGTGAGCTTATAGTCGGCAGCTGAAGGAACTACTGGGAAAAATGGAGAGTCAACCAACAGATGGGTTGAAAAAGTGATGGTTCATGGAGGGACTAAAGCATTCCCTCTGAAAAAAGATGAAAATTGTTCCACCTACATCATACGAAGATGCATACAATAGAGCGATGGATCTCGAGAGCGAGACCAAGACCAAGACATCGAAGAAAAAGAAGAAGAAGGATAGCTTGTCTGAGGAGGATGACTTGTCACAGGAAAGCAGCAGCGATAGCGAGGCTGGCAAACAGGTGCAAGCGCTCTGGAAAGACATGGAGCGAATGAGGAGGGAATTCAAAACAATGAGAAGCACCGATCGGACCGAAGGGGACATGTGGTGCATTGAGTGCAAAGAGGAGGGGCACATAGAGGGTACTTGCCAGAAGAAGGCATTCTGTGAGATTTGCCAAGTGATGGGACACTCCACCAAGGAGTGCCCATACAACATCAAAACCCGAAATACACAAATGAACCAGGTGTTGTTCACAGAGTAGGCCACAACATCCATACCAGCGGGTACAGGCCAACAAACAAACACAACAGCATCATCTGGAGGATACCGAGATAATAGATGTGACGGCGAAAGAAATAATAACAATAACAGAAACCAGATCCAGTATGACGCCAAAGGCCGGCCAATGATCCAGTGTAGGGCCTGCAATCAGTGGGGACACTTCGCCCACGATTGCACAAAGGAAGCCAACCCTCAGCACCTCTGCCGATGGTGCAGGCCAGGTGACCATGAGGACACAAATTGCCCAAAGCCTAGTGTAATCCTTCTAAACATAGAACCCACGAAGGCGGAAGTATTGGCAATCACTAGGGCGTAGGCCAAAAAGAGTGCATACCCAAATCCCCACACGGAGACTGAGAGGGTGTGGGAAGCAAGAGATGAGATCACAAAGGAAATGGCCGCACAAAGGCAGAATAGCCACCAGACCGCAAGTCTGCTACAAACGAGGGGAGAAGAGGAAATCTTATGGCAAATATTGTAGAAAGAGGTACCCGTGAGAATTCAAGACCTCCTGGAGACCATGCCACAGCTAAAAATGACTATCTTAAACTTTGTACCTTCAAAGGTGAAAATGAGGGAGGTCATCAGCCCCACGACCGACTCTGCGTTAAGGGAGGTCCTAAGCCCCACGGTCGACCCCATGTTGTTGGTAGTCAACAGCGGACGCCAACCGGCGGTAGTAGAAATGGGCATACTGGGGACTACCTTGACAGACACTATTGTGGACGGAGGATCGGGAGTAAATGTGCTCCCAGAAGCGACATGGAAAAAATTAGGAAAGCCTACATTGTGGCCCCCCACGTTCAACCTACTAGGGGTAGATCAGCATGGGATTAAACCCCTTGGTACCCTCATGGGCCAGCAAGTGATGATTGGAACGCAGCCCTTCATGCTGGATTTTGTAGTAATTCCCCTAAAGCAGAAAGGGTATGAAGCCATTCTTGGGTGTGGGTGGCTCATTACAGCAAAAGTGAACCATAACTGGAAAGCGTAATACTTTGTCCTTGGATAACATGGGGAGGAAGTACGTGATCGATCTTTGTACGCAGATGGTGAGTGAGGAGTTGGCATCCTCCTCCAACTCGAAATCTGAGGGAGATCAGTTGGCAAAGAGCGAAGATGGACGCTGCATGGAACCTAGTGACGAAGGGGTGTTAGAACTGGAGGCATGCTCAGGGGACGACGAGGACTCCTTGAATGGCCTCTTCCATTGGCAAATGGGAGATTATGAATTATTTACACCCTCGTGCAATGTATTGAGCATCGAGGAAGAACCAGATATATTTCCCCTAGAATATGGCGAGTACAAGGAAGGGGAGGCCTCGGTGAATGAGATGCCGACACACCAATTCCCGAAGGGGGAGCCCATTAAATATCAGGAAGCCAATTTAAAGGAGACAAATCTTGGGGGGATGAGTGACCCCAAGATCCTCCTTGTCAGAGATGACTGGAATCTAGTACTAAAGGCCGTAGCCTTAAAAATTTTCCTTGAATACAAGGATGTCTTTGCATGGACATACAAGGACTTGAAGGGCGTGCCCCCAGAGTTATGTGTACACCGAATAACATTGGTACCAGGAGCCCAACCGGTGAGGAAGCGACCTTACCAAATGAACAAAAATTATGCTACATGGGTGAATGACGAAATTGAGCGGATGTTGGAAGCGAGCATAGTCTTCAAAGTGCAAACAAGCAAATGGGTGTCTCCCATTGTGATTTCCCTCAAGAAAGAGGCCAATCAGATCCGGATCTGTGTAGACTTCCGGTGCCTGAACGCTGTCACTATTAAAGACCTGTTTCCCATACCCTTCACCGACAACATCTTGGAGGAAGTAGCTGGACATGAAATCTATTCCTTCATGGATGGGTTCTCTGGATACAACCAGATATCCATCGCGGAGGAAGATAAGTTGAAAACAACCTTCGTGGTGGAGGACGGTGTGTATGCATACAACCGAATGCCCTTCGGTCTATGCAATGCACCTGCCACCTTTCAGCGCATCATCTTGCACATCTTCGACAAGATGTCAATGGGGAACTTCAAAGCCTTCCTAGATGATTGGTCTATTTACAGCGGATAGGACATCCACCTAAAAACCCTCATGGAGTTCCTAGAGAGATGTCGGAGGGCACGGTTGGCCCTCAACCCGAAGAAATGTAGATTCATGGTACCATAGGGAAGATTGTTGGGACACATTGTGTGTAAAGAAGGATTGAAAATGGACCCGAACAAGATTTGGGTAATAGTAGAAATGGAACCTCCTACGAACGTCATGGGGATAAAGTCCTTCCTTGGTTATGTGGGGTACTAAAGGAGGTTCATCAAAAACTTCACTGAGGTGTCCCACCCATTGGATAAGTTGACACGGAAAGGGGAACCATACATCTGGATAGAGCCACAGAGCAAGGCCTTTGAAGAGCTGAAGACAAGGTTGATGGGAGCACCCATACTGGCATACCCGAATTGGGATAAGGAATTCCACGTTCATGTGGATGCCTCAAACTATGCCATTGGGGCTACATTATCCCAGGTAGGAGGACATGGGTTGGATCACCCCATTTATTTTGCCAGCAGGTTGCTCTCGAAGGTGGAAAAGAACTACAGTACCACAGAATGTGAAGCCCTCGGTATGGTCTATGCCGTACAGAAATTTTGTCATTACCTCCTGGCCACACCATTTAAATTTTACGTAGACCACCAGGCACTCATGTACTTGGTAAACAAGCCTATTATCTAGGGGAGGATAAGTTGTTGGCTATTGCTACTACAGGAGTTCACATTTTTAATTGTGGTAAGACCAAGGCGAAGCCATGTCATAGCTGACCAGCTATCCCAGATTAAGTCGGGGGAACCTCCAGAGGGAGTAAATGATGATTTTTTGGATGCACACTTGTTCCAAATAGTTGTACTCCCTTTATGGTACAAAAAGATTGGAGAATACCTATCGACGTCCCGATTTTCGGAGGGTATGGCCCCAGGGGAACGGAGAAAGCTCGTATTAAGGAACAAGACTTTCTCGCTCATCAACGGTTTACTCTACAAAATGGGGCCAGACTAGGTATTAAGGCATTGTGTCATGGAAGAAGAAGTCCCGAGTGTATTAAGGGAGGCACACGAAGGACTCGCATGTGGACATATGGGCCTAGACACTACAGCCCACAAGGTGCTTCTGGCAGGACTGTGGTGGCCAACCGTACATCACGACGCCAAGGAGCGGGTCATGGGGTGCGACACTTGCCAACGGGTGGGCAAACCTCTGAAGCGGGACTTCATGCCCCTCAACCCCTCACACACACAGGAACTCTTTGAACAATGGGGACTCGATTTTGTAGGTCCTCTTAAGGCCAGCTACACACAACGGTGCCAGTACATTGTGGTTGCGACAAAATACTTGACCAAGTGGGTGGAGGCGAGGGCTCTCTTGGATAACTTGGCAATAAGCATGGCAAAATTTATTTATGAACACATCATTACGTGATATGGTATACCTATTCAGTTGACCACTGACTGGGGGGGCCACTTCGTCGACCATGTCATACGGCTGCTGACCTCAGAGTTCAAGATTTTTCACTCATTATCGAGCCCGTACTACCCACATGCCAATGGCTAGGTCGAGGCCATGAACAAAATATTGGTATCGGTAATTTACAAGTCCTGTGAAGTAGAAAAAGAAGATTGGGAAGAGAAGTTACCTTCTGTACTATGGGCCTACAGAGCGTCTTACAAAGTGACCACAGGTCAGACTCCATTCCAACTCATGTACGGGCAGGAAGTGGTAGTGCCAGCGGAATTCATGGTGCTAAGCCTTCGCATTGTAGTAGAGAACAGACTCAAGGATATGGAGAGCCTGAGGGAGAAAATATATGTCTTAAGTAAGTTGGACGAAAAAAGAATGTTGGCACAATGGGCCACAGAGACAGCCCAACAAAGACGAAAGGTTTGGCACGACAAGCACCTTCAGTGAATGAAGTTTACTCTTGGACAGCTAGTGTTGAAATTCAACGGGAAGAACGAAATCAAACCAGGAAAATTTAAAGTGCGATGGCTAGGGCTCTTCAAGGTACGCCAGGTCAACGCCAACGGGGCGACCAAGTTGTGGACGCTGGACGGGAAGGAGATACCAGACACCGTCAATGGGTTAAAATTAAAGGTTTATCACGAACGGAGGGAACCTAGACCCTCCAGTCAAGATGTTTGATAGTTTGTCTTAAAAAAATTTTAAAAAAAAATTAAAAAATTAAAAAATTAAAAAAATGATAAAAAATAAAAATAAAAAAAACGTGGGGCCACCGTACAGTGACTACACCAGCGGTGGGACCACCAACGGTGGTAACACCAACGATGGAACCACCAAAGGTGGAACCACTGACAGTAGGACCACCGAAGGTGGAACCATCGTGCGGTGGTTACACCGAAGGTGGAACCATCGTGCGGTGGTTACACCGACGATGGGCCCACCGGCAGTGGTGCCACCGTAAGGTGGTTGCCACCGACGGTGAATGCCACCATGCGGTGGACACCCGCACTAAACCAAAAAGCCCATAAAAACAAAATTAAAACGCAAACAAAAAAGGAAGACACGCCCG
This sequence comes from Cryptomeria japonica, assembly GCF_030272615.1. Taxonomy (NCBI): domain Eukaryota; kingdom Viridiplantae; phylum Streptophyta; class Pinopsida; order Cupressales; family Cupressaceae; genus Cryptomeria; species Cryptomeria japonica. The sequence goes on from NC_081405.1 coordinate 410,344, forward strand.
CACAACCTCACACACGCCCGCACCAGCATAAAGTAAACCACACAACCATGCAAGGGAAAAAAGACCGCCACGCACACAAGTAGACCACGTAGCCTACGCAAGAGAAAAAAAAAAAAAAGAGGGAAAAAGAAGGAGAAGGTCGTTACGAAGGTGTCCAATGACCGTATGATTTTTAACAAGAATTCAGTTATACCAGAGATTAATGGATTTAGCAGGGAAACAAAGTTGGAAAAAACAGCTGTAGGTTTCCTCCAGTAGCAGCCAGAGGGATAGCAATACCAGGGTTTTATCATCAGGCGTACGTGTTGCAGGTAGCACCATGGATGCCAGCACTCGACAAAAGCAAAAGCAGAAAGCACCACAGGCTGCCATAAGTGCGAAAAATACATTAACACCCCAGAACATCACCTTTGAAGGCTTGAATGGGTCGAAATGTCAGAAATGGTGGCAGGACACTCTTGATGATGATCTGGTGAAGTAAAACCTCTGAAAGGCACAAGTGGAGTGGGCTATTCGAATTCCCGTATTTCCTATCCACGAGTATGAGGGTGCCCTATAGTTCATGGTGGACACCTTTGACAGGCACACATGCACCAACACTTTTGAATACCTCGGGAGGGATGTTACCATATCCTTCAAAGCAGGGGACTTCACGAGGGTATTTGGCATTCTAGGCAGACAGGGCAAGAAAATAGAATTGAAGGCTAAAAAGATGAAGTGAGAGGAGAAGGAGCGGTGGATTAAACTAATCTCCAAGAACTTGACGACAGTAGAGCTGGATAGCGTGGCTAATGCCACGAAGGGTCGAGGAATCCATAAGACCTTTGTTCTAGAGGACCACTGGCGGTGCATTATGGATGTCATCAAGAGGAGATTGACAGGGTCGAGTAGGGCGTCAGACATCACCCTCCCTCAGATTATGCTTATGAACGGGTTGATGAATAGCATTGTGTATGATTGGTCCACGTTACTCACAAAGCGCATGTATGAGTTTTTGACAATGCAGCATCACACATTCTATATGTTGCACTATGCTATAGGGTTGTTCCTGGAGGCCACGTGGGAAGTAGTGCCAGAGGCAGAGCTGGAGGTATGGCCACAGGGACCGTTGGTGGCAGGTGAGCCTCTAATAATGTATTGGTGACACTTGGACATTGGGCACTCTTCCACGAAGCGGAAATGGGTGGTAGATATGGCCTCGGCTTCAGGGAAGCCTGACAGTGGGAGGGATTCCAGTAGCACAGAGGAATCAGAAGCAGAAGAGGAGGATGATAGCAGTAGGGCGACGGAGGAGCGGGTCCTATTTGCCCCACCCCTGCTACCAATGGGCACACTGATGTCATCATCTAGAGTAGGTGACACCTTTATTCCACCCTTCGGATAGAGTCGCGTGCCAATTAAACTTGGCCCCCTACAGCACCAGGTAGCATCATCGGACCCAACCATGGCAACACTTACGGAGTACATGGAAGAGTCAGGGATGGAGGAGTCACCACATCGGGTAGTAGTCGCCGAGGAGCAGGGACTAAGGGAGGTAATGGATACGAAGCCTTAGGTGCGGTTGGATGTTGTGAGGACTGAGGTCATGGTGACTGTTTTGGTGTCTTTGTTGGAGGAGCCGATGACAGCGGCCCATCCCCCGGTCGTAGAGATGTGTGCCAAACCATTAATCATGGCTATAGAGAGCTAGCTCACATAGAGATTTTAGATGACTTTGGCACAACCGGAGGGAGCTATTGTATTTTCACCGTGTCAGGAGACTAGAGCAGAGGTAGTCGACTTGGACGATTCCTCTGGCAAGACACATGTGCCAACAGTGGGGCACGCGGCAGGAGAGGTTGTCTCTGCCATGCATACACCGGGGGAGAGTAAACCATTGGTGGTGGTGAAGGTACCTTCACAATAGGATGTGGTTGTGTCAGCTCTGTAAGAGACCTCACAGCCTTCAAAGCAGGAGGGGAAGGATATTGAGGCCTATCTAGCAGACATGGTGACAAGGGGTAGATGGGTAGTGGCGACTGTCTAGTCGCACGCATTGCAGCAGGTTGTGGTGGAGTTGGAGAGGGCCCTATGGTTTATGCAAGTGGGTTGTTCTGCAGCCTTTACTACATGCTTTGAGTCTCAGGGTTGGCCGACTACTGAGACAGAGGAGATGCTCCAGGCTTGGCATGTGCGTCAGCCCATTGTGGAGAGTCGGGTGATGACAGTTGTTCGCGAGATGCAATAGGTCTACCGGGACACCTACTATGCCTTAAGGCGTGCCCAGCATGAGTTAGAGATCTGCGAGGCTGCTAGAGTGGCATTGGAGAGGGATGTGGCCACTTAGAAGGCCTCTTGGGCTGCAGAGAAGGCCCACTTGTTGGCTCAGGTAGAGATGACCCGTGTAGAGAAGACGGAGGTAGAGACTCGCCTGTCGGCAGAGCAGAGTGTGAGGAGCCTCATGCAATAGGAGTTAGCGGCAGCCACTACTGAGAGGAGCCTATTGCAGACTCAATTGGTCGATATGACAGCGACAACGGATACCAAAGAGAAGGAGCTGCTAGAAGCCGTGCATATGGTGAAGACGACTTTGGAGAAGGTCTTGGTGGTGGAGCGAGATATGACAGCCCGTACTCAGTAGGTGTATGAGCTCCGCGCCCGCTTGGTGGCCCAAACACCGGCGTCTTAGCCTTCTACTTCGAGGACACTTCCCCAACCCCCTCCTTAGTTTTTTTTTATGTATATATTGTATAGGTTGCATTGTCTCCGTTTTTGTTGTTAGTTGCTTGGAGACAACTTTTCTTTTGGGGGGGGATGATGTTAGCGATATTATTGTACACAAACATAAGACTAGTTAATTATGTGTAAATGTTTTGGTTAGTTGGCAACCGAGGGGTGGTCATTGCGGTGCGACGGTTGGCGCTCACACCCCCTCAGTATCTTTATATACTTCAGAATGTAACTTGTAACACACAATTTTATGAAGGGAATAACATCTTTTATACTTGTCTAATATCTATGGCGTTATCATTCTGCATTACGTGCTTTATGTTCTAAGTTATTCATCCGAGAGGGCAAACATGGTCAAGTTGATGAAATCAAAGGTTACAAGATTGACAATGAGCTCACCAACTTGGATCCCAAGAGTTTTGATACAATCCAAGATTATGTCACCAAAGCAAATGAGCTAAAAGCAAAGCTTACAGATTATGGAATTGACAAAAAGGATGCTCAGTTGATATTCAACTTGTTGGACAAGCTTGCACCAGAATATGCAGCATTTGTTTCAAGCTTCCAAACTCATCATTTGACAATGGGGAGTTCCTACATTATGCCTTCATTTGATGCTTTCACAAAAATGTTGATATTGGAACAATCTAAGTTGTTAAACATGGGGCTTCTCAAGTCTTCAAAGTCTAAGGCTTTGGTGGCTAGTCAAGGAAGTCAAGGGAGTCAAGGCAAAGATTCCAACAAGAAGAAGAAACAATCTAAGTCAAAGCCACAACAGGAAAAAGGGCAATCATCCTGTCCATCACAAGGTGATTTTTCATCCTCTTCCAAGAAGGGGACTCCACCTTGTTATGCCTTGCATATCTATTTCCCAATTAGTCTCCTTGCGTCAAAATTTAGGTCCCCTTTGTTTTGTTTCATCTTTCTTTGTTTTCTTTGGTTCTGATCTAAGAACTCCAGAGTTCCGAGGTCTCTTTATTTTCTTTGGTTTTGACCTGGGAACTCTGGAGTCCCAAGGTCTCTTTGTTTTCTTTGGTTTTGACCTCAGAACTCCGAAGTCCCAAGGTCTCTTTATTTTCTGCCTCAAAACTCTGGAGTCCCGAGGTGGCACCTCCTTTTTCTTGCTTTGGAACCCCAGACCCCAGGAGTTCCGGGGTGGGGTGTTTCTTTCCTTGTGTCGAGCTCGGAACCTCGAAGTGTTTAAAGCATTCGTACGGATGGACTTGGGGGGAGCTATAAATAGAGATGATGGATTTGTAAAGTTTATTTGTGCATTCATAGCTCCTCCTCCCTAGCTCCAAGTCGTGAACCTCCAGATCTCTGAGTTTTCCTTGGCGTTTTCGAGCATTTCGATTCACTAGGTTGGTGATTCTTCTTGCTCGTATTGGTGGTTTCTAGATTAGATTTTTTTTCTTTCCTCATTTTTTTGTGATTGTTGGTTTTTATTTGTTTTTATTTGCATGCTTTTGTTTTCGTGTGCCCTAGTTTTTCAGCCCGAAACCCCAGAAGCTCGGAGTTCTGGGTAGTTGGTTTTTATGCCCCTGAAACCTTGGAGTTCCGGGTGGCTATTGTCCCCAGAACCCCGAAGTTCCAGGTAGCTCTCGTTTAATCTAAGCCCGGAACCCTGGAACCCCAGAGTTCTGGGTGGCTTCCACTTAACTTGAACCCGGACCCTCAGAGTCCCAGGATTCCTTTTACATGCAACTCAACCCCGGAACCCCGAAGATCCAGGGCTTTCTTCACTTGTGCCTAGCTCAAGATCCCGAAGTCCCAAAGTAAATCAACTTTTATCCTTATTATCAAGACTGAGGATTTGTGTTCTGCTTGCAGGTTCGAGTGGTTAGATGGACTCATCCTCCAGCAAAAGAGGCAAAGAAATTGATAGACTCACAGCCACCATGAAATACCATTATCAAGGATAGGTCTATGTTTTAAAACTATAGGATCAAGTCAGATGGGTCACGGATACTGAAATCGGCCATATAGAAATTGAAGATATCAGGGCTTAATTGGACAAACCTAGTCTGGAGGCCCTCCACCTAAGAATCAAGAGATCTTGCCTAATTGAAGCTATTGTCTTCCCACAGTCATTATAGGCACCATAATTCATAATGACCATTGCCCCATTTTATAACCTAGAAACTAGAAAGTGCACAGATGCACAAGGAAAAATAGTCATAGACTTGTCTCTAGATATGCTTGGGTTCGTCTTTGGAATCCCAACCAGGGAGGAGGTGTTTCTGTTAACCAAAGAAGAGGCTTTAAAGGCATGGAATGATAAAATATTAGCCAATAAGAGGCACATGAATACAAACTAGTTAGAAGAAGAAAGAAAGATAGGACTCAAGGAAATGAAGATCCTGAGGGCGGATTTCAAAGATCATCAAAGAGACTTAATCATTATGCTTAGCAGGGCCTTTGGCAAGCCGGATTGCAAGCATTTTCATTCCTGGATGTTCCAATTCACGAGCACTATTTTAATAGGGAAACAATACTTTGATTGGTCGTAGATCCTCTTTGACAATATCTGTAAGCAGATGAAAGAAGTTCAACATACCCAAAAGTTCTTTTTCACTTCATATATCATCTGGGTAGCTGCTAGAGCTGGAAAGTTTCTAGGGCTACAAGTCGAAGGTCAATTGGGAGAGAAGGAAGGACAAAAGAAGATATGGGAGTATTATGCTCAACTCACTCTAGCCAATGCAAAGACTCATTTCAAAAGAGTAAATGATGCCTTCATTTTCCCAATAATAATCAAATTGACAGGAGATTCAGGATATTAGATTAGCCCAGAGGCCATGGCTACATCCAAGAGTGGGCATGTTGGTTTATCCAAAACCCACACTCTACTTACATCAAGGTTAGCGGATTCACATGAAACCCAATGTTGCTGCCCTGATACTACAATGATAGAATAATTTTGCTAGAGTATGTGAGCCAGCTTGTGGGCCTCCAGTCACTTTTGTCATCAAAACACAAAGCAAGTATCAATTTCTCGGTATCTATTGGGTACTTTGCATGTTCCAAAATACAAGTGGCAAAATTAGTAGAACAAGAGCTTCAAGATTTGAACTTGAAGGAGTATGATCATGCTAGGGAGTTTTATGATCCCTACAGGAAACTTAAACAAGCTATGCCTAAGGCATACGAGGGGCACAAGCCCAGCTTGGAGGACTTTTGGGCCAACTTGCAAGACAATTTTGAGGTTAGGGAGAAAATATATAATAGGTTATTTGTGCCACAGGTAAGAGATTTCGGAATTGAGACTAAGCTCCCTAAAGACCTTAGGGATGATGGGGACTTACTTGATCCAGCTTATAGGGAATCAAGGATAGATAAAAGGCCCCTCTCCCCAATAAAATGGTTTGCAAGCGAAGACACAAATATGGAAAAAGGTCTCCCAAGTGGTCATCAACAAGACCAAGCAATGGTTACGCCAGAGGGTAAGGCCCAACGTCTCAAAGGCAAAACAGAAGGAATGCACTTCAGAGTTACCTCGGTCAAGGGGCCATAAGGAGTATGCTTGAAAGATAAGGTCAGCCTTGAGGCAAAATACGTCCACCGATCTAGGTGAAGAAGACAACCCTCAAGAAAGTATTGAGGGCTCACTCAAGAAACTCCGAGAAATGATGAGGGAGTCTAAATTATTAAAGAAGGTAGCGGACCTAGGAGTGACTGATGGATTGGGAGCGGTACCACTTTCCAAAGTTCTCCCACCAAGGATGGCTATAGGGAACACTGAAGGAAAGGGTACCCAAGAGCAAGAAGAAAATATAGAAATCACTGAGGAGATACTCGCTCAGCCACCTTCAATAGATACCACAAATGCTCCAAGCACCAGTGCCCATGCACCGCCACTAGTCAATATACCCGCAGGGCAACCTGGAGTACAAGGCTTCAGGTCTACCACGGAAGGAATAAAAGTTAGAAACATTGAGTCTGATTCGGATCAGGAGGAAGAAGATCTTGAGCAACAATGACCGCTGGAAGGTGGGCAGGAAGGGGATGAGGTAGAAGACATGTTGAATGAAAGACTAGTGCTAACCCCTCAAGATCAAGAGGACCTACTCAAGGATATAGCAAGTGAGCAAGGTGAAATAAAGGCAGGTGACGAAGAAATGGCATTTAATGAGGAGGTCAGTGGCAAACTAGGAGAGTTACATAAGCAACAAGCTCTCCAAACCAATCTGGCTCGTCAAATTATACCACCTCAAGACCCCGGCTAAACAGAAGTAGAGGCAAGAGACGAAGCAGAGGAGTAGGCAGAGGTTCATGTTATGACTACGGATATAGTGTCGCATAAAGGTGAAAAGGATGAAGATATACCGCAATGGCTAGAATTTACCTTTGGGAAGAAAAAGAGAAAAGCAGAGCTCCCTAAGGTCACTCTACAACAAGTAATCACCAAGGAGCAACCAAAGGTTAAGAAGCTGAAAACTGTTCATCACCTATCAAAAACTAGCTCAGGTGAAGTGATTGCAGATGTGGCAGTTCCATCTTAGGCCGAGGGACAAGCTTCTCGCAAATACCAAATATCACAGATAAATTTGGGCAAACAAACCAAGTGGGGGGAGCTAGATACTTTGGAGTTAGCCACGAGTGTCGTTAGAGGACGTGTAGAGAAGGAGCATACTTCCAACGTGGAACTCAAAGCATAACTAAGACAATATAAGCAGTTACTAATTGAAATGAGAAAACCCCTACACTCGTGCAGAACTGATGACCTGACTTCTACCTCATCACTACCAAAGGAAGAAGTAAAAGCGTTAATAGAGGTGAGGCAGGTGGCTGCTGCAACCAAGTCATGGGCCCAAGTAAATACAACCAAAATATGATTATTTTTGCAAGATACTATGGGGATGTATAGTAAGGCGGTACAGGTAGGAAGAGCTTTGGCTTCTTGTTCCACACAATGGGAACGAAAGTCGAACATTTTCACCAAACAATTCCAAGTTTTGAAGAAGATATTGCGGCTAGGGGAAGAGATGGTGATAAAGGAGGACCTCTTAGGGGGTGACAACTATAAAAACTTATAGTCTTATGTATATATCTTGGAGTTGAAGACTGAAATGTTCCAGCAATATATCAAGGATATGAACGAGATTTGAGACCCTCTCCTCAGGGAAATTTTGACATACGAGAAGTTTGTAAAGAATATGCTAGGACCTTTTGGCCTCAGATTAGCTGATACAAGAATAATGGACTAGCAATAAGTTTTGAATCAGTGGGATGCATATGAGGCACAACACCTAGGACCCGCAACCCAGTTTGATGTCACCCTTATGGATAGGTACACATATCTGATTACTCAGTGTCGGGAGGTGGCAGACACGGTGAAGGAGTTAGAGGAGGGGAGAACACATGCAAATGAAGTTTTGAAGAAGTATAAATTTAGAGTTAAGCATGTAGCTGATCCTTCGGTTCAAGCAGTTGCATGTATAGTTGATAATTATAGAGCTTTTATCAAGAAATAAGGGATAAGAACACAATTTCTAAAGATGGCAAAGCTTTTTTTATAAATCCTTAATCTTGTAGTTTTAACTATGGCTCCTACTCGAGTTCCAATTTTGAGAGAAATTCCGCATGATTACGAAAACATGGCTCACCTAGCAATGTCTTCGTAGTGCTCATGTAGTCCCCATTTTGTAGTTGTTCAGTGGAGTGTCAAGGCAGAAACTTGCAAGTTAACTGTGACTCCTAGTTTCAATTCTTAATTTAGAATAGGGTTATTTCCTAGATAGTAGGGTAAAGAACTTCTATAAATTGAGAAGTTGGATTCATTTGTAATGGTCCCAAATTGATGATTTGTGGCCTACTTAGAGATTTTAGAATATTTTGCAGATTGTTAAGAAGTTTGAGTTATTTTTGTTATACATTCATTGAGATTAATATGAGAAGCAACTTGTAGATTGTTTGATCTACATGTATATTCTACCAAATTGTTCTGTGTAATTTGGTAACGTCTATTATTTGGAGTTAGCAACGTGGTTTAATCTTTTTGTCTATCACTTTATGAATCATATTGCGCATGTCAGTGTTGTATGAGAATTATTGTGATAGGCCATATTGTTGATGATTTTATTTCCATAAATTTGTGAAATTGATGATTTTGCAAGTTTTTTGGAGGTTTGTTGTTGAATGCTAACTTGGATAATATTTGATAATTGTTGGAATTGCAGGGAACTAATTGAGTAGTCCATTAAGTTGTTATTATATTGGTCTTTATTGTTATTTTCTTGTTTCCCTTTACGCTTCGCATTTTATTTCCCAGAGAATCTTAAACCATAAAAAATACAAAAAGAAAGGAAGTGCGGTTATCCATAACCGGTGAGATCGAGTTCCAACCAGTAGGCCCGTTTATAGGTATAACCACATCAACCATTGGGCTGCCCATCACCATCGAGACCCGACTATAGAGACCTTGGAGTAGTGAGTTTTTCAAACTCATTACTTTTCAGGAGAGGTGGTGAGTGTTCACACTGGCTACCTAACTATTGGCAGGGGTGTCAAAAACGGTCGTCAGCACACCTAAGAAGGATAAACCAACTTGTGCTTATTGCAAGAAGTATGGTCATGATGAGCATTGATGCCACACCAAGCAAGTTGATGAGTTGACAAATCTTCTTAAGAAAAACAACATCAACTTGCCATCTGCCTATACAAAGAAGGATTCATCTCCTTCCTCTTCCTCACAGTCTAAGGGAAAAGGGCAAGTATTTGTGGCAACAACAGGTTCTTCACAGCAGTGGATACTTGACTCGGGTGTCTCTTATCACATGGGTTCTACAAAAGAGTAGTTTTCTTCATTGGAGCCATCACAGGTACCTCACATTTACATAGGTGATGATACACAAGTTGAGGTTGAAGGGAAAGGTTCAGTTGACATGGATGATGGAACATTTGAGAATGTTCTCTATGTTCCTAACTTGTCTACCAACCTTCTCTCTATCTACCAAATCACTCACTATGGGAATGGGAAAAAGGTTGAGTTTACACTTGATTTAGTTTTGGTAAAGGAACTTGATGATGATGCCTTGGTAGCAGTGGGACAAGTCAATGACAACTCAAGGCTTTATTCATTCTCCCACTTTGTGCCAAGTTCTCCTTCTAGGGCCTTGCTTACTCATTCAAATTCATAAAGTAAGCTATGGCATGAGCGGTTTGGTCACCTCAACTACCACTATCTTCAGTAGCTCAGCACTAAAGACATGGTTATGGGTCTACCTTGAATCATTTTTTCAGAGGGTGTATGTTTAGGTTGTTCCATGGGCAAGCATCCTGGGGATAAGTTTGATAAGGGGAAAGCTTGGAGAGCTTTGGAAGTTATTCAACTTGTTCATAGCGATGTAGCAGGTCAATTTCCAGCACCTTCATTTAGTAAGGCCCGCTATGTCCTCACCTTCATTGATGACTACTCTCGCTTCACTTGGGTCTCCTTTCTTATTCATAAGAGTGAAGTATTTGACAGATTTCAGGACTTCAAGACTCACGTGGAGAAGCAATCTGGGAATGTGGTCAAGATTCTTCGTACAGATAATGGAAGGGAATATGTGAACAAAAGACTTGAGGATTTTTATACATTTGAGGGGATTCATCTTCAGCATTCTATTGCATACACTCCACAGGAGAACGGAGTTGCAGAGGAAAAGAATAGAACTCTCAAAGAAATGGATAGCTATATGATACATGCACGTTCTCTTGATCTTGCCTTTTGGGCAGAGGCTATAAGTTGTGCCACACACATCCATAATCAAGTTCCTCACAAATATTTACAAGGTATTACTCCTTTTGAGGCTTGGGCTAGTAGGAGACCGAGTGTGAGACATTTCAAAGTCTTTGGGTGTACAACATGGGTTCCAATACCTCCGCAGAAATGCAAGGCATTGGAACCTCAGAGTAGGCCTTGTATTTTTGTTGGATATCCTGAGGGTGTTAAGGAATATAGATTGATGGATCCTGAGACACATGAGGTGTTCATTGAGAGGAGTGTTCATTTTGAGGAAAGCTCTCATAGATTAGCCTCTCTACCTCCTCCACCTTCCTCCTTTGTGGATAGTGATGCTAGTGATTCAAATGATGAGACTCCTTCAACTCTGACTCATAGGGTTACACCTCCATCGGGTCCACTTGCAGTTGAGAAGCCTCATTCTCCACCTCCACCTAGACCTCGTTGGGCTCGACAAACACTTGAGTCAGCGAGTTCTCTTGTTGGGGATCCTTCTAATAAATGGAGGACTCGATCACAACATCAGGATCTTCCACATGCATTCATTGCTACCGCTTCTGATCCACAAACATTGCAGGAAGCATCAGGGGTTCTTGAGTGGGACCACGCTATAGAGGAAGAGTATAGTTCCTTCATGAGGAACAACACATGGGAGTTAGTCCCTCTCCCTAAGGGGAGAAAGATGGTTCGATGTGAGTGGATCTATCAGACCAAGTTTGCAGCGGATGGTAGTGTGGATAAGTATAAGGCTCAACTTGTTGCGAAAGGCTTCTCTCAAGTTCTAGGTGTTGACTATACTAAGACCTTTGCGCCTGTAGCCAAGATGAACTCCATTCACTTGACACTTGCTATTGATGTAGCTCATGGTTGGGATGTATGATGTGAAGAGTTCTTTTCTTCACGTGGATCTTGATGAGGAGATTTATATGGAGCAGCCACAAGGTTTCATCCAATATTCTTCCTTGGTTTGCATACTAAGGAAATCTCTCTATAGCCTTAAGCAGGCCCCCAGGGCTTGGTACACCAAGATGGATTCCTTTCTTCTCTCAGTAGGGTTCACTAGGTGTCATTCTGATCTGAATGTCTACATTTTGCGACAGGATGACTCACACTTGATACTTGTGCTCTATGTTGATGATTTTATCATTACAGGGAGCACAACATTCATCATTAGCAGTGTCAAATCTGCTTTGCATGACATATTTTCTATGACTGATTTGGGTCTTTTGTACTACTTTCTCGAGATAAATATTTCACAGTCACCTTCCCGGATTACACTATCACAACCCAAGTATGCTCTTGATCTACTTGCACACTTTCATATGGCTAGTTGTAAGCCTGCACCAACTCCCTTTCTTTCAAGAGTAAAGCTTGAGGCTCAATGCTCTTCTCCACCAGTTGATGCCACATTGTATCGTCAGCTTGTGGGTAGTCTCATCTACTTGACTCACACACGCCCTGATATTTCATTTGCGATTGGCATGGTTTCTCGTTTCATGCAGGAACCACATGAGCTTCATTAGAAAGCTGCCAAACACATCCTTCATTACATCCAACGTACACATCATTATGGGATTCACTATGCAGCAGGCACAGGACTTCGCTTGGTTGGTTACACAGACTCCGATTGGGATGGCGATCTTGATGATTGTAAGTCTACTTCAGGTTACAACTTTCACCTTGGTTTGGACCCCATTTGTTGGGTGAGCAAGAAGCAACATGCTATTGGTCTCTCTTCGACTGAGGCTGAGTATCAAGGAGCTGTTAACGTAGTGACTAAGACCATTTGGCTTCAACAAATTCTCACAGAGTTTGGGTTCACCACTCCACGATCCATAGTTCTACATTGCGACAATCAAAGTGCTATTGTAATCTTGAAGAACCTGGTCTAGCACCAATAGACCAAACACATCGAGATCCATATGCACTATATCCGAGAGTTGATTCAGGAGTGGGTCATTGATTTGTAGTATTGTCCTACAACAAAGCAGGTTGTAAACATATTCACCAAACCTTTCACCAAGAGTAAGTTCCAGCAATTGCAAGCTCTCTTGGGGGTGCGAAATGTCTCATTAGGGGAGGTTAGCTAACTTCTCCTTCCTCTCTTATGGGTGGGACTTTTTCCTCTTTGAGGTTTGTTCTTCTTCTTTGAGAGTCTTTTGTACATTCATCTCTCTTTTGGGGGGGAGTTTTTTCCCACTGGGTTTTCTCCCTTTCTCCATTTGTGAGAGATTGCATTGCATAGTTTTGCTTGCATTTGCATATTGTACATGGGTACCTATCATGGCCTAGTAGCCAGGAGCCATCTTGCATTGTTGACTTGAGTCTTCATTCCCCTAAGTTACACTTGAGGGGGGGTGTTGGTGTAAATAAATATTCATCATGGATATTATTACACTTTACTTAAGTTAACTTAGGATAATGCATCTCATTGTAGTTTGGATATGAGACACATAAGGAAGTGTGCTCATAGGCATGTAGCTTGTAGGAGAAATTCCACCTTTTGTGGTCTTATTTTGCTGTTACACTTCACATTCGGTGGGTCATCCACCTCTTGTGGAATATTATATTATTTCTCCTACCTACCCCTAGTATTTCTTACCTACCCTTGTTTCTCATTGATCCACATATCATGATTGTGTGCTCGCATATCCATATGGCCTTGCCTATATAAGCAGGCTCATATTCATTGTATTGGTTAATCCAGTTGATCATTTGTATATTGATGAGAATACAGTTTGTTCTTGTCATTCTATTGTCTCTCTTTAAGTTTTTCATTGTTCCCTTGATCTTGGCAAAATCTCACAGGAACCTCGGAGTTCCGAGGTGGGCTCTTTGTTTCTTGTCTTTTGTCTAGACTTCAGAATTCTAGAATCCCGGGATCCTGAGGTCTTTCCTTTATTCTTTTTGTTGAAGCCTCAAAATTCCGTAATTCTGAGTTCTTTGTGTTTTGTCGCCTATTTGTTTGTGAATTTCAGAATTTCGAAACCCCGAAATCCCGAAATGTTTTTGTGTTTTACCTCGGAACTCCGGAATTCTAGAATCTCGAGGTGCCCTGCTTGATGTTGAGCCACACCCCGGAACCCCAGAGTCCCAAGGTATGTTCGTTCTTTTTTTTGTCTATCATCTCAGAAGTCTAAAACCTCAAACTCCTAAGGTTGTGTTTAAGGCAGTTGTACAGATGACCTATGGGGAGGTATAAATAGAGAAAATGAACTTTTCAAAGTTCATTTGTGCATTCAAGCTTCCCAATTTTTCAGCTCTGACCTCCTAAGTTCGTGCCTCCATGTCGCTTGTTTCGTGTGTTTTCTTCCGCTAGGTTGGTGGATTCCTTCCCGTCTTCTATGTGTGTGTGTGTGTGTTTTTTTCTCTAGTTTATATTTTTTCTTCTTCTGGTTTTCCTAGTTTAGATTTTATTTTTTATTTGTTTGTGTTTGTTTTTTTGCGTGCCCCAGGCTCAGGATGTTGGGTCCCCGAAATCCTAAGGTCTCTTGTTTTGACTGAAACAACCTCAAAACTCTGAATCCCCAGGATTGTGAAGTTGTTCCCTTGAGCCACCTTTTCATCTCGGAACCCCGAAGTTCCGAACTCCTTTTTTCGACCTTCAACTGAGCCACCCTGGAACTTCATAACTTCGGAGTCCCGCGAACCATTCTAACCACTTAACCTCAGAACCCCAAAACCTCAGAGTTCTAGGCTTTTTTGTTTTAGCTCATACTAACCTCAAAACCCCGGAGTTCCAAAGTTAGTTGTTTTTAAAGGGGTTTTCCCACCTCGGAACCCCAGAGTCCCGAAGTGGGTGATAAAATTGATGTTTTGACTATCTGATAAGGTAATTTTTGGTTCTTTCTTGCAGATTAGAGTAATTGAATAGACCCAACATCCAACAATAAGGTTACAGATCTGGATAAGCTACCTAAAATAATGAAGTACCACTACCAGGGCCAGACTTATGCTTCTAAATTGGAAGATCAGATCAAATGGGTAATTGATACTGAAGTAGGTCATATAGAGCTCGAAGATATTAGAACATAGTTCGACAAACCAAGGTTGGATGCTCCTTATAGGAGGATCAAGAGGTCAGGGCTAGTCGAGGCAACATTTTTTCCACAATCTTTACAAGCTCCAGAGTTCATTATGACTATTCCACAATTCTATGATGCGGACACCAGGAAATGTGTAGATGACAAAGGTCAGACAGTGATAGATTTATTAGCAGACATGCTAGGTTTGTTATTCGGTATTCCTTCTAGTGATGAAGTGTTGTTGACTACTGAGGAGGAGGTTGTAGAGGTTTCGGATAAGGATACGACTTCCTGTAAAAGACATATGAATGAACATTGGCTGGAAGAAGAGAGAAAGACAAGTTTAAAGGCAAGTGATATTCTATGAGCTGATTTCAAAGAGCCACAATGAGACTTGATAATCATGTTGAGCAAAGTCTTTGGTAAACCATATTGCCGACATTTTCACCCATGGATGTTCCAGTTTATGACCACCATTTTGATTGGGAAACAATATTATGGCAGCCCAAATATTATCAGATAACATACATAATCAATTGATTGATGTGCATAAAATAAAGAAGTTCTTCTTTAATTCTTATGTTATTTGGGTAGCTACTCAGGAAGGTAAGTTTTCAGGACTACAAACAGAAGGTCAACTTGGGGATGAAGAAGGGAAAAAGAAGGTATGGGAGTATTACACTCAACTCCCTCTGAGCAAGGCAAAAACACATTTTAAGAGGATAAATGATGCATTCCTCTTCCCCATTATCATAAAGCTCACAGTCGATGAAGGTAATAGAATAAGCCCAAAGGCAATGGTAGTAATAAAGGAATGAGGATGTTGGTTACTCCAGAATCAACATTCTACATATATTAAAGTTAGTGGCTTTACAGGAAATCCCATGTTGTTGCCCAAGTATTGTAATAATAGGGTGATACTTTTGGAGTATGTTAGGCGGATGGTCGGATTGCAATCATTACTATCTTCAAAGAACAAAAGAAGTTTTGATTTTTCCGTGACAATTGGTTATTTTTCTTGTTCAAAAATTCAAATGGCTAAGGCAGTTGAGCAGGAGTTACATGACTTACATTTGAAATAATTTAATTATGCTCGAGAATACTATGATCCATATGGTAAATTGAAGCAAATGATGCCAAAAGCATATGAGAGACATAAACCTAAGTTGGAATACTTTTGGGCTAACCTTCAGAACAATTTTGAAGTTAGGGAGAAGAGTTATTCTCGGCTCATAGTACCACAAATAAGAGATTTTGAAATAGAGACAAATCTTCCTAAAGAATTGAGGGATGATGGTGAGCTATTAGACCTAACATACAAAGAGAAAAGAATTGATAAGAATCCCCTTTCCCCAATAAGATGGCCGGGATAGGAAGAAGTAGATATAGATTTAATAACACAAAATGTTGCAAAGAGAACTAAATAATGGTTGAGTTTGAGGATTAGGCCTAGTGTTTCAAAGGGAAAACATAAAGAATCTACCACTGATAATCCTCAGTCAAAGGTACACAAGGAATACACTCGAAGAATGAGGTATGGTTCTAGAAATAACACATCTACAAAACCTGATGAAGCTGTTGGACCTTTGCCATCCACAGAGGAGCTTATGGAACAAGTAAAGAAACAAATGCAAAAACCCAAGTTGTTAAAGAAAACAACATATTTTAGAATAAGGGAGGGATTATGAGCCATGCCACTTGTAGAAATACATCCCGTTAGGGTTGCTATTGAGCATATGCCAAGAGAAGGTGCCATGGAGAAAGATGAGTAAGGAAAGGATGACGAAGGAATGCCTACATCAACTCAACCTCCTCCTAACACAACAACAACATCAACTCAACCTCCACCTACTCCAACAACACAAGCTCCTATTTTTACATCGTCAACTACTACAATTCCTGTAACAACATCAGTGTCTACACCCATTGATACATTTGTTACAACAACAATAACATCACCCCCATTAATACAAAATATTACATCTGTAATGACTCCTACTACTGAAAGGGTGACCATTCATAATATTGAGTTTGATTCTGATTAGGAGGATCAACAACCTATTATACAATTGACATGAAGGAAGGTTGAGAAAAATAAAAGAAAGAGATTTGCTCGACTTGAGAAACAACCATAGGTGCCTGAACAAGAACAAGTTGATCCTATGAATGTGGATGAGCAGAATCTACAAGAGAAGCAGCCAACTAAAGAGGAGAAAGAACGAGATGAGCTTGATGGTGAACATGATGAAAGATTTGTTTTAACTCTTGAGGACCAAGAGAATTTGTTTAAGAAAATAGAAGGTGAAGGAGGAATGAAAGAGATAGATAAAGCCAATAAAGGGTTTGAAGAAGAAGCGAGAGAAAGGTTAGGAGAGTTGCATAAACAACAACAATTGAATAATTATATTGCTCTCCAAATAAACCAAGCTCAACAAGTTACTTCAACCCAAGATGTTCAAATTCCTGAGTGAGAAGAGGATAAAAGTAAAAATCAAGAAGAAGAGAAAGATGAAGGAGAAGAGCAGTTACAAAAGGTACACAAGGTGACTACGGAGATCGTAGCACACAAGGTGATAAAAATGAAGACACACCACAGTGGTTAAGTTTCACCTTTGAGAAGAAGAAGTAAGTAGTCTTTCCAAACATCACCTTGCAATAAGCAATCACTGAAGAGACAAGGAAAACAAAGAAGGCAAAGATAATACATCATTTGTATAGAACCAATTCTGGTGAGGTGATTGCTGATATTGCAGCTCCTATACAAGTTGAAGGGGAAAGCTTCCCGAAATACCAAGTTTCACAGGTTAGATTGGGTAAACAAACCAATTGGGGAGAGTTAGATACTTTGGAACTTGCTACCAGTGTGGTAAGGAGCATAATGGAGAAAGAACACAGTTCTCAGTCAAAAGTTAAGGCATAATTGGAATAATATAAGCAGTTACTTGTAGAAATGGCCAAACCACTGGATGCATGTGTAGATGATAGTTTACCTTCAACTTCATCACTTCTGGAAGGTGATGTGAGAACACTAATTGAATTGAGAAAGGTGGCCACAACAACAAAAACATGGGCACAAAATAATGCTTCTAAAATTAGAATATTTTTGCAGAATACTATGGTGATATATAAAAAAGCCTCGCAGATAGAAGGAGCTTTGGCTTCATGTTCTCAACAGTGGGAGCGAAAGCTCAACATTTTTAATAAACAATATGAGATATTGAATAAGATTTTCAATCTCGGAGAAGAGATCATAATGGAGGAAGATCTCTTGGGAGGAGATAGTATTGGGAACTTGCAGTCTTATATAGACATTTTAGAATTAAATATTGAGATGCTTCAGCAACATGGAAAGCGAATAACAGATATCCATCTTCCTCTCATTGATTCGATAAATAAATATGAAAAGTTTGTAGAAAACTTGTTAGGTATTTTTGGACTTGGTATTGTTAGTATTGGACATTTGAAGGAGGACAATGTACTCCATCAGTGGGACTCATATGTAGCACGTTATTTTACAATTTCTGCTGAGTTTAGTGTTGAGTTAATGGATAGATATACATACTTGGTGACTCAATGCCAACAGGCTATGTTTGCCCTCTTGGGTGAATACTTAAAGCATAAAGTACGTAATGCAAACCAATGCCATAGATATCAGACAAGTATCAGATATGTTATTCCATTCATAATCGTTCCTTTTTTCATAAGTTACATTCAGAAGTATATAAAGATACCGAGGGGGTACGAGCGCCAACCGTCGCAATGCAATTGCCACCCCTCGGTTGCCAACTAACCAAGACAATTACAACTTAATTAACTAGTTTTATTTCCGTGTACAATATTGTTGCCAACATCATCCCCCCCAAAAGAAAAGAAGTCATCTCTGGACGACTTAATACAAAATAGAAATGACATTAAACAGAACTGCTGACACCAGTCGAGCTTGGAACCCACACACCTGTTGCGTCCTCACCTGAAAACCCTTTTCTGCTACCATTTGATGCTCAAGTGCGGATTTCACCATTAGTGCTTCCTTTGACATCACAATCCTCCTGTGCCTAAACCAAACTTGTCTACAACACGCTTTTCAGTCTCAGCCTCCACCAACTGCTACTCAAATGATATTGTCTCCCTAGCCAATTTGTCCTCAATAGCCACCCACACTGCCCTCTCGGCATCCAACTCCTGGGTACGCTGAGCTAAGTCTCACGCTACTCCTGCCTCCAACCTGGTGGTTAGCTCCTCCCGAGCCCTCTATGCATCCACCAAGGCAACCGCACATCCAGCCGAGACATACTCCAAGTTCCTCAAAGCGTACCATTCCTACCTGGAGGTGGCCACAACCCGCTAGCACAAAGGCTAGGAGACACCTCAAATCCTCCATCACACTCCCCAAAGGTTGATAACTGAACTGAATAACTCTCTGGTGTTATACAACTGCGTGGACCTGCAATGCCTTCCCTCAAACTCTGTTTGTTCCCAACCTCCAAATCCATCTCCCTCTATGGCTTATGGCTTCCCCATCAATGCTTAGCTACAGGCTTCTTTCTCACAGTACGGACAACCACAACACTTACTGTGACATCTCCAATGCCCTCCGTCCAACTCCAACAAGTGTACTGTAGCTCAAAATAAACTGGGGTCTGGGGGTAGTGCCCCCAGCGGGGTCTGGGGTAGCGCCCCATCGGGGTCGAGGGGCAGCGCCTTCGCGGGGTCTGGGGCAGCGCCCCTCGCAGGGTCCGGGGGCAGCGCCCCAGGTGCGCCCCTGCCGCCAACACCAATTTACAACCTTCAAAACCACACGAAAGTCCATGGCGCACATCATTTCTGTGATATTTTATGATGTCAAAACCCTTCTTCTCCACCCTAATATTTTCAGCGTCCTGGCTCCATATGTCATCGAATGATTTTTCAATCTGGTCATCATCGTTTTTTTTAATTTTTTTTTTCACTGTAATATCCCCGATGGCACCCCGACCATACAACCTCCCCGTACGATCAACAACAACACTGACACCTCCAATCGTGCGGCCACCTTCCTGTGCGGTCGACACCTTCCTTACCATACAGACACACCTCCAGCGTACGAACAACATGCTCAACTATGCACACCGTACGGTCCTCCTTCTGCACACCCAACGCAGTTCAACCGTACAGTGACCACTGACGATGAAGAGACTATGTGTGTGTTTGTGCGGCTACGTGGTTGTGCGACTGCATCTTCTTTTTTTTCCTTTGCGTGGGCTGCGTGGTGCGGGACTATTCCGGGTTGCACCGCATGACAGTGGTTACCACCGTCGGTGTCCACCGTACGGTGGTCCCACCATCGGTGTTACCACCACCAATGGTCCACCGCACGGTGGTCACTGTCGGTGTTACCATCACACGGTGGTCATCGTCGGTGTTACCACCGCCGTACGGTGGTTCCATTTTTATTTTTTATTTTTTAAAAAAAATTTGACCGTACGGTCGCTTGTCATACGACCGTATGTTTTTTGTTTTTTTTTAAATCTCCTAATTTAGTTGTCTAGAGAGTCGTCGGCTCGGGTCCCCTGTCTCTGGGATCGCCCTTCATCCTTCTCGATTTTCCTTGCTCGAGAGTCTCTTGTTGTGGTCCTATGCCTCT
Source organism: Cryptomeria japonica (assembly GCF_030272615.1). Taxonomy (NCBI): domain Eukaryota; kingdom Viridiplantae; phylum Streptophyta; class Pinopsida; order Cupressales; family Cupressaceae; genus Cryptomeria; species Cryptomeria japonica. The sequence goes on from NC_081405.1 coordinate 430,427, forward strand.
TAAGTCACCTACCTGGCCTCTCGAGTCTCCTTCCATTCTCTCGGTTCCCCTCTGGCCTCTCGGGTCCCTTGCGCGCTTCGCGTGGTAGGGTTTCAATTTGGACCCGTTGGTGGCAAGTCTATTTTTAGTGGCCATCCCAAGACATGGAACCACAAATTCTACAGGGACCACGATCTCCTTCTCAGTCTCCTTCCCGTACATAAGAAGAATAATAATAATAAAGATTTTGAAGGCTGCGACGTTCCACACAGGGTTCCAATCATTGCCAATAATCTTGGGATTATCTATGACATCGAGGTTTAGGGTGTCTCCCTTCCAATACTCTTTGTATTCCAGCAGGTACACCTCCTCTGTTGCTTGCTCTGGTTCCTCTACTTTGAGCATGTAGCTCTGGAACATTTCGTAATCTTCCATTTGCCAATGGAAGAGCTCGTTCAATGACCCTGTCTCATCCTCGAAGCACTCTCCTAGTTTGAGAATCCCTTCATCATTGGGCTCCCTGCATCCCCGTCCTCCGTCCCTCGGGTCACCTTTTCCTTCATCCTTTGATTTTGAAGATGATGCCAGTTCCTTGTCAACAACCTAGGTCCTCAAATCAATGGTGTACTTCCACCCCCCTTTCTCCATAGAAAGGGTGTTCTTTTTCCAGTTGTGGTTCACCTTTGCTATAACCAACCACCCTCTGCCTAAGATGGCGTCGTACCCCTTCTTCTTGAGTGGGATTACCATAAAATCTAGTATGAAAGGTTGCGTGCTGATGGTGATCGGCTGGGCCATCAGGGTGCCGAGTGGCTTGATGTTGTGCTGGTCTACACCTACCAAGTTGAACGTGGGTGGCCATAGTTTTGGATTCCCCAGCTTCTTCCACGTATCCTCTGGCAATACATTCACCCCCGAACCTTCATCCACGATGGTGTCTTTGAGGATAGCCCCGAGAATTCCCATCTTGACTACAGCAAGATGCTGACCACTATTTAAGGTCAACAACATTGGGTCAGCCGAGGGGCTGACTGGAACTTCCACCCATGTGGCATGCAAAGGTGCCTGCGCAGTGGTTTGTATGGAACTAAAAATGGCGGTTCTTGACTGTGGCATTGTTTCTAGAAGGTCCTTTACCCTTATAGGTACTTCCATCTGCAATACTTGCCCAATGATGTTATTTTCTGCTTCCATACGGGATGATGTACTTGCCACCTCGTTGTCTCATCGTTCGGTCGTCATCTCACGTTCAATATTGGCCTTTACCTCCCGTAATCTCTCCTTCTCCTTACGGGGGTCGGGATAAGTGGCCTTTTTCATTTGGGCGCGGGTGATCACCAGTACTCCTTTCTCACCAGTCTTCTCAGCCTTCTTAATGTTGAGGAGATTAACCCCTGCCTGTGGCCAATTTGCGTCCTCATGGTCGCCTAGCCCACACCATCGGCAGAGGTGCTGAGGGGTGGCTTCCTTCGTGCAATCACAGGCGAAGTGCCCCCAATGATTACAGGCCCTACATTGGATAATTGGCCGGCCCTTGGCGTCATACTGGATACAGCTTCCGTTATTGTTATTGTTGCTATTCCTTCCGTCGCCGCGTCTGTTGTCCTGGTAACCTCCAGATGATGCCGTTGTGTTGGTTTGCTGGGCCGTACCCACTGGTGCGAATGTTGTGGCCTACTCCATGAACAACACTTGGCTCATTTGCGTACTTCGGGTTTTCATGTTGTATGGGCACTCCTTGGTGGAGTGTCCCATCACTTTGCAAATCTTGTAGAATGCCTTCTACAGGCAAGTACCCTTTTTGTGCCCCTCCTCTTTGCACTCAGTGCACCATATGTCCCCTTCAGTCCGACTGGTGCTTCTCATTGTTTTGAATTCCCTCCTCATTCGCTCCATGTCTTTCCGGAGCGCTTGCACCCGTTTGCCAGCCTCATTGTCGCTGCTACTTTCCTGTGACGAGTCATCCTCCTTGGATGAGCTATCCTTCTTCTTCTTTTTCTTCGATGTCTTGGTCTCACTCTCGAGATTCATCGCTCTATTGTATGCGTCTTCGTACGATGTAGGTGGAACAATTTTCATCTTCCTTTGGAGGGAATGCTTTAGTCCCTCCACAAACCATCGCTTTTTCAACCCATCTGCTGGTTGACTCTCCATTTTTTCCAATAGTTCCTTTAGCCGCCAACTATAGGCTCGGACAGTCTCGTTCTTGTTCTGCTTCGTTCCATAGATCTCGGTGACTATTTCGTTGTCATCTCTTAGGAGGTGAAACTCTATCCCAAACTCCTTCTTCAGGTCAGGCCATGTGTCGACTTTGGCCTTGTCCATATTTGAGTACCAGTCTATGGCCACTCCTCTCAAGGTTGTTGGGAGTTGTGTTACCCATTCGTCTTGGTCAGTAACACCGTTTGCTGACCATATGGTTTTGCATGTTCGACAATGATGGAAGAGATCTTCCTTCCCCTCGCTGTTGAACTTTGACAACTTCTGTTTACTAGCCATCCCACCGCTCGGTCTCGCTCCTCTGGTGCCTTGTGTGCTTGTACCTAGTGATCCTCTACCTCCGCCTCCTGCACCTGACCCTCCACTCGTGGGTCCTCTGGAGAAGGTTGTTGACCCCGAACCGAACAGATTGCCTCCCGTATGGTACCCTTGTGCTCCCTCGACACCATCGGCCGTACTGTCACCTTCGGTCGTCTCCCTCCGGTTGTCCTCCGAAATGGACAAATTCTTTAGTAGGTCTCTGGTAGCGTCGATCAAGTTTAGATTTCGCCTTGTTTGTTCCACCAACTCTTCGTGACTTCTTACCCTATGGTGGTGGTATTCAGGCGAACTGTAGAGTTCGCCTTCGGCACCCTCCATGACTCCTAGGTTCCCTTCGGGCAACCCTATGATAGTGTAGAGAGTGTACTTCTCTCCATCTATCTCTACCTCCGCAACCTCTGTGACACCTCTTGGGTTCCCTTCGAGCAACCCCTCGGCCGGTCATCCCTTGGCAAGCTGCCTTAGCCTACGCCTTCATTCTACTTGCTGCTCCAAAATCAAGGCCCTTTGCGCGGCCTACCACTCGTCCGTTTCTGATTTTTTTATTTCTATCTTTATTTAATATATTGGGCATAAATCACTTCCGTACATAGCAAGCACACACCATGTACTAAACAAAAAATTTTTTATTATTTTTCCTTTCGGCCACAATTTATCTCAACATTGTGCGGGGATTATTATAGGGTTCAATTTCCCCTTCACCGATTGTTCCGTGCGAGCGTCGTCGGCCTCTGGGTTCATCTCACCGACGGGTAGGCCCATCGCGTCTGTGCGCCATCCGCGTCTTCCGTTCCTGAGTGCGTCTAGGAAACGACGCTAAATGTTTGCCCTCTTGGGTGAATACTTAAAGCATAAAGTACGTAATGCAGAACAATGCCATAGATATCAGACAAGTATCAGATATGTTATTCCATTCATAATCGTTCCTTTTTTCATAAGTTACATTCGGAAGTATATAAAGATACCAAGGGGGTGCGAGTGCCAACCGTCGCACCGCAACTGCCACCCCTCGGTTGCCAACTAACCAAGATAATTACAACTTAATTAACTAGTTTTATTTCCATGTACAATATTGCCACCAACAGGCTACAAGGATAATAGAGAAGTTAGAGGATAAAAGCAAGAATGCAAAGGATATTTTGAAGAAGTTCAAGTTTAGAATCAAATATGTTTTCGATCCTCCTATTGAGGTAGTGGCATGCTTCATTAGTATACTACAAGAGCTATAAAAAGAAGTAAAAGATAAACATAGAGTTGCTAATGATAGCATGATACTTTTGAGAATTTTGCATGTCACTAGTACTAGGACTTCAGCTACTGCTCCAACATGTACTTTAATTATTGAGCAAGTCTTGAGGTGTGTTCAACACAACCATAGTCTAAGCTAGTCAACTTCATTATGTTTGTTATGGTAGCTGATCCATATCTCCATGCTGGCCAACCTAAGTAAAAGGCATATATATACATGATTAATCACTCAAGAGAGAAAGTATTAAAAATAAAAACAACAATTAATATAGTTGCAACAATTATTAATAAACAAGGATAGTGAATTGTCATTGATAAAAGGTAGTGATTGATAACAATATAATATAATTTGTTAAAAAGGAGGAAATTAATATGGGTGAAAAGGCAACAATCAAGTTTTAAGAGTCAACAATTATTACTTAAGAGGAGTCTTGACTATTTGAAGGGTCATTTTCTTTCAAAAGGTTGTATCTCTTCATAGAAACATGAAGATATAAATGGATAAGAAGTATGTGGAGAAAAAGGAAAAAAGTGTGCAGGGATTAGAAGATCTATCATATAAATACCAACACATTTGTATGAAGAAAATATAGAAGGTAGATTTGTATGAAGAAAATATATAAGGCACATTTGTGATGAAGTTATAGCAGAACTAAGAAGAGAACTATTATAGATTTGGAGCAAATATCTCAAGGTAATAATAGCAGATCTAAAGAGGAGAGTTTTACAGACTTGGAGTAGAATTTGTAGCAAATTTATGAAGAAGAATATAATCATTGAAAATATTGAATTTCTCATCATCCATTGGAGAAGCAACATTCATAAGGTGGAATATCATTTTTAAGTTGGTGCTTCCTAAAAGAGAGATCAATGTCTTTCACTAAGTTGGTGCTTAGTTGGTGAAGGAGCACTCGGGGAAAAGAAGCATTTGAGATCACCAAAAAAATATTTGTCAATTTGTTTTCTTTAGTTTAGTTTTGGTTTTTTGCTTGGTATCTCACCTTTAGCTTTGTAGAAGCTTGACTTTGATTGCGAAGAGTTTAAAATACAAATTACTTGGATCAACGAATCATTTTAGAATTGTAACTACTAGGATATTGGGGAAAATGACAACAAGGACACACTACAATTCAAAGACACATTGGAATTTGAAAGCACTATACCACTTGAAGACATAGTTGTTCTTGAAGATCTACCCTGCTTGAAATACAACTAGTAGACGATGATAAACATCAAGAAGAAAGACTTATGGCACCAAGAGAGAGGGACAAAGATGCTGGTACTAAAATACTATTAATGTGTTCAATATTCAAGGTGATACAAGGCAAATGCTCAATTATTGGAATACTTTGAACTAGATAATGATATATCTATATTAAGAAACAAGACAAACATGTATACTATAGTCGATAGTGATGATGAAAGTGGTGGAATTGTACTCTTAAGTGAAGATGATGATGCATCTGATGGTAGCTCTTGTCCACAGGTAGTGGATGAAATAAACTCAATCAGTTTCCATTTGAAGTTGTTCCATTTCATACAACGCGATATGTTAAGGAAACCTCTCTGACTCATTCCCATGACATGGGAAAGGGGTTTTCATTCAATGGTGTAAATTCACATCATGAACTTGAGTATAAGACTTTAGTTGATTTAGATGCTTTGACATAAAAATGGATACTCAAATTGCTTTATACATTTATGAGAAAATGTTGTTGGCAAGTGTAAATCTAATTCCATTATCATTCCTTATGAAACAATGATGAAAATTTGAAGCAAAAACCATAGGGAAATTGAATGGATACCTGACCCATTGGCAAATTGGTCCAAGAGGAGATGAATTGATGTAATATTTGCAAATTAAAATTGGTTAATTTGTGAGCATTTTAAAAATGAAGGGGTATTAATCCATGTGGTGTGACTGCATATTAAAAAGAGGTATCGACCCATGTGAAGTAAGAGGGTGCAAAAGGTGTGTGGTTGCGTAGGATGGCAAGGATACAAACGTCTAAGGTGCTTGCAGACAAAAATAAAAAGTAGAGGTTAATGTGAAAGTAAGGAAACAAGGGGCCTTGTGAATAATTAAGAAGTATAAGTGTGCAAGGAAGCAAAGAAGGCACAAGGTGACATATAGAGTTTTATTTGCAAAGATGGCGAAGAATAGAGTGAAAGGAATAAAACAAATTTCTTAGGTAGAAGTTGGAGGAGAAATCTTTGCTAGTGAAGGGGCTTGAAGAGAGTTGCAAAGGTAGAAATATGAGTAGACTTTTTGATGTTTGAGATGCCATTGGGCGACCAACACTTTTATTTTGTATTTAGCAAATTTTTGTTGTGAATAGAATTGTGTTTCTTTGTTAAAATTCAAGTATTGATTAGAAGTAGAGAGTCTCTGCTGTGTTTTGTTGTTTTTGTGTTTGAGTTTGTGATAGAAGGTAGGAGGAAGTCTTCTCTTGCATCATTAGTAGTGCGTGATGGTGCCTCTCATAGGTTGGTGCCTACGAATTGTGTGGATTGGTATCTCTAGTAGGTTGGTGCCCATGAATTGAGGGGATTGGTGTCTCTTGTGGGTTGGTGCCTAAGAATTGACAAGATTGGTGTCTCTTGTGGATTGGTTCTTACAAAGTTTTAAGACAAATTTACAAGAGCAATATTTTGTTGTTCTCCTTAAGAGTTTCCACATAAATTGTGTGTTATTCTTGTGTTCTTCTTGGTATTAATAATGTGCAATTGATGTTATTGCGATTGTTAAGTTGAAAAAGTAAAAGATTGTATTATACTATTCCATCCCCCCCTCTTAGTATAATCGTGGGCACATCAATTGCTATTAGAGTTGGTTCCTAAAAAAAATAGTTTAATTATTAGAAGAAAGATCACAAGAGCACACATGGCATGCTTAGAAGGATTCTCCTCCAATAGGGCTCTAGTTTTTGACGAAATAAAATATGCTTTTTTGAGTGGAAAAATGTGCAACTACTTAATGTCACTTGGATTTGATATTTGGCAATTAGTGATAAGCAGATCATATTGTAATGTCCCCAAATTTTTATAAGGTGACTTAATTGAATTAATTGATTAATAAGTTGTCAAAAAATTAACATGAATAAAAAATGAATGAATTTAATTAATTAATTAAATTATAAAATAGAGTAAAAATAATAAAATAAGTAACTTTATTAAATAATTTTTGTTTAGTTACAACAAATATTAAAGTCAACTTAATTTTATGGATGCTTCTTGGAGTTATTTATAAGGAGGGTGGCTAGGTGTAGTAAGGCATGTCTATGGATTTGATATGATGAATTTGTGTGATGGTTTATGAGAATTTGAGGATGAAAACCTTTTAGTTGATCAACAAGGGTTGGATGAAAACTTGAACTCTTCGCATTAGATTTGTGACAGAGTTCACTTGACTGAACTAAATTTGTGAAATTTCCATTGGAGACAAATTCATAGAAGTTTATTTTTAATTTAGAAATAAGGATGGATAAATTGCGGTCTATATGTGGATCTATAGATGGCTTATAGCAATATGGGACTACCCCATTCTTCTCGTGGGAGGCACCCAACTATGTTACAAATGAGGCATACATACCTTACTTCCGATGAGATTTGAATTTGTGACTTCTGTTTCAAGAGCACAAATTCTCCTCCACTAGACCAAATCAAGCTAATTGAAAATGAATAATATTATCTTGGATGATTAATATTGATGTCGTGTTCCATTGAAATAATTTATCCCATATATTGAATGAGGATTAATACTTTATAGAGCATTGAGGTATTGGTGAAATATTTTGTAGGGCTGATCTTTTATTACGCCGAAAGGCATATTAATACTCACATAATAGATTGATAGATATGCGAGGTTAAAAACCCCTGTCATTAAAATTGACACCTGTCATATTGTATGACACCCGTGATAATTACAATTAGTTTTACTATTATTTAAATAAAAATAATTTAAATAACTTTAAATAACCTAAATTAAAATAAATGTATAAAAAACTATATATATATTTTTCTCAACTACCACTCACTCTGAGTTTAGCTATTAATCAATTCTATTTATCTCCATCATATTAATAGTTAACTTCGTCAAAATAATATTATAAAGATATGATAATATAATAATTAGTCTTAATAATTTTTTTTGCTTTGGTGAAGAGTTTAATAAAAATATAAAAATATTAAATTATAGTAATATCTTAATAATAATATAATATTGATTAAAATATCATAATATAATAATAAATTAATATTAATTATAATATAATAATATAATTATTTTTAAAATGCAATAATAAACAAATATGATATATTTAGGACTTAGCTTACCTATCTTTCTCTAAAAATAGATATACTAATTTATGAAATCTTTATTGCCGTGGAATTTTTTTGAGTCCGCCAAAGATTGTAATTGCTATTATTTAGGGAACAAGTTTATTGTTAAGGGTGCCATTTTCCCGTAAGGTTTTCTGGAGAAGTGTTTTGGGTACATGTATTCTTTCACGAGCATAAGACATTGCCTGAGTTCGTGGAGGCTTGCAATATCATTCTATTCATACTACCAATTGACGGGCCGGTGCGGCTATCTCATACTCAGTGTGAGACTTAAATTCTTAGCGGAGCTTTCTCTATGTCTGGCGCATCTCAACATTGTTGGGTCGTGGCTTTGAGAAATATCGTAGATATTAATAAAAGGGCTGATTTAATATTTCTGGTTGACGCAAATATTAGTTGATGCTCTGGCAATTCGTGGAATGGTGTTGCTCTATGTGTGAAGCTTGATGTTGAAAGAAGACTGCTGCCGAGTTGTTTTGCTGAAGCGCCTCCCAACGCTGAAGCAAATTATATCTTGAAACTGGTGTCCGGAATATCACTACGGGAGACTTTGCCTTGCAGACCAATCATTAACTGTGCTTGATCATTCTTTTCCCTTGTCGTGGATGCGAGCTGCTCAGAATTTCTGCGAGCTGATTATATATTGATGATTGTGTGTATTGGCTGCTGTATCGATTAAGGGGTTGGTCCGATGGTGAAAGCTTCATCAATCTGGAGCAGTAAGGATTTGTTTTGACTGTTTTCATTACTGCATTTTGAATATTGAAATTGCATGAAACATTTATGTTCCCCTATCTATTGAACTGTGCTTCAATGCAAATCAATTGTTATCTTATTGCTGCTAATAAGAAGGTTGCCTATCTCTGAACATTTATTCTTGTTGTTCATTCATTATTATATCATTTCTATATCTATGTTTAAGCATTAAACTAAGCAAGTATATCAGACCCAGAATAAATAGTAGTGATGCAAATAATCATTAAGTTTAGAAATGAGAAGAAAAGGAATTTTCACAAACATAAGAAGAGCCTCTACTCCAAGGAGGAAAGTAGTTCATCTGAAAAGAGTATCTCCGACCATGATAAATAAGAATTCCTATATATGACAGTAGAGTCAAAAGATGGTACCTTACAAAATGAAGAAAAAGAAGAAGAGTCAAAGGGGAAGAGATATCGCTGAAATAGATTGGGAAGTTGTAATGTCCCCACTTTGAAATAGGATTTAATAATAAAATTAAAATGCAAAAGAATAAAAATAAAATTAAAATTAAAATTAAAATATTAAAGAATAAAATTAAATATAATTAAAATTTAATTAAATTAATGAATGGTCAAAAGGCATGAAATGAAAAGTTGTGACTCTCTCAAACATGAGATATAAAAGGTAGAAAGGGAATCTCATTTGGGAGGGGGAGGAGAAGAAAGAATGGAGCATGCGAATCAAGGAAGAATCAATGGAAGAAGGCATGGGAAGTAAATAAGGAAGTGACTCTTCCAAAGTTAGGCAGAAATTATGAAAGGTTGTGACTCTTTTAAAGGACATAATTATGGAAGGTTGTGCTTCTTTCAATGGGCATAAATGATGAAGGGTTGCGACTCTTTTGAAGGGTGGTGATTGTGAAAGGTTGTGATTCTTACAAAGGGCAAACATGATGAAGAGGGTGTGACGCTCCCTCACATTGGAAGATATAAGGGGAGAAGGTTTCATTTGATGGGGGCATCAAAGCATAGCAGGATAGCAGGAGTTCTCATAAAGCAATTAGATCAGACCTGAACTGTGTTACTCTAATCTCTTGTGGGCAAAATAAAGGTGATTCAAATAGGGGACATTACAAATGGTATCAGAGCATGATTCTACCAGCCTGAGGGACATTACAAGTGGTATTTGGTGGGTATGAATAAGAATAATTGGAGAACATTTTAACATGGACTCAATTGATTATCATTCCGATTAAAAAGTAGATTATTATAATTGTAGCAGATCAAAGAGCAGAATTAATGGCGATTTGTAGCAGACCTAAGATCAGACTTAAGGAGACTTTGTGAGCAGATTTTTTAAGGTTTAATAAGCAAATTATTTCAGATTTTCTGAGCAGATTTAGCAGACCTTATGAGTATAGAACATTGAAGTTAATAAGCAGATTCTGAAGCAATTTATTTCAGATATTTTCCAGATTTATGGGCAGACATTTCCAGACTTGTGAGCAGATTTAAGTAGATTTGTGAGCAGATTGTACCAGACCTTCTTGAGCATAAATTTTGAAGAATATAGAGCAGATTTTGAAGGTGTTTTGTTGCAGATCTTAAGGGCGAATATGCACAGACCTGTGTTGCATGGATGAAGGTATGACAGTCCAAAAAGAGACATTCATGACTTTCTCAACCAAGAAGAGGACACAAGAGGGATAAGGGTTTTGAGAATTAACCCTAGATAGAAGGGACAACAAACAAATGGAGCTTTGTGGAGGAAAAATCTAGTGGCTATGACACCCTTGCGTCCTCAAGATCTAGAAACAAATTATCTTGTGAAACTCCACAATTAAAAAAAAGAAAAAAAAAATTGGAACATTGAAACTTTTACCCCAAGGGATGGAACTGGTCATAGTTGCATGTTCCTGCCTCTTGTGGGCCAAGTGATGAATTGATTACCCCATAGGATGGAAGTGGTCATAGTTGGACATTCCTGCCTCTTGGGGGCCAAGTGATGAATTGATTACCCCCAGGGATGGAATTGGTCATAGTTGGACATTCTTGCCTCTTGCGGGCTAAGTGATGAATTGATTACCCCAAGGGATGGAATTGGTCATAGTTGGACATTCTTGCTTTTGCGGGCCAAGTGATGAAATGATTACCCCAAGGGATGGAATTGGTCATAGTTGGACATTCCTGCCTCTTGTGGGCCAAGTGATGAACTGATTACCCCAATTGATGGAATTGGTCATAGTTGGACATTCTTGCCTCTTGCGGGCCAAGTGATGAATTGATTACCCCAAGGAATGGAATTGGTCATAGTTGGACATTCCTGCCTCTTGTGGGCCAAGTGATGAATTGATTATCCCAAGGGATGGAATTGGTAGTAGTTGGACATTCCTGCCTCTTGTGGGCTAAGTGATGAATTGATCACACCAAGGGATGGAATTGGTCATAGTTGGACATTCCTACCTCTTGTGGGCCAAGTGATGAATTGATTTTCCCTAGGTATTTAATTGGTCATAATTGGATGTTCCTACTGCTTGTGGGATGTGAGGTGAATGGCCATGATTTGGATGTGACGCACTCTCGGGCTTAGTTGGGTTGGGCCGTTTTTGTTTCCTACTGAACTAAGCAATGATTGGTTATAGGATAATTAGTTAGTCATTATGTTTATCATAATCTACTTTTTCACTAAATGCTCATTATTTCTTCAATTCATGCGTATACTTTGTGTCTTAATGTGTATGCTCCGTGTTTTTATGTGTATACTTTTTGTTTGATATGTCTACTACAAGAATGTCTATGATTATTGTAAACATGTTCCTATCATCATGGGATTCCTATTTTTGGTTGATCTAGAATATGAGGATAACAAGAGTGAACCAAAAAAGGGGGGGGGATACAAAATTATAGATGTGTGTCATGCTTCTAATCCTCTTCTCAATATATGGGAAGTCCCTCCTTGTTTTGTCTCGAGGAGATATCCATAGGACCAATTAAAACAGTTCTTACGATTACAATTGATGAGAGATTTTTTCTTAAATGACAAACATTGCATACTTCCAATCAGTAGTTGAGATAAACCATAAATCACATTGAACTTGAAGATAGAGATATGCCCTCCGGTGATAATAGAGTTGTGTTGTAGAATCTACATATATTGTTGATTTGTAGCTAGGTTAGATCCCTTCTAGGGCCAACCTAGTACATAAAATGCTGAGTGGCCTGTCGGCCTTAGCATTTTGACATATCACTTTATTGTGTAAACCCTATTTGGGTCTGGCCCTATTTGGGCGATGGGTGTAACTTGTATAACTGACTGGTATATGTAACTTGTAATTAAGTGAGACTCATATTGAGTCCTACCCCAAATGAAACTTGTAATAAGCAACAATTGATGTAACTTGTGAATGGGCCTTGACCCATATTTGAAATGTAACTTGGCTCCAAAATATACAAGGCCGACCAAGGGTGATTAAGGACATAATCACCTATATAAGCAATGTAATCTGGGTGATCAAACACACAACTCAAGCATTCATTCATTCAGCGATCTACTTCTGATTAGCAGCGAATTTCTCCTAAGTATCAGCGGTGAATTACTTCAGTTAGATCAGCGACCTATCACTTGGGCGAATCATCCAAGAACAACGATATCTTGGTTCAAGGATGAGCGAATCATTCTCCAAGGTTGCAGAATTTGACAAAGGGTTGACATATTATCCTAGAGGTGCCGGATAGACACTCAGTGACAATGAACTGCACTTCAAGGATATTCTGATCAGATTGTCTCAGATAAGTTGTGCCCTAATTGATCTATGTCTTGAGAAGACAAAGTTGTAATTTGCTTCTGTGTTTATTCTAATCTGATCTGAGATTGCTTGCTGGGTTTTTTCACCTCCAAGAGGGAGGTTTTCCCAAGGTATCTTGGTTTTCTTGTGTATGTGTATTTATTTATTTCCGAGTCATGTTAATTCTGATCGCTAAAATCAACATGGTATTAGAGCTTGGTTCGTAATAGTTGTGATCAGATTCATCAATTACAGTCATTTTTCAGTCTAACCTACTGCTCAAGTTCAGGTCAACACAACTTCTTATCTTAGGGCTGAAGATAGGTTGGAAGTTTCCGCCAATTACACTTCATGGAAGGTCAGAATAATGATGGCCTTAAATGACCTTGCTGAATACGTCGGCAAGGATGCTGCTAAACCTCAAGACGAAAAGGAGAAGGAAGAATGGAAGAAGAAGGACTACCAAGCACAAAGGATGATTATTGATTCCATCAAAGATCGCATTGTGTCATCCATCTCCAAGAAGAAGACTGCGAGAGAGATGTTCAACACATTGGAGAAGATGTACGAAGTCAACAACACTAGCTACATACTTGCCTTAAGGAACCAACTCTCTTACATCCGATTTGAGAAGGGAGAACTTGTAGCTGCTTACTTCATGAGGATCTCTGAGCTAAGGGATCAACTTTCTACCGTTGGGAAGAATGTTGAAGACAACAACTTAACTATGATGGCTCTAAATGGTCTTCCTTCTACATGGGAGCCCTTTATTCAAGGAATTAGTGCAAGAGTGGAGCTTCCTCAATTTGATCGATTGAGAGGAGATTGTATTCAAGAGGAATCTCGCTTGGCCGCGAAAGGAAAAATTAGAAGTCTTCATGATAGTGATCATCATATCCTCACAGCTAAGAAGGAAGGTGGCCATTGAAAGAAGAATAACTTCAAGAGAAATAGAGATTTCAAACCCTGTGCTCTTGATTCAAGGAAGAAACCAAAGGACTTGTCTCACATCTGATGCTTCAGATGTAACAAGTTTGGTCACTTTGCAAAGGACTGTCAATCTCAGCTTGAGCAAGGAGAAGTGAACCTAAATGAAGTCTCGAAACAACAGAATAATGAAGACTTCCTCTTTGTCTTAGCCTTGTCAAGCAATGTTCAGTTAGACAGTTCACTTGGCTGATTGATAGTGGTGCATCTAGACACATCATAGGCTATCAGGAGCATCTCTTAGATTTGGTGGAGAAGGAGTCCAACCTTCATGTGACTATTGGTAACAATGCTTGTTATGCAATAAGAGGTTTTGGCTCTATTTCCTTCAAATTAGATTCTGGTATTTCCCTTCATCTCAGTAATGTTTTGTTTGTACCTGGAATAAAAAGGAATCTAATCTCTATATTTGCTCTAGAAGATAAAGCTTATTAGGTTGTATTTTCTGAAGGAAGAGTTCTTGCATGGCCTAAGGAGTCCAACATCAAATCAGCTCGTGCCATCGGGATTAGATATGAAAGCCTATACAATCTTTCAACTCACACTTTCAATTAAGGATATAGTTGATAGATTCTTAAAACTATGATAGGAGTAAATCAACTAGTTTTTGAGTCATGTGAACTTATTACTTAGATAAGGATTAAGAGGGAGTTACATATTCCCCATAATCCTCAGTGAATGCATTGTTGTTGATTATATTTAGTAAAGCTTAAACATGTTGCTATTTTCTAACCATTGATGTTGAAAACTGATTTACAAACAAATTGATATCTCTAGTGTTGGATTTGAGAAGTATGGCTAACCATTTGAATTCAAATCAGTTCTGAATTTATAATTGTTATATGATTATTGCAAGGATGTTCTTGATTATGATTCTATGATAGAACTAACATGTGTTCCTTGTTTCTCTAAAATATACTTTGGCCAAGAGGGAGTTTTCAGCTCCTATGATAACATTGTGTGTATCTTCCACCCTCTGCAGAGTGCAAGGTGGGACCACCCTTTGCGGAGTGCAAGGTGGTAGTTTCTTTGAGGTGTAATACCTCTTCCACCCTTTGCAGAGTGCAAGGTGACAGTTTATACTTCTCTGTAGAGAAGTTTTGAGATGTAAGACCTCTTCCACCCTCTGTAGGCAATGCAAGGTGGATCCATTCTCTGCGGCTGTGCATGATGGGTATCATGAAAGAGTCCATGATGTACTTAGGATCCACCCTTTGCGAGTAGGCATGGTGGAGTTGCATTCTTCTCTGGGAGAAGTTTGAGATTAAAGCCCTTGTTCCACCCTCTATGAGTAGGTATGGTGGATCCACCCTCTGCGAGTAGGTATGGTGGATGTCATGGAAGAAATTCCATGATGTGTTTGTTCACCCTCTGGGAGTAGCTATGGTGAACGTCATGTTGAGATGATGTCATGTTTATTTGGTTTCCATCCATGGGAGTAGCCATGGTGGTTGTGTTCATTTGCATTTTTCATGGGAGTAGCCATGTTGGTTGTCACTATGTGACTTGGTTATTCAGAAGGAATCCTCCCTAGCTAAGAGGGAGTGTTGATTTGTAGCTAGGTCAGATCCCTTCTAGGGCCGACCTAGTACATAAAATGCTGAGTGGCCTGTCGGCCTTAGCATTTTGACATATCACTTTATTGTGTAAACCCTATTTGGGTCCGGCCCTATTTGGGTGATGGGTGTAACTTGTATAACTGATTGGTATATGCAACTTGTAATTAAGTGAGACTCATATTGAGTCCTACCCCAAATGAAACTTGTAATAAGCAACAATTGATGTAACTTGTGAATGGGCCTTGACCCATATTTGAAATGTAACTTGGCTCCAAAATATACAAGGCCGACCAAGGGTGATTAAGGACATAATCACCTATATAAGCAATTTAATCTGGGCGATCAAACATGCAACTCAAGCATTCATTCATTCAGCGATCTACTTCTGATTGTTAGCAATTTTCTCCTAAGTATCAGCGGTGAATTACTTCAGTTAGATCAGCGACCTATCACTTGGGCGAATCATCCAAGAACAACGATTTCTTGGTTCAAGGCTGAGCGAATCATTCTCCAAGGTTGAAGAACTTGACCAAGGGTTGACATATTATCCTAGAGGTGCCGGATAGACACTCAGTGACAGTGAATTGCACTTCAAGGATATTCTGATCAGATTGTCTCAGATAAGTTGTGCCCTAATTGATCTATGTCTTGAGAAGACAAAGTTGTAATTTGCTTTTGTGTTTATTCTAATCTGATTTGAGATTGCTTGCTGGGTTTTTTCACCTTCAAGAGGGAGGTTTTCCCAGGGTATCTTGGTGTTCTTGTGTATGTGTATTTATTTATTTCTGAGTCATGTTAATTCTGATCACTAAAATCAACATATATCACAAAGAGGTTCTAAAGATTAGTTTAGGGATCCTCACATTGGATAAACTTTGGTTTAAAACTGTCATTGCTTGAGGACAAGCAATTTTGGGAGGGGCAGATTGTAATGTCCCCACTTTGAAATAGGAGTTAATAGTAAAATTAAAATACAAAAGAATAAAAATAAAATTTAAATTAAAAGATAATTAAAATTTAATTAAGTTAATGAATGGTCAAAAGGCATGAAATGAAAAGTTGTGACTCCCTCAAACATGAGATATAAAAGGGAGAAAGAGAATCTCATTTGGGAGGGGGAGGAGAAAAAAGAATGGATCATGTGAATCAAGGAAGAGTCAATGGAAGAAGGAAGGAATGGGAAGTAAATAAGGAAGTGACTCTTCCAAAGTTACACGGAAATTATGAAAGGTTGTGACTCTTTCAAAGGACATAATGATGGAATTTTGTGACTCTTTCAATGGGCATAAATGATGAAGGGTTGTGACTCTTTTGAAGGGTGGTGATTGTGAAAGGTTGTGATCCTTACAAAGGGCAAACACAATGAAGAGGTGTGACGCTCCCTCACATTGGAAGATAAGGGGAGAAGGTTTCATTTGATGGGGGCATCAAAGCATAGCAGGAATTCTCATAAAGCAATCAGGTCAGACCTGAACCATGTTACTCTAATCTCTTGTGGGCAAAATATAAGGTGATTCAAATAGGGGACATTATAGAAGTTGATTTAGAAGTGAATATAACGAAGATGAAGGATAAGTTAATTTGAATGAACAACTCATATGTGCCCTTAGTGAAATAAAAAAAACTCAAGAAAAAGAACATGAAACTAAAATTGCAAATCCAACAATTTAAAAGAGAAGATGATCTCAAAGCAAAATTATCATAAGGCCTCGAGGAATCGGAAAAACTAACTATTTAAAAGTGCAACTTGAAGAAACAAAAAGAATGGAGGAAGAAGTGAGAATTAAATTAAAAGAAAAAGAAGAAAATTGTGAAAAAGTAGAGTTCAAAATTATATCCTTGAAGAAGGAATTGGAGAAAACAAATGCTCGTCAATTGGTATTCGAGCATTTGTTTTATTTCTATAAAACAATTTTTTTATTATATTTAATTATCTAACCTATATTTGCTTTTCTAAGATGTAATATTCCACAATTCCCCCACTTATTATATCAATCTAAATAGAACCACATATTTGTCAAAATATTCTCTTTGTAATAGAACCACATATTCGTCAAAAGATTCTCTTTCTAAATAGTTCTTGAACCAAGTAGAACTCCATCAAGCTATCATGTGACACTCATTAAGGTGTAGCTCTTGACTTGAATTCCCAAGGTTTTTGGATTCCACCTCCCTAAACTCTCGAATTATGAATCTCCCAAACTATTGGACAACAATCCATGTTGAGCTACATCCACAATGCTCCATCAAGTTGTCTCATAACCTTTGTAATGGTATAATTCGCAAGATTCACAAACTCCCAAACTACCTACCTGGGTGACATCCATATTGAGTTGCATCTACACTAGATCACATCCCATCTTAAAAGTGTGAATTTCCATGCTTTAACTACCCATTGTTACAAAATACAAACCTATGAAGTCTTCCTTGCTCCAAGAAGGGACACAAAGGTGGTGTTGCTTCTCATACAATCTACCATTTTAAAGGAAGAAGATAGCTTGAGATGGAGAAATTCCTCCAATCTTTGGTGTTGGCCAGATGTCTTCTTTGACCTCTTTAGATCTTACTTGTTAGAAGTAGCACTACAATCTTTGAAAGCCTAATTAGTGAAATACATGTATGAAATTATTCCCAGACTACAAATGATAAAATATTCCTAGCATGGTGAGCAAAGTGTGTACAATGACAATAACCATTTGCAAGGTGTCAATTTCTACCAAAAATGCATATTTTGCAATAAATTTTTATACAAAATATGATAAAATCTCCAAAAACTGAAAAACATCACCAACAAATCTGGATGGTACCAAAATCAGTCTGGTTTGACTGGTCATATGCCTATATTTTCTTTAAAGAAAAGAAAAGACCTTATAACATTTAAAGAGCATACAGATATGCAGAAATGATGCGATTATAAAGTCTAAAACATATTTGAACTAGTGACCTTCTATCAAATCTTAGTAAGAGATTTTGCTTCCAACTTCACCACATATCATCACGAAAACCTTATGCAACCATCTAAACAGTGCTTAAAAATGGTTGAAAGTCTTGGAAACCACACCCACCTCCAAAAATCAACACTTTTGTGTATATGATTCAGCCTTTTGAAACCATAAATTCAAATTTTCACACACTACAATGCAGCAGCAAATAAACATCCGCATGAACTGTCTTTTGCACTTGATAATTTTAAAATGCATTCAAATTTAGCTTCTCACATTTTTGGTACAACTGCATCTAACCTCCTTTTTTATTTTTATTTTTTTATATTTTTTAAACCTCACGTTTATTTTCAAATTGTCAAGGAACCTCTTAACACATTCACCCAAAAAAGAAAACCCTTCTACGCCAGAAACAAATATTCACCACCCTTATTTAGTCAAAAGCCCAAACCACACTACACAATAAAAAATAAAAATAAATATTAAATTATGTTTGTTCATGTTATAGTCCCTAACCTGTATGTGAAAAATATAGTGGCGGCTGCCTGAAATACTTTCCTGCACATGTAGCATGGGTGATGCAGCTTTAATCAACCAAGAGTTTTTGATAATGTAGATGAATAGTCATTGCACAATCACCTGATCAAACAACAATGTAGAAAAGCTTTTGTAATGGTGAGATATCTTTAAATCTGACACAATATTTTTATTAAAATCTCAAGCAGTCATCACTATTTGTATGCAAGCTAATGCCGAAAGATGTCATTCCTCCGCATCGTCCCTCGTACAGACCAAATTGTTGCTCTAATACCATGTTGAAAATGGTGAGCATACACAAAGGATAATAGTCACACTATGATTTTCACCAAATTAATAATGGAATACTATATAGAATTTGTTGGGCTTTTTTTTTTGGTGCCATAGGGTATCCCCGTGACCCAGCCGAGCACCCATTTGGGGCGAGCTGAGGCGAGACTAGTCCCTGGGGATGTACCAAGCAGCCTGCCTGCCAGGTGCATCGGGTGAAATCTTGTTGGGCTTATTTTACTTTGATATGCATTGGCTTATAAATCTTGTGTCTTCTCGTACAAAACTTCTCCACCCAAATAATTACCACATAACTAACATCTGTTTTATTTCTATACTAACAATTATTTATCACATTAATTGTCTAATCCATACTTACTGTACTAAGATGTAATATTCCAACAATTACTAAAGGGCAAACAGTACTGCCTGAACAAGGGTGGAAAGACCAATGTTGTTTGCTAACAGAGGGAAGAAATAGCAACCTACAGAGGTGTTGAATCTTCATGGGAAGATGTTGAGTGGAAGAACAAGTTTAATTCCCTTGGAAAGAACCAATGCTGGTCAAATTCCTCCATGTTCAAGCACTCTATCATTAGCTCACACAGACAATCAGAGACAGTGACGTTCCAGATTTTGGCCTAGATTTATTTTGGTGTGTAAGGCAAGATGGCATACATATCATCAGTTGAGGGGTTCAGCCTCCCTCTGTCTTTGAGTCCTGGGTACCAAAAGCCTCCATATTGGGGAGGTTTGAACCAAAAAATAGATCATACTTAGTGCTAAGTGGGACTTGCTGATTGTGCAAGAGCATCAGTGAGTGTTGTGATCCATGTTTGTGCCATAGACTGTTCATGCAGTTGCCCAAGCTGCTGAAGGACACTGTTGCAGCTGCTGTAAGATACTGTTGCCAAATGCATGTGCTGATTGTAATCGTTGCAGGTGTTGTAAGATGCCATTACAAGATCCAGAAGGCAGTTGCAGCTGCTATAGGAATTCTGCAGCAACTACTGCAAGATGGTTTTTCTTGCAGAAAAAAAGGGGAACATTTTCATTGGTTCCCACAGGTGCAAAATCATTTCTATTTTCTGCACAAAGTGGTGAAACTGTCACAAACACCCTCACAAACTGGCGAAAACAACATTTGCTCAGAAATATGCCAATTGGAATTGTTGTTTTCTGTTCTCTTCAAATTCTTGCTGTTTGGTTTCGTACTGTGACACAAGTTTATGATAAGCCAATTACAATCCAGGTTGAGCATTGTGGGGGTAGAGAATTTGGCATTTAGTCTTTCATGTACTTTCTGAATTCCTTGTGACTGTTATAACCAAAGTAGCAAAACATTGGTTGGGAGAGCAAATTGGTGTCATAGGAGTTGAGTTGAAGAATGGGTTGTTTACCTCACTGGGTAAACAGGAAGAATACAAAAACTGAATAGCAATGCACAATGCAAATACAAAAGAAGTACCAGAATAAGCTTGCCATTAATGTCAAAAGATGTTCATATTATAATCTGTCGTCCACATTACATGTCCTCCAACACCCGGAGGTGGTACAATATATGACAGCCGAAGGGGTGTGACACAACCGTCGCGACTCCAACTACCTACCCGTCGGCTAACTAGCTGACCGCCGTAACTCATTATTACCGACGACAACATAAACATAATATAACAACATAACATAATGATTATTCCTGGCAACATCATCCCCCCCAAGAAAAGAAGTCGACTCCGACGACTTAATACAAAATAGATATGAACGGCAGGAACTACTGACGCCAATCGGGCCCAGATCTTATACACTCGCTGCGTCCTCGCCTAAAAACCCTTTTTTGCTACCATCCGATGCTCAAGGGCGGATTTCACCAATATTGCTTCCGTTGCCATCACAGTCCTCCTGTGCCTAACCCAAACTTGTCTGCAAAACATGTTTTTCAGTCTCAGCTTCCACCAACTGCTACTCGATTGATACTGTCTCCCTAGCCAATTTGTCCTCGATAGCCACCCGTGCTGCTCTCCCGGCATCCAACTCCTGGGTACGCTGAACTAAGTCTCGTGCGACTATTGCCTCCAACCTGGTGGTCAGCTCCTCCCGAGCCCTCTGTGCATCCACCATGGCAACCTCACGTCCAGCTGAGACATACTCTGAGTTCCTCAAAGCGTACCAGTCATGCCTGGAGGCGGCCACAATTTGCTGGCACAAATGCTAGGAGACACCTCGAATCCTCCAGCACACTCCCCAAAGGCAAAAAAAACTGAACTGAATAACTCCCTGGTGTCATACAACTGCGCGGACCTGCAATGCCTTCCCTCAAACTCTGTTTGTTCCCAACCTCCAAATCCGTCTCCCTCTATGGCTTATGGCTTCCCTGCCAATGCTTAGCTGCGAGCTTCTTTCTCAAAAATAAACTGGGGTCTGGGGGCAACGCCTCCAGCGGGGTCGAGGGGCAGCGCCCCAGGACCCCGCAGCGCACAGCATTTTTGTGATATTTTAAGATGCCAAAAACCCTTCTTTTCCACTCTGAATTTCCAATGTCCTGGCTTCAAACTCCAGCGAATCATTTTAAATCTGGTCGTCGTCGTTTTTTTTTTTTTTTAATAATGTAAGGCACTGTAATGTCCCTGATGGGCACCCCGGCCATACCACCTCCAATCGTGCGGCTGCTTGGTCTACCTGTGGCGGTCGTTTTGCCCTTACGTGGCTGTGTGGATTGTGCGGGCTTGGTCTACCTGTGGCGGTCGTTTTGCCCTTACGTGGCTGTGTGGATTGTGCGGGCTTGGTCTCTTTTTTTTCTTTTTCCTTTTGCGGCTGTTGCGCATTGGTGTGCGTAACCCTTGCTGTGCGTGTTGATCGGGCCGTGCGGTGCGTGGTCGGGACGTGCGGTGTGTCTTCCTCCTCCTTTATCCCTTGTTGTGCGGTGTGCGGCGTCTTTCTTGTTGCGCGGGGTTGTGCGGCGTCTTATCCTTGCGCGGCGGTGTCTTCTTTCTATCCTCGGTGTGCGGCGTGTTATCCTTGCGCGGCCTTCGGTGGCTCCCACCGCACGGTGGTGCCAACGTCGGTGGTTCCACCGCATAGTGGTGTCACCGTCGGTGGAAGGTGGTTTCACCGCACGGTGGTCCCACCACCGCACGGTGGTGCCACCGTCGGTGGAAGGTGGTTTCACCGCACGGTGGTCCCACCGTACGGTGGCCATTTTCCTCTCTTTCTTTTTTTTTTTTTTTTTTAAAATTTATTTTTTATTTATTTTTTGACCGTACGGTCGCCTGTCATACGACCGTACGTTTTTTTTTGTTTTTTTTTCCCTCATCTCCTAATTTAGATGTCTTAGAGAGTCGTCTGCTCGGGTCCCGTGTCTCTGGGATTGCCCTTCATCCTTCTCGGTTTTCCTCGCTCGAGAGTCTCCTGTTTTGGTCCTATAACTGGCGAGTCGCCTGCTCGGCCTCTCGAGTCCCCGTCCATCCTCTCGGGTCCCCCTCCGGACTCCCGGGTGTCCTTCTGGCCTCTCGGGTCCCCTACGCGCTTCTCGTGGTAGGGTTTCAATTTGAACCTATTGGTGGCAAGTTTATTTTCCATGGCCATCCGAAGACCTGGAACCACAAATTCTACAGGGACCATGGTCTCCTTCCCATACATAAGAAGAAGAAGAATAATAAATATTTTGAAGGCTGCGGCCTTCCACATAGGGTTCCAATCGTTGCCGACACTCTTCGGATTATTTACGTCGCTAGGGTTTGGGGCGTCTCCCTTCCAATATTCTTTGTATTCCGGCAGGTACACCTTTGTTGGTTGCTTTGGTTCCTCTCCTTCGACGCTTAATACGTTACAGGAGGGCGAGAACATCTCATAGTCCTCCTGTTGCCAATGGAACAATCCATTTAGTGAATCTGTGTCATCCTTCGAACAGCAACCTCTGAGTTTTAATATGCCTTCGGCATCTGGGTCCATCCCCTCTCTCCCTTCGTCTCGTGGGTCATTTTCCCTCTCAGATTCAGATCCCGAGGAAGAGGCAATTTCCTCGCTCACCAACTGTGTTCGGAGATCAATAGTGAATTTCTTGCCTCCGCTCTCCATCGAGAGTGTATTTCGTTTCCAGTTGTGGTTTGCTTTCGCTGCCACCAACCATCCTCTTCCAAGTATGGCGTCGTACCCTTTCTGTTTCAATGGAATGACCACGAAGTCGAGTACAAAAGGTTGTGCACCCACGGTGACTTGCTGTGCCATCAACATGCCGAGGGGTTTAATCCCGTGCTGGTCTGCACCTAGTAGATTAAACGTAGGTGGCCACAGAGTGGGCTTTCCTAGCTTTTTCCATGTGTCCTCCGGAAGGACATTTACTCCGGAACCGCCGTCTACTATAGTATCCGTCAGGATGGTGCCCAGGATGCCCATCTCCACCACAGCTGGGTGTCGGCCATTGTTGACGGTAAGTACAACTGGATTTGTTGCCGAGCTTCCTAGTATGGGAGCGTCCATGTCTCTCGGTTTGGGTTTATCAACCTTTGTGCCCAACAACACTGTCCCCAATTGCGGTATGGTGTGTAGGAGGTCTTCCAGTTTCACAGGTACCTCCATTTGGAGCATCTGCCGTACAATGTTCCTCTCCGCGTCTGTGCAGTAGGGTCCAGATGACTCGTGTGTCTCTCCCTGTTGGGCTTTCATGGCCCTTTCTATTTCCTCCCTTGCCTCCGTCATTCTCTGCTTCTCCGTGCGGGGATGGGGGTATCGGGCTTCCTTTGCTTGCCCTCGGGTAAGAGCAGGATGGCTTCTTTACCCCGTGTGTTGCCTTCGATATCAATCAGATTGGCCCCTACGCCAGACTTCGGACAATCGGCATCTTCATGGTCACCGGGGCCACACCACCGACATAGTTTTTGAGCGGTGTCATTGTTATTACACTCTCGTGCGTAATGACCCCATTGATTACAAGCCCTACATTGAATCATCGGGCGTCCCTTCGCATCATATTGGACCCTGCTTCTGGTGGAATTATTATTATTCCCCCGTCCCCCTCATCGGTTTCCTCGGTAGCCTCCGGAAGATGCATTATTGTTTGAATCCGATGTGGAGGGCTGCTCATGTGCAAAGAGCACTTGCTGGTTACGTGCCTTCAGATTGTATGGGCATTCCTTCGTAGAATGTCCCATGATCTGGCAGATGTCACAGAATGCCTTCTTGGGACAGGCAGCCTTTGTGTGGCCGCTCTCCTTACAATCCGTGCACCACAGTTCATCATCCTTGCTTGTGGTCCCCTTCATTGTCTTAAACTCTTTTAACATCCGTTCCATATCCTTCTGAAGGGCCGTGACTTTCTTCTTCGGCTTCTCATCACTGCTACTCTCTTCTTCCGACGTATCATCTTCAGAGGATGACGAAGATCTATTCTTCTTCTTGTTGGCCGTCTTATTTTCACTTTCCAAGTCCATGGCCCAGTTGTATGCATCATCGTAGGATGTCGGAGGCACAATTTTCATCTTTCGTCGTAGCTTAGGGTTCAAACCCTCGACAAACCACCGCTTCTTTAAGCCATCAGCCGGTTGGCTTTCCATCTTTCCGACTAATTCCTTCAGCCGACGGTCATACGCCCGTACGGTCTCCTTCTTTCCTTGCTTTGTTCCATAGATTTCGGAGACTATCTCATTATCATCTCGGAGAAGCCGAAATTCCTTCTCGAATGCTTTCTTCAATTCATCCCACGTAGTTACCCCGGTTTTATCCAAGTCTGAATACCAGTCAATAGCCACTCCTCTCAGTGTGGCGGGAAATTGCTTCATCCATTCATCCTGGTCAGTCACCCCGTTGGCTGTCCAGATCATAGTTGAACTACTCGCGACTCGGCTCGACTCGCCAAGCCCCTGGGAAAAAAACTCGGCGAAAACTCGGGAAAAACTCGGCGAAAAACTCGACAACTTAAAAACACGCTTAAACTTAGTAAAAAACGCATTTTTTTTGCAATTTTTAATGAGAAGATGCATCCAAAGAGTCAATAAATGATAACACAAAAGAAACAAGCTGATTCTAGATATATTTAAATGCAAAGTGTCTACAAAATCGCATCCTCATGAGGAATGCTGATGGCTGGAAGCCTGAAGCAAAATAGTAAATTACTAAATAGTTTTTGTAAAACCAAAAGTAAATACATCATCACAAATTACAATTACAACTTCCTCTTCCCAGCTCTAGCAAAAACATGGGGAGAGGTAGAACTAGAGGGTCTAGACTGTCTAGTCGTATAAGTCTGCTGTGGGACTGGGCGTGACTGTGCCTCCTCGCTCGGTATGGTTGATTGAGACTCATCCTCCATCCTGGATGAAGCTATGTCTCCACCTGCCTCTGGCACTGGCAATGAATCCTCATCCTCATCCTCATCCTCATCCTCCTCAATGTCATCCAGCCTGAAACCAAATCCACCCCCCTCCTCCATAGCCTGCCTCTCCAAATCAGTGATGTCAGTGTCGGAAAACAATGGAGGCTGCTCCTGTGATGTCCAATCACTGTAAGGATCTATATCATCCAAGTCAATTGGACCACCTTCTAGTTCCTCTACCTTCTTTACGCGCAATCGAAGATTATATTGCACGTAGACAAGGTCATTGAGCCGTTTCTGCGCTAACTTGCTCCTCTTCTTCATGTGGATTGCTTCAAACAAGCTCCAATTGCGCTCACAATTGGATGAACTGCAAGGCTGACATAAGACTCTGAGGGCAAATTTTTTGAGATGTGGGGTGTTTCCACCCCAATTTTGCCACCAAGCATCTGCAAAATAAATAAAATGGAAAAGTTAGAAAGCAAAGAGAAAAGAGAAAACATAATTTATCAATCATTTTAGTCTTTAGATCCCAAAATCCAAATGGCAAATGTTATACCTGGGGTTTGAGTGGTTCTTCCTCTCCTAGCCAGCTCTGAAGAGAATAGCTTACCCCTTCCTCCCTCATAATTTTGGAGCTCACTCACAATGAGGTCTCTCTCCTCAACATCAGGTACCATCCTCTCAATGCATGTACTGAGGCCCTCCATGACTTCTCCATTCGAATCTGAGTAAGAACCCCCGAACCTAAAATGAGGGTTGAGGAAGTACCCTGCTGCATGAATGGGTTGGTGGAGCTGATTGTTCCACCTCCTATCAACAATTTCCCAAATGGGATCAAATTTGAGCCTATCCCCCTTGTAGTAATTTTTGATAGACTCTTTGGCCCTATCCATGGCCTCATAAAGATATCCCATTGGGGTTTTATCCCCATCCACCAAGCGAAGAACTCGAACCAAGGGCTCTGACACCTACAATTGAAAAATACAAATTACAAAAAGATCAAAATTTAAATAATGAAGTTACAAATTAGTAATGAGAGACTTGAATCAAGAATAACTAAAATTTAAAAATTAAAGTTTTGAAGTAACAACCTTCACAATCTCTGCAGCCCTTTGTGCAAATTGGTTGTCGAAGACTATGCATGCGACAGCCTCTCCTTCAGGCTTCTTTGAATAAGGTGAGTTAAGCCATTCTCCACTCACAAACATTTGTTTCAAAGAAGTCAATGCAGCAAGAATGCTTTGCAACGTCAAGAAAATCGTTGCAAACCTTGTGACACCAGCTCTGACCAAATCTTTCCCTTGCGTGTGTTGTCTCATCAAATTTAGGACCCAAGGGTGATTGTAGATATATTTGGTGATCCTCCTTGCATCTTCCACAACTGGAGTCACCCACTCAAGTTTTCCTATGTCCTCCAAAAGAAGGTCAAGGACATGTGCTGCACAAGGTGTCCAAAAAAGAGTGGGGTGCCTCTCTTGGAGGATTCTTCCTGCAAAAGAAGAATTTATTCTTAAGAAATATGCAACCAAGTAAAACAAAGCCCACAACAAATGAGAACATTGCTAATGCCTAAAGGTGATAATTCAAAAGGATTCTACCTGCTGACACATATGCTGCTGCATTATCTGTGATGATTTGCACCACATTCTCTACCCCCACCTCCATGATGACACGCTCCAACATTCCAGCCAATGTTTCTGCATTTTTCACCTTGTTGGAGGCATCGACAGATTTCAAGAACACTACATTGTCCTTGCAAGCGACCAAAAAATTGATGATGGTGCGGTTCTTGCCATCTGTCCATCCATCAGAAAGAATGGTGCAGCCATAATTTGCCCAATCAATTTTTTGATCCTCCATCACTTCTCTTGCCCTAGCAATTGCATTTGTGAGCAACCTGTAAGTGCAAAGTGAAATTAGGTATTAGTACACAATTTTGATTTAATAAACAAGAAATCTAAAAAATAATTAAAAATGAAATCAAGTGGACTATGTAGTAATTTACTAACCTCCCACTCAAATCCCTGCGAGAAGGGGCCTTGTACCCCTTTCCTGAAACTGTCATAGCAGTCACCAAATTCAACCAATAAGCATTCTCCGCCACATTGAATGCAATGTTGTTGAAGTACCAAAAATCAGCAACTGCAATGTTAGTTTTCTCATGTACCTCCTTATTCCATCCACTAGCCTCTAATGATGGTTGTCCTCCAGGTGTGTTTCTGGGCACAAAATAATCACCTATCGAACCTGATCGTTGTGATGGAAGTGGAACAGGGCCTCGGCCAGGTACTCTACTAGAGGAAGCAGAAGCAATGGGCGAGCTGATGGTCGGTTTGCGGATACGTGGGCCACGCCGAGAGCCCACTATGCCCTCAAGTGCTTCTTCTTCCTCTTCAAGGTCAGTAGAAACACCTTGAGATTCAGCTATGGCTGATCTCATGGCTAGTTTTGCCCTCTCCCTTTGCAGTTTCTTCTCTTCCCCAGCTGCAAGTAAGGCATTCATTTGTCTTTTTATTTCTTCATTGGTCCCAGGGCATGCTCTAGCATCATGCCTATCTATTCCTGCAAGGTGGTATTTGAGGCGGTTGATACCTCCATGAAGTATTCTCTCACACTTTATGCATATAATTGACCCAGGATCGGGTCCCTCATAGGCATACCTCCATGCCCCATCTCTAGCACCTCTAGGACGGGTGCCTATAAATCCAGATGGGCATGGATCTAGTGGCCATTGCTCCCTTGCCATGATTAATGCTTACTTAACCTACACATACAAAGTGCAAAAAAAAATTAACATTTTAGTTAAACAATTTAGCACTAAGCAAACTATCTACATTAGTTTAAATAAATTTAGACATCATTTGAAGTTTTTTTAAAAAAAAAGTAGGGTTTGAATTTTTTTTTGAAAACTAGATTCTTCAAAAAAATTGTGAAAATTCAACAAGAATTGTGTTAAATCTTGTGTAAATAACTTAGAAATGATTTAGACTACCTAGGAATCATTTGTAATCAATCTAAATGCAACAAAAAATAAACAAATTGTTTTAAAAAAGCATAGAAAAAAAAATTAAAAAACTTACTTGGAATCTGATTTTCCCTTCAAATCCCCTTCAAATCCCCTTCAAATCCACTTGGAATCACTCAATAACCACCCCAAATCACCTTCCAAGCCTTCCAAATGAGTTTCCCCCTTCTCAGCCCAAAACATAATTGGAAAACAAAAAACAAATGAGTTTTTAAGCCGTTTTCGGTTGTATAGAAAACACGGGCGAGTTTTTGGCAAAAACTTGCCAAGTTTTTGGCAAAAACTCGCCAAAAACTCGGCGAGTTTCCTGGCGAGTAGAAGTCATTACTACTCGCCAGGGCCAAAAACTCGGCGAGGTTTTGTGACTCGCCGAGTATTCGGCAAGTTTGTCATCTATGGTCCAGATGGTTTCGCAGGTACGGCAATGCCGTGCGGGATCATCTTTGCTATCCCCGTTGAATTTGGGCAACTTCTGTTTGGTCGCCATTGATGGAAGTCGTCCACTTGGAGGTGGTTGTGGCCGTGTCTGCCCTCCGGCGCTGCTCCCTCCGATGCCGCTGATGTCTCCTGTGGTGGTGACCGAAGGTACGGTGTTCTGCCTTGTACCTACCGTGCGGTTAGCTTCCCCTTCGTCGTCACCCGTGCCCGGCTCCCTTCGGTGATCCTCCCTTTGTGGCGTGAGAGATAAGTTTTTGAACCGATCTCAAGTCTCTTCAACTAGTTCTCTCCGTAACCTAGTTTCCTCCAGAAACTCTTCGAGGCTTCTCGCTCTGCCGTAGTCTGGTGACGCGTAGAAATTCCCTTCGGCTTCTGCACCTTCCGTGACACCTCCTTGGTTCCCTTCGGGCAACCCTTCGGCAGGTCGTCCTTCGGCAAGTTGCCTCAGCCTCCGTCTACGTTCTACACGTTGTTCCAGAATCAAAGCCTTCTGCGTAGCCTCCCACTTGTCGGTTTCTAATTTCTTATTTCTGTCTTTATTCAGTAAATTGGGCATTAATTGTGGTACAATTTCATGTTTCACAACACATAAACCAAAACACAACAGTCTTTATTAATTCATTCCTTTGTATACAATCAACATAATTCTTCTGCTTCTAACAGTGTTCTTTATTTCTCTCCCTTCACAATTTAAGGATTATTTGTCCTTCGTCGGTCTTCTCTACGTCTGTCATCCTGGCGCTCATGAAATTCTCGTAAGATGTGCTGTCGTTGGTTCTCACGGTAGGTGTCTTCTCTGCGGTTTTGAAGAGCCAAAAATGCTTGAGCCAAAAGGTTAGGCAAATTGCTCATCAACCGATTCACCGCCGGGCTTACACCAAGCGTGCTCCACATAGCATCCTCTGGAACAGCCTCAATGGTGGCTTCCCTCCGTACGTGTGTTTCGATGGCCGCCTGAAGGATGCAAGAGAAATCTTTTGTGAGTGCTCGTTCCCCTTCGAACAGTTCTTGGTGATCTTCGTCAGGGTTACTGCTCGTCCCCTCGGGCAATGGTTGTCCCATTATCCCTGTGCCATGTAGTATATTCCCGTCCCTCCCAAAATAATTTCGGCAACGACGCCAAATGTTTACCTCACTGGGTAAACAGGAAGAATACAGAAACTGAACAGCAATGCACAATGCAAATACAAAAGAAGTACCAGAATAAGCTTGCCATTAATGTCAAAAGATGTTCATATTATAATCTGTCGTCCACATTGCATGTCCTCCAACACCTGGAGGTGGTACAATATATGACAGCCGAAGGGGTGTGACACAACCGTCGCGACTCCAACTACCTACCCGTCGGCTAACTAGCTGACCGCCGTAACTCATTATTACCGACGACAACATAAACATAATATAACAACATAACATAATGATTATTCCCGGCAACATGGGTCGTGCTGGTATAGAGCCTGAGAGGTTTAAGACCTATGTATTGCCTTTAATAGAGATGGTTTAAGTGAGTGAATGCATCTGCTAGAGTGTATGTTTTTCAAAGGTGAAGTCTGTTACTCATGTGGTGATGTGTGCTCTCATATTTGCTTGCTAATTTCTGTTGCAATTGTGCTTTGGTCAATTTATTTGTTATTGTCCTCTAAATTATTCTGTAAGTTGATGACTAGCACATGGTATATCTATCGTTATTTATGATCACACTCTTTCTTTTATGAACCTCCTAAATTGGTCAGACAATTTTATCCTTATTAACCTTTTTCAAATAGGAATAAACTAGTCCGAATGAAACGACATTCATTTTCAAGGTATAATTCAAGATTTGTTGCTTATGATGGTTTAAATGAGCTAAATTGATATAATTTTGAGATTAGGAATTCTCATCGGTTATTTTCAATAAAAGTGTTGAATTTGTTTGGTGGATACTGGATACTACAATTTTAGACATATTTTTGGTTTGATTTGATCTAATATTCCATTGTTTGCATTTTGAGCTTTTGTTGTTTTACATGTTCTCTAGGATTGGATGTGTTGCTAATTGCTATAGCAGCAATTCACGTGTTCTTGGCTCCATACACGAAGGTTGAAGAGAGCTTCAATGTGCAGGTAATTTACATTAGTCTATTCTTGAGCTATGCATTATGTATTCCAACTGATTGATTGAATTTGTGGAAAAATTAAGATAGGCTGGAAGTAGTTAGTAATTCGAGAACAATCAATAAATGGAGCAAATAAATACTTAGGGTTGGGGGCCCAAAGTATTGCAGGATAGTTTTTCTGATCATGATAAATTTAGTAGAAATAACTATTGGACATAATGTGCTATTTATGTTTTATTATATAATGTATACAATATAAATATTGACAAGCATGCACTTTTATAAGCAAAATGGAGTTCAAAATTCTGAAGTCAACTCATTTTGTTTGGATCATACTTATTTAAGGTGGAGTGCAAGGGAAAATATTGAAGTCTAACATGCTTGTAGAAGGAAGCATTTGATTGAGGGAATTATGTTTTCAAATTGTGAGCTTGGAATAGCTGTATATAGGTGTGTCTAGTCTTGATATAGCTGACTGGTATAAGGAAAGAATTCAAATCTATGAATAGGCATACTAAACATAGAATGGTTGACCAAGAGTTGTCTTATCGAAAGATTTGATATTGAAAGAAGTGTGTCCTTATGAGGATAGATATGAATTTTCAAAAATAGAACAACACCAATTAATAGTGCATGGTCAGAAGCAAATTCTATATATACATGAACAAAGGTAGAAAGAGTAAATGATATTCATGCATACAAAGATCCTCATTGTTCTATTTCTTCGTCACTTCATTCTTTTGTTTGGCTGCCATAGATGAGCATGAGTTTTTTCTTGTAGTGACCTCGGTCATTTGAAGAGGGTTTGATTCTCAAAGTGCACTGATTTCCAATTAGAATTAGTCCCTGATTCTAGCAGTGATCTTTTTCACCTTTTAGCTGGATATTTGAAAACACTTTCAGTTTCATCATCAGCAATAGTGATTGTCATCTAAAAAGCATCTGGGATGGGAAAGGGAGAATTTATTCTAGGTTGTTAGAGTTTGTCTTTTACAAAGAATTTTATTAAGATTCATAAGGTTTTTAACTGTGATTAATTGAAAAATATACATAGTTAAACCAAAAGCAATCATACAATTCTTCATGGCCTGTGGAAAGCTCGTACCAACAATTATAATATTAATTAATGATTTTATTATTGTTTTATTAATATAATAATATTTTTATTTTTTATTAATATAATTATATTATTATTTTTTTATTAATATATCCTATAACAAGATGTAATACAATTATTCTAACAAGAATGTGGATTCAGAGGTTCACAAATCCAAACTGCTCATTGATAAGATTTAGCAAATGCCTCTCCAAGTGCAGGAGAATTCGAAGGAATCTCAAGCTAGGTACAAGAGGTGACATAAAGCTCGAGTCCTCTTAATCCTAGGTTGACTCTTATGATTAAAGCTCAATATTTATACGAGTATGGACAACAATATTGATATCACATCTCATAGATCTAGTTGAACTGATGCTGAATGCCTGCACTTAATTTGTTTAATGGTTTGCCTAGTAACCCCAATATGTTGAACCCAGAGATTAAGTGGTGGTGTTATTTGTGCCAAAGATGATTATTTGGATTCATTGTAAAAACATAAAAAAATATTTCTACATTAATCACCACATCATTTTTTTTAAGAAACCACAAATTCGTATTTTACATCCACAAGAAGAATTAAGTAACAGAAGAGTGTTCCATTGTCTACAAGTTGGGAGAAAGTACTCTTGATAAATTCAAAAACTTGGAACTTAATGAAAGGTTATTTATTCAGGAAAAAAATTAGATTTTATAATCTGCATATCTTTTTTTTTTCCTTTTGTAATATCAATTAACCTCATTTTTTTTGGTTTATCACCCATGCAGGCAATGCACGATATCTTATATCATCATCGACACCTAGAAAAGGCAAGTTTACTAGTTACATAAGAAGTGTTCTTGCACTGACTAAAATACACTTTCTATGAAGACATTTGTGTTTTGGAGGAATATCTAAGGTATTTGAATAGTTTTCTTTGTGGATTGTGCAGTATGATCACTTTGAATATCCAGGAGTTGTCCCGCGCACTTTTATAGGTAATATTATGTTTGATTTATTCCAATATTTTATATGTGGTTCAACACCATCCATAATGTAGCTTAAATATAACTATAGTAATTGCTGAGCAACCATTTATCTTACATATTTTTTAAATAAATATAAAATTACAAATTAACCTGAGTAAAGAGGTACAAAAAATCCCTAATGAGATGAGGGAAGATTACAACAACCACACTAGGGAGAAGAGCAAGCAGTAAACTGAACTACACAAAGTTGCTAAGGAGTATATAATCATAAGAGACAGCGAGCTACTAAACTACTATATTATCAAAGCAAGAGAAGGCTAGTTTTCTAATATAGAAGAATGTCGGGGGATAATTCCGATGTGTTAGCTTTTGAAATACTCCAGATGCACTTTCTAGGGTTAGGTCCCACATGAGTCACCATAATCATCATCTTCATTCCCTTGCTGTGGATGTCATTGATTGTGAACCATAGCCTCATTATAAAAGAAATTATGAGTGTTTGGCAGGCACTTGATGTTGCCGATTTGCCATATTTGCTGTTGTACCAGGAATAGTATTTTTCTGTCTTACCTGAGTTGAGGGATTTGTCAATTGCTTCAGTCTGGTAATGGACAGATTGGTAGCTATTCCTCATCATAGCACTACTTTCCTCATGCCTGCTGATTTTTCTTAATAGCATGCATATTCTTCATCAAGACATTCTCTTGTCTTCAATCATGCATTTTGCTTGCGATTCTGCTATTTTCAGGAGGTCTGTGAGATTGTCATTTATATTTGCAAGTGCAAAGTGTAGGATGGTTCTGTGGATTCTTTCTGCTTTGTTTTCTTAAGAAATGTGGTTGTTAGGAGGTTCGGAAAGGTAGCACTATGAGGATTATCGTTATGGGTGATGCTAGAACCATTCCTTGAAGGCATGGGATGGAGTAATGTGGGAGTGTTGCACCCCTATGGAACTTTTAATGTCAAAGCCCTTATTCCATGTTCCATTGTGTTTATATGTCAAATTATTGCAGACTAATGCTGAGTGTCATGATGATGCCTTGGTTACTTGTTCTGTTTTTGAGTTAAGGCTTGTCTTTTTTAAGGGTTGTTTGGTTAGTCTTTCATTTTTATGCGTGAAAGAGGAAATTAAGAAAGTCATGATCCAAGGTCTATTGTTTGTCTATTGACAAAAGTCTAAATGTCAAAGCAATCACAAAAGACATAGAGGTGTGAGCCAGACATGTGTTTTCCATTGTTTGTGTTTTGCTATGTCAAATGGCTGTAAGCATGGAAAGTATGCCTAGAGGGCTTGTGACAGTTTTTTAGTGGTGAAAGTGGTCTTGGAGTGCTCCTAGCTTGAGTTTGTCAATGTGTAAGTGACAGAGACCTAGAAAGAGTGCTCATTTTAGGTATTTGCCAAGTCAAGTGGCAATAAAAACTCTGGAGCACTGCAGGTAGCTCTTTGCCAAGTTGAGTGGTTGAGGGCTCTAGAAGGATGATTGGGGTGATTTTGCCAAGTTTTTAACTCATAGATTAGGCAGAAGAGTGCTCTAGGTTGGGGTTTACAAGCCTGAGTGACAGAGACAACAAAAATGCACACCCTGGGTGTTTTATGACTAGTTTAAGCTACAAGGACCTAGTTGGAGGACTCCTGGTAGTGTAAAGAGGGTGTTAGAGCACTCTGAGGCCACTTTTGTTAGTTTGAATGATCGATATTTCTAATAACTACGCCTGAGTGGTATATTTATGCTTAACAACGAGAAAAGGTGTTCTAACAAGGATTATAAATGCTTCAGACACAAAGTGATGAAAGTTTAATTGATTCAGATTCCTTTTTAACTCTGATTCATTGTTTTATTCCTTATGGACTTGTTATTCAAACAGCGTGTCCCAGGACATTTGAATTATCTCTGAGCCCCGGTGCACCTATTTTATTTTTCTAGTTTTCTCTCTAACGTTCCCAATTCTATCATATTTTTAAATCAATTTAAAAGCATCTCTTAAGCTCTTGTTTAGGCATATGAACTAAGAACTATAACCGATTACTTCAATCAACTGAATTTTGATAATTTTCAAGGTCTACTTTGGATCGCTTCCATTTGGAAGATTAACACCATGCTTTACAGTGTACACTATTGCTTTGGGGATTATTTTTAAAATAAATGAGTCTTTATCATGTTTAAGGCGTTCTGCATATATAGGGAAGGGAATCTGGCTATTCTCTTTTTCATACTCTTGTTTTATCTTTTAATATTGACTATTTGTTTAAGCATGTGCTTTATGTTGTGTGATTATTGTCATTAGTTTCTGATTAAGTTTATAGATTAATCATTTGTGTTTATAACTTCAATCTAAACCTTTGATATGCAAAATGAAAACCTTAGTTAGATCTTTACCTCTATTGACAATTTCACATAAATATATTATATTGAGCAGAGCCCTTTCATTTGCCTTTTGTATCATTACAGTCTTCTGATTCCTTTTTGATGTTTTTCATTGTGGTGGATGGGTTGATAACCATTGAATGAACTATAATACTGTCATCACAGAGTCTCTTACGGAAATAGCTGTGCACAATGATAGAATTGAATACAACTACCCTTTTCATCTATATCATTTGCATATAAACCACCACTGTCAATAATTCAAACCCAATAGGTATAGGTTGGAGGAAGATCGTCACTAAATCATTTTTAAAGATACATATGCCATGATGTTTATTGTTGTGAGACATTATTAAATTGGGACTTGAACCAGTTTTTTCTTTTCTGTATGGCTGAAAATCTGACAGTAAATACACAATTTCTTCTTTGTTGGTGCCAAGTTCCTTCTCCAAGCCTTGACCAGCTCATGGATGCTCATTGCTGTCTCTTGATTCCTTTAGTTTTGTTTCCTTTTAGCATTTTTTAAGTCGATGTTGACACGTGCTTTGAGTACATTGCAGAAAATGAAATATAGTTAATGCAAATTTCATGCTATAGTGTTCAATTTCTGAGGCAAGTTTCATTTTATACATGTTATGCAGGTGCTTTTGCTGTATCTCTTTTGGCATCACCATTTGTAGCAGTCATCAAAGCTTCCAAATTACCAAAATTGTATGGCCTCTTAATTGGTGAGCACTTTGTTATTTATCTAATTTTCTGTATATTTATAGTTATGAGCAATTAAATTTTTGAAATTCAGCACATAGCATGTAGATTCTGCACTGTACAATTTGAATAAAATTTGAATCAAAGCCACAGCTGGAATGCTGTAACCTGTATATATAGAAAACTGAAATTATGAAAACCTAAAACAATTAATTGAAATGAGAATAAGTCTGTGATGCTGGAAATACTCTTTTATAATTCTGAAAGTCAAGTGTTCGAAAATAGTGACATTATTGGTTAATAAATGACACATTAACTAGGCGCTTACCAAAGGTAGTGTGTTATTTTTAGATTTTTTAATCACCAAAATCCTACCCTAAAAACAATACAGGCCACCCAAAATACTGTCTAGAATAAAAATATAAAAACAACTTTATGTAAAGCTTGCACCTAATCCTATTACCACATTATCTAATATAAAAACCAACCTTATCTAAAGCTTGCACCTAAACCTATAAAAAACAACAGGCCACCCAAAATACTGCCCTAAAATTAAGACAAATGCATCTAAATATAAATAAGGCACCACAAAAATCTGCTAAAATAGTGCCCAAGCTCTGCTGAGTCGCTGACAATAGATGCTGCTGGGTGCAGCATTCATGCCTTAATACAGCTTTTAAATCACAAAAAACATTAGAAGTATACTCACATTTTTCTAACTTGTAGCACTCAGAAAAATCATATGAGCAATAGAATTTAATACTCCCTCCTCATGAGGAAGGTGTTTCCTAGTAACCCCAACTTTGATCTCAGGAGTTCTTACTTTCCTTTTGACAGGGGCTCTGTCAAATGTCTATGACCTAACTCATCTGAGGGAACAATGTCTGCAACCTATTCATTTGATGGAACATATTGAAGAATGCTTGCTCCCTTCAAAACTTTGTCTCCAAGAAAATGAAAACAAATATCCATGTGCTTGGAGCGAATATGAAACACTGTAAGTGAAATGGCCGGCCTTAAATAATTACTAATTTATTACACTTAAACATATTAATCAGATGAGCATCATCACTGCTATTTTTCCATACTCAGATTGTAAGTTTGGCTTGTTTCATGTGTTTGACAGTAATTCCCAGTGCAGATATAAAGGAACAGAAATGATCATAGAAATGGTGCAATACAGAATGTACCAACCAACTCAGAATTCAGAAATAGTGATCTGACCATTATTGCAGAATGTTCAAGCAGTAATACAAATAACCAGATTGCTTCCCAAATTCAGATAAACACATTTATGCTATGCAAGGTTCAGTACACCGTCAGGTTCTGCACACACCAAACTAATGTCAATGAAGAAATATGCACTTGTATCATATATCCGATCACCCGATAGCCTGAATTCATTTATACTTCAGTGTTGGAAGACACTTCAGTATAAATAAATTAGTGATGAACTACTGCTTGCATCCAATAAAACTTCTGCCAGCTATAGAACAATCTGGATGTGCAAGCCTCCTTGAAAAAGTAAAATAATTTTTTCAATCACAGGTTTGTCAATCTACAGAGGCAGTAATAGTCTTCATGGCTAAAGAGGAACGCTCAAGCTTTTGGGCCCGATTAGTATGAACTTCCCATCAAACAATGATATGCGCCCAAGTTATAATCTTTCCCACAACTAATTGAAATTCCTGCTGGAAATCATGATCGCATCATGGGCTAATGTGAAATCTGCTATGCTTTCTTCAAACTAAACCTACCATGTTTCACAATGGTCTTCAGTAGTCCTTGAATGGTGCACATTCAATAAACAGGAAGGCAATGAATGTTTCAGAGGATATGGAGTACTTAGGATGAAATAGCCATATTTAGGAGCCCGACATTAGAAATATTAATTTCCAAACTTCAGCCTTTGATTTATTAATCATCCTCCGCAAATAAACTCTCTCAAATAATTTATCGCTCAATATAAGGAAAGTCATGATCAAAATATTAAATAGAAATTCAACCATCAATATGAAATATAATTGCTAGCATACAATATAGTTCAACTGAGAAAAATTAAGTTCTATTCAATCCACGACACTTAATATTGGTTATTAAAGAGCTTTAGTAGGGAACTTAAATTATATTGGCATAGAATAAAATAGCTTGGTCCCAAAATAATATGCCAGTATAAAGAAGAGCAATAGCAATATAAGCTTTATTCTTTTTCCAAATAAGAGATAGATACGATATCTTTATTTTTGAAACAACCCTTACAAATTTGTCTCCAGTGGAGACTTCACAAATTTGGCCCAGTTGTAAACTTCGTCACGAATCCACTCCCAGGAAGAGTCAGGTTTTCATCCAACCCTTCTGATCAACTCTTGAAGATTTTCGTCTCCAAAAATCATAAACCATTTATCAAATCATGAGCATGCTTTACTTCATCCAACTTCCTTATAAAGAACTCCAAGAAGCATCTAGAATATTAGATTGACTTGGCCGACTTTATGTTAATCATATTTGGAGAACTTAATTTAATGAAGTGACATTTAATAATATTTTATTATTATTCAATTAAATTAATTAATATGAAGTCATCATGTGAATATTTCATTTATTTTTTGACTACTTAATAAAAATCAATTTAATTATTTGTCACCTTAAAAATTGGGACATTACGGTCCCTCCTAGCCCAAACATTGCTTGTCCTCTAGCAATTCTCTGCTGCACCACCAAGATCCCAAACCAGCCGTATGAAGAACACTATATTTCTCTGCTACTCCACTCTGATGCAATCAACATTATTGAAACCTGCAACTCTGTCATGCAAAAGTATTCCTATTGTTATGCTTATCTATTCTCCTTACAATAATGTCTCACCATATTCCCTCCACTCCATACACATGCTATTGACTGAAATTTGATTAACAATATGCTGCATTCTCATGAGTGTTTGTATACTCATCCATTCTACATGCTCCAATCTGCCCACCATAGATGCATAATAGATCGAAAGCTCATATGTCCAATAAGAGCCAAAGTCCGCCTTGACAAGAAGAAGAGATGGCTAGATAATTAGCAAAGTCCACCAAGGTATAAAGGAGAAAAGTAAAGCACACTAAAGTATATGACAAACAAACTTCCAAGTCCGCTCATGAAAGAGATGACAAGAATAATACAGCAAAGTCTATACCAAGTCCGCCTAAGACAAGGTTGAGAGGGAAAAGAAAGACGTGGCCAAACATTGGCACATAAACATTCAAGCTCGCTCAAGGCCAAGATAAAGATAAACAAGGTGTCCAAACTTCTATGAAGATCGCCCACTCTTGGCTAAGCATGATATGTGAAAGAGGGCCAAACATGATGACAAATTCGCCTAAGAAGAAAGAAATTTTGGACATGAAAGCAAAATTTGTCAAGATGAATAAGACATTATGATTAGACACTAGCCAAGTTCGCTTAGGCATAAATGGAATATGTGAAGATGCCTAAACAAGATGAAAAATTCGCCCATGATTTGAAGATTAGACATGAAGATGACCAACTCACCATTACGAAGGAAGAAAAATGGCTAGAGGAAAAATAATTTCGACCAAGAAACACATGAAATCAAGGGTCAATTAAATGAACGGGTTGGAAAAATTAAGCTTGACACATAGAATATTTCTAAATATTTTCCAACACTATGAATTATTTTCGAAAGCAAAATAATTTCAACACTTGGAAAGCTTTTCGAAAGCAAAATAATTTCAACACTTGGAAAGCTTTTCGAAAATTCAACACTTGGAAAATTTTGGAATTTGAAAGAAAGATCTAGAAGTTTCTTTGGCTAAGAAGAATCCTTGAGAGAAAAATAAAACTTTCCATTTTGGAAAGATTTAAAACATTAAAACATAAAAAGTAATAAAAATAAAAAAATAAAAAAAACAAAAAAACATGGAGCTCCTAAAATTAAAATTCTTAACTTTATATATTTTCAACCAGTCACTTTCAAATTCATTATCAAGTTGGAAGATTGAAGTGCAATTGAGAAGAAGTTTTCTCTCTCTTAGATTTTGTGGAAAATTGATTTTCAAGAGGGAATTTTGAAGAATTAAAATTTTTCTAAGCATTGGAAGGAAGAAATTAAGTGTTTTTTCTGAGTTTCAGGAAGAATTTTCACAATTTAAGGCAAATTTTCATCAAAATCAGTCAAAGAAAACTCCAGAGGTTCAAGAAATTCATATTCTTGACTGATTTCTTCTGTTTAAAACCATTTATTTCTCAGAATTTACTAAGTATTTGACCAATTTCATCCACTTTCAGTCTGATTTTTCACAGATATTTAGCTTTTTAACAAAGCTAAAAGTGAAATTTCTGAATTAAAATGTCCAAAATCAGAATTTAAACTACGAATTTTCTCAATAAATAATAATAATTTTCATTTATTTTGCAGGTTAAAGACCACCAAAGGAGTTCCTTCCAAGAAAGCTTAGATGAAGTTTGCCAGTAAGGGAGTGCAACCAAATCCAAAGATCAAATCCAAGTGGAAGAACGTCACAGATACTGACCTTGGACATGTGGATTTCGAAGACTTCAAAAAGAGAATGTATGGCCATGATGGATACTTGCCAACACCCATTGCTCGCTGGATGATGAGGAATGGCATCATCCAAGTAGCTGGATTTCCACCAGCTAAAGAATATGTTGAGCTGATGGTTGAATGTGCTATGCACTATGATGCACAAGAAAGAGCGATCATTGCACTTGATGGAAGGGTATTAGCTAATCTTTTAGTGTTAGCCATTTAGGAAATGTTTGGAATACCAAACTACAATAAAACCTCATATAAAAACTAAAGAAGATACCCAAAAAATCTATGATGACCAGTCTGAACTCTGTGCGGAAAATATCAATAAGTCATGGTTGGAAAAGACAAGACCTTCTCAAAAGAAAATGCCAAAGAAGCTGCTACGCCTATACTTCAAAGAGGAATATGGTGACATTATCCTACTGCTGAATAGAGTAATGGGCAGCTCTCGGGGTGTGCCATTTGAGACATGGATGCACTACTTCATTGACGAGATCACCTCGGGAGTCAAGATGTTCAATTGGTCCCGCATAATCAGTAATGATCTCCATGAACAATTGACAAACTTGGAAAAGACAGTCATTTTATATGAGCTCTTATATTGTCTACCTATTGGCCATAAATTATAGATATTTCGGACTGATTTGCAAAGGCATAGTTGGCAATGGTGAAAATGAATTCAAATCTTATGACTGTTACCCGCAGCTACAACTTAGTGAGAAGAGCTATTTCAAGCGAGTGAATGATGCATTCCCGATGTATATCACAAGGACACTACAAGGGGGAACTCATCAAAGGCTATCTCCTGAAGCTAAGAGTTTAATCAACAAGTATGGATCTTGGTTTATCTAGTTTCTGAAATTCACATACATAAGAGTTCAAGGTTTTACCGATTGACCTTATTGACTTCCGATCTATCCCACCAACAGAATGGTCTTGCTAGAAGTACTTAGACAGTTGGAGACATATCAAAGCTTCAAAAGAATAAGGCAGAAGGCAGCTATTTCCTTCCCATTCTTTATTGGAAATATGCTAGAGTCTTGTCCAATAACATGGGTAGTTGAAAGTGCCAGGCCAGAGATGCAATGGTATCCCTTCACATTCTGTTGTTCCAGAGCTAACTATGATCCTCACAACAATTTTGGGACAGTAAATGGTGAGAGATACATGCATAGAGTGGACTTAGAAGATTTTTGGGTAGATGCTGCAAATGAATTTGATGCCAGGAAGAGACTATGGTCCAGATTACCAGTAAGCTTGATCAAAATTACTCAACTTTTCCGTGTACCTGATCAGTTGGAAGATAATGCAGAATACACTCAGCCACACTTTGACGAGAATACACCTCTTCCGCTTGTCAGATGGTTAGACCCTAAGCATGCAGACTTGGCTACTTTAATTCGGCCAGTTGTGAAGTATTCTCGTTGGTGGGTCAATCAACAAATTCATGGATTAAGACAGAGAAATTTGACCTTGACTTATGACCTAATGGGTGAAGCAGAAGAATGTTCTTCAAATGCAGAAGCATCTTAAAGTGCCATATTGATTGAAAGTGCTAAAAAGAAAGGAGAAGTAGGAAGCTCTTCAAGAACAAAAGGGAAGAAACAAAGGATAAAACCATCTCATTCTACCGCATCAGGGAACATAATTGATACATTGGCTATTGATGAGTCATTGGTGGATATGGAGATTCCTTCCCCAGTTCATGGAGGAAATGTAGAGTTAATCCATCAAGAAGATGAAGAGCCCCCGTCTCTTACAAGCACATAAATATTGGAGTCAGATAATGAAATGGATATTCTGGGCAATGAATTTTAGGAGGGAATGATTTTTCGCTTTTCGAGGAGGCTAGGTTATGGCATGTGAAGAGAATGATCAGGAAGTGGAAGGCATTGAACAACCCACTATTCCTGATTGGTTGAAGGAAAGATTGAAAGTAAAGACACAAGTAATAGAAATTCAAAAAGAAGATGATATGGCCGACTTCTTGGCTAGATTAGAACAGGTTGTTGTAAAGAAGGCAGCCAAAAGGTTTTCCACCATCCAGAGAGATGAAGCCGACTGTGGCACGGTGCAGATTTTTGTGCCAAAATTAGACAAGGCAAAAGAAGATTTTGCTCCTCATGAATATGCAATCACTACAATCAATTTGGGACCAACTACTAAGAGTTAGGAAGTTGAAGACTTGAATAATTTAGTCGCTTCCATGAATGCAAGACTGGACAAAGAAGTAGGAAAGAAAAGGGAATACAAAAGAGAAGTTGAGTGCTTGAGGGAATACATTCAACACTTGATTTAAGCTGCTCAATCAAGCCAATCCAAAAGTTCCTCCACTTTTAAATTCATCGGAGACAGTCAGATATTCTAAGGAAGAAGTAGTTACGGCCATAGAAACCAAAGAATGAATGGCAAATGAAAAAGAAGAAGCAACGACATTTGCGGACAAACTGAGACTTACATATGGGCAGACTTCCTTCCTGCTCTCCAGAATTGCAAGCATGGCGGAAGCATGGACTGATCTCAAGGACATTCAAGACAGGATTATCTCGTG
The DNA here is from genome assembly GCF_030272615.1 of Cryptomeria japonica. Classification (NCBI taxonomy): domain Eukaryota; kingdom Viridiplantae; phylum Streptophyta; class Pinopsida; order Cupressales; family Cupressaceae; genus Cryptomeria; species Cryptomeria japonica. Next base: position 473,422 of record NC_081405.1, read on the forward strand.
CCTTAGAGTATTGTAGGGCATGCATAAACAGGAATTGATTAACAAAGAGATAATTGTAGCAGGGGCCGCCTATGATTTTAATGCATGGCATTGGACATTAGTTGCACGCAGTGAAGTTTTGGAGAAGGTAAAGGCAGATAAAAGAGATTCAAGACAAGATCTTCCTTGTAGCTGCAGATGTGCTCGAGAAAGAAACAATTAGAGAAAGTGATATGCAGTTGGAAAGCCTAAAGCTTAGAATTTAGGAGATTTTCTTCCCCATCACAAGACTAGTCCTAAAACAGAGTTTGGCTAAGGCATCAAAATTCTTGTTTGTCTGAGATGCCTTCTAGAAACAGGAGCTGGAGTGGGAGATTGTTTTTGCCGCTTGCACATATGATTTGGATGGATGGGAATACAGGATCAACATGTTGCCACATGTCACCATGGAAGAGGTCAACTCAATTGTATCCAAATTCATTGAACAACTTGCTGCCTGAGAAGATAAGGATGCACCTCTTAGGAGATGGCTAACTACGCCACTTGTCTAGCATGCATTTGTTTCTAGTTTTATTTTTTAGAAACTCTATCTAGGGTTGTGGTGTCTTAATCTTGACTGTTGATCTTAGATTGATCTCGGCCATTCATTCATTTTTCAGAAATCTATATAAACTCTCATTCTCTCATTTCATTGTGGTGGAGAGATTTATGAAATTGTTGCTTAGAGCTACTTGAATAATAAAAGTTCATTTGCAAGTGTTTGCCTTGAAATCTTATTGATATTAAGTGGTTGCATGGCTGCGTATCTTTCTTCAACAATAGAATAGAATAGAATAGATTCGCTTAAAGTAATTTGCTTTGAAGTTGTTAGATGAATGAAGGATTGATAGTTTAGATTTGTGAAACTTTTGCTTATACTTTCTTTGGATGGATGATTTTCGTTCAATGTGTAAAGTTAGCCCGAGCTTTTGATGTGGATGCTTAACTTCTACTTTGAGTAATATTGTTCAATTGTTGGTATTATTCATAAGTATGAAAATCTTGAGCACAACCTTAGAAGATTGCACCCACTTTGCGTAGTTGTCCAAGAGTGGTGAAACAAAGTGTTGTTATTGGTTTCACCCAGTCTTTACTGTCTCTTGAGTTCATAGGAATAGCTTTCTTTTGAACCCTTATCCTTTTTATCCTTTTTTGAGGAAGTCCAAAATCTGAAAATCCAAAAAAAGAAAAAAAGAAAAAGCATTCATTTCCATATTTGTCTAAGTCCTAGCTTGTGAATGATATTAGTCGAGCGTAAGTCCCTCTTGTATTTCAGCATACATAACCAAGGAAGCTATCCAACATAAAGTCGCCCGTTTGGACATATAGACCTTGGAGTCGCCTTGTGGTCTTTCTCGCAATCTTGGCACAAGTGGTGATTTTCTTTAGGAGAGGATAGAGTATCCTTGGATATTTTATTTTAATGTTCGGTATATGATAAAACGTACACCAACACTACGTACCTACATACAAATGGACCCAGCAAAATTAGATTCTAAATTGGCAAATGACATCGAATTTGGAATCACTAGAGTAGTGAGAAGGTTTCTATCTAACATTTGAAATCTTCATAGAATTTCTATTGTGTACTTCCCTTGACTTAAGAAGACTTCTCTTGTACCTTGCTAAACTTCAAGACCCAAGAAATAATGCATAAGGTTGATACCTTTCATGTCAAATTTAGAAGCCAGTTTCCTCTTACACAATTTTATGAGTTTCTCATTACTTCTTGTAAGAATAAGCTCATCCACATACAAGACTAAAACAATAGATCAGATTTATCAAATTATTAATACAGATTAGGATTTGTAATAGTTTAAGTGAGACTCAAAATAAGTATTCATGAATCCTAGAGTACTAAGCAGTTTTTTAGCTTGTATGCATGCACATCCTACCCATGCATCTCAAACTTTGTGGGTTGATTTTTTATAAACCTCTTCATCTATGTTGCCATTAAAAAACACTATTTCTACATACAGTTGATATAAAAGCTAGCTAAAATAAGAAGCAAGAGATATTCATGCAACAGTAAACTGTAGCAATTGAAGCAAAAGTCTCATCATTCAACTCCATGTTTTTAAGAGAACCACATGCAATTAATTTGGGCTTGAATTCTGAAAAGGGGATATGACACGTCTAATCTTTTATTGAGCTAAACAATGCAAGTGTCTAGTCATAGGATGTACTTTCAGTCAAAAAAAAAAAAAATTTTCAACCTTGAGTTGAAAAGCATGTTAGCCTTTTGCCTAGGTGAATTTAAAAAGACATACTTTTAGTTTTATTTAGAATGAATATGAATATCAAGTGCATATTGTTCATAATAGGTTAGTTTTTGTTTGAGAGGGAGCTTTTTCTTCTAATTTGAAGAGCAGTTCTATTGTGCATCTTTACTTTATTGTGTTGCATTGAAAGGTGCTAATTAAAATGCTAATACTTTCTAGTAGATAATAATAATTTAATACATTTGTCGCTCTCACTGATGAGACTTTTAATTGTAGACAGTGATTGAAGTTTATATTTCAGTTAGGCATTCAATATTTTGATGAAGTAGAAATTTGAAACTTATATGTGAAAATAGACCTTGAAAATGAATAATTACTAGTCATAGAAGAATCTTGAGAAGATACAATCATGATTCAAAGACATGGGGTAGAAATCATGCTTAAACTTCAAATATTTGTGAAGGCACTTTGAAATTTCATTGACAAAAATTTGGAATAAATTAAAACTGCCAAAATTCAATTAAAGAGTCAAGTTTCTATTTACACATTCACTAATAAATAGAAATAATGCTTCTTATCAATTTTACCACCATATGCCCAATGATGCTACTTTTTGTTGTGCTCCTTTGGATAGCACCAAAGGCAGGATATTGTATTTCTATCTCACAAATCGGGTTCAAACATCAATACCCTCAGCTCAATAGCAAATCAAACTGATGAAGATGTGTATGATGATGATGGATTTTTTTTAGCATGGTAAGAAACCATATATGATGGGTTGGACAATAGCTCCAGGAGTTTGCCAGCAGATGACTATAACAGCTAAAATGTACTAGCTTTTATCGGCAATGGGACACAACTTAAGTCACCAATGGAAGAAATTATTTCCCTAATTACAGACATAATTTAACTTTAACATATGTACCTTATCTATAAGCAATACTTTTTATTCACTCCCTTCTGATGTGTTAATTTTTTAAAAGCAAAAATGTAATTAGGTAATTGTAAATTTGATGTTTTCAAAAGATGGGATGATTAAAACCTTGTCTTATACCTATGCTGCACTTCATTTCTCTGTGCCATGACCAGTGTGCACCCATTATATATGTATATTGAATTCAGATGATCTCAATTAATAGTGTTCTGATTTGCATTAGTTTTTTAATCCTGTCCATCCTTAGCCTGTATGTTGAATGTGCAGTTCGTCTTGTATTGGGGAGCATCGTTCTCGCATCTTTGCATCATTTCCGCATGCAGGTATATTTGAATTGTTTAACATGTTTAGGAAATGCCATTCACTTTATATGTGCAAATTATGAAAGGGCTTTGTTATAAGAATTGATATTTATTCTTAACTGTCAGGTTCTATGATGACCTTGGGATTGGATAATTAATTTTGTAGCAACCTAAAGGACCAATCCTATCCATGTTTTAAAGCTTCAAGAGGAAAGGATCCATTGAAATGAAAGTGAAGTTGGAACGTATGTTACCATGTTCAAACTTGGCAACAAACAGACTTGAAGGGTATCCTTAGTGTTGTGACCTTTTCACACATCATCCCACTGGAAATGGGGACCCCCTTTTTGCTTGCTTAGATTAGATGCTTTAGTTGTTTTAGGGTTTTGATTCAGCAATAATTTGATCTCTAAGGTATTTTTCTCTAGGGAGTTTGCAAGTTGAGCTAGTTCAGGTGGAAGGTCTCCAAGATTTTAAGGTTGATCAAGCATACAACATTGACAATTTTGTCAAGTAATGCAAGTATTGCCATTCACCTTGCTAGAATTGCTAGAATTCTGTCATGTCTCCAGGTTGACAGGAAGGGTCAGTTTTTGAAAGGATAAAGTCTTCCTCACAAGTTAAAGAATCAAGACCTCCTTTGTATGTTCAAATTTTTTTTAGCTCTAGAGAAAGCGAGATTCTAAGGCAATCAATTTGGACAATTTTTCTCCACCAATGTGCAAGAGAGGGCTGCGTGCTAGTTCCTTCAAACAAGGAAGTTGATCAACTTTAGAAGGCAAAAATGTTAAGTTTGAAGGATCAATCAACCGTCAAGGTAAAAGAAAATTTCGACTTCCAACATATTGCAAGGCCTGCACACCAACTTAAGTTAATAAGGAAGGCCTGCGCAACAATTTAGGTTGCTTAGAAAGTAAAAATTGCTTAAGAAAAATATCAACCCTCAATAATAAGGAAGGTCTGTGCAACAACTTAGGTTGATGAGAAAGTAAAAAATTGCTTAAGTAAAATTTAAAGCCTCAAAGACATGGAAGAGATGCAAATCAACCTAAGTAAATGAGGAAGCAAAAACGCCTAAGTGGAATTTTAACCTCCTAAAACAAGGAAGAAGGGTGAGGATCAACTTAAGTTAACAAGGAGGAGGTTGCACATCAACTTAGGTTAACAAGGAAGAGGGGTGTGGATCAACTTAAGTTTATGTGGAAGGTAGGAAAGGTCAACTTACACAAACGTGGAAGGTGAAATTCCCCCTCATTTACTTCAAGAGATACAAGATAGTGTTTGGAAAATTAATGTTTACAATATATTTTAGGTGTTAGTATTTACTATTGTAATAGTGATGTTGTTAATAAACAACTCACTAATATAGGTTTGGATGGTTAGTCGTATATATTGTTGAAATAACAATATATCACAATCGTTAGTGGTTAATGTGTTATACCCTTGAATGGTATTCCGGGATATTTGTTATAACACCTCCCTATTAAATAGGAGGTTGTTTGGCTATGTAAGTGGCTATATATTAGCTATGTATTGAGTGTTGAAATGAGAAGCACGTATTAATTTATTTTGGATTTAGAGCTTCTTAATCTCTGTCCATATTTCCTATATGGTATCAGAGCCAAGTTATTCTCTGGACCTATTATTTAGTAACTAGATAACTACGAGAGAGTATTGGCATTCTGAAAGCCTTGGATCTCATAGCAAAATGAGTAAGTGATAGAGTGTTGCTGGAGGAGATTTGCATTCGTGAATATCATGAGATTTATTTCTTCTTTTGTAGTTGAAATTGCTATTATCTAGGCACAGATCAATACTCAAAAGCACACTTTGAGTGGAGTCAATGTAGAATCAGTAGCAGAGGTCTTTCTCTTCGTGTTCAGGGGAGTGAAGCTCCAGTTTTCACAATCATCTGATTGCTGGCATGACCTGCACCCTCATTACTCACGGGCTGATCAATATCCGTCTCTATTGTTCGTCACAGGTCTGTCATGAAGAATTACAGAGATGATATATTTTGTGCGATTTTGTGAGCGATAAGGTTTTTGCCAACATTATTGTTTGGTTCTTTTTTGATCGGTTTTTTCCTACATAGTGGTCACACTTTGATCACTCTTGTTGGCTTCATCGAATCTGGTTGGGGGCTCTGTTATTATGAGCACACTTTCAATGGCATGTGGCTAGCCATTGCCCATCAGGCCTATCATATTTTGCGAAGGCAATATCTTTGGCAGCGTGTAAGAACCCTTACTAACTTTGCCCTTAAATCATTGATTTCTACCCTTGGGAATTTTGTCAAACACTTGTCTTGCAAAGTCTGTACTTGCTGTTATGAGTTTTCTGTTTGTATTGTTTGGGTCTTGTACACTGCAATTAATGTTTTGAATGCCTCTAACCATGAAAGATTGACTAACAAAGTCATAGAAATGATATGCCAATTGATTTTGATTTTTAACATGCATATAAGTAACTAAAAATAACAACTACAACTGCTTGACAAATCATCAAACACTTGGCATGCAAACTAGAAATTATGTGGCAGCAGCATAATGAAGTTTTTATTAGTTATTCTCACACCAAATAGTTACAAAGGTATAACATGTAATTTCCAAAACTTATGACAGCAAAATTAGAGAACCTGATATGTAAAATGCTTGCTGCAAATGATGGTCTCCACTCTTCAATGGACTGCCAATTAAACGCGTTCCTGCTGTAGCTACGAATAATTTGCCAATTAAATGCCTGATTTCTTAGTACTGTAGCATGTCACTATTCATGCCACTGTAGCGTTTCACTATTCACGGATTACTGTAGCGCGAGTACTGTAGCGTCTACTGTAGCGCGGGTACTGTAGCAGCAATTGTATCTTGAAATGATTGCTTCAATTCTGATTTTTAATGGCTGCCAAATGAAACTGTAGGTCTGCAATTGATAGATATTCGAAAATCTGCATACCCTAGATGTCTTCCCTTCTTTTTAAAGCCCAAATAGAACTCCAGAATGAAGCTCTCCTGAAATGCCAAATTCAGTGGATATTTCACCACCTCAAATGGTTGCAACACTGAAGAATTGTCGCTCTCCAATGGCTGACGGAATCAGAAACCCTTGGCTTCTTCTCCCAAGTTCATAACAAACAAATATCAATTCTCTGGATGGATCCCATAAAATGAGCTCTTAAGTCCCTTTTTATTCTTTCTTATGAGAGCTCGAACACTTTCTTGGCCAATGTGGGATTAAAGACATATTCACACATTATAATATTAAAGTGACTTTATTATTATAAAGTTACTTTATAACTTTATAATAACATTAAAATATTTAAATAAATCACTTAAGTCACTTTTAATTAAATTAATTAAATATAAAGTCACCTTTTTTTATTTTATTTTATTTAATGACTTAATAAGAAATTAATTTAATCAATTTCTCCTTATTTCTCCACTTAGCCTTCGGAGAATGTAAAGGCTAAGAACTCCACTGAGATGCTAAAAAGGTGGGGACATTACACAGCGTGGTGGGAGGTTTAGTAGACCAGTGAATCCTTTATTTGTAGAGGCTCAATTTACCTGTGCTTAGCGAGCAAATGGAAAATAACGAATGTGGCTTTGTAATTGACCAGCACCTTCGACTCTATTCGTCCATCCTCTCTTCTCTCAGCAAACATCATCGCATTCTGCAGTTGCTTTGACCGACAGACTCTTTTGATGTGGCGATTTTGTTATTAAAATTGGGCTTCTTCATTTGTTAGCTCATGCTGCAGATTCTTTACTATAGGTAGATCCATTTTTTGTTCGGCGTACCCTTTATTTGGCTTCCTTTGTAATTTGGATATTTTGTGTCATAAAGGTCAAGTTGTTTCAATTTTAGAATATAGTCATCTTAATGAATAATTGTAATCTTATTAATAGTGTGTCTATCAAGAACAAAAATGATATAATTGTAATTGGATGCATCGTCGTTGGTACACGACATCCATCTAGAGGGGGGGCGTTGTAAAATTGACCTTAAAAAAATTTGCTAAGTAAGAAGCAAATCTATTGGACGTTGGGGGTTAATCAGCGACCTCTCGTCAGTCACCAACGATGGGGCTGCACATCAGACATGGTGACATTTTTTCAATTGTGTATTTGCTACCAGTTGCAAATGATGTGATGTGTGCTTCAGATTTTTGGCTTTCTACTTTACGTAGCGTGTGGGATGCTGGAAGGGCAATTGTATAGAAAAGAAGCTAACATCTGTGTTCCTCTGACTATGGAGATCCTCTGACTGCCATACTTCGTCAGAAGATGATTGACTAGTGAATATGTTCACTGGCAATTATGATCATGTGCAGCAAGATCCAGAGAGCAAGATCTAGACATTGGTATGCAGTTTTATGTGATTTGCTTTCTTTTCAGTGCTCCTGTGTGGTTTGAATAAGTGGAAATTTCACATTGGGGGGGGACATAACATAAATGCTCCATTTCAATTTCGAGCTAAATCGGCTAAAGTCAAGGGCAACTTCCAGTGGCAGTGACAGTTTCCTATGTTGTTCGAGATCAGATGGCAGCGGTCGACAGCAGTGACTGCAATTGAGAACATTTGGTTCTCATAGATGTAATGTGAAATCATTCCCGGTTTTGTTTTGTGTGAGTTGCATTTCCTATATTTTCCCCCGACGTTGGAGAAATATAAGCACTTGTGTAAGTCAGTTCATGGATCTTGAAAGGGTTTGTGGGAGGAATGTTAGGAAAATTAATGTTTACATTTTTTTTTTGGTGTTAGTATTTACTATTGTAATAGTGATGTTGTTAATAAACAACTCACTAATATAGGTTTGGATTGTTAGTCGTATATATTGTTGAAATAACAATATATCACAATCGTTAGTGGTTAATGTGTTATACCTGTGAATGGTATTCTGGGATATTTGTTATAACACCTCCCTATTAAATAGGAGGTTGTTTGGCTATGTAAGTGGCTATATATTAGCCATGTATTGAGTGTTGAAATGAGAAGCATGTATTAATTTATTTTGGATTTAGAGCTTCTTAATCTCGGTCCATATTTCCTATAGATAGACGTTGGGAGAGATGAGATTTAAATTTAACCTCCTTGCAACTCAAAGAAGAATGACATGAAGCGAACTCAGCCTCACAAGCAATAAAGGCGAATTTTAAGAAGATACAATTCATGAATGTTTTAGATGAAGTCGGCTGGAAAGTGAAAGACATTAAGGCAAAACAAATTTAGCAAGCAAGGGAAGAGATGTTTAACCAAACATAAGTTGCTTGGGCAAATCCAAATACAAAGCGATTTGAATTACAAAAAATTAAAAAACATCTTATCAGGTTGGCTTATATGCTAAATGAAAGGGTGTGATTCCTTTGGAGAATTCAAAAGAGCAATAAAAAAAACATTTTATTTGCTAAGTTGGCCTCCCTAAGAAGGTGGAAGGGTGCGACTTTCTATTCAAAGCTTATATAGGAGGAGAGGGAAGCCTTTTTCATTGGAGTAAATTTAAATCGAATTATCTCTGCCTTTCTAAACTCGCACAGAAGCAGAGTTGTCTTAAGATCACTTCAAGAGCTCTATCAAATTTGCCTAAGGAGAAAAGAGGAATCCACCAGCCTCCATCAAACAAGCATGTTTCGAATCTTCATCAAAGAAAGACTTGCAAAATCATTCTAAGGATAAAAATTCAGAAAATTAATTCCAAAAGGAGTATTTCGAAATTGCCTTAAGAAGATACAGCTGGAGTGAAGATTTTCAAACATCAAGGAGCAAATATTTTGTGTGGAAGAAGAATCTAAGGGGCTGGTCGATGACCAAAGCCCAAATCATTTTTATCAATTCTGATTTCTGGGTGGTGACTAACTTCATTCATCCTTGACTCAAAGATAAAATCACAAAACTTGATCAATCACACAAGAAATTTTGAGAGAAGGATATATCTCAGATTTCTGAGTAATAATCGGACTTCTTTAGAGTCACAAGAATCTGGTTTTGTAATGTAATTTGAATGAACTGTCATGTTATTTTCCAGAATTTAACATAGATGATTCCAAATTTTGATTTTGCAAATCTGAAAGCATTTGTATTCACAAGAAAAAATCAGAATTTTGAAATATTTTTTGAATTAAGTTTTAAAATATCCTTCAAATATTCTAACTTCCAGCTGCGTACAGGAACATGTCAGGAGAAGGTACAAGGAAAGATCAGATGAAGACAGCGCTCAAAGGCTTCTATCCGGAATCTCAAATAACATCAAGGTGGAAGAAAGTTGGGGACACCAACTTGGAGCAACTCGACTTGACCAAGTTCAAGAGGAGGATGTTCAGCACACGGGATCAAATGCCTTGGTGACCAACATGATTAAGAACAGAATTTATCAAGCCGCTGGCTTCCCACCAGCAGTCCAATGCAATTAATTAATGGTGGAGTGTGCAAGACACTACAATCCTCAAGGAAGGTCAATAGTGGCGCCCAATGGAATGACTTCAGCACATCTTTCTGAAGAAGCAATTAGGGAGACATTTGGAATTCCTCGCTATGATGTGATGGTAAACATGACTAAGCAAGAATCAGAAGCTTTTTTTGAGAAGGCATCCTGAAGGTGTATGAATCTTATTACTTTGGATTGGGTAAGTGGACCAAAGAGACCACAATCCAAACTACCAAAGAGGCTTGTATACTCTGATTTTAAGGAAGAATATGGTGACATGGTTTTCATGCTGAATAGAATCATGGGATGTCCACAAGGAGCGATGTTCAAGACATGGATGTTTTGTTTTGTAGAGGAAGTCTCTCTAGGCTTAAAAATGATAAATTGGGCCAAGTTGATCAGCGACAACTTGGACATTGAGTTGAGAGAATTGGAAAGAACAAGAACATTTTACTTGAGTTCTTATGTGGTGTATGCATTGGCAAGGCACCTAAGATATAAAGGATTGATATACAAGGGTGAGGTAGGTATTAAGAAGGGACAACTCAAGGTTTATGATTGTTACCCTTAGCTGCATGTAAAGACCCCCGTCCTTCCTTCTATATACATTAGTTTGTATGGGTTGTCATTTTGACAAACACTTGGCAAATAATGTCACAAGTCTGATTTTTCTGAATTTGCAATGGGCTGCCTTGTTTGATACAGTCTTTTCACAAACAGTTTTTGAGGAATTTTGTCAATCAGTTGTCACGTACACATTCAGTGTACTGATTCTTTCTTATGGTAAGGGTTTGCTGCTGTGTTTTTACCTGGTGCTATTTTCTTTGAGTTTCAACCACAAAGTTGCCAACATTCATGAACAATACAAAACATACTTTTTACTTGCATTTGCACCAAAATGAAAATTTCATTGTACAAGTAATTCTGAGTTTTTTAGATTTGCACATTATATATTCAAGATACACATGATGATAACAGCACTCAATGATAAATATTTATATTCAAGAAAAGCAGAAATTTAATCCAATGAACCTGGAATATCTCCTGTGTAATGTATAATCTGCAGGGACAGCTTACTGCAGTCTTCTCCATCGAACTAATACCAAGGCTCACCCTTCATTTATAGACTCCAGCACTAAGAGAAACCAAGCACAGTGAATTTAGAACTTCGCCCAGCTCACAATGGTCAAGAACCACGCTCAGTACACAACATCTTCACTTCCAGGCAACTAGCAGCAGTAATGTTCCACACCCAACACTCAAACTTCACGCCCAGCTCATACATTGATGCTCAGAAATTAAGTTTAGCAAGCAGCAGGGCCAAACAGCATATGTAAGGTTAATTTGACTTGCTTTCTTGGAGGTCCAGCCACCACTCCAATTTTAATCTGCCACATCTGCAGGCCTAACAAATTGGGACTCCAATGAATGGGAAAAGAGTCCCTTCTGTTCCATTGGTGCTACTGAATTACTATTTCCAGCGCTGAGAGTGAGGGTCACTTTGCAAAATCTGAGACTGCGTTTCATCCCTGTAGCTACTATGTTGATGACTATGACAGCTGTGCGTTTCTAGGAATTAAATTAACCTCCCTTCTCAGTCACAAATTCAACCTACAACCTCCACACTTAATACAGAAACTGGATAAATACCTGTTCAAGTGCTGCGACTAGCATCCTACTAAGCTACTTCGAACAATCTGTAATGTCACATGCAGTGCCAATTTGTTTTAAAATATTTCTCAGACCTGGTCTTTCACAGGCGTAAGAAATGTAACCCAAGAGGGATTTCGTCCACGAGCCAGAAAAACTCTAGATTTCTCCAGAAATCCAAACTCCAAGAAAATACATAATTTTCAAGATGTCCCAATCTGCATTTAATGCTTTCATTTATAACTCTCATTGGGCTCATTTCCCAAGACACCGTGAATGTGGGATAAATAACTTCTTTTAAAAATATCACTTCTCTTAAGTGAATAAAGTGCACCTTTTAAAATAAAGTGACTTTATAACTAAATGTACTTTAATTTAATAGTCACTTTATTAATTTAAACTCCCTTTTTCCTTTGAAAATGACCCTTTCAATAATATAATAATATTTTGACATTGAAGGTCACTGTTTTATGCGCCCAAGATTTAAAACATTTCGCCCCGGTTCCAACGAGCTATAACACTAAGGTTGGAATTAAATATTTTAATTAAATTTAAGCAACCTTAGTAAAATAATTAAAATAACTCATTAATGCACCAAATTTGTGAAACCTTGTCAGAATACATCGGAATCAAATTCTGATTGCATCGGAGTGATCTTGATGATGAATAATAGCAAACGAGGCCAATTGGGTAGCTTACTAAAAACGGATGGCTTCTCCAAGATTCTTGGAGACCAATCCAGAGGCCAAAAATCACTTCGGAAAGTGGTGTATAACTCCAATAAACCAACTAAGCTCATCGGAAACATCAGATTACTCATCTGAACAAGCTAACGTGAACCCAAAGTGTCAGCTACTAAAGCTTGCTAGAGAACTTGAAAAATTGGGGACATTACACTACAATTGCATGAGAAGCAACACTTTAGGATAGTCAACAATGCATTCACAATGCATCTTACCCGGTTATTGCAAGGAGGAATACATAGAAGATTATCAAAAGGGGCTATGACGTTGGTCGAAAATTTTGGTTCATGGTTTATCCACCTTGGCGCACTGGTCCTAACTCAACTTATCGAGCTAACAGGCCTTTGACACCTTTCTCGACAACGATGCCAAAATGATAGGCCAACACTGGGGTAAAGAAATAAGAGTCTATCTGTCAATCTAGGACGTAAACTTGCAAAAGGTATCGGGGCTGTATGCCACAAAGGGGTGAAAGTCGTGAGATGAGTGGTTATGAATGCAACTATGAAAATAAACCCACAACAAAGAAAAATAACTCCAGCGATAGGAACTGTCGCTTCCTGATGTTAGGAACATCAACAACTTATTATCATTACAAAATTCAAATAAACCACAAACCACACATGCAAATGATACAAAAACAACATTTAATCAAAGAACGGAAATAAACACACTACTAAACGGAAATAAACACACTGCTAAACTACAAAGTAACCAGACGTCCCTAGAAGTGGGCCCTGCCTCCTTAGTCCGCTGGATGATAAAGCAAAACAACTTTCTTACACTACTGCTTCTATCATGAACAACACTATTTTATTTATCTGAAATAATACAACATTCTGATACATAGATCTGCTTACAATAATATGTGTATGATCCCTTGCCTTTGTTACAGTAGACCATATATATAGAGTTTGGGTGTTTAACAAACAATAACAAAGCAATGTAAAATGGTTTAGTTTGTTTTGTCACATGGCCATCAAACCACGAGGCAATGGTTCACATAAAACCTTTCTAGCTGGCTACAAATAATAGCAATTAAAAATGGAAGATTTTGATTTCCACGAACTGCAAATAAGAACATCTCTATCACTAAGTAAATCCGCTAGCAAATGAAATGAAGGTGACGGGAAGATAATAGATCCAAGAACATGGAACCTTGACTGCTGCCCACAAGATGTTTTGTTGTAACAACAGACAAAAATAGGAAACAAGAAGTTGGCGAGTTTGTCCTCCACGTGGTTTGGCTTCCCTCTATGATTTAGCTGAGTTGTTAAAAAGAAGAAAGCATTGGAAGCATTCATACAATAACTGAAGATCTGGCAGCTTGAACTAATAATGACGTGAGTAGAGTCCATTTGCAGAGCAACAAAATTGAGAGAAAACGTGGCCAATAATAACAAAATTGGCACATGCAATTAATAGCATAGCAAAAACTCTACAAATAGAAGATAATAATCCACATAGTCATCATGAGAAGTTTTAACCATTGCCATCGTGGTAGCTGACACTATCTGTTGAAAAGATGATAGAAAGAACTTATTGATTAAAAAGTAATACACAACAATTCCTGACCAGAAAGTGACAAGAAGGTTCTATATGACAGGAAATCTGCATGTTGCAAAACATATTTCCAAGGCTTAGAATAACAATACCTATTAGTAAAGACAATCAATAATCAATTCCAATATTTTACCTCAAAACAAAATTTAATATCACTTATTAATATTTAATCATATGCAACGTAAATGGTGAATGATATGAAAATGGAATATAAAAATGGATATGAACGTGCATGAAATAGGCTAGAATATGGCATAAAATGGAACATAATTTGCTCTCATCACCAGGCTCTCGGCTGTCCTAAAATGTAATTTTTGAGATACCCTTCCACCCATTTTTTGACTATCTTTGTTTGCACATCTATATATAGGTGGTAGCTAGTATTGGGAGTGAGCTTAATCCCACTCAATTTGAAGAGTTCCTACCAAAAAAGACTCAAGAACTTGCTGTTCTTGTCACTAACTATGCTCCTAGGCATCCTATGTAGTCTGAATATCTCTTTGAAGAATAAACCAACTACTTGTGCTGTTGTGTATGTTGTTGAGATGGTAAAGAAACGTGCAAATTTTGTAAGTCGGTCTACTAGAACATAAATGCAATTCTTACCCTGTACCTTCGATAGTCTAGTAATAAAGTTCATTGAGATGCACTCCCATTTCTAATTAGGAATTGACAGGGGTTGCAATAAACTAGTGGGTAGTGTTGATGTGTTTTTATGCACTTCATACACAGAATAAAATACCAAGGTAGCTTATCCTCTCTTGAACAAAATCCTCTTGAATGCTAAGCTATGTGATCATACGAGGTGACTCCAAGGTTTCTATTGTCAAGTCTTGATGTGTGGATAACTCAATGTTTTGATGTAATATTGCTGGAATCACAAGGGGGATTTACGTTTGTACTTGAAATCTTGCGTAAATATGGCTGGAACGTAGAAATTCACTTGATTTGAAAAAAGACAAAAGAAACTGAGGGTTAAGAAAGCTAATCTAATCCTAAGAATGTAAGAGACTATGAATGACTTAGCAAAACTCTACTAGCCTTTCTTTGCCATGCAAAGAACAACTCCACAAAGCTAGTGTGATTTTCTAAGGTAATCTTATGATGTGCAAATCACCACCAACATAGACACCATCAATGTGATGCATATCAATGGGTGAGTAGCAATCGAAGTTGAGCTTATATAAAGAGTTTAGTTGACCATGCACAGTATTTGGCAATCAGCAAAATTTAAGTAGTATGAACATGCAAATTTCACCATTAATCATCCACAATAACTTCCATCCATCTAATCAACATAAAACAAATGAGAAGTAGAGACCTTACAAATTGTTGAATCAACACATGAGATTCACCATATCTTCAATGAAAATAATATTTTTCTTGCAACAAAGTCTTGGCAACAATTTCCTTTTCTCCTACTCTACTCTATTTCTAACTACCTTCTAATGTCTTTTCTCTACTCACTAACAACCTTTATATAGAGGCCTCTTTACAATGAATGTCTTAGATTGATTCTCAAATCAATGGTTGAGATCTTACAACAAAGCCCTAATTAGGGTTTTCTACAACAAACTTCTTTTTGGCCAATGAAATAATTACAATGAATTGGACACACATCCATCTTGATTTCTAACCAATGAGAGTTGAGGTTAGGTACATAAAACAATATTTGATAAATTGCCATGTGTCACTTGCTCCACGTTTAGATGAATCAGGTTCAATGCACCTGGACGTGCTGACTTGTCACAACTTGAATGGTTTGAAAGTGAATAGAATGCCACCTTAGCTTGCTTGTACTAGCAATAATTCTTGGATTTTTGGAGGAAATTCAAGATTGTCCTATGTTCCCTCCTTGCATTGTTAAACTTGAAGTCTTTATGTTGCTGAATCTTGATGCATCATAAGGGGTTTTTAAAATATTAATAAAATAAAGTGTTTTGCCTCCAATTTGGATGTGAGAGTTAAGGGCAAAAGTGGACTTCCTATTTGAGGTTAATTGAAGCTTAGATGAGATCATTCAGGTTATTGATCTTTTGGAGCTTTGGCTGCAGCTTCTCTGGAAATCAAGATGTCATTATTAGAACAAACTTCCTCAACTGCTCCTTGAACACCCTATTTGTGCAACTTTGGAAAGTGGCTAGGGCATTTGTTAACCTAGAGGGCATCACTAGAAACTCAAAATACCCAAAATGACACTTGAAGGCGGTTTTCTCTATATCCTCCTGTCTCATCCGAATTTGGTTGTATCCCGATCTCAAATTTATCTTTGACAAATATCGAGCTCTATGCAGCTTATTTATCAACTCATCTATCGTCGGGATTGGGTACCTATTCTTGATTGTTTTCTTGTTCAAAAGCTTTTAAACAATACACATCTGCATTGTACCATCCTTCTTCTTAACTAGGACTATTGGTGATGCAAAGGGACTCTTGCTGGGTCTTATATGTCCCATCTCAAACAACTCCTTAATTGCCTTCTCAATCTTGTCTTTGTGCCTCTTAGTATGTCGATAAGGAGTTGTAATCACAAGTTTGGCTTCTTCTTCTAGCTCAATGACATGGTCCATACCCCTGTCAGATGGAACTCCAGGGGGAATACTCCCAAACACCTTTCTATGCTTGGATGGCACTAATTGAATATCTAGGTGGTAATTGTCCTTTTGCTGGTCTTGAATGTCTGGAACCTTGGGCATAATAAGACACTTTGTTGCTCACTCAATTTGATCTTATCTAATCAATCTCTCCATCCTTTTGAGTAATACTACCCTGAATCCTCCACTGGAAAGTCCTTTGAGTACCATCTTTCTCCCTTGATATTCAAATTTCATTTCCATCTTTTGGAAGTTGAAAGAGAACTACACAAGTGATGTCATCCGAACCATGCCAAGTATGACATCATTGTCCCCCATATCTACCACATAAAACTCATCTTGTAGTTGATAGTCTCCCTACGCCATAGTTAGATTTGAAATTTTGCGAGTACAAGGGATTTTATACTCATCTACTACCATCACCTTAAACCCATCACACTCCTATTTCTAGCCACTACCCTTTCATCAACAAAATTATGTGTTACTCTTGGGTCAATGAAAGAAGCTACTCGCTGCCCCTGTATAACACTCTTCACCTTGAAAGTAATCACTTTTTGTGCACTGGAGAGCTGGGAAAGGGTCCTATCTTCGTTGGGCTCCTCTTATGGAGTGTTTTCCTCTTCACCACTCTCTAAATCAGATGGCTGATCTGGTTTTCCTGTTGCTGATTCATCAGTAGAAAAATATTCTAATTGTTTTACTTTGGGTTTTAGGTATATGCTGCTCCTGTTGTTCTTTTTAGATAAAAAATACTAGGTTCTTTTTTGGTGTGATCTTTCAGACTAGATAGAAGGTGTAGAAGGGGTTTGTTATTTTTTTTTGTTTTTTGATGGATCAGCTGGAAGCTATAATAAATAGCTGCAAATACTAAATTTGAAAATAACACTAACATATGCAATTTAGGAGCTGAATATTCCAGATTTAGATGCTGATCAAAATATTGAATTTTTCTACAATATAACAGAAACCCAGTTCATCAAAAACCCTTACATATCAAAGCCAAACATACCCAGAATAGAATGGGAACCACTGCTGTAATTAAATCAGACCTGCAAATCCTTAGATTTGGTTGCCACACCTTCAATCCTGAGAGCCAAATGCTAGTGGAATGGTGGAATGATGCTTGCAGCCCTAACCGCCCAATTTGGTCCTATCAGACCCTTTAAAACCTGTGAATTCAGCTTCTACAAATTTGTAACAGCCCTATTAATGAATGAATCTTTTGTTCTATTGAATCCACCTGTTGCCTATAGGAAAATAAACTCAGATTTCCTTGACTATATCTCTTAACAGCATAGAAGACATCATCAGCGAGGAGATTTGTCCTTACTAACCCAAAAGATAGCCTCCAGAGAAGCTACAGCCAAAGCTCCAAAACATCAATAACTTGAATGATCTCATCTAAGCTTCAGTTGACCTTAAATATGAAAAATAAATTGAATGAATGATTCAATAATCGGATGATTACATTGAACGATATACACATGTATATATAGAGGTTACAAGACGATGTTCTATAATTAGAACATAACGTTAAAGTAAAAGATTAAAGAGCTAAATGCTAAATTAAGCGTGAAAGATAAATTAAGCTTAAAAGCTAAATAAAGCTTAAAAGCTAATTAACTAAAAAGCTAAATACATAAAAAAAGTAAATGACCATTAACCAAGGAACTAAAAATAGGTGACTAACATAGAATTAAATATTTTAATACCCTCCCTTAATGGTCATGCTAGCTATCACACCAAGCTGCCCTCTAAATTTGAGAAACTTTGCCGGGCTCAAGGACTTGGTGAGGATATCTGCAGTCTGATCTTCTGTAGGAATGTACTGCAGTATCACTGATCCATCTTCAACATGTTGGCGGATGAAATGACAATGAAGCTCCACATGCTTTGTCCGCTCATGGAAGACTGAATTTTTGGCTAATTTTAGAACCCCTTGATTATCACAAAACAAGGGAGTAGGTCCTGGTTGAGACATTTGCATGTCTGCAAACATCCTACATAGCCAAATTGCCTCACATGCTGCCTTAACAGTTTCCCGATACTCTGCTTCGGTCGAGGAAAGAGCTATTGCTTGTTGCTTCTTGCTGGTCCATGTGACTGCACCTGTACCCAAGCTGAAAACATACCCAGAAGTTGACTTTCTGTCATCAACACAACCTGCCCAATCTGAGTTTGTGAAACCAACTAGCCTAGGATCTTTGCTTCTGTTGTACAAAATGCCAAAATCGGATGAAATGACAATGAAGCTCCACATGCTTTGTCCGCTCATGGAAGACTGGATTTTTGGCTAATTTTAGAACCCCTTGATTATCACAAAACAAGGGAGTAGGTCCTGGTTGAGACATTTGCATGTCTGCAAGCGTCCTACATAGCCAAATTGCCTCACATGCTTCCTTAACAGTTCCCCGACACTCTGCTTCGGTCGAGGAAAGAGCTATTGCTTGTTGCTTGTTGCTGGTCCATGTGACTGCACCTGTACCCAAGCTGAAAACATACCCAGAAGTTGACTTTCTGTCATCAACACAACCTGCCCAATCTGAGTCTGTGAAACCAACCAGCCTAGGATCTTTGCTTTTGTTGTACAAAATGCCAAAATCAGGAGTGCACTTCACATATCTAAGCACACACTTCACTGCAACCCAATGTTCAACTTTTGGGGCTGACATGAAGCGAGAAATATAGCTCACAGCATAACTGATGTTAGGTCTAGTGGCAGTGAGATAGATGAGGCTGCCCACTAGTTGCTTGAATGAAGACTCATCCACTACAGGTGAATCTGATTTGACTTATAATTTGAGCCCTATCTCCATAGGTGTAGATGCAAGTTTACAATCTTGCATTCAAAACTTATCTAGTAGGCTCTTGGCATACTTTGATTGAGAAATGAATATGTGGCTATCAGTCTACCAAACCTCTACACCAAGACAATAATGGAGAAGTCCCAAATCTGTCATATCAAAATGCTGACACAAATTTTGTTTGATCTGCATGATTAGATGTGCTGCATTGCCAGTAATGATGAGATCATCAACATAGACTATTAGGAATAGAATATCATCACTAGTATGTTTGACATACAAATTGGATCTGAAGGACTCCTCCTAAAGCCTTGATCAATCAAGTACTTATCAATTTTGATTTACCATGCACGAGGAGCTTGTTTGAGGCCATAGAGTGCTTTCACTAGTCTACATACCTGGTATTCCTTACTGGCAACCTTGAAACCTGGAGGCTGCGTCATGTAGACTTCTTCCTGCAAATCACCATTGAGAAAGGCACTCTTGACATCCATTTGATGGACTTTCCATCCAAATTGAGCTGAGAGAGTGAGGACAAGCCTAATGGTACTCATCTTGGCTATGGGAGCAAATGTCTCCTCATGGTCGATGCCCTCCTTCTGTGAAAACCCTTTTGCCACCAACCGAGCCTTGTACTTATCAAGGCTCCCATCATCTTTATACTTGACTTTAAACACCCATTTGCAACCAATGGGCTTCTTTCCTAGAGGAAGATCGGACAATACCCAAGTGTTGTTTTTCAGAAGACTATGTTGCTCCGCTGCCATAGCCTTTTCCCATTCAGGTACACCTTTAGCCTCTGTGTATGTTTGAGGCTCATAAATACTATGAATGTTGGCCATAAGAGCAAAATTAATTGTGTGTTGCTTGCTCTTACCTCTAATTGATCTACCCTCAATGAGCTCATCATCATGAAGATCACCAATGGTCTTGGCCCACCACTTAGGTCGGAGAATAGAAGTACCAACATCTGCTGCAGGATGAAGAGTGCCTGGAATATCTGGAGCAAGCTCTTCTGGATGTGGATTGAGAAGATCCTGAGGAAAGTCAGGGGGTCCAATGTCATGCCTAAGAGACCCCACAACTTCAGAGTCAACTGAATCCCTCCCATCAGGTGGAGCTAAGGGAAGACGTGTTGACGTGTCTGGAATCGCATTGCTGCAAACTCCATACGGCCAACACAGAATAGAATAGCCAACTGATTATCCTACTCTCTCTTGAGATAAGGAAGTCTCTAATGCTGTTTTCTGGGTTTGATCAAAGGAGACAACCTCAAGGTTTCTTTTGTCAGGTCTTGATTGCGGGATCTCTCAGTGGCTTGATGTGTTTTTGCTGGAAACACAAGGGGACTTATGATTTGCAACAAGCTAGTCTGTTGTGATTCTCGAATTACGCAATAAAGAGCAAAAGGAAAGGGTTAGGAGATCTAAAACTAACAACACGCGTATGCGGGTAGACGGATTCCACATAACCAATTCCTGCTTGGCCAGAATGGCTCACAACCTTGCAGGAACGGTGCAATCTTCAAAGGGACTTGGAAGATTTTTAGACTGGAGATGCACGGCTAAGCACCCAATTCTGGCGCAGCTTAGACAGACATATGCAATTGAACTAAGCACAATTAAAGGCTCAGGTTAACCACACAAAAGGATACACAATCAGTATATCCTTAGTGGTATGAGCCTGAATCTATCAAATACCTGCACACCCAAAACAGAAAGATCTATCTAAAATACTGAAAGAAACCATGCAAACAGGATGAAAACAAGACAATAAACACCAAATCAATGTTTATATATTAATCTCATCTGCCTATTACAACAATTTCTGCAGCATCTCTATGCTACTGCTAAGATCTAACCTATTCTAACCTCTAAGATCTAACTACAAAATTCTAACCAATTGTCTGACAAAAATCTCCAACTATCTATTTATCTAACTATCTAACAATCTCTAACCCTTTACAAAAGAAAGGCCTCTGCCTTTTATAGATTTTACAATTTTGAATCAAAGGTTAGGATGGACTGCATCCAAGGGGCCTGATCTGCCTTCCAGAAGTTGGTAGCCTTAACCCATGCCGAATTAATTCTCAGTTATCCAACCAGCAACTATCTCAACTACCAACCACTTTTGGCTTTAATTCAGGTCTATCCAATCTTCTTGGTGGTTAGGAATAGTTATCCACAAAAATATCTTGCACGGGACCCATAGGCAGTTTACAATAAAGCAATTTCAGCTTTTTAGGAATTGAATTCCTTGAATTAAATCCAGCTGTGCACTTTCTTGATAATGCATAAACTTGTAGCATTCAGAGTGTTCTTTGGTATTTGGTCCCGGTGGTGGACTTCATCTTTGTTCAGCGGCACGGTTCCCAATGTTTGGTTGCTCTCGCGCTCCTGCAGCACGTTCTTTTTCCAGTCTTCAGCGCCTGGCCTTGAATTGCGATCCTTCCTCGATTTGCGTTTCAGGTTTTTTCTCTTGGTTCTCCAATGACGTCCTGCGATCAATCAACCAGTTTCTTTTCATTAAATTAATTTGAAAAATTAAATAATTTAATTTAACAAACATTAAATTTAATTACAACGTCTGACTTGAGAAGCTCTTTGTGAGATGTATCTTGAAAATGCTTCTCTTTCTCTTCGAATGTGAAATCTGATCCTTGGGCGTTTTACTTCTGCGTGATTTTACCTTTGGAGTGTTGGACGTTTTGAAATCTTCTTATGGCGTTTGAATGGTTTCTTATAGCACGATTCTGGAGGTTTGAAGAACTTTTGCAAATTTTAAAACTCTAACTCTCATGCTTTTTCTGGTTTTCGGAGCCTGGGAAGGGTTTATCAACTTCGAATTTCCTATATTGCTTCTTCGCGTTGCAGTTTTTGAAGTTTATGGCGAATTTTGGAGCATTGGCGCTATTCTGCAAATTTGGAAGTGTTTCAGATGTTTTGCATGTTTGGAATTTTGCATTTTTAGGCCAAATTCGGACCTAAAAGCACGTTTCGCAACTTTTCCAAAAACTTCGGACCACTGGGCATGTTTGGAATTTCGCGTTTTAACCCTCTGGCGAATTTCAGAGCGCTTGGGGTTTTTGTTCCAGTTGAAGGGTAATTTTCGGACTTGAACACTTTTGCAAATTCGGAGTTTCAAGACGTTTTTACAACTTTAGGAGTTTTCGTGCTTTTGGTGCCCAAAGGCTTTTTCAGACCATTGAACTCTTCTTGCAACTTAAAGAAAACTTCGGATCCTTTGGACGTTTTTGCAAATTCGGAGTATTTAAACTTTTGCGAATTTTCAAAACCTTTCACTTTTGGCTCCTGGGTCCGATTTTGAGGATTTAATATGAATTTCGAACCTTATGACATGTTTGGCGAATTTTTAAAGAAACTTCGGACCTAGGGGATGATTTTGCAAACTCGATACACTTTCCCATTTACCCCCCAGGGTCCGAAAATGGATGCTTAAGGCGAGTTTCGGACCTTTGCCATCCTTTTGCAAATTTCGGAGCTTACACATATTTCGCAAATTTTAAAGGCAACTTCGGACCTAAATGCCACTTTGCAACTCTTCACGTTTTTCAGTTTTCTCCCCAAGGTCCGAAAATGAGCATCTAAAGTGTTTTTCGGAGCTTACAACATATTTTGCAAAACTGCGATTTTCAAACATTTCGCCCCAGGGTTCGAAAATGGACACTTCAGTGTATTTTTGGAGCTTTTCACGTTTTTGGCGAACTGGAGGCATTTCGGACCCTAGCACATGTTTCGCCACTCAAGAAAACTTCGGAGTTTTAAACACTTTCTACAATTTCTACGGATTTCGGACTTTTAACACTTTTTCGTGACTTTTCCAAATCTTTAAATTTCGGCCCCAGGGTCCGAAATTGGGCGTTTAAGTGAAATTCGGACCTCTGGGGCATTTTCGCAACTTTTGAACTTTTTCACATTTTAGCCCTAGGGTCTGAAATTGGGCATTTCAAGCGTTTTTAGATGTTTTCTTCAAGAAGCGCGAGCTTGGGCACTTGGGCAAGTTTGTCAAGATCTCCTCGGAGGATCATTTCATGGAATATAACATTTAAGTATAAGTCTTTAAATTATATTCCATATATACTTTCAGGATGTTTGAGAGTGGTTTTGGCCCTCCAGGAGTTATATTGCAAATTCTAGTTTTTGGAGGTTTCCTGAGTTTTTCAGAGTTAGTCAAATTTCAGGATCAGGACATTCCAGACTTAGCCAAATTTCAGGGTCAGGAAATTCCAGACTTGGCCAAATTTCAGGGCATTTGGAGATCAAGATAGAAAGGCACAAACTGGGGGGTCCCTGTCCAAGACGGGGATGGGTGTGCGATTCGCACAACAAGACGGACACCCATACTTACAACCTTTGGAGGGTGATCCTCAGTGCTCAAATCAAGAGAGGAAGGCTGAAAAGGCCCTCTTTGTTGGGGATTGGATTATTTGGCGTTCAAGTCCTGCAAACACGTTAGTATACAAACAATATGAAAGATAATTAAACATATATATTTATTTGTGCGATTATACAAGAAAGAATGCTATACGTTATTCTACATATTTAACAAATAATGCTAACTAAATTTATTGTTATCTATAAAAAAAAGATACATACTCAGTTGGACCTTACCTGGATTGACCCAACCCTCTATTGAGAAATATTTCTTAGTTAGGAACAACCCAGGATGTCGTCCTCCTAAGGTCTCTATTTGGGATCTCTATTAATGAGTGAAATCATTAATGTTCTCAAAGCTTGGCAAAGATCCCACCCTTGCTCAAACTTCTCTATCTCTAACATATGCATATGTTTAACCTCTACAATATATATATTGTCTCTAAGAGATTCCCTATGAATCTCTCTCTGGATTCCTCTGTAATGTCCCCTACTTGGCTCAAGACAGTTTTAACCGTAATTAATCGATTTCCAATATATTTATAACTTAACTAAATCGATTAAGAGACAAAACTATCTCTTCCTAAATGGCTCTTATTCTGTCCTAGGTTATACTTCCTTAACTGTCAAGAAGGTTTTAGGAAGGGGATCTTCTTATCTTCCTGAAAGAAATAGCAGAGTTCGTACAGTTTGAATCTCTGGCTGATCGTATTGGTGACAGAATGTAGGCTTCCCGTGTTACTTTCTTCCCCCCCTTTTCCACAATTGCTGGGGTATTTATCCCATCCATCGTGGATGGAGAGTTGTGCACTTCCAGCCACGTCTATTGGTGGCAGCAACCCCTTGGAAAGGTCGCTGCCCTCCCTTAACCTGCATCATGACCTTTCAGAAAAAAATAATAATAACAATCGCACCCCTTCTAATGATCGCTTAACATTCATTAATCATTTAGTTAGTATCCAATATAATTCGCAATACTTGATTGGTCAATTAATTATTATAAAGCCACCGAAAGAATACAATCAACCCCCTTCTATAAGTATTATATAAAAAAAATATATATTTGGACTGTGATCTAACAACAGTTCTGATCTGGACTGATCGATGGTGATGTTAGTGGATGCTTTGATTCCTTTCCTTTATATCTCTCAATTTGAGGGAGAGGTCACACCTCTTTATCATGTATGCCCTTTGGCAAGAGACATACCCTTTCACCATTAGCACCCTTTGAAAGAGTGCAACTCTTCATTATTTCTACCATTTGAAAGGGACACAACCTCTCATAATCAGATCTGCACTTATTATTTAAATCAGATCTGCACTTCTCATTTCCCAATTTATTCCCCCTCTCAAATGAGGTTCTCTTCTCCCTTTTATATCTCATTGTTGAGGGAGTCACAACTTTTCCTTTCATGTCTTTTGACTTTTCATTAACTTTATTAATTTTTAATTAATCATATTTAATTATATTATTTTATATTTTAATTTAATTTAAATATTTTAATTTTATTATTATCATTTATTATTAAATTTTATTTCAAAGTGGGGACATTACAATCTCGACTGAATATGAGGTGATTAGTGTCTATATCAACCAACCGATATGCCTCGTGGTTGTCACTGTAGCCGATGAACATCAATATCTGACTCTTTGGATCCAATTTGGTGCGCGTGGCATCTAGAATCCAAACATAAGCTGTAGAGCCAAAAACTTTCAAATGACTGATTTTGGGTTTCCTGCCAGACCAAGCTTCCTCTGGAGTCATCTTCTTAACGACCTTTGTGGGAGACCGGTTCAGAAGGCAGACTGCAGTGAAGACTGCTTCCGCCCAAAAGTGTTTTGGAATATTTCTATGCTCCAACATAGACCGATCCATCTCAGTGACTGTACGGTTCTTGCGCTCAAAAACACCGTTTTGCTGTGGGGTGTGTTGATGTGTTTTTTATGCACATGTGAACAGAGAATAAAATACCAAGGTATCTTATCCTCTCTTGAACAAAGTTTCTCGACTGCTGAAGATCTCACCGAAGGATCAATCAGAATAACTCCAAGGTTTTGATATGTAGGGTCTCTACGTGTGGATAAGCTCTTTGCGGTATGACGTGATTTTGTTGGAATCACAAGGGGACTTACTTTTGACGACTTGAACGTCTGATTTGCTTTGGATATCATTGGAATGTGGGACTTTACTGGTCCTTGATTTTGAAAAATGAAAAAAGGATAAGGGTTGGAGAGGATCTAATCCTAACACTAAGAATGTAGGAGCAATGGATGATCGTTGATGAAACTCTAACTAAGTCTTGCTTTGACTTGCTAGGATCATCTCCACAAGGTTAGTGCGATCTTCTAAGGATGGCTTTATGATGTTCAGATCACCGCTACAATCATAGACACCGTTAGGTTGATGCATATCAATGAAGAAGTGATAATTGAAGTTAAGCTTAAGTTGAATGATTCCAGTTGACTACACAAGGCAAGTCTGCAATCAACAAACCGCTAGTAGTATGGATATACAAATTTCACCATTGATCATACAAATTTCTTCCATTCATCTAATAACATGAAATTAAATCTGAGAAGTAGGGAGACCATGCAAATTGTTCAATCGACACATAGAATTCACCATTTCTTCAATGAAGTTTACAAGTCTTTTGCAACAATATCTTGGCAACAATCTTTGCCTTCTCTTTCTACCCTACTCTAAAATGCTATCTACTACTGAGCTACTAATTATTGACTATATCTCTAACTATTTCCTATTCTCTGACTATTAACTATTAACCTTTACAAATGAGGAGCCAGGGCTTTATATAGAGAGCCCTTTACAGATTGATGGCTCTGATTGACTTAGAATCAATGGCTAGGATTACAAGACAAAAACCCTAATTAGGGTTTGTTATAACAAACTTCCCTAGCCGATGAGAAAATTACATTCAATATTTGAGAACCAATAGGAAATAGGGGTAGGTGCCTCGAAGTTTGTGTCGTCCCCGATGAGTCAGGTACATTGAATCTGGTCCTGCTGAGGTGGACCAATCCGACTGGAGGAGCAGTGACTGGGATGCCACCTTATCTGACTTCTATGTCTTGGTTGATCTCTTTTCTATCTCAATTTGATGAATGATGTACCTCTTTTACTCCCAAGTGCTTGATGAGGCTTTCTTATCGTCAAGTCTTCCTTCTCCGGTAGCATAGCTTGCCTTGAAGTGCTGGCGAAGCCTTTCTTTGTCATCTTGTGGTTCCTTAGTGTGGCGAAGTGAAGGTTTTGGAGGTAGATGACAACTCCTAGAACACATGTAGTCCACCTTTATGCCTTTGGAATGTCCTTGATGATGATGGAGTAGAACAAGTCGTCCTTGTCTTGGTCTGATCCTCCTCCATCTGCAAAACAAACCAAAAGATGATTAAGGACACATGATATATTTATCCCGATCATAGCATTTCTTACCTTAAATCATCAACAAAAAGGCATTAGAATGAAATTCGCTCAAGATCCTCCCCAGGGACAGGCCCTATAAGAATTTTGCTCTGGACCCTTTGGAAGGGTCAGGAGCGAAATTTGCATTTTAGCTCAAATTTCACCATCCCCTTGCCTTGAACTTCTCTTGACCTTTGATTTGCTTTCTCCTGCAGATATCATTGATTTGATCCCCAAAAAGACCAAAAGAGGATTTCGCTTTGGATCTAGGCCAAGGACAGGACCTATTTAGAATTTCGCTCTGGACCCTTTGGAAGGACCAGGAGCGAAATTTGCATTCTTGGCTCAAATTCTTCTCATTTTGTGACCATACTTTCTCAAATGCATGCCTAAGGATGCCCTTAATCTCAATCAACACTAGGTTTGATGCAAATTGTAGCAAAATAGAGTTTTTAAGGATTTCGCTTTGGACCCTTTGGAAGGGTCAAGAGCGAAATTCTTGATTAGGCTCAAATTCTATCATTTTTCTACTCCAAAATGCCCCCTAAGACAAGCACATGCTAGCCTTCTCTCCACCAAAGCTTAGGAATTCACAACTTGACCTTCATCATGAGCAAATTAGGTGGAATTGAGAATTTCGCTTTGGACCCTTTGGAAGGGTCAGGAGCGAAATTCAAGTTTTAGACTCGATCCTTCATTTCCTTCACTTCAATTCATCTTACAAGGCAAAAATACATTACTCCACCTTCAACCACGCCATAGGAATCAATGTTTTGGCTTCACACAAGGAGAAAATAGGTGGTTTGAGGAATTTCACTCTGGACCCTTGTAATGTCCCCTTCTCATTGATGACCTTCCAGTGGTCCATTAGCCTATCCCTGAGACCCGTAGGCTAGGTGGAATGAAGAATGAGGGGTCCAACATTGATAAAACAAGGACTTACTATTTTTAATACGTCAAGGAATGGCTATTCTGATGATACTGTCCTATTGAGCTCTCCATGCTCTGTCTCTGGGCGCGAAGATCATGCTTTCCGGAGCATTAGTTCTTGACTTACTATTTTTAGTAAGTGACAGTGTGGCATAATTCTATTTTTGGCAGTGGACAGGGTCCTGATTCTGTACCAGTACAGTGGTCTTCCTGGCTCATTTTTATCCTAGTTTTGTCAGAAAATCAGTACGGGAGTCATGTGACGCATTTAAATATTAATTCCTTATCCTAAGGTTTGATATTTAAATTATTTTGATTAATTGCTACCGATTTATGTAATTTGGAATTAATGTCCATTATTTCCTAAGTTTGGCGAAATTCATGTGTATTAAGGGATATCAAAATTATTTGGAGGAGTATCATTTTCATATTGCATCTCTAATTTTGCCCAAAAGTGGTTGACGTGGGTCCATGTCTTGGGCGTGGGGTTTGACTCTTGTATTTGGCGCTACACTTGGGTCCACATGAAGATGGAATGTAATGCAAATGAAAGAAGTGAAATTTGCATTTGAATTTGGACGGTGAGAAGTTATATATGTGAGCCTTGGGCTCCCATTTCAAGATCTTGAAAAAAATGTAATGTTATGCTGCTGGTTTGGTGATAGAACCTAAGGCTTCGGAGTGCATCTCCCTAGTGCTTCCCGGTTTCGTACTTGAAATACAGTACCTAGCTATGCGTTGTATTCTTCTACATTCTCAGAGCTTGCCATAGACATTTTTGGTGTTGGAGTGATTCTGGAGACTTGCTGGTTCGCCTGTGGCTGAAGTACCTTTTCATTCATATCTCTCTGTTGGAGCAACAGACGATTATGGGTATCATCTCCTTCTTTCTTCCCAGCATTTGCGATGAACTTTGTGAGTTTACAACTTGTTTGATTTAGTTTTGAATTTATTATGCTAAATCGAAATTCCTAGGTATGGCGTGGGTTTCTGCTCTTGCATTGGGATGCGTGCCAAATTTATAAGGGGTTGTTTGGGTTGTAGTTTTGATTGGTTGCTGTTGTGAGTGATATATTGTGGGTTTGGGACTGGTTTGAATTGATTCGGATGTATAATGAGGGAGTTATGAGCATTTTGGCATTTCCATAGGTTGCTGATTTGTAATTTCAGCCTGCAGATTGGTTGTAACAAAAATTTATGTTCTTATTGTGGAATTCTGCATTACTCTTTTTCTCTCATCTCTATTATTATAAGGTTAGGTAGTAGTACTACTGACTAGTTCTATTTTTGTAACTCTCATCCCACTGAATAAGTGGAAGAGGTTGGCTTGCCGCCTAATATTCAGCAACTTTGTAATTTTCAGTCCTCCCACTGAATAAGTGGTCGAGTGATAGCTTGTGTAATGGTCCTCCCGCTGCATAAGCGGTCGAGTTGAGGTTATTATATAATTGTAGTCCTCTCGCTGAAATATTGCGGTTGAGTGATTCTTATTTTGTGTATCTCACTTGGCTGGTTTACCGCCAAGTTTCCTTGTTCTCCCGAGTGATTCTTATAATGCAATGCTTGCCGCCCAAGCATTGCATTATGTTTCAGTTTTCTTAAGCTAATGATCCCCTCAACACCGTATGCTCTCACCTTCCCGCATTGGGCACTTGGTGATCAGAAAGTGGAAGGGTTACTTTCCAGTATGGTTTCAGTTATGTTTTCTAACCTTAACGGGTTAATTTCTTGTTGATGTATTGCCGGCCTTAAAAATTAAAAAAAAAATTACTGGGATATTACAACCCTTTGGAAGGGTCAGGAGCGGAATTCTTTCTTTGCTTGTTTTCTCTTACTTAGCTCCATTCTTCTCACTTTGTTCTACCTTGACTCTCCCTTTGGATCCTTCTCTCATGCTTGCAACACTTTGTTTGACCTCAAAATGGCTTGCTAGGAGAAATTCGCCAAAAATCATGGCCAGGGACAAGACCTATAGGAAATTTCGCTCGGGACCCTTTGGAAGGGCCAGGAGCGAAATCTTTGTTCTAGCTCAAAATCTTGATCATTGGTGGCCACAAGCCATTCAAAGGCATGCCTAGGGGTCCTTCCAAGCTCAATCTACCTTGATCCACAATTAGCTTGACACAAAAATGAAAGGAAAAGGTGGATTTTAGGAATTTCGCTCTAGACCCTTTGGAAGGGTTAGGAGCGAAATTCTTGTCTTGGTAAAAAATCCTTCACTCCTTCACATTCCATTACCACAAAATGCAAAGACACATCATTTTCCTTCCAAATACGCCCAAGGAACAAAGTTGGTAGTCTAAACAAGGAAGCAAATGAGGCTTATGAAGAATTTCGCTCTGGACCCTTTGGAAGGGTCAGGAGCGAAATTCACAATCTTGGAGAAAATCCTCACTTTTCAATGCTTTCAATCACTTCCTAAGGCAAGAACATATCAATCTACCCCCACCATGTCCAAGGAACAAGACTTTCAGTGCAAACTAGAAAGAAAAAGGTGTCTTCTAAGAATTTCGCTCTGGACCCTTTGGAAGGGTCAGGAGCGAAATTTGACATTTTAGCCTCTTCGTCAGGATTCATATATGGAATATAACATTTAAGTATTATATCTTTCTTCTTTCTTATACTTTAAGTTATATTCCATATATACTGTCAGGATGTTTGATAGTGGTTTCGGACCTCCAGGAGTTATAATGCAAAATCTTGTTTTTGGAGGATTCTTCAATTTTCCAAACTTAGTCAAATTTCAGGATCAGGATGACATTCCAGACAGCCAAATTTTAGGACATTTGAAGATCAAGATGACATTCCAGACTTCATCACTCACCAATTTGACTTAACTCAGACCTTCAAAGATGATATTCACTCAACAAGCTTCATTGACCTCCTGAAACTCAAACAAGACACAATTAGCAACAAGAGCAAAACTTTGTCCTAAGAAAGACTCTCAAAGATGACCCTAACCCGGAGCATCCACTGACTCACCTTTTATCTAAAACAGAGCCTGCTATCTTAGTGATCCCTTTGGCAACACTCAGCATGCAAAGGCTAATAGACAAAACCCTAAAAGACCTAGAAACAAACCCTAGAAAACAAAAAAAGTAGGGGTCCCCATTTGCAATGGAGCGATGTGTGAATACGCCACAACAGGGTGTAAGGTGTGGTAAGTTGATGCTTAATGCCATGTGATGCACAAAAGTTGGTGAAATCTGTAGAACAAAATTCCCCTCCATTGTTGGACCGAAGAGTGACTATCTGACAGCTAGACTCTTTTTCCACTAAGGCCTTAAACGTTTGAAACATTGTGAACACCTTTGATTTTTGCTTAAGAAAATAAACCCACATGCGTCTGCTGAAATCATCTACAAATAATAGAAAATACTTGCATCCAGCAACTGCTGGAGTGTTCATGGGACCACAGATGTCTGTATGAATGAGCTGCAAGACCTTGGATGCTCTCCAAGCGTCTCCATCTGAAAACAGAGTCCTATGCGGCTTTCCAGCTTGACACTCTTCGCAAACTCCATGATTCTGAGTTTGAATCTCAGGTAATCCTACGACTAGATCCTCTCGAACCAATTGAGAGAGATAGTGGACATTGAGATGCCCATATCACTGATGCCAAAGAGTTCTGATGGAAGTACTCCTAGCTGCCATGGCAAGCTCCTGAGAACCAGTAGAATCAACAAGTCTATAAAGACCATGATCCTCAATACCAACTGCAACTGTAGTGTGATTCTCCCTATCAACATTGCTGCACTTGTGCAACCTGAAGACGACATCCAGCTGTGGTGAACGCTGCATAATCTGACTGACTGACAGTAGATTGAGCTTCGTACCAGGTACAAAGTATACATTGAGGAATATTAAATCCCTCCCACCAGATGAAATTTAAACGTTGCCCTTGCCGACAACAATATACTCTTTGCCTCCACCAAAGATCACTGAATCAGTGAAAGGCATGTACTCTGTAAACCAATCCCGATGATGTGTGAAATGCCGAGAGGCTCCAGAGTCAATGTACTAGGCTGATGATTGAACATCATCAGAGGAGGTTTGGGCCATGAACGCATAGAAGGCAGATTCCTTCTGATCAAGATGCATGACAGAATTGGCTTTCTGCTTGGACCCTCCCTATTTGGATTGCTGGGATGCTATCAATTTCCGGCAATCTTTCACCAAATGGCCATATATATGACAATAGGAACATTGTAAGCTCTTCTTTTTGGAAGACTGCTGAGGTTGACCTTTATCTTGTCCTTTTTGTTGGAAGGACGGAGCTTTACCCTTGTACTTATGCGAAGCTAAGGCTGTGAAAGCCTGTTCAGTGGATGAACTAGTGCTGCTTGCAAACTATTGCTTCCATCGATCCTGTTGTAGCAACTTGTTGCAAAGATCAGGAAACTTCAAATCAACACTAGAGGAGATATTGAGCGTATCAATGAAATGCTTGTAGGATCTGGGAAGGCTTTTCAACGTGATCACTGCCATATCCTCTTCCACCATGGTTCGGCCTATAGCTTCTAATTGATCACAGATTTCCTTGATCTTCGTAAGATGTGCCTGGATAGATGACTTCTCATCCATCATGATAGAAAACAACATATTCTTCAGAAAGAAAGCTTGGCTTTTGTCAGACGTTTCATGAAGATCCTTCAAAAGATCCTAGATCTCTTTTGCTGTTTTACCTGAAGGCACCTGTGGGAGTTGATCATTTGTGATGGAGAGTTTGATAAGCATGACAGCCTTTCGATTCTTCACATCATGTTTGTCTTGATCATCACCTGCTATTGTAGGACGAGATTCCTTGCCCAAAACAAGCTGATCAAGGCGACGATACTCAAAGATGGTAAGTATATGCTGTTTCCAGGTGTTGTAGTTGCGGCCGTTGAACTTCTGATTGTGTTCCAACATGATGTTGATTAATGATGCCATCATGGAAATCGAGGTTGATCGAGGTCAACTAAGTGAAAGCAAGAGATAGAAGAATCTGATTTAAAAAAAAAAATCAGGATAGAAGCAATTGCTGAAAAAACTTAAACCCTATAGGAGAATTTTGGCACGAATTCCAAGGCACAAATTTTGAGGTTTGGAAGAAACCCAAAACTTAAATTTTTTTGCGCACTTAAAACAGCATAAATGGTGCCCAAAAAACAACAAAAATCCCAACGTCCACAAAAATAGCAGAAATTGTGAACTGTCTTTAAATTCCAAGGCAAATTTGTTGGCACAAAATTCGAGGTGCGAAAAACGAGGCACACAGAAAAATTTGAGACCAACCTACAAAAGCTCTCGAAAAACCCACCAAGAATTTGAAAACAGAATGCAAATCTGACGGCTCAAAAATTGAGGCACAAAAAACGATGCACCCATAAAAATCTGACGATGACCCAATTGAGGTCTCAAAAAACCCACCATGAACTTTGCAACCAGAATAAAATTTCGACGTGAACTGAAGGGTCAAAACCCTAGCCGAAAATTGCAGAAACCCTAGAAAAATTTTCAACTTGCAAAAAAAAATCTGCCCAGGAAGAGAAAAAGAATCTGAAAAAAAAAAACAGTTTTAAAAAAATCTCTTCAATAAAAACTTTGAAAAATTTAAATAACAAATTTTTTTGAAAATTTTAATTTCCATGCTCTGATACCATGAAAAAGAAATTGAATGAATGATTCAATAATCGGATGATTACATTGAACGATATACACGTATATATAGAGTTTACAAGACGATATTCTATAATTAGAACATAACGTTGAAGTAAAAGATTAAAGAGCTAAACGCTAAATTAAGTGTGAAAGCTAAATTAAGCGTGAAAGCTAAATAAAGCTTAAAAGCTAATTAACTAAAAAGCTAAATACATAAAAAAAGTAAATGACCATTAACCAAGGAACTAAAAATAGGTGACTAACATAGAATTTAATATTCTAATAAAATAGGCATCCACTTTTGCCCTAACTCCCACGTCCAAATTGGAGGCTTAACACTTTATTTTGTTAATATTTTAAAACCCCTTATGATTCCCATCTTGGATGCCAGCTCTAGGCTTTTTATTTTATTAACATATTAAACCCTTATAACTCCATATTGGACGCCACCCTGAGTCCTCCTTATTTTTTAATTTATTTAAGTCACCTAATGACTCCCTAGTCGTCCCTCTTCTAAAAACAATTTATGATGATGGGACCCTCAAATGTATTAACTTTATAATAATTAAATAAGTGAAATATTTTAATTTTCACTTAAGAGCTGATATTATTTAATTATAAAGTCCTGGGTCACATAAAATATAAAATTACACCAAGTCAAGTAGAATGTCTCCACAATTCCTTATTTATTCACTTACCCATTAGCCTGCGGGAACTCGATAGACTAGGCTCATGGTTCAAACTTCACTTTGTTGACTGGTTATGGAGGTGACATTACAAATGACTAAAACACTTGGTAAGGATGTTTCTCATGTTTAAAGGTAAACTTCGAATTGTACCCAGTTAAGTCATTAAGGGTGGCTGGTGTATTTAGATTAAGTAGTTGTTGAATAATGCCAATAAAGGCTTATATGTTTTAGATGTAGTCTTGCTTGTCTATCATTAGCACATTGCTTTTTATATGTTGCGAGGTTCTATTGATGTAGGTTTTTTGATTTATTTTATGTAGCTTATATGATAAGCCATTGCTCATATTATTCTTGCAACTTGTTCATTTAATTTTTTGGAGGAAAAGCCAATATAGAATATTCCATCAGGTGCAATCAAGACTTAACAATCTATGTTTGTTTGTTAGAATATAGTTAATTGTGTTTTTTAAAATTGTTTTTAAATTTGTTGTTCACTAGTATTAATATAATCATTACATTTCTTTGATTTACTAGCATTGGGATCACTTTTGGTGCTTTTAGTGCATGTTGAACTATCCAATGATGTCAGCACAATTTCTTTATTTTCATCTTCTAGAAGCTATCTTTGATCTTATTTAACACACTATTGCTACAAGTTTTATGGCATTGTTTAGTATTTCTATGTGCTTCTTCCCACGATTCTAAATATTTGTTTTTGCATTAGGACAGGTTAGGAGGAAATTTGGTGAACAAATATCTTGTTTCTTTGCAATAATGACTGCATTGCAGTTTCATCTTTTATTTTACTGCACACGACCACTTCCAAATATTTTCTCTCTGGCTATAGGTATGTTTATTTGAAGTTTTGAACTGTTGTCAACTTTTTACTGAGCATTTATTCTCGAACATTTAGTGACCATTGTTGATTAACTTATTCTAACAGTTTAAGAAATAAATTCCATTGGAACTTGCGACAACTGCTATTTTCTTTTATAAATTTTATTGAGATTTCAAGCATAAGACTGTAGAATACCAAATGGAAATGAATGATGAACCAGAGTTGGATGATGATAAGAAATTTTAAATAAAACACCTATGCCAGAATAGTAATGGTCATGCTGTGTTTTAATATTGTACTTATGGCTAGGTACTAGGAGACAGGACTCAAGTTATTATTAGAGTTAGTGAGGTCATAAATGTTTAGACATGTGAGCCTTTCTTAAAAGTATGCTTTAAAATGTCATTAATAAATAATAAAAAAAATCATTTTTACTAATTTAATTTTTCTTTTGAATCGATGGAAATTTTGCATTCATATTGCCTCTCTCAATTGTGTTTTTTGTCCCTAAATTGACAGTGTTGTACCAAGGTGAGTTAGATGTTTAAGGCTGTAAAGATCCCTTTTGAAAATGGCCTCAAAATTTCTTTTCTGATTTACCAATTTCTGAAAATACGATGTTTCCAATATTGCTGTATGATGTGTTTCCAGTTTGATAGTTCATGTGGTTTGCTTGTGTAATTTTTGAAGGGGTTTATATAAGAAGTGCATATTATAAAGAACAACAGCAGAACAAAAGTATATACCTGTTGATGGCGAAAACTAGCTGCTTGCTCTTGCACTTTCGATCAACACAAAATAGAATGCCAAGTGCATCCTATCATCTCTTGAATGAAATCCCTAATGCTGTTCAAACTGATCATGGGTGAAAACTTCAAGGTTCCAACTGTCAGGTATTGCTGGTAAACACGAGGGGACTTATGCATTTGGCGATGTTTTGATTCTCAAACTGGGGAAAATAAAAGCAAAAGGATAGTAACGGTTGGTGCTGTAGGTAGACAAATTTCGAATAAACTAGTCCTTGCTCAACCAGAGATAAACTCACAACTCTATAGGAATAGTGCAAGCTCCAAAGGGGATGAAAGATTTTCAGACCACGAACATTCATCCAGATATCCAATTCTGGTGCAATCCAAAACAAACACTAACAGTTGAACTAAGATCAACAGTAGGTTCATACTAACCATGCACGAAGACTTGTAGTCAACAAGCCTCCAATGGCATGAATCTGAAATCAAATCAAGTACCCTCACACTTCACTATTAAGATCACTGAACTTTGATTAGCTAGATGGAGAGAAACCATGCAAACAAGTTAGGGCAAATGGCAAAACACCATTTTTCAATGCTTTATTGATTTGCTCAAACTGCCATTACAACAATTTCTGCCCAACAATCCTACTCTATTCTACTTCTAACTACTGCTACTTCTAAAATTCTATCTATCGAACTTTCTAGCCCCTTACAATGAGGGAGGCAGTGGCCTTTTGTAGATTTTATATTTTGAATCAATGGCCAGGACTCAATTTATCCAATGGCTCTGATTTGCCTTCTAGAAGTTTTGACAGCGTTCTGATTAATTATCTCAACAACTATCAACCACCTTTTCAACTACCTGCAATTGTTTTCAATTAATCTCATTAGAAGGCAAAATTTCCCTGGGCTCAAGGCACAAAAAGGAGAATCTGGTAGCTGGGAAATAACTAACTTGGTCCCCCCTTTTGGATTGCATTAAATTGGGCCCACAAGTAGTCATCTTACAATAAAGTAATTGCTTTTACGATAAATTTACTTTCTGTTATTTCCAGCTGTTCATTTTCCATTTCTGCATACTCTTGTAGAATTCTGTGTTGTCACCTTTCCTGTAATCTCATGCCCTGGCTTCCACTTGTTGTCAACTTGTCGATGGTGGTGGTAAGGGTCCTTGCTCATCCAACCTTTCTTGCTTTCCCTTTTGGCTCTGCTCACTGACATCTTTAGGATGCTGGCTATGGAATTCTCTCTCTAGCCTTATCTTGGAAATCCTCCGGCTCAATCGGTGTTCTGGATGGTAGTGCTTTGTCCCAAGCATCTCCACGTGGTCTCTTGTGAATCCTCCACCGTGCATGAATACATAGGTCTAAGATCAATCATCATTTCATTATTCTCTCATTTTTGGAGGAACTCAAATTGATTACCAACCTCATGTGATTTTAACATTTCTCTACCATCATGCCTATGAGGGTCTCTTGGCTAGGAGGAAGTGATGAGCTATATGATCTTGGGATGAACACTTTGGGGGGGGGGGACTTTCCCTAATTTTGAGTCTCCATCAACACTAGCCTTTGGTTGGTGTAGGAAAGGGCCTTTGATGCCTTCAATCCTGCCTTTGTGGCTACAAAATCCAACCCTAGGAAGCAATCTTGGGAATAAGACTTTTGGCATTAGAAGAGGGGATTATAACATCATTAAATGTTAGCACAAGATGAGGAAGTTCGACCTCCACCTCGCCACTGGAAGGGTCACAAAGACCATACTTTACAAACACCAAAGTTTGCACAAAAAATGGCCTAAACTTTGGCATTTCCTATGGGATTTTCATACCAAAAGTTCATAGAAAATTTTGAGTTATCTGACCTTTTAATATAATATAATATATTATATTAATATAATATATTATATTATAATATAATGTATTATATTAATATAATATATTATATTATAATATAATAAGCTAAGTTCAGTGTTTTTAAGTGCTTTGGAATGTTAATGGTTAGGAAAAATCTGAGTTTTGCCTAGGAAAGGGCCTAAACTTTTGCAAGGTTTAGGGAATGAAATTGCTTCTTTGACATACCTCGCTCCTCTTTCATCTCCTATAGATTATATCCTTCCTAAATATTGGCATTCTTTGCTCATGCTTGTGAGGGGTTTTTTGATGTCTTAGTTTGATGCTTGGTGGCACACAGTGAGGAAGACTCGTCCTTTATTCTCTGCAAAAACATCAACTTCGATGTTTTTATCGTAGTTTTCCATGGGATAGTCAAGCATACAGGTCTAATAACTCGGAAACTTGCCATGCTTTGGGGAACTTTGGTGAAAAGTTCGCCATTTTCAAGGGGAGCAGCAGGTGGAAAGTTTAGCAAATGCCGAACTTTCTTCAAATAAAACTCCAAACTTTCATAAGCTTTAAACCCCAAACTTAGGTTATTTCCTAGGCCCATTGCCAAGCAATTTGGCACATGCTTTTAGCAAACTTTTGCAAGACAATCAAGCATTTCAGCTCAAAGCTTGGCCCCTTTCAATGGGATAGGTTGACAAAAGGTTTGATTTCGATACACATCTCTCTCTCTCTCTTTCTTTCTCAATCAAATATCAAGTCAAAAACAATGAGGGTCCTTGTCAAAGACGGGGAATGTGGGCAGAGCACTCAACACAACAATACCCAAATTACAAAATCAAGAAACACTTCAGAAATAGAGCAATGTCTAACCTTTATTATTACAAAAACTGCAATGAATACCCAGCCATGAATACGAATTCGATAAAGGGCTTTGTTGTCATTTTATGACACCCTTGGTCCATCAGTAAGAACCGATCCATGGACCAGCGCTGCCCCAGTTGATCAAGGAGAAAAGCAGAAGAATTATGAGGTGGGAAGTGTTGTCTTGCTTGGAGGAAGTTCCTTCTCTTTGCCTTCTCTTCTTTTCTTCTCTGGAACTCTGGAACCCCGAGGTTCCGAAGTTCCCTTTACTTCCTTTTCTTTCATGTTCCCCGGAACTTCGGAACCCCGAGGTTTCGAAGTTTCGAAGTTCCTTCTCTTTGCCTTCTCTTCTTTTCTTCTCCTGAACTTCAGAACCCTGACCTCCTTGCCTTCTTCCCTTCTTCGGAACTCTGGAACCCCGAGGTTCCGAAGTTCCTTTCTTAGCATTCTCTTTCTTTTCTCCAAAACTCCAGAACCCCGAGGTTTCGAAGTTCCTCCCTTTCCTTAGCCCCTTTTTCCAGTTTTCCGGAAGTTCGGAACCTCAAAGTTCCGAAGTTCCCTTGCCCTTTTTCTTTTCCTGGAACTTTGGAACCTCGAGGTTCCGAAGTTCCTTCCTTAACCTTTTTTTAGTTCCTTGGAACTCCGGAACCCCAAGCTTCTGAAGTTCCTTTGCTAGGTCTCCCCCTTTTCTTTTGCATAGTCTTTTCTTCCCTTCCCCGGAACTCTGGAACCCCGAGGTTCCGAAGTTCCTTCCTTGTCTTCCCCACTTCGGGAACCTAAGTTTCCGAAGTTCTCGGACTTTTTTCCGGCTTGCAACACTTCCAAATGGCGTTGTCAACAGTCAAAGCTTTAAATGCTCCGACGACTTTTGTGACTTGTACACCTTCTTTTGTGGAGCCACAAGGGTGCATTTAATGATTTTGGCAGGATTTCCATCAAGAGAGGTACATGGCCATGCTTGTTGTGGTAACTTATGTCATGTTTGCATGCTCTTACTTTGGAAGGTCAGTCAATCCACCCTTCTCAGGGTATGGCTAGGTTGCTTGCATGTACAGAAGTCAAGTGCATGCACTTCCCTGCACTCCCAGATTGACATTTCCCTGCACACACTTGTCATGATCACTCTTGTAACCAATTTTCTATATAAAGGCTGTTAAGCCTCATTATAAAGGGTTCTCTCCCTGCTGGCTTGAGCTATTCTATGCTCTTTCACTTCTCTTGTATTTTTCTTGCATTTATGCAACTGTAAGTTTGGGCATTGGCCTTATAATGAATTGAAATCACCATTCTTGCCTTCCTTCAACTTATGTATGTTGTGTATGTTTCCTTACCTTCATCATAGGTGTATGTTTTGTGGCTCTTCTCTCATATATGTTGTGTTAATTTATTTCTGAGTGTGACTTGTGGGAAACCTTCTCCCCTCTTGACATTTAGCGAATTCTAACCTCCATACATGCATTTGGGTCACTCATACAACTAAAGTTTTGCATCTCCTGGGTATTTCTGTTGATTCTTTGTGTCATTTCGAGTAGGGAAAGAAACAATCTCTTCTTGGTGCATCACCTCTTTTTATTTTAAGCATTTCTCTCTTCTCTTTTCCTTTGCAAGTTGTTAGGATAGGCTTAAGAGTAAGTTTTGAAGTGTTGAGTTGGTTCAACACTTGCACTTGGATTGAGAAGGAAGCCGGCCTTCTCCGGAGATTCAACCCCCTTGTGCAAGGTCCCACACTTTGGGGTTGTTTCCATGTTTCACAAGGTTGTTGAGTTGATAGCTCAACAAGGGTGCAAGCTTTTGTGATAACAAGATTACCAATGAATAGTGTTCCCAGTCACTAGCATTAATATTGGCTAGTAATATCAGGAACGATGGATTTACAATTTGAATCAGGCTTGGATTTGTGACAGGAAAAGTTTGCTGACTTCCTTAGACTCCAACATGCACCTGCGGCCAAGGTAGAGATTTACACAGGATTGGAATAATAATATATGCACAAGAAGATTAAAGAACTATAATGAATGAATCCATACAAGGATATTTCAAGCACCCACCAACAAGAGATGTGGCGCCATAAATAAGAAGTATTATTGCAACAATAACAAGAGTATCATATATTTACTTCAGCAATAATCTCGAGTCTAGAATGATGCCTCGAACTAGACAAAACTAACAAGATTATCTTCAATGTTGTGAAGAATGGAGATGCATAGTCCAAGGTGCCTCTTATACACCCAAGGAATACAAAACATAGGAGAAATTATGCCCAAAACTTTCATCAGGATGAACGGCTAGAATGAAAAGCTTCCACGTCTTGCAAATCAAGTGGAATTCCTATTGTGTGGTGTTGGTTAACAGTTTTTTCCTTAAATACCTTTAAAAAATGACTCATAAATGCCCAAATCGAAAGACAACAAAAGAACCAACAGTTGAGTCACTTGCAATCGTAAGTGCAAGTGCTCTTTGAATTTTGATATGAAGGTACAACTCCCTTCGTTGGATAAAATGTATATTTTCTGAATATGCTTTTAACCAGAAAGCAATAAAGGAAAACTGATATCTACCCATAACCATGAAAGTAGATGTGAAAAACAAATTTATAATGAAGTGAATGAAGATAAGTAAAACACAGTTTAATTACCTGCACCCACGAAAATACCTTTTCCAATAGATCAAAATGCTCTGGACTCTGATCGAGTCTCTCTTGCCTCAAAGGACAAGGGGGATCAGAATACCCAGACAAAGAGCTAACAACAAATATCTTTCCAACATACGAATTATTTCTGAAATCTAAGTTTCAGAATTAAATGCATACACAGTTTAATATAACAAAAAAGGCAATGAAAGGTAATCACAAGAGAAACAAAGCTCATTGTAATCAAAAGAAAATATTGACAAATGCATAGATGAACAAAATCTTCTTCATTCTATCAATGCCAAAATGTGGGCTCACAGACTCAACACTTCTGAAAAATAAAACTGTGCAGTCCAGAAAACAACGTTGCCCCCTTTTTTTACAGTAGCAAGAGAAAAAAAGAAGAAGCCCTACTCTTTTTTTTCATTACATATATATAGCCTCTTTTATTAAAGAGACTTTCAGTTATCAATAACTGATTCTTGAAAAGATTATTAATTAATCTTTTCTTTTATCTTTTATCTTCTTTCCGACAACTCTTTTTTTTTTTTTTAGCCTCAAATCTTTTATCCTCCATTCCTTTCTAAGAAATATTTGTAGAAAATTTAAATTAAACACATCTAATTATGTGTTGACAAGTGGACATATTTTTTATCTCCAGGATAAATTATTATCTGGGTCTCCATTTCAAAAGAGTCCCCACCGTGAGCTTCTCATAATAATCTTTTTCTCAGGATTTTTTATAGACCCGTACTCAGAGATCAATAACTTTTGAACTCGATAATATTTTGCCAATCGCTTCAGTGAGGATTTAGAAAACTAGGTTTTCTAAAACATATAAAAAATTCAGCGTGATCCAATGGTTGAATCGATTGTTATGCCCCCCGCACAAAGACTGATTTTTCTGTCTAAAAATAAAGACTCAAAAAATTCGTGGTTACAGGTTGCATTGAAAACTACAAACAATATACATGCCAATGTTATTGGATTATTGAACTTGCTGAATTTTGAACTCACACACTCTGAACCTGCATTTGTTTAATTTAATGAATCTCTGAACTCTGAATTTGAACCTCTGAAATTGAACCTACGAACCTTGAACTTGCGAACCTTGAACCTGCAAACCTCGAACCTTGAACCTTGAACCTGCGGGTTCAATCGGAAGGTTCAAGACTTTGCCCACAATATGCTTCATTTATCACTTTGTCTTCATGTTTAGCTGCGTGTTGAAGCTTTGAACCTTTAACCAAAGAAGGTTCAAAGTTCAAGTTCAATGACCAAAAATTACAAAGACCTTACACTCATAAAAACTAAAGCTGCGATACAACCTGTTTCGGTTGAACTCGAGCTTTGAACTTTAACTTTGAACCCGAACTTTGAACTTTTGAAATTGGTTCAATGGTTCAATGTTAAACCTAAGGTATGACATTATTCCTTTGGGTTGCCATAGAAAAACTTGCATAACTTTTTATGAGGGCTTCGTTTCTTGTGAAATTTTAACTGTAGAATTATTAAGCCAAGTAGAGCATAACCCATAAATCATTTTTGCATAGGACACATAAGACTTGGGATTTAATTGTTTGGGCATATGGGTAACCCAAAAATAAAAGCATTAAAATCTCCCAGCCGATATGGAGTTTGGCCATAAAAACTGGTCATTTTGGAGAAAAGGAGGTTAAAATTATCTCTACAAAAGGATTTTGTCATCTTTCACATAATTTGAAAAATAATGATTTTTTTTGTGACTGACAAATAGGGGATGTCCATGAAGGTCCTTGAAAGTTTGAACAAAGGTTACCAACACTTTCAACATTAAAACATTAGCAATAGCTGATTTTTAGCTGATTATGAGGCTTTAGGCATGAGCAAAAATATAGGGGTAACATGTGGCAAACTCAAACCATATGCATTGGGAAAGATTCTTTTGCAGCAGATTTTTGGTTTCAAAGAAAACCTACCCTAAGACAATATACAAGACTCCTAGGCTGGATATGACTCAAAGGAGTGACATGTACATGACTTGACATGACTTCTCAGGATATGCAACAAGAGCATGGCAAAAGTAATGGTTCATAGTTGGGCAAACTCATCCCTAAACTCAAAGAAGCAAGCTCTCACAATGCATCTCTCTTACTCAGTCAAAACCTCATGCAAAATTATTCAGGCAACTCATCGGTCCATGGTCAATCTATATGCAAGTTGTCCTTCCCAAACCCCCATAATCAAATTCATAACCTTGAAAATTAAGAGTACAAAAAGAGACAACCTGGCATGCTTCGTGTTTGAATGGTGACTCTCATTCATTATTCCCCAATGCATCGTATGATAAGGGATCCTCAACAGTTTCAGGTGGTTGCCATTGGTGATGTATCATCCCTCGGGCATTCAAAAAATGTAAATCAAAATTATCCATTTTAGTGATCATATGGTGGTAAAAATTTCCTATGCTTAGATCACTATAGTGATCACTAGTTCAAGGATATCCATTTTAGTGATCATATGCTTAGATTAGAGTTTCCTTGATAAGTTGATCTTCAAAAATCTCCTCTAGTGGTTGCTCAAATGCTAACATTGATGGTAGCGCCCCTTTGAATTGTTTATCATACCTTGGCTCAATTACTTCAATGATGCTTGAAATTTCTCTTCTTGGAATGACTTGAAACTCTTCATT
The DNA here is from genome assembly GCF_030272615.1 of Cryptomeria japonica. NCBI lineage: Eukaryota > Viridiplantae > Streptophyta > Pinopsida > Cupressales > Cupressaceae > Cryptomeria > Cryptomeria japonica. The sequence continues at coordinate 517,348 of NC_081405.1, forward strand.
TGATTCTTCTTCTTGTTGTAGGGATGAATGCTTACCAAAGATGTCTTCCTCGTGAATAGTTAGTAAATGTTCATTTGAATCTTCATCAAGGTTTGCTTCGTCTTGGAATGTATGAAGATCACCTTCTTGTTCTTGAAATGGTGAGGCATCAAGTATATGATAATCCTTCAAGTCACTTATGCCTTTTGCTACACTTTCCTTCTCAATTCCTCGATGATACTCTTCACAAGGGCTTTTGCTATGTAATTCATCATGTTTTAACATCTCCACATATTGATCTTCACATGTCACCATCTCGTTTGCTTGGATATCTTCAGTTGTTTCCTTAATTTCCATTTCAGTGCACTCTTCCTTGGGTGCAAGGTATACAAAGTCTTCCACTGCTACACATTGATCATTAGGCTCATTTGTACTATCTTCATACAAACATCTCTTTGCTTTCAGATGATATTGTATAAGGCTCTTCCGTTGTCCTTCTATCTTCCTTAGCTATAAGATACACACTCCAAATTTTGTCGGTGATGCACTCATCTGATGACTGGTAATTGCTACCATCATCTAACTTGATTGACGGCCTCTTGACACAATGAACATGTGAATTCCGAATGAGGAGCGTAGTGAATTCTACACCACCAAGGTAGCAATACATTCTCTAGGCATAATTCCTCATCAAGACTCAATTGATTTTCAATCATCCCTCTAAACCTTGTGAATTCGTCGTTACATTGTGGAACATTAAAACTGTCAGGTTCCATGAAAACCTCTAGTTTAGCTATATCCCAAAAGAAAATCCTTCCTTTTATTGCTAGCTCAACTCTTGACAAGAATGTTAAGCAATGTAATTCATCATGTTGAGTTGTCTCGTGAATTCTACATGTAATGCCCCTTTTTAGTAAAAACCCTAATTTGCCCTAAATCGCCATTTCCATGTAAAACAATATATGGAATAGGATGCGTACCTGATTGAGATCCTGCAATAGGTTAGGAAACCATTGAAATGTATATAATTAATAATATAAATCTTCTAAGAAAGATAATTAAGCATAAATTCTCTATACTTAGGGTTAGGAACATTAACTTAGGCATAGTTTTTGTCCAATTCCTTATCGGAATTCAACCATAAGAAAGTGGGAGTAAGGAGGAACAATAAGGTGTCCAAGAGACCCTCTACCCTAGGCCTAAGAGTGGAGTGAGAGCTAGAGCCCCCTTGACCTCATGGGACCATTGGTCAACTACCATGAGGTGGTCTACCTAGTGAGGTATCCTATAGCTGTTCTCCTTCATCACTTCCATCCTTATCCTTCTCTTATGGTTAGAATTCCCTTAATTCAATAATCAACCATGATAGAGTTTGGAAAGATACAATAGGATGTTCTGAACGTCCTTCCCCTCTAGGTCCAAGAGCGGTGGACTCTGTTTACACCCCCTTGGCCTCATGGAACCATTGATCAACTACCATGAGGTGGTGTACCTAGAGGAGGACCGCATCACTGTTCTCACTCCTTGTACTCCCTTATATTACTATCATGGCAGTTTGCTCAATATATATAATTGTCTATTGATTCTTACGTATACCATTCATAATTATGTAATTATAAATAAATTCTTATCGTATTGTTTATTACCAAGAATAATATGCCCAGTATAATTGGCCACAAGGTATTGTCTAATCTTAATAGATATTCTATCTGCAATTATATTCTATTATGCTGTAACATCAGGAATAGGGAAGACCATACCAGATTTGCATTAACTGATAATATGGTTGTAAATGCCGGCTGGTCCTCTATATTTCCAATTTCTCACAGTTCGCCTAATGTAGCAGTCTGTTATATATATGTTTTGGTGGTCCGCTATTCTTGATCCCTTCAATTTCCTGATTACTGAGGATGCTTCTCGTTTCTCTAAAGGTTGTTATTTATGTTTCTCTTGTGATTCAATAATCTCTGTCGTGTATGCTTCTTTTGCCGTTCCTTTATATCTTTCCATGTGAGGGAGAGGTCACACCTCTTCATCATGTATGCCCTTTGGCAAGAGACACACCTTTTCTACCATTAGCACCCTTTGAAAGAGTGCAACTCTTCATTATATTAACCTTTCATGATCAGATTTGCACTTCTGATTCCTAAATTATCCCCCTCTCAAATGAGGTTCTCTTCTCCCTTTTATATCTTATGTTTGAGGGAGTCGCAATTTTTCATTTTATGTCTTTTGACCATTCATTAATTTAATTAAATTTTAATTAAATTTAATTATATTCTTTTATATTTTAATTTAAAATATATTTTTTTCTTTTGTATTTTAATTTTATTAATATTATTTATTATCAAATTCTATTACAAAATGGGGACATTACACTACACTACCCCAGTACTACAAATTTGGACAAGCTGCGTGGGTGAAGCTGTGCATACAAAGTCCACCAAAGCTGAAGAATATCAACTTGTTGATCATCTTGGGCATGCGGATGATGAAACTGATGGAAATATTGTCATTGATGTCAAAGATGCAAGAAGACATTCACAATGGATATGAGTATATGTGCAATTCATAAAAGATGAAGTTGTTATGACAAGTCAGCATACACGTCAGAAAGAAGATCAGAATATGTTGGTTGATTCCATAAGAATGTCAAGTGGATTTGTATAATATAAAGCATATCTGAAGGCATTATTATCAGACCATATAAGCATATCTGAGAAGTATTGAGCAGATCTGTACAAAGCTGTGAGCATGGTAATGACAGAAAATTAGACAATGAGCAGTGTCAGAATGGCGTACATCTGATTTACATAACAGCAACCATAATGAGTTAATGGTTGATGTCTAACAGCATAAACATAGCATATGACAGATTTTGTGGGCATGTGATAGTCGACTATGTCTGTGAACAGTAATCAATGATAACATTAAAGAAATATTTTCATGCCAATAGTCTACAAAAATATAATAAAGGGGCATATTCGATAAGGTTAACTCTTTAAGGAAGTATTGTGCATTTGTAGACAAAGATGGTGATAATGATAAGTCGACTGAGATAATCGACTACATGGAAGATGACAATCAGTGATTAATGTGTGACAGAATACATGACTAATCAGCGACAGTAATCAAAGACTTATGGTAACATAGCATTGAGACAAAGAAGACTCTGAATCAGCAAGTCAGTGATCGAAGAAAATAAAGAGATTAGGTTCTAGAACAGCAATCAAATTATGAGCGATCATACATACTATATAGTCTGATCATATATATATAAATTACAGTCCCAGTAGTTGGAGATATAGATCTCATGCCAATATACTGAGTGAAAGTTGATCCTTTTGTCGGTGGAGAGAAAAGTCGATTTCTTATTGAAGTAAAAAGCAATGCCACATACAAGTCGGCAATTCATAGAATATAAACTGATAAACAAAGTCTAAAGATGATACGTATATGCAAGGAGTATCGACACATAAACAAAATGAAAATCGTAAGGATAAGAAAGTTCGTGAGAAGACAAGTGCAAGTCGATTAATGACTAAGAAAATTAACTAATAGCAATGTATTAATGAAATCGATTCATGGAGGAGATGCAAAAGGGAGTATTTGTTTAATAAAGTTAGTAAAGGATGCAATTAATATTAAATGAAGATTTATCATTAGTGAAAGGTGGCGTTTCATTTCATAGTGATGTGTTGTTAAAACATACGTGGCTAAAGAATGAATGAAGCACTTTGACTATTCTAAAGAGATACGATTTGGTGAATTGACAAGAATGTGGATAATATTATAAGCAAGCTTTGAAACAAGGATTAGTTAAAAGATGTGTAATTACCTTTCATAAGGTACGGGTCAATAAAATGGTGCGATTAAGAAGACTCGCCAAAAGGTAACCTACGATTATTATACATGAAAAGGTGCAAAGTTTATCACACGAAAGAAAGTGATTAATATTCTTAAAGACATCGCTCTTCACATGAGGACAAATTGTTTTAGTAAAAGACAAATTCCTTGTCTCATATGCAATGTTGTCTTATTCAAAAAGGTAAACTTTTTCGTCTTATTCAATGTCAAAAGGAGCGCTTGAGATAAGAAAGGTTTGTCAAGTAATTAATATAATATGCCATTTAAGACAAGTCCGCAAAAAAGTACGATTTATTTGGAAGAGTTATATTTACGAAAGGAGGCGTCTCAAAGGAAGTATGTAGAAATAATTTGTAAGAAAAAGAATATATCTATGGTGAAGCATCGTCTCTCTTATAGGAGTTGTATTCTTTCAAAGAAGATTTAAATACAATAAGAATATGAGATGGGTAGCTGTGTGTGAATGAAATACAGAATGCTAAGAAAAGTGAAAAAGAAGATGCTACTGTGCATGTATTAAAGACATTTTTTAATATACACAGGAATACTAAAATTCTGAATGTAAGACTGAAGTGTGTGGTCTGTATATAAGTCTGAAATAATCTTCAGACTATAAGACAGTGAGTATGAGAAGAATGTGAGAAAGATATTATGTGTGAAATATGAAAATATAAAAAGAGAGGAAGAGAGTCGTGGATGTATATATGTTGAGAAGATAATAATTATATACACCTGTAGGTGAGCAGTGTATAGTGCTGAAGGTATAAGGAGAGTTTTAAAAAAGGATCAATTGGAGATTTATGAGAAGAATGTGAGAAGAGTAGTCTCAGGCATATGGGCAGATTATGAACAGATTTATATGACAGGCTTGTGAAGAATCCATGATCAGATTTGTATGACAGATTTATGTATATGCAGATATAAAGAGAAATGTGTGCAGATTTATAAAGACATATTGATGATGATAGAAGAGAAGTGTATGCAGATATAGTGGGAGGATTATGCAGCATTTCGTGCAGAAATAAAGAAGACTTATGAGCAGATTTATATGTGCAGTTTGAGAACATATTTATGACAGGGTTATGAGGAGATTATGATCAAATTTATGTGACTGATTAGTATTATTCATCACAACAGATTTGAGAAGATCAAATTGTCCATCATCTGTTGTTATAGCAACATTGTAAAGGTGGAAATTCAGATTTATATGAAGTGGGTTGGTGCTCACAAATTCAGAAGTGGGAGTTGGTGCTTCTAGTGGGTTGGTGCTCACAAATTCAAATTTGGGAGTTGGTGCTTCCAGTGGGTTGGTGCTCACAAACAAAGTTAGGGGTTGGTGCCTACGAACATTGTAAAAGAAGATTTATATAAAAGCATTTATTGCCGTGGTTTTCTCCCGTAAGGGTTTCCATGTATATATCTCGTGTTCTACTTGTGTTCATATTATTTAGATCACATATGAATGTTGGTGTGCAATGAATATGTTCGGGCTTCAGCCGAAAATTTGAGACTTGGGCAAATTTGGGATTTTGGTCTAAATTGTAAAACATAAAATCTTTTTTTTCAAATACACTCAAAACACTCAAAGCAAGCAAGTCCGAAACTTAACGGTTTTGGGTAGCAGAAAACGTTTGCGATTTTTAATCATCGGCAACAAATGGAATGATAAAATCTTAAACTTGCTCAAAGTCAACAACAACACATTATCAAATCGGCCCTCCAGCAGAAAATGTAAGCTTAGAGAAGTATTAGAAATTTCAAGCCTAAACTAAAACATTGGAGCACCATTCCAAGCCGCCCCCCCCCCCCCTCTGAAACATTTGAATCTCCCTATAATATCCAATGGAGGAAACAAGTTTGAAAATAAAGCACTTTTAAATTGAAACCTTTTTTCCAAGTCAGTAGCATAAAGAGCAACATTTTGAATTTGCTTAAACCAGTTGCTCAAACCGATTGACCAATTTTCAGTATCCCAATCGTTTAAAGCACGCAAAATTTGAATTGATTAAATAGCCTGTTTTAAAAATCTTTCAAGTGCTAATTATTTGACTGCTTAATAATTTTGGTGCTAACGCCATCTTCTGGCACTGCTAGCCCCTATTTTTTGCACCAAGGCTTGCCTCGTAATCCGTGTTCGATTGTGTAGGATAAATGCCTAAATCAGCGACAGAGTCCTCAAAAGCACCCAACGCAACTGGAACATCCCGGATTTCCAAAGATGACATTTCGTGCAAGGTTGAAAAAATGAAGTACCAGTACCAGGGAGGAGGAGTTAGGGAGTCAAAGGTCCAGAGTGTGGGAAAACATAGGGGACACGGACCTAGGACATATTGATATTCAGGATTTCAGGAACAGGGTGTACTCTCCTAACGCCTATGGCAAGCCCAGACGGATGATGGAGAGTTGCATTGCTCAGGCAACTAGTTTCCCTCCGGCCGTGTAAAATTATGAATTAGTGGTTGAGGCTGCTAAACATTATCAACCGGAAACCAGATTAGTGGTATTGAAGGGGATGGTACTAGCTGACTTCACGCCTGAAGCCCTTGGGGAAGCATTTGATATCCCGTTTCCTGATGATCCCATTGCCACAACTATCGATGAGGCTCAGGTTGTTTATGATATGAATCCTGCTAAGTACAAAACATTGATAAATGAAGAATTGGTCAGTGAGAGAAGACCACCAAGCACTAGAATCAGTAAAAAGACCCGCAAAAGAGATTTTCATAGTGAGTATGGTGATATGGTTACCTTACTCAGCCGGGTCATGGGACTTCCTCAATCCAATCTCTTTGAGGAATGGATGTTCTACTTCACTTAGCAAGTCTTTGCTGGGAAGTCTAAGTTCGATTGGGCTCAGATCATCAACGACAATATTCATACACAACTGGTTGAGCTTGAAGAAAAAAGTTACTTTGCCATGACTTGCTACTTGGTCTACATGCTTGCTCGACACCAGCTGCTAACGGGATTAATTAAGAAAGGTGAGATTGGGAATGGGCCGAATCAGGTGAAGGTATACGAGTGCTACCCTTAGTTGTATTACTATGACATTGCCCAGAGAGAAAAGAATAACATCGCATATGCAATTGGTCAGTACGAGCGTGTTAATGATGCTTTTACAATGCGCTTGGTTAGATTAATGCAAGGAGGATTGCATATAAGGCTGTCAAAACAGGCTACCACCCTGATCCGGAAATACGGTGCATGGTTCATCCAGTTCCCCAGTTTTACCTACATTAGAATAGCAGGCTTTGAGGGAACACCATACCGGCTTCCGCGCTATCCATCAAACAGATTAATCCTCATGTAGGTAGCAAGGCGGGCACACCGAGTAGGTAGCTTACTCAGAGACAAAAAGCAATCAGGGTTCACCTTCCCCATGATTTTGGGTAATCTTGATGCGCACTTCAAAAATTCGGTGCAAGCTGAAGAATCATTTGCTAAATTGGCGTCCTATTGCTTAGAGGAGCATTTCCCTAGGAAATGCTTTGACCATGAGGGATTGGGAAAGAAGGCCCACGACAAGCATTACAGGGCCAAGGCATCAATAGAGGACTATTGGAGCAATTGTTTAGATGACTTTGAGGTCCGTCGGTGGGAATATTCAAGGTTGAGTGTTCAACAAATGTGGCTTTATGAGTATCGCCAGGTCCCATATCAAGTAACGGACTATGGAAATTGCTTGCAAGGCCGAGAATTTGAAGCAGTCAAGGACCTCCCGCCAGCCATTGATTGGACTAAGAACCCAATCAAAGATTTTGAAGTAGTCATGGAAGGTCTGAGAAGGTACACAGATAACTGGTTATCCCAACAAATTGAGAGACTGACCCATGAAGGAACCCAATTCACATACAATTTGATGGGCAGTCTCGATTCCCAGTCTTCAGAGGACGAAGGAACCTCAAGCGCGCCAAAGGAAGAGGTTGAGAAACTTGAAAAGAAGAGAAAGAAAGCAAGGGCCAATAGGGGGACACGAACATCGAAAAGAACAAGAAGAGAAAAGATCCCAATAAGGAGGCTAGAGGTTACTTCCTCATCCAAGGACCCAAGTTCAGAGGATGATGTGGTTGAACTTGATTACATACCCACTCCACCTTCACAAAATGATCTTGTTGCATTCGAGGCAAATGATCCTCAAAAACAAAATGAGCAAGAAGCGGAGGTGAAGATCATTGGTTTGGATGGACCTGGAAATCAGGTCGAGGGAGAGATTGCACCTGATCAAGGGATTGGTAAACAAGAGCTCACGCAAGAGAGCAGGCATGAGTTGTGTTGACGTGTCTAAAGTCGCATTGCTGCAAACTCCATACGGCCAACGCAGAATAGAATAAACCCGTTGAGTATCCTATCCTCTCTTGAGATAAGGAAATCCCTAGTGCTATTTTCTACGTTTGATCAATGGGGATAACCTCAAGGTTTCGTTTGTCAGGTCTTGACTGCAGGATTGCTCAGTGGTTTGATGTGTTTTTTGCTGGAAACACAAGGGGGACTTACGGTGAAATAGGCAATTGCTGGATGAGTTCCCCAGAACTTTAATGGTCTTGCTTATCAAATGGTTTAAGTCGGGTCAATACTATTTTCAGCAAGACTGCAGATTATCTTGGTAAAAAAAGGGGGAAAAGGAGGGATAGAGAGAGAGAGAGCTACGGAAAATATAAATTTTAACTAAGATAGCAGATTCAGTAAACAGACAGACACCTCCGAATAACTAAATTAAGCATTACCTGCCATTTAAGCACAATACTTGCATCAATCTAGTGCGATCTTCAAGGGAAAATTGAATTTTCATGCTATTAAATACAACATTAGAACTTTGACATTCATTCAGTGAGCATTCAATAATTGAACTAAGCATATGAAAGGTTCAGATTAACCATACAGAAGGAAAGACAATCAGCCATTCCCTAATGGTATGAACAGTGAGGATTCTATCGGATGTTTACTTAGAAAATACTATGTAAAGGAAAGAAACATAACTGGAAATTCTAAATTAATGAAGAAGGAGACCATGACCTCATAGGGATACTTGAAACAGTCTAACTTTGCATTAAATCCTGTAAATTTCGCCAGAGCTTCAACAACAATCCAAAAACTTCTTACAAAATGAGGGAAAACCAGTCCCTTAAATAGGCTTCAAAAATGGATGAATGGCCAAGATCTTATCTAAACTAAAGGCCCAGATTCATCCATAAAACATGGTTGCCCATACCCATAAATGGGAGGCAAATATTAGCAACTACCTCAAAGGGAGTAATAACTACCCCAAAAGGTAATTAAAACTTATCCAAAAATAATCCAAAAAGGTGCATACACAAAGTTTTACATTTAGTTGACTTGGAAGTCAAACATGACCCTTTGGCCAAAAAGTGCACTTTTCGGAATTCAAAAGAAAAAAGCACTTTAGGAGAGCACTTTTTCTTTTTCAGCTTCACACCCCTTTTCCAGGAATTCATCCTCGCTGTGCAAATATTCTCGCCAAAGCTCTCGACCTGCTCTACGTTCCTCAGGAACATATTCCTGGAACCTGAGGCACAATTGGAATAGCAAACTGAATGAAGGCATAGGAGGATGGCAAATTTTATACTGCATGCCTTCAAGGTATTGGTCTACGTGCTTCAAACCATCCTTTCAGTTGGAATGATTACGCTTGAAGCACAACATGTCTGACTGGAACTGACCAGCAAAACTTAGGTCCTTAACGGAATAGGTGATCCTATCCGTCCCTAGTCTTTCCTCCCAGTCCGACTGTATCACTTCATCGGACAGGGCATTTTGCCATCCCGAGACCATTGATCGGAGGATCATTTTGCCGAGTTCTTGCATGGTGTTCAGAATTGTCTCGCATGCATCGTGTTCTTTATCAATGATTTCTCTTGTGTCATTCTTCATGGTGATAGTCCAATACCATTCCTTAAGAGTGCCGATGTTATAAGGATCTAGGATGGTGGATAATGTAGGAATCTGTGCATGGGTCCAGAAGAGAGCTCTCATGAGGGGAAGAGTAGTGGCAGCCACTTCATGTATTTGAAGGGATTCCCTCTTTACCTCTAATAGCCGGACTAGGGTGGCCTCTCGATGGAGAGCCATCTCTTTTACTTCTTTGAGGATTCGTTCTCCCCTCCCTTTGATGCCTTGTATCCATTCTCTGACAACCCTCGCAGTATCCCGTACTCCTTCAAATTCTGTTGTGGTCCTCTGTGCCAAGGCTGTCGGGGGAATGTGGGATTCAGAAGCGTTGTGCAAGGGTCTCTAGAGTTGATCGATGTATCCCTCGGCGTGCTTGGCACGAGCTCGATACATGTCCTTTTCAGTTGTTATCTCTTCAAGTTGCCTGAGCATGTTCTGTATTGAATCCTTGAATTCCTCCTTTTCCTGTTCCTTAGTGGCTCGTCCGATGGGGACAGTCGTGATGCTATAATTTGCCAGTGTAATCTGATCTGCTGGCTTGTCTACAGGCGGGGTGGCGATGTGAAGAGTACGGTTCCTTTGCTCATCTTTGGTCATCCTGGAATATGCCTTGGGCTTTTTCTTCCCCTTGGCTTTAGCTTGATCTATATGTGAGAAGATGTCTTCCAAGTCAATGGGTGGCTTTGTGGCGGCCTTGCGCTGAGCTCAGGCAATCAACCATTCCTGAGGTACAGTCTGGGCTAATGCTATGGTTAAATTTTCACTCTATTCTTTGATGTTTTCAGCCGTCTCACCACAAATTTGCAGCTGTTCCGTTACTGGAGGAGTGGAGGAGGTGTCAAGCTCTTTGCTTGCAGTAGTGTTTTCTCCTACTTCACTGAACAATTGTTTGGTGCCTTCGTGTGATGGTAGCTCTTCAGTCTTTTTGAGCTCGCGGGTCTCCTCCGTCTTTTGCTCTCCTTCAACGGTAGAGTCATCTTTGGCAGTGTTATGGAGCAGCAGTTCATGGCGACTCTGTTGGGTGGGTTCATGTAGGCCAGCTTTGCGAAGGATTCCTCTGCTTGGGTGGGGGTCTTCAGATGGACATCCTTGTTGCCTATAATCATGGGGAACGCAAATCTAGCCTGCTTACTGTCTCTGAGTAAGATGCCAGCCGGACGTGACTGCCTTGCGACCTCCATAAGAACTATCTTGTCGGTTGGGTACCGTGGAAGCCGGAGAGGGGCACCATCAAAGCCAGTTATTCAGATATAGGAGAACCTTGGGAACTGGATGAACCAGACTCCGTATCTTTGTACTAGGTTAGTAGCTTGCTCTGAGAGCCTTATGTGTAACCCTCCCTGCATTAGCCTAACCAGGCACATTGTGAAGGCGTCATTGACGCGCTCATATTGACCAACCGCAGAGGCTGGGCTGTTCTTTTCTCTTTGAGCTATATCTTGATAATGCAGCTGTGGGTAACAATCATATACCTTCACCTGACCCGACCCATTCCTAATTTCTCCTTTCATTATTAAACCTGGCAGTGGCTGGTTCTTGGCGAACATGTAGACCAAATAATAGGTCATAGTGAAGTACTTCTTTGTCTCGAGTTCAATTAGCTGAGTGTGGATGTTGTCGCTTATAATCTGGGCTCAGTCGAACTTGGACTTCCTAGCAAAGACTTGCTCTGTGAAATAAAACATCCACTCCTCAAAGTAGTTGGATTTGGGAAGTTCCATAACCCTATTGAGCAATGTGACCATGTCCCCATGCTCATTGTGAAAGTCACTTCTTGGGGTCTTTTTTCCAATTCTGACGCTTGGAGGTCTTCTCTCCTTGTACCACTCTTCATTGATCAGTGTTCTGCATCTGGCGGGATTCATATCATACGCCACCTACGGCTCATCTATAGTTGTTGCTATAGGGTTGTTTGGGAAGGGAATGTCAAATGCGTCGCCAATGGCCTTAGGAGTGAAGTTAGCGAGGACCATGTCCTCGAGGAGCACCAATCTGGAACCTGGTTGGTAATGCCGGGTGACCTCTACCACTAACTCATAGTTTTGCACTGCTGAGGGAAATCATGCTGCTTGGGCGATGCCACTTTCCATCATCTACCTAGGCCTACCGTAGGCATTAGGGGAGAAGACTCAGCTCTTGAAATCTTGGATATTGATATGGCCTAGGTCAGTATCACCGACATTGTCCCAGACACTCTGAACTTTTGACTCCCTCAATCCCCCTCTTTGATACTGGTACTTCATCTTTTCGATTCGGCGAGGGATATTTGATTTGGATGTTCGTGATGTCTCGGCTGCAACAGACATGTTTGATGATTCTACCGCTGATTTAGGCATTTATCTTGCACAGCCGGATGCGGATTACGAAGCGATAAAAGGAAGCAAAGCGGGTTAGATAAAGAATATGCCAGCATTCAAGGATTAGTTCAAAAATTGGAAACATCATGATATTGCTAGCTAAAAGCTTGATTGATTTAAACCTGAATAGTTATGAAGCTTTTGACTACGGATTCATACTTAGGCATTTTCAGGATCAATTTTTTAAATGGACAAAGCTTGAGAAACTTTCCTAAGTTTGAAAATGCATTTTCTAGCTGATTCTTAGGAGTAAGTTCTGATTTCAATTGCTTTGCATGACGCCTTACAAGTGGAAAAAAGATGCGAATTTTGAAGAATTAAGCATTTTAATCAATTTTTGCATAAACATCCATCCAATTTGTAAATATTTGAGACGATCGAGAGAGGTAAAGCGTACTTACCTGGTGAAAATGGACGGCAAGAAATTGCCCGATTTGCCGTGCAAGAACGGATGGATAGTTCTGCAAATTTTGAACGGAAGAGTCTGCAATTTTGAATTCCAACGGTTAACTTTCTAATTCAAATTTTCGCGGCTGCAGTTTGAAAAGAATTTGCAATTTTGAATATTAGACTAAGTGATTCTTCACCTTGGTGGCTTGGCGAATTCTAACTTCGTGATTTTGTGGCACTGAGAATGGTGTTAATGGCGCTTTACCGTCAAGGCTCATAGAACTTCGCGATTTTACCTTACGCGATCCTCAACAAATGGAGAGGGTTTCAGATTATGAAGATTCACGCCCCCGCCCTATGGTGAGCCATTACGGGGTCCATTGAGTCTGCAAGGTTTGCAAAAAAAATCGCGATCTTACCTCTAATGCAAACCGTGCTCTCTGGTTTCACCCTCCAAGCCTTACGCCATTTCCCTTTCATGCGATTTTGAAGACTTAGGCGGTTTACGAAAATTGCGATTCTGAAGACTTAGGCGGGGGTCTTCAAACTTCGACGCTTTGAGGTCACCTTTCGACCTTTTAAATCCCTGCAATGTTCTTTCATTGTGCGAAGTTCAACGATTTGGGTGTGATTTGCAAACTTAAAACATTTCGCACCCTCTATCAATTTTTAAGATTTTCGAACCTTTTGAGAGGTTTGGGCAACCTTTTAACTTTTCGGACCATTTGGCCTTTTTGACAACTTCCGAACTTTTCGGACCTTTTGGTACTTTTGCCAACTTTCGAACTTTTGTCATTTTACTTAAGGGGTCCGAAATTCGGCCCTCTGGGCATTTTTGCCAACTTTTGAACTTTTGTCATTTTACTTAAGGGGTCCGAAATTCGGCCCTCTGGGCATTTTTGCCAACTTTTGGACTTTTGTCATTTTACTTAAGGGGTCCGAAATTCGGCCCTCTGGGCATTTTTGCCAACTTTTGAACTTTTGTAAAAAAATTCGCTCCTCTTTCTCTTCCACCTGGCGAAAATTGTCATTCATTCAAATCTCGTAAACTCTATAAAAACAAACATCATATAATCTCTCTCATCGTTCTTATGCGAAAATCGACAACTTTGGGTCCTCATGCGACCTTTGGACACGTTGTTCTTTACTTGGCGGAATTCGCCAGTCTCCATCATCACACGCCCATTCAAGGCAATTTCACAAGTTTGAACAATCTTTTGGAATTCATGTCCGAGGGCTCGACTAGCCTAATGGAATCACCGGCTTCTTTGTTCAACATCATCACTTCACGGACCAGTCGCGGGCTCGCTCGAAAGGACGCAAGACACTCTGCGCGAAACTCAACAGGGCGAAGACAGAAAGGCCCAAAAAAGGAAGGGGGACCCTATTGACGACAGGGAGCGTGTGCAACGCACAACAAGTTGCATCAGGAAGGCGGCAATAAAGATGATACCACAGTTGAGGGAGAACGGAAAGAAGATGCAACTCAAGAACCCAACAGAACTGAAGAGCAACTATTACTAGAGGACACCCAACAATTTCTCAGTGAGGTGAGGGAGAACTCAGCTGTGAGTAAAGGATTGGGTACTGCACCCATTCCTCCTATGCCCGATCAGTTACGGATAAGCAGTGGGTCAGCTGAGGCCTCCAAAGAACAGAGTGAGAATCTGGCAATTACATCTGGACAGACCATCCCTCAGGACTGGTTTAATAGCTTGTGCACAACGGAAAGAAGCTGTCAAGACACCAATTAACCTGGAGGATATCTTCTCTCGAATAGGAGAAATAAAATCCTAAGGCAGGAAAAACCCGAAGACTTACTCCAGGATTACCCAAGACGAGCAAAGGAACCGCATGATTCATATTTCTACCCCACCTGTAGACAAACCAACAGATCAAATTGCAATGGCTGTTTACAAGTCACGACCATCCCAATAGGGCAAGCAACCAAAGAGAAGGAGAGGGAAGAATTCAAAGATTCCGTGCAGAATATGCTCAGACAACTCGATGAAATGACTGCTGAGAGAGATATGTGCCGGGCTTGTGCTGAGCAAGCTGAGGGGAACATAGATCACCTGTTGAAACCGCTGCAACATGTCGCTGAATCCCATGTTCCCCCATTGGCACTAGCACAAAAGACTACAGTTGAATTTGAAGGAGTGCATGACACTGCCAAGGCCGTCAGGGAATGGATCCGGAGCATTAAAATAAAAGGAAAGAAGATTCTTAATGATGTATTTGAAGTAACAATCAAAATACAAGCAACACGGATAAAGATGCTGGAGGTACAAAGGGAGTACGCCAAAATTCAGGAAGTGGTTGCCTTAGATGAACCACTCATGAGGGCTCTTTTCTGGACTCACTCGGATTCCGACACTACATTCTATCCTAGATCCCTATAATGTTAATACTTTGAAAGAGTGGTATTGGATCGTTAGCATGAAGATGGACATGGTAGACAGCGTTAGAAAAATTCGGGAGGAATGCGAGATGGACTTATCCCATATTGAAAATGGCAGTGAATATCCATAAGGCATTAGTCATTGGCTGGACGGATACCATGGAGGATGCTGATGTAGTATCACGATGGAATGTCAAATTGAAGCCCGATAAAACTGCATACTCTGTGGAGGACATAGAGTGCATCAACAAGCTGCATACAGACATATTGCGCTTTGAAGATCAACAATCAAATTGGCGCGAGCGGCTAGGGATATTCGACTCTCATCTTGAAGGCACGTAGTTCAAAATGCACAATCCTCCTTTCCCTCCTAATGAGGAATTGTTCCCTGTTTGTATAAAATTTCAAGAATATGTTCGGGAATAACGTGCAGCACACCGGGACATCTGGAAAGGTTACTTGCATGAGGAAGATGAATTTTTGGAGGAAAAGTCCACCTTGAGGAAGGAAAAAGTGCTTTCTTGAAAATATCTGTTTCTTTCAAATTCTAAAATGCACTTTTTCAACTATAAAGTTTCTTTCCAACTACCAAAGTCATTGTAAATTTTTGAGCTCCGTGCAAGTGCACTTTTTGGAGCAGCTTTATGTTTGGTAGTTGGTAGTTATTAGTTACTTTATGGTTGGTGTTGATATTTTGTTTTCCATTTATGGGTATGGGCAACCTTGTTTTAAGGGATGAATCTAGGCCACTTGTTTAAGTTTAAGCTTGGCCATTCATCTGTTTTGAAACCCTATATAAAGGAGCTAGTTTCTCTTTTACTAAGTTACCGGTTCGGGTTCGAAGAACCCGGTACGCCGGTATGGCAAAATTTTGAAAAGGGGTTTGGGTTCGTTAGTACAAAAACATGTAAATTATATATATATGCAACCTATAAGCATGAATTAAGATTAGCATGTCACATAGCATCATATAAACAACAAAACCAACATAAACTTGTAATCATAGCATCATGATCATACCATAACAGCATCGTATACATCAAGTTTAATATCAAAATGATAAAATATTCAAGTATCATTGTTTCAACTTTCAACAATTTAAAGTTTGATCATTAAATGGATTCTCTAAATGGGGGTTTGGGGCAACGCCCCCAACGGGGTCAAGGGGCAGCGCCCCTTGCGGGGGTTTGGGGGCAGCGCCCCCAGCGGGGTCAAGGGGCAAAGCCCCTTGCAGGGTCGAGGGGCAGTGCCCCTCACGGGGTCCCGGGGCAGCGCCCAGGGCGCGCTCCTTGTCGCGGTACAGGGCGGGGTTGAGGGGCAGCGCCCCCGCCGCCAACACCAAATCACAACCTTCAAACCCACACGGAACTCCATGGCATGCATCAATTTTTTGCTTTTTTAAGACGTCTAATTTTCTGCTTTTTTAGGCTATAACTTTCACTTTTTAAGAGGCGGAATTGAAAAAAAAAATAAATTTGCATTGTTTTTTGACTTTACGGGCTGCCCAGCCACCTGGGTTCAACCAGGGTCGAACCCACTCTAGGTTTTTCGAACCTTGGTCAAACCCAGGTCGAAGCGGATCTGTACCACGGACCCGGTTGAACCCGGACCCGTACCAGGGGGGCCCAGAGGCGAACCCGGTAACCTAGCTCTTTTATTTTGAGTAAGAAATTGTGGATTGCTGCGAAAGCTTTGTAGAAATATATTCAGACAATGGAAATTGAAGTTGTTACTGTTTCATGTGAGTGCATGGTCTATTTCTTCACTCTTTAAATTTATGTATGCATTTTGCTTTACAAAATAATATGTGCTAGTTGATATTTGATAAAAATCTTCGTTCATACCAATAAGGATTGGTTGATTGCCAGTTCCTCTGCATGGTTAGTCTGAACCATTTAATATGCTTAGTTCGGTTTTTGAACATGGAATGTATGAATCTGTCAAATTCAGTGTTTATGTTTAAAAACTTGAAAATTTGTTTCCCCTTTGGAGATTGCATCAATTTTATGTAGTTGTGCGAATTGCTGGCGAAATAAAATTTGATTATTGCAAGATTTTTGTCTATCAGCTTGAAGGTGTTATTTTTAGGTAGATTAACTAGGCATTTTCTCCCCCTTTCCCCTTCCTTTTCCCTTTTTTTACCAGAGTTAAGTCCGAACAACATCATACTGAAGATAAATCTGATGAAATCAAACTGTAAGATCTTAGGGAACCTGTGCGAAACTAATTTTGTCTAACCGTAAGTCCCCTTTGTGTTTCCAACAAAACACATCAACTGTTGAGCTATCCTGCAGTCAAGACCTGACAATCGAAACCTTGAGGTCGTCCCCATTGATCAACTAAAACAGCATTAGGGATTTCCTTATCTCAAGAGAGGATAGGATACTTAGCATTCTATTCTGCATTGATTGGAGAGAGTTGTAGCAACACGACTTTAGTCACGTCAACACTATCGAGCTGAGTTTGCGGAGTGGAATTTTTTTTAGGACACAATGATAGCTAAGATAGATAAGTAGTGAATGAATAGTGTAAGGGTTTTTTATAAATATCCTCATGCCATTTTTTGCTTGTTATTTTCTACTGCTAGCTTTTTTTTAATTCTTATTACCTACTTTTCCTACTTATTTATGATATAATATGTTACACTATGGCACAATTGGATATGTTTTGTCGGCTCATATTTACTATTGTTTTTGCCAATACCATGTTGGATTGTTCTAGGGTTTTGTTTTGGTGTTAGGGTTTTGTTGACGTGTATTTTGTACACTGCCTAACACAGAATAAAATACCTAAAGGTACCTTATCCTCTCTTGAATAAAGTTTCCGAATGCTGAAGATATCGCGAAAAGGATCAATCAGAGAAACTTCAAGGTTCTTGTATGTAGGATCTCTACGTGTGGATAAGCTCTCTGTGGTATGATGTGATTTGCTGGAATCACAAGGGGACTTACATTTGATGATTGAACTTCTGATTTGCATTGAATATTGCTGGAACACAGGCTCTTACTAGCTTTGATCTGAAAAAAGGAAAAAAGACAAGGGCGAGGAGAGGATCTAATCCTAATACTAAGAATGTAGGAGCAATGAATGATCTTTGATGAAATTCTAACTAGGTCTTGTTTTGACATCGCAGGACCATCTCCACAAGGCTAGTGCGATCTTCGAAGGGAAGCTTTATGATGTTCAAATCATCACTGCAGGCATAGACACCATCAGGTTGATGCATATCAATGAAGAAGCGACAATTGAAGTTAAGCTTAAGCTGAACGATTCCAGTTGACTACGCAAGGCAAGTCTGCAATCAACAAACTGCTAGTAGTATGGATGTACGAATTTCACCATCAATCAAGCACATTTCTTCCACTCATCTAATAACATGAAATCAAAAATGAGAAGTATAGAGACCATGCAAATTGTCGAATCGACCCATAAATTTCACCATTTCTTCAATGAAGTTACAAGTCTTTTACAACAACATCTTGGCAACAATCTTTGCCTTCTCTCTCTACTCTACTCTAATCACTATTCTATCAACTATTTCTATCTACTCTCTATTCACTAACTGCTTCCAACTATTTTCAACTCTCTAACTCCTTTACAAAATGAAATGCCAGGGCTTATATAGTGCCCTCAATACAATTCGATGGCTAAGATCAATTTGAGATCAATGGCCAAGATTTTACAATGAAAACCCTAATTAGGGTTTGTTACAACCATTACATAACATTTAATGCTTGACCAATGATAAAATTGTATTGCTTGGACACATGTCCTCTCTAGAAAAATCGACCAATGGATAGCCGGGGTAGGTACATCGGAGTTTGTGCCACCTCCCATGAGTTAGGTACATTGAATCTGGACGTGCTGAGGTGGACCACACTGACTGGAGAAGTGATGACTAGGATGCCACCTCATTTGACACTTGGTTGATACTCAATTTGGTAACGTTGAGAAGTTAGCCTTAATTAATTCTTTTGGAACTATCTGCTTCTTCAACGAACCCTTTGCTTTGACTTCTTGTGTCCTTGATTTGCAGGATGATGATGTACCTCGCCTTGGAACGCCAGATTGGAAGAGGTCATCCTTGTTGATGTTTGATCGAAGAAAGCCATTCTTGTCGATGCTAGGCTGGAGGAGGTCGCCCTTATCCTTGCTTGATCCTCCTTGAGGAGACCGTCCTTGATCTGGCTTGATTTTCCTTGAGGAGAACCTTCCGACTTGTAGATCCTTCGAGCTTGGGAGTCCCCATCTTGATACCTACACAACATTTCAAAATTAGTAATATATCTTGAAATCTAAAAATTAAACTTTAAAAGGAAGATTCAAGATTTTAATTAGGAAACTTCATGATAAATCTTGAGTTATCATTTCCTAATTAACCATGCAATACTTAGACTTTTCTAAAAAATGTCTAAAAAAAATCAAACCTTGGACAAGGGTGTCAAGATGATTTCGCCATACCTCCTCTTGAGTTTTAAACTCTAAGAAATGATGCAAAAATAAGGTGAATTTTGGCTAGGCAAAATGTAGATTGAAGCCTTCTCTTGAACAAATTGCGCCTCCATTAGCTAGCTTCTTCAAGATCTGGAAATTCGCCTTCAAATGTCTTCAAAAATCTGGAAATTATCCTCCAATCTAGCAAGAAATTCTCCTCTCCAATAGCCTTCAAGATGAATTTCGCCCTCCTCAAATTGCTCTTCAAGTTCGCATGAGAGATAATGCAAGAATGATTTGAATTGTGAAAAAAAATCACCTCCAATATATAGAGCGCTCACCTTCCACTTACCCATGAGGCCGACCTTGCAAGTAAAGGCAAAAAATAAATAAAATTAAAAAACGAAGAGGCCGACTTGATAAAATGAATGAAAATAATACCTCAAGCGCTTCATCTTTTAATTTTAATTTAATAAAAATTAATTTTAAATGCCTTTATAATTAAAATTTCGATTTTTCTAAGGCTCAAAAATTAATTTATTAAATGCCATGCGCCTTTATTAAATGCCAATTTAATTGAAATTTTTTAAAATATTTTTAAGTTTTTAACGAATTTGGCATCTAATGCGATTTGCTAAAATAAGGCAAAAAATAACGAATGTTGATAACTTCGCTCTGGTCCCTTGGAGAGGGACAGGAGCGCTTTTGCCAATTGTCATCGAAATTTGTGGTCCTTGCAACTCCATTCCACCCCGAAGCACTTTAAGTATCATTCCAAACTTGTGCCTTGGCCTAGATTCGTCCAAACTTGGCGAGAAGGACTGGATATTAGGTTTTTCGCCCTGGTCCCTTGGAGCTATTTTGCAAATCCAAGCTTATCCGTCCTTTGTTAGCCTTCCAAATTATATTCAATGGATAAATCATGTTTTCCTTGGTCTCTTCAAATCATAAAATTGTCTTGACCCTGCAAGAACAGTGCAAATTTGAAATTCAAGCTCCGGTCCTTCAGTGAGGGACGGGAGCACTTTTGCAATTACAAGCCAATTCGTCCTTTGCTAGCTTCGAAAATTATCTTCAACGGATCGATTGTGTCTTCCTCCACCCACCTCAAACGTAAAACTTGTTTTTCTCTTGCCCGAATCTTGTCTTGAGGGAAAATCGCTCTGGTCCCTTGGAGAGGGACAGGAGCGCCCTTTGAAAATAGCCCTGGTCCCTTGGTGAGGGACAGGAGCGAACTTGTTACTTAGGCCGATTTTCTTCATTGTGGCATACTTAAGTTATATTCAACGGGCAAAACATACTTCCCCCTGACCTCCTCAAATCGCGAAACCACCTAAATCTTGCAAGGATAATGCGAAATTGGAATTCAAGCTCCGGTCCTTCAGTGAGGGACAGGAGCGAATTTTGCTCTCTAGGCCAAATCGTTACAATTTTCATCGAAAAATGTCTTGGCTAAGGAAGATATCATCTTACTTCATGCTATGAATAAAAGTTAATGTCCAAAAAAGGTCTAAAATCATGCATATAAAGAAAAGCGCTCTGGTCCTTCAGTGAGGGACAGGAGCGAATTCTTTCTTCTTTCTTATACTTTAAGTTATATTCCATATATACTTTCAGGATGTTTGAGAGTGGTTTCAGACCTCCAGGAGTTATATTGCAAAATCTAGTTTTTTGAGGTTTTTCAGTTTCCAGACTTAGTCAAATTTCAGGATCAGGACATTCCAGACTTAGCCAAATTTCAGGATCAGGACATTCCAGACTTAGCCAAATTTCAGGATCAGGACTTTCAGACTTAGCCAAATTTCAGGATCGGGACTTTCAGACTTAGCCAAATTTCAGGATCAGGACATCACTCAAGCCGGACTTGCTTATCCATGTGATCCCCTGGGCGACACTCAAAATGCAAAGGCTAACTAACAAAACCCTAAAGGACCAAAAAAAACAAACCCTAAAAAGCAAAAAAGCAAGGGTCCCCATTTGCAATGGGGCGATGTGTGAAATGGTCACAACAGGTTTCCAAACCTAGGCTACCGGTTTGTATCTTGGGTATTTTCCTTAAGTATTATATCCATAAGGTGTTCCTTGTCTTGATATGATTGCCTTATATTTGTCTTGTATCCTATCTGGAATTGCCAAGATCCGATGTATTGCTGTTTTGTTAATGCGCATGTAGATTTACTCTATAGCTTGAATGATGTAGACTTTAGGCTTTTTTTACATCTTTTAGGGTGTGTAGTTCTGGTTTTAGTATGTATCAGAAAGGCACTTTGGAATCCATATACTCTCTGGCATGTTAATTTAGGTTCACTTTGCATCCATGCTTCGAAAAATTTATCATAGTTTGTGCTACAATTATTACTTTCCAACTCTAATTCCCCTTCATTGTTTAGGTTTTCTTCTTCTTGCTTGTCCGAAAGTTTGGAGATTGAATATTAATTCTTGACATCTTCCTCCGCATTTCCTTGTGCTACTTCTTCTATAGAAGTTCTGTCATCTAATACTCCTAAGGGGATTCACATTCTTTGGTAGCATCTACAAATGAGATCTTCTCCTTCCAAGAGTCCACAATTCTATTAGAATTCACAAAACATCTTAGTCCAAGTAGAGCCCAAAAAGTGTTGAACATCTCCTTCATTTCTACCACTTCAAAATCTACATATTGTTTATGTTCTTTACATTTACCTCAATTTCCAGGTAACTAATGTCTCCATTCTGTAACGGTTAGCTAGATTGATAATCATAGGTGTCTTGACAAGATTTGGTTTTCCTAACTTCTCCCATGTGGTGGATGGAATGATAATTAGGTCTGCGCCCAAGTCCACCATGACATACTTCACCTTATGATCATTCAATTGGACATTAATCAATAATGGACCATTCTTTCAGTTCTAGTCCTCTGATAGTTGGTTCACCTGTTTCTTTTTGTTGCATTACTTGCACCATTGTGCTAATTTACTACTAGATCTTTCTGTCTAGCTACAGTAGCTAGGTCTTTCAATATTTTCACCTTTTCTTCCATGAAACATCCTACTTCCTCTTGTAACTGCAAATGATATTTTGTTTTGCTTGCTTAACTACCTTTTCATGTTGTCTCTTGTTGGGCTCAAATTGTTTCGGTTCTTCCTCCTCTTCTTCGTCCAGACTATAATGCTCCTCAAAATCCTTCCTTCACTGGTGGTTTCTTCTCATGTCTCCCTGTGTTAGTTCCTTGTCTAGTCAAACATTAACTTTCTTCTTTCCTCTAGTTTTCTTTTTCTTCTTCTCCATAATTATCTCTTCTTCGGAATTGTCTTGTGTAGAGGTATCTGAAGACCATACATCCTTTCGGTGACAGCCTCTTATGCCATGCTGTGGTGTCCTCCAAATGACCCTTGCTGCTCGTTGTAGTTCATTACTCCGAGAAGGCTGGCTATTGTCTTTGTTCAGATAGAATGCTTGTGCAACATCACATGAAAACATTGTGTGTCTTGCCCACAAAATGCGCACTTCTGTTTCTTCTCTGCCCAACACTCTGAGGCATAATGACTCATTTTTCCGCAATTGAAACAAGTGGCATCATTTTTGCTTTTGTTGTTTTGGCTTCTTCCTCTTCCTCGTGTATAATTTGGTTGTCTATTATTATCTCAATAGCCTTGTTGATTGTTCTACATTCCATGGGCGTTCTGGTTATCTTGCTAGGGTAGGATCTGGTAACCAGCATCACTCCTTTCGTCAACACTACAATTATGACTTTGACAATGTTGGGTGCCACCATTTTGGACTGGAGCTTGGTTCTTTAGACAATCTTCTATTAAGTGCAGGTCCCATTCATGACATATAGCATAGTTATTGAATTTGTCTAACTGATTTACTACTACTAAGGTCTTCTCTGCTCTATCTTTTGGGCATTCATTTTGGATGTGCCCTTGTTGGTTGCAATATCTGCATCATATCATTTCTGGTTGCTTAGGATCAGTAGGTAAGATCTCCTGATGTATAACCAATCTCTGTACCTCAACATTTCTATCTTTCTCCTATCTCCTCCATGATTGGGTCTCAATTCTGTGGGCCATGGTGATTAGGTCAACATATTATCTATTCTGGTGAATAGATCTTCCTTATCCACTTATATCTACAACAAGGGATGTGGCCCTTGGATAATATCCCTAAAGTACAACCCATCTTCTAAAACTCTTATTTTGGACCCTTATTTTCGGTTTACTATTATACCATTTTTAGGCCAACAATGATAACCTGGATTAGCACCTAGGTGATATAGATATAGCTAATCCAAGTCATGATGACGATGCTTATTTAGATGTAGAGATCTCCAATAGGAGACCAAAGTGGTAAGAAAGCAACATTGGATATGCTCAAGAAAGTAAAATGATTTGAGGATAGATCGTTGAGAGACAAGAGCAAGCCAAACACAATCAACTTTGCTTTTATGGCAAATATTTAGGGAGTATATGAGCCTCAGGTTTGTCTGAGGCAAAAAGAAAATTGAAATGGGAAAAGGCCATTGAAAGCGAACATGAGAGTCTTATCAAGAATGAGACTTGCGACCTTATCATCTCCCTTCCAGTATGTGTGAGTTTGATTATCGAAATCAAGGTTCCACAAGTCATTTCATACGTGATCCAGGACTGAATGGTGAAGATGCTTGAAAACCATGTACATTAGTTTAGATTTTAATCAAAACATTTATGCTTTTCTCAGAGAAGTCTGAGTTCATTCATGAGTATGATGGCTGAACATCTGTAACAGTTCTTTCTCACATAAATTGGAATGTTCTTTTTATGCTCAATTCTTTGTTATATTTTGTGGTTTACCTATTGAATTGCCATCTCACTATAAATTTTTTGCAATGTTTGTCATCAGTGATCATGGCGTATGCTTTCTGGATAAATGGACAACAGTTTGCAACATTGAACTGCCTGGTATACAGTACTCTACAATGACATAGTGTAGTGCTCAAAATTTTCAGCGTTGGTTTCCTTTTTTGTTCTAATAGATCAAACTTTATCTCGCTTCAATGAAATGCACAAATTGAATTAATCTACAGTTTTCATGCTGTAAGATAACTTAACTAATCAACTAAAAAACTTGTATATCGTATTTTTAATTTTGTTTATTTTCATTATGTTAATTCTAATACTGGCATCTTTGAAAAAAAACTGGACAGTAGAGGGGCACATCTTAATTCAATTTGAGCAACGAGAATCCTTTAGAGGGATATTACAATTTACCAAGACAAGTTTCTTAATGCTACTGGTTTTCTAGGTTATGAACAAAGTGCAGAGTAACAATTTTAATGCTATAGATCAGAGAGCATAGAGTAATGCTCATGGTTAGTGCACTTTCATGAAAATAGTTGAATCCTTGTGGTATTGTACTTAACCTTATTCTACTGGGCAATTATATGAGGATTTCCATTTGTCTTATTGGTGGGTTCTACTCATGACAGTGATATCCTTCATTGACTTGTTTTTGGTTGGTGAATAGGGTTTGGCATTAGGATTCACAACCAGGAAACTCAAGTGTGAAATAACCACCTGTATTATATTAGTGTGAGGGAGTTCAAATTTTCTTCAAACTACCATCTGCTTGGGAATGATAAATTGTGTGGGGCCTTATGCCTGAAACATAAGTATTTAAGGTTTAATGCCTTAAATGATTCCTATGGCTTACCATGTTATCAAAACAAAAGTACCAGAATTGTGAAAATACAATAAAACCTATCTACTAGTCAATAGGGTGACTAACCCTTGACCTGAAACTTGATATCCTATGATGGCAAGTGCAGAAAAGTTCATGCTTGGAAGTGAGTGCTCCAAATCCTTCTAATTTTCTTCAATTCAAGCTTATTTTTAGTCCTACTAGTATGCTGCTGCCACCTTTATTGGCCTCTCATGCTTCCATTTAATTTTAGATCATTTCAAGATTGGCTAAAATTACAGAAATGAGTATATGATGTTTTCTCTTTATGGCCAGAGGCACCCACTTATCATGTTATTAACAAATCTGCTAGGCTTGTATGATAAGAATAATCCTATGTAGTACTGATTCTGAACATTTTTGCCTCCTACACAACTAGATTCTATGCAAGTGCTTTCTCTCTTTACTTTCGTCTCTCCAACTGTCCCACTTTTGCGTCACAGGATGCCTTTGAATCCAAGTCCTTTCCCATTAAATTGTGAAATAAAATACACCTGGCGTTATCACATTTCCCCATTTTTGGTGGTAGCCTACTAATGTTACATCTAAGAGACTTATAATTGTACTTAATCCATGGATTCTGCAAACTTTTATCTCCTAGAATTGGCCAATCTCAAGGTTCTGATGTTCAGAATTATGAATGCTTCTTGTAACAACTGACCTGTAAAAGTGTCCTTGGGGCTTGAACCCATCTTTCATTTGTTCGCGTTAGAACTAGACATCAAGAAAACCCAACTGTGAAGCCTATTGCATGTTGGCAGTATTAAAGTAGTAATGACTTCAAATGTAATGCCCCTTTCTATTGACAGCAGTAATTAAACCAAACATTGAACAACAATAATATATGCTAATATTGAATTTCTTTTAGCACTTAAAACAATAATAATAAGGCAATATTCTGCAAATGAAAATAATGCTGATACAAAGTACAGCCAAAAACCCTTACATGTGTTGCACAACAAAGACAAAAACTGAAAAATAATTGAATAATTTATTCATGAATATACAACGTATATAAAGGAATTACAAGACGGTGTTCTAAAAAGAACGAACCGTTAAACTAAAGCTTCAACACGAAGCTAAAAAGCTTAAAACGCTAAATAAAGCTAACAAACTAAAAACTAAAAGGCTAACTATGTGTTCTTATAAAAGAAGCAATAGTTGCACTTAAAAGACTAAATGAACTAAAAAGCTAAATGACCTTTAATAAAGAACTAAATATAACTAACTAAAATATAATTAAATATTCTAATACCCTCCCTTAATGGTTAATGTATCAACTATGTACCCGATAGAAGACACTGCGGGTCTTTTGATCACAAACACAAGAACACTTTGCTATTGCGGAGACCCTCCCAGGATTTGCAAAGTGTTAATGACCAAGAATAGCTGATTCTGTCCGATTGATGTAACCTTCACACGTGAATTACAAAACTGTCACACGCGATTTATAGAATCAAAAAAATTTGAGACCACGATTTTGAGGAAAAATCGACAATCCCTCCAAAGAGCAACAAACATGATTTCAATAAAAACCGTAAAATTTGCTCCAACAACTCCAAAACAGACTGCAAGATACGATGGTTGCAGATGTTCGCCCCAACAAATCCAAGTGCGACCCAAAACTGAATGCAACAAAGCATGATTTGTATGGAAAAAACCGTCAAACCTTGAAACAGGAACTCTCCAAAAGAGAATTCATGATTTTTTAGGACAAAATCGAAAAACCCATAAAGCTAAGGTTACAAATCATTGTTTTTTGGGAAAAAAAAGGGTAAAACCCAGATAACCAAAATCCTACGTGAACTTCGCGAACTACAGATGCTTTTTGAGGAAAAAATAAAAAAAACCAACAAACAAGTTTTGAGTAAAAAATCGTGAAAACCTACGAACAATTTTTTCAGGAAAATTGTGGCAAAACGCTCAGACAATTTTTCAGGAAAAAATCATGAAAACCTAGGAACAAGATATTTGCTTATCACAAAGCATAGAAGATTGACTCCTCTTCAAAACACTCTGCAACATGAGCCTGCACCTGCTCCTGAGACCCTCCCTAGTTAGATTGCACAGATGCCAACAATTTCCTGTAATCTTTCTTCATATGGCCAAATTGATGATATTAGTTACACTGTACACTTTTATTCTTTGAAGACTACTGAGGTGGACCTTGTCCCTTCTGCTAGAATGATGCAGGAGCATCCTCGGTTCACAGCAATCTTGTATCAACCAAAAACATTTTCCTTTCTGTTTTGTTTGCAGTTTCAGTTTTCCTTTCTGTGTGTCCCAGTTTTGGCTCACCGGATCTTGTGGAGTTGGATTCTACTTAAAGACTTGATCATCTTTCTTGCTTCCAGACTGCATCTCATTTGGATCACTTACTGACAAGATATCACTACCGGTTTCCATGACAGTTTCTTGTTACTTGTTGTTCCTCTGTTACCGATTGCCTGAGACCTATTTTGGTGATCTATTAGAACCCATTCCGAAGCTTGCGGAGCCTTGAGCGTTGATCTCGATGTTTCTTGGTGTGTGGCCGACCTTGGTACGTTTCATCCTTTGGATTTTCCAGAGGAATCTCTTGGCAGAGGCCGACCTTGTTCATTTTGCACGTTAGGTCTTGTTCTTCTGGTTTTGATCCCTTTTGGGCCGATTGGATCCTTTGGATTGATATATATATTTGTAATCATGCTTTAGAATGTAATCAATTAGAATCAATCAGAGTATCATATAGATAGCTTGTGCCTAGAAGATAGATCTTTCGATTCCAGGTCCCGGTTGTGACCTATTCTACCAGGCATGTGTGCTGGTATGTTGTAACCTGGTTGTTACCAGTTGGATGTAATCAAATTTCATGCAATAAAACTATCTATTTTGCATTGCCTCCATCATATCTGTGTGTTTCCATTGTGTTTACTCTTGCTGATCGGTCTAGACTAATCTCCTTGAGGTCCCTCCTCACCGGTGATTGCTTCATAGAAGGATTGAGCTTTACCCTTATTTGTATCTGAGGCTTTAGCTGTGAAGGCCTATTCAGTGAACGAACTAGTGTTGCTTCCAAACTGTTGCTTCCATCGATCCTGCTGTAGAAGCTTGTTGCAGGGATCAGGAAACTCTAGATCAACACTAGTAGAAGAGATATTGAGCGTATCAATGAAATGCTCATAGGATCGAGGTAGGCTTTTCGGCCTATAGCTTCCAATTGGTCACAAATGTCTTTGATCTTCGTAAGATGTGCTTGGATAGATATCTTCTCATCCATCATGATAGAAAACAACATATTTTTCAGAAAGAAAGCTCGACTCTTGTCAGACGTTTTGATGCAGGAGCACCGGTGTAGTTCTTACTGGTTGAGTAGTTAGCAGTGGAATTGCTTGGAGATCGTGGCACGAAAAAATGAGACAAAAGAATATGATTTAAAAATCAGATTAGAAACAACTGCACAAAGAATTTGAAACCCTGGAACAGAATTGAGGCATGAATCCCAATGTGTGAATTTCGAGGTTTGCTGAAAACCCAGACATTAAAATTTCTTGTGAATTTAAAACCTGTAATTTTTCTTAAAAAAATCAGAAAAATAATAATCTACAGAAAATAATATTGATTTAAAAATAAAAAATCAGTAAAAAAAATAGATGATATTCTTTTGTTCAAAAAATCGTTAAAAAAAAGGGCTTAACCCTAGTTGCCACCATCGTTGGTTGCCAAAAAAAACATGGAGGTCCAAAACTGCCACCGAAAAACCCACAGAGATTTTTTTTATTGCGTGAATAAAGAGCGCTACTGAAAAAATGGCACAGGACATAGACTCTAGCACGAAGATGTGCAAAAAACACAGTTTTTGAGGTCGCGACACCAAGAAATTGCAGAAAAAAATGACAAAAAATCGTGTTGCGAAATCGAAGAAAACCCAACAAAAATCGCGGAAATAGCATGGACGCGGGCACCAAAAATTGCAGAAGGTCACACAGAAAAAATTGTGCGAAATAAATGCGTGTGCAGAGAGAAAAACGTGAAAATCGTGGCTCCCGAAAAACCCTCGATCTCAGAAAATCGCGCCAGAAACTCTCCTGCAAAAAAAATTTTGATTTTCACAACAACCTTGCAAAAAAAACGAAAAACCTAGCTTGCATTTTTCCAAACAAGTATTCCCATGGAAAGAAAAAAACTCTTAAAAAATTTCGCTAAAATAATTTCAATAGAATTATAAATTTTCTAAACATTTTAAATCATGCTCCGATACCATGAAAAATAATTGAATAATTTATTCATGAATATACAATGTATATAAAGGAATTACAAGATGGTGTCCTAAAAAGAATGAACCACTAAACTAAAGCTTCGACATGAAGCTAAAAAGTTTAAACGCTAAATAAAGCTAAAAAATTTAAAACTAAAAAGCTAACTATGCATTCTTATAAAAGAAGCAATAGTTGCACTTAAAGACTAAACAAACCAGAAAGCTAAATGACCATTAATAAAGAACTAAATATAACTGACAAAAATATAATTAAATATTCTAATAAAAACTGGACTGGCTGAATTTGTAATTTGCAACAGCAGCACCTCTTATGATTATAATATGAAAACTTATGATTAAATTAAGATGCAAGTAAATAGAATAGGGGTGTGGGAAACATATTGTAAAAGAAAAGATGTGAAAGTTCACTTTTAAATCTCTATTTCTTTATTTCTCTATTTAATTTGTCATGTTTTTTGCTGTATTCTTGTGTTTGCGTTGATTTGTTATTTTTGGAATGCAGGTTTTTGCTACCATTGTGTTCCGATGTGACACGGTATTGCTTTTAGGTCCAATTGGTTTACAACTTCTGTTGGTATGTAACTTTGGGCATTTATTGAATTGCAATTTTTTGTTTCTTAAGGAATTTCTCTGTATCTCAAGCTTTCTTCTACAAAATTCTTATTTTGATTTAAAATCATAACATTATATGTAGGCAAACGATACATATGGTAAAGTAGCATCTTCTTAGTTTGTATATTATTGGACAAAATATGCATATGTTTATTACTAAAGCCCTAGTCTTTTTAAATTGATGGTGCATGGGACAAACCATTAATAACATCATATTATGATCTAAATAGATCAATGAAAGTTAAGTTATTTTTGGATTAAGCTTCTCATTTTTAAAGGTCAATGTTGTTATTCTTATCATGGAATCATGGTTAAGTCATAGTTTAGTTTTGTAAAGAAATGAAATGCATTCTTTACTAAAATCAGGTTTAATTAATATAATAAGTAATACAATTCCATTAACCTGATTTACAGCTATAACATGTTATATGATAGAATTTGGAAACCTGGAAATGAAGAGGGAAAGCGCTTAGCTTATTTAGATAGTTGATAGGTAACTATTGAAAGATGTGATCATTTCTTTTGAATGGTAGATCAAAATTGCATGAGTTTGGATGTGTTGGAAGAAGAATGATGAAATTAGAGTTGGGTTGTTTTTAGAATTTGTGAGGTCAAATCTATGTTGTGGATTTGACTTTGATTTGTGAAAATGATCTTTGAGTGCAGAAATGACCTTTGATTGTAGATTTGACTTTGATGTTTGCAAAAGTTTTGTGCCTACAAAATAGAGACTCATTTGTATCGAGACTTGCAATATGAAAACTTGGCAGTTTTGTTGAACTTTGTTTGAGCTTGCTATGCAAGGATCTTTCCATTAGACAAGCTCCATGATCAGTTTAACAATTTGAGAAAGATTTGGAAGACAACAAGAACAAATGCAACAAATGCTGTCAATATTGGTAAAATGATGTGATGTGCGTATCACACACCCATCCCTATCATTGATAGGGGACCCTATCTCCGAGTTCTTCGCGTGGAAGATAGTCCAAGTCGAATGCCGCTAAGGCCAATTTCGGCCTCTAAGGCCATTTTGCAAGCATCAACTCCAAAATGTCTATTTCTCCCAAATAACTCCATTTGCCCGAAAATTCCATTCAAGAGTCAAAGTCTCACAAATGAACTGGTAAACCCCAAAATCAGTGAGTGAACGATCAGACCTGAGAGAACGTCTCAGTCGAAATACAAGGATAGCTTACAAATCGGCTTCGAGTGTCAAAATGCTAAGTTTACATTTGCTTTTTGAAAGTCGAAAACCATTAAAACTCTAAAAAATGGCCTACATGCTGAAAATGGAAGAAGGTGATAAAGAATCTAAATCTTGCAAAGTAACGTTTCGGGCTGAAATTCACAAAACTTCCTCATAGGCCGAAATGTGAAGTATCGCGTGATGAGGTAAGACATAAAAACTTCGCAAAAGGCTTCCTAAGCCCGAAATCGTGGAGGGGGAAGAAAATAAGAAAAAAAAACGTTAAACTTCAAACTTTTCAGAAACCCTCTGTAATGTCCCCACCTTTTTAGAATCTCATTGGAGTTCTTAGCCTTTACATTCTCCGAAGGCTAAGTGGAGAAATAAGGAGAAATTGATTAAATTAATTTCTTATTAAGTCATTAAATAAAATAAAATTAAAAAAGGTGACTTTATATTTAATTAATTTAATTAAAAGTGACTTAAGTGATTTATTTAAATATTTTAATGTTATTATAAAGTTATAAAGTAACTTTATAATAATAAAGTCACTTTAATATTATAATGTGTGAATATGTCTTTAATCCCACATTGGCCAAGAAAGTGTTCGAGCTCTCATAAGAAAGAATAAGAAGGGACTTAAGAGCTCATTTTATATCATCCATCCAGAGAATTGATATTTGTTTGTTATGAACTTGGGAGAAGAAGCCAAGGGTTTCTGATTCAGTCAGCCATTGGAGAGCGACAATTCTTCAGTGTTGCAACCATTTGAGGTGGTGAAATATCCACTACATTTGGCATTTCAGGAGAGCTTCATTCTGGAGTTCTATATGGGCTTTAAAAAGAAGGGAAGACATCTAGGGTATGCAGATTTTCGAATATATATTAATTGCAGACCTACAGTTTCATTTGGCAGCCATTAAAAATCAGAATTGAAGCAATCATTTCAAAATATAATTGCTGCTACAGTACTCGCGCTACAATAAACGCTACAGTACCGCCGTACGGACTGCTACAGTGCCGCGTGAATAGTGCCGCCGTACGGATTGCTACATTACCGCGTGAACAGTAATTTTTTCAAAAAAATTAAAATTTGCAGTTGGCAGATTTTTTTCAACTACTGGGACAGCAAAAATCAGGTTTTTTATCTTAAATTGTAATGAATTTGTTTTCCAGGCATACTGGGCATAAAACAGAACAAACATTCCCTTGATAGTTTCGTAAATTAATTCCAGCAGTAATATTATTGTTCCAGTATTATTTTAAGCATAGGAGTTTATTCAAGTATTGTTTCATTGCTCATTATTACCAAAAAAAAACACAAAAAAAATCTATAAACATTCAAAAACCAAAACAAATTCAAATCTATTGCATTCAAAAGAAACAGTCAGCAGAGGAGAGCCAAGTTGGGTTCTTACATTGGTATCAGAGCTAAATCCTGCCATCCTGAGGGTTTAGCAATCACATGCAGCCGCCTGAGGTTGGCTCTCACAGATATTACACTCGCAGGCGAGCTTTGTTTGACAGGGAACAAGAATTTGACAGGCAGCCGGGCACCATGGGTGACAGGCAAGGGGGTAGCCCACCCAGAGGCGATAGGAATGAGGAGCAAGAAACAAGGGAATTTTTCAGAGTAATGGCTACAGGACAGCAGCAGATGGCTCAGGCCTTGCAGGCACTCACCACCATGATTGAGCGCATGAACCCACAAGACAGACAGAATCAGGAGCAAGGGGATAACAGGAGTGCAGTGGGGTCACCTAGAGCTCAGAGGACTCATTCCAGGACAGCAAACAGGCCTACACGTCCTACCTTCATTAGAGATGAGCCTGAGGTAGCACCTACAGGAGAACCAGGAGAGGAGATGTTCGCAGATATCCTCATGGCTGCGAATGACGAATGGGATTTATTAACTCCACAGGTACGAGAGAGGATGACATTCGAGAGGTTTGTAAATCAGAGGAGAGAGCATTACAGGTCACTCAGATAGGATAGGAGGCCTAGAGGTCAAAATAGTGAGCTGCATAGAGTTACAGGCAAGCTTACTATGCCTACATTTGATGGGAGTGGTAAGATGACAGCTCAAGCTTGGATTCATAAGCTTGACACATTTTTGGCACTGAGGCCAATGACAGAGATTGAAGCTATCAAATACGCCACTTTGCATTTGGAGGGAGTAGCACATGATTGGTGGTACCATGGTTTGGTAACACTTCAACATAATCAGGTGACAGAGTACCAGGACTTCGTGGATAGGTTGGTTGAAAGGTTTGACAAGAAAGATCCAGAGGTTTACTTCCGGGACTTAGCACAGCTAAAACAAACAGGCAACTTGGAGTATTTCATTGATGAATTTCAGCGGTTGGCAGTCATGGTGCCAAACATTTCAGAGCGTAGATTGATAGTTCTTTTCATTGAGGGCCTATCCGAACCACTGAGAGGTTGGATAAAGGCATTTGATCCTATTTCTTTACAGGAAGCTATGAAAAAGGCAAGAAGTATGGAACATGCAGTCCCAACAAACAAATTTCAGTCCAAAGGAGCATCTTCTAGTAAGGATAACAAACCATTTTATAAAAAACCAGAGAGGACTGATTTTAAAAATGATTCTAAAGATAAAACTCCAGCACCTTTTGACAGGGAAACATTAAATGATTTGAGGAAGAAAAAATTATGTTTCTACTGTAAAGGACCCTATGATGCAAACCATGATTGTCCTCTTAGACCAAAGGGCAAAGCTAACAGAGCTATGTGGGCATACTATGAGGAATCAGAATCAGATAACTCAGACCAGCAGTCTGATATAGAGGAAATAGATGGTGAAAAAGAGGAAGATAAGGCTGAAAACTTGTCTAAAATGGAGTCCAATGATGGGGAAGGAGATGGGCAACTTAGGGAAGCTCGTCTCACAAGTATGAGGCAAGAAGGGTCATTCCGGATGAGAGGAGTGCTTGCTGGACAGCGAGTCATAACTTTGGTTGATACAGGTGCCACTCATAATTTCATTGATGCTAGGATGGTGGAGAAGCGTGGCATACAAACAGAGGAGTTTGGGGGAATTAGAGTGAGGGTAGCTGATGGCTATGTCCTCAAATGTGATCGTAAGATCACTGGACTCCCATTGAAAGTTAATAATTATGACTTTAAGGCAGATTTCTATGTTGTGCCTATGGGAGATACAGATATAGTCCTTGGGATGAGTTGGTTGCATGATATTGGGGAGTTCACTCTTAACCTCAAGGAGATGGAGATGAGGTTTAAAGTGAATGGGAAGACACATATTCTTAAGGCAATCAGGGACAGTGATCTCAGGATGGTTTCTTTCCGGAGGATGGCTAGATTGATTCGACATGATCAGGTAGAGTGGGCAGCAGAGTGCATGTTGATGCCATCACAGGAGGGACAACAGAAGATTGAATATCCTCCTGATATTCAGGAGCTTAGAGTTAAACACTCTAAGGTGTTCAGTGACATTCCACCAGATAGACCACCAGACAGGGGTATTGAGCACATCATTGAGTTAGAGGAGGGGGCTAAACCCATCATGATTACACCTTACAGGCATCCGAAGAGGTTGAAGGATGAAATTGAGAAAACCGTAAAGGAGTTACTTGCTATGGGCCACATTAGACCAAGTAAGTCTCCTTTCGCTTCTTCAGTGGTCTTAGTGAAGAAGAAGGATGGGACATTGAGGATGTGCATTGATTACAGGGTGCTTAATAGGAAGACAATTAAAAACAGGTACCCCATTCCTAGGATTGATGAGTTGATAGATGAGCTTCATGGAGCTTGCTTCTTCTCAAAGATAGATTTGAGATCAGGTTATCACCAGATCAGAGTTAGAGAGCAGGACATTGAGAAGACAGCCTTTAGATGTCATTGTGGCCATTTTGAGTTTGTAGTTATGCCATTTGGGCTAACTAATGCACCTGCTACTTTTCAGGCAACAATGAATCGGGTTTTCCATCCTCAGTTGAGGAAATTTGTACTTGTCTTCTTCAATGATATCTTGGTGTACAGTAGATCTTGGGAGGAGCACTTGGTTCACCTTGACACGGTGTTGGATATATTGGGCAGAGAGTCCTTGTATGCAAAGGAGTCAAAGTGTGATTTGGGCATGACAGAGTTGTTGTACTTGGGTCACATCATCAGTGCAGAGGGCGTACGCATGGATCCTGAAAAGATTCGTGCCATTGTGGAGTGGCCTTCACCGGTGAACCTTACACAGTTGAGGGGCTTTTTGGGATTATGTGGTTTCTACAGGAGGTTTGTGGATGGATATTCTAGGCATGCAGCACCCTTGACAGATTTGATGAGAAAGGGAGCTTTCTTGTGGACTCCTGAGGCACAGGAGTGTTTTGAGAAATTTAAGGAGTTGATGACTTCTTGTCCAGTGTTAGCATTACCAGATTTCAGCAAACCTTTTGAGCTACACTGTGATGCTTCCGGGGAGGGCATTGGAGCGGTGCTTATGCAGGAGAAGCACCCTATTGCTTATGAGAGTAGGAAATTGAGAGGGCCAGAGCGGAGCTTCAGCATTTATGATAAGGAGATGTTAGCCATTATGCATGCTTTGGCTAAATTCAGGCAATATTTGGTAGGTAGCAAATTTTGTATCAAAACCGACCATAATAGCCTAAAATACTTTTTGGGGCAGCGAGATCTCAATGATAGGCAGCAGAAGTGGGTGAGCAAGTTACAGTCCTATGACTTTGACATTACATATTTTAAGGGGACACAGAATGTAGTTGCTGATGCCTTATCACGTCGGCCCCATTTGAGCTTATTGACAGACATATCGGAGGATTGGAGACAATTGATCCTTGCAGAGTATGCAAAGGATACTTGGGCAGCTAGATTCATAGATGGGACTATTCAGGACAGCAGATACACCCTTGTGAATGAGCTCATCATTTACAAAGGGCGAATATTTTTGGTTCCAGGATCAGTAGTGAGGAGGATGGTTCTGAAATCTTTTCATGATTCACCTATGGCAGGACATCCTGGTTTCTACAAGACATACCGGCAGATTAGAGAGCGCTTCACATGGAAAGGGCTCAAAGCAGAGGTACTTCAGTATGTTAGGGAGTGTCCCACCTGCCAGCAGAATAAGCAAGAACACTCCTATCCAGCCGGTTTACTTCAGCCACTTCCGATTCCTGATAGGAAGTGGGAGTGTTTGTCTATGGACTTCATCACAGGACTGCCTAGAGCCCAAGGCAGGGACTGCATATATGTGGTTGTGGATCGCCTTACGAAGTTTGCACACTTCTTTCCAATCACTGCTACATACACTGCTACACAGGTGGCAGAGTTGTTCTTCAAGGAGATATTCAGATTACATTGCTTACCTCGGAGCATTGTGAGTGACAGGGACAGCAGGTTTATGAGTCACTTTTGGCAGGAGCTATTCAGGTTGTGTGCGACAGAGCTCACTCCGACTACTAGCTACCACCCTCAGACAGATGGTCAGACAGAGATAGTGAACAAATGGGTGGAGGGATATCTCAGAAATTATATAGCAGGGCTACAGAAGGCATGGGTAAAGTGGATTTATCTCTGTGAGTATTGCTACAATACCACTTATCACATGTCTATTCAGATGTCACCCTTTATGGCCCTATATGGGTATGAGGCCCCCAATTTTATGGATCTGCTTTTTGAGTGACAGTAGAGTGCCCAGTGCAGGTGATTTGTTACAGGAGAGTCAAGATTTTGTTAAGACTCTCAAGGATAATATAACTAAGGCACAGAATCAGCAGAAGCAGTATGCAGATCAGAAGAGGACTGAGCGGACTTTTGAGGTTGGAGATATGGTGTATCTTATGTTGCAACCTTACCGTCAATCCACTCTCAAGAAGAGTGGTGCCGAGAAACTTAAGCCACGATACTATGGTCCATTTAGGATTATCAGGAAAGTGGGAGAGGTGGCTTATGAGTTAGATTTACCGGCAGAGAGCAAGGTGCACAACGTTTTTCATGTGTCACGCCTCAAGAAGGCGCTAGGACATCATATTGTGCCTTCTACAGTACTACCACCCCTGGATGATGAGGGAAAACTTGTTTTGATACCGGAGGCTATCATTGATTTCAGAGAAAGGAACTTGAGGAGACATAACATCCGGGAATATTTGGTGAAGTGGAAGGATTTGCCAGTAGAGGATGCTACTTGGGAGAATGAGGAGATTTTGCAGCATCCGGAGTTGAAGTTGCTTGAGGACAAGCAATTTCAGGAAGGGCGGACTGTAATGTCCCCACCTTTTTAGCATCTCATTGGAGTTCTTAGCCTTTACATTCTCCGAAGGCTAAGTGGAGAAATAAGGAGAAATTGATTAAATTAATTTCTTATTAAGTCATTAAATAAAATAAAATTAAAAAAGGTGACTTTATATTTAATTAATTTAATTAAAAGTGACTTAAGTGATTTATTTAAATATTTTAATGTTATTATAAAGTTATAAAGTAACTTTATAATAATAAAGTCACTTTAATATTATAATGTGTGAATATGTCTTTAATCCCACATTGGCCAAGAAAGTGTTCGAGCTCTCATAAGAAAGAATAAGAAGGGACTTAAGAGCTCATTTTATATCATCCATCCAGAGAATTGATATTTGTTTGTTATGAACTTGGGAGAAGAAGCCAAGGGTTTCTGATTCAGTCAGCCATTGGAGAGCGACAATTCTTCAGTGTTGCAACCATTTGAGGTGGTGAAATATCCACTAAATTTGGCATTTCAGGAGAGCTTCATTCTGGAGTTCTATTTGGGCTTTAAAAAGAAGGGAAGACATCTAGGGTATGCAGATTTTCGAATATATATTAATTGCAGACCTACAGTTTCATTTGGCAGCCATTAAAAATCAGAATTGAAGCAATCATTTCAAAATACAATTGCTGCTACAGTACCCGCGCTACAATAAACGCTACAGTACCGCCGTACGGACTGCTACAGTGCCGCGTGAATAGTGCCGCCGTACGGATTGCTACAGTACCGCGTGAACAGTAATTTTTCAAAAAAATTAAAATTTGCAGTTGGCAGATTTTTTTCAACTACTGGGACAGCAAAAATCAGGTTTTTTATCTTACATTGTAATGAATTTGTTTTCCAGGCATATTGGCCATAAAACAGAACAAACATTCCCTTGATAGTTTCGTAAATTAATTCCAGCAGTAATATTATTGTTCCAGTATTATTTTAAGCATAGGAGTTTATTCAAGTATTGTTTCATTGCTCATTATTACCAAAAAAAAACACAAAAAAAATCTATAAACATTCAAAAACCAAAACAAATTCAAATCTATTGCATTCAAAAGAAACAGTCAGCAGAGGAGAGCCAAGTTGGGTTCTTACACCCTCCTCAGCCCGAAATCACTAAAATAAAATCTCGCAAACTACCTTTCATACCGAAAACCACGACTTTCAAAATGGCTCAGAGAGCCGAAAATAGAAAATAAGCAAAACTCGCGAAATTGGCATTTAGGCCAAAAATTCCTACAACTCACGAAATATCATTTCCGATCGAAAGTTAAAAGGTAAGCTTGCGAAAATTGGTAAGGCGTTTTAAAATGGAACTTTTCAAAAGGGCCTTTTAGCCTGAAATTGGAAAATGAAGTAAAGCGTTAAAACATAAAACTTTCCAAAAGGCATTCCAAGCCGAAAATCGCTAATGAATGGAAAGGCGTTTTTCAAAAAGTTTGCAAAAGTGGGTTTTTGCCCGAAAATGGAGAATGATGTAAAAAGGCGTTATTTTTTAAAAACTTTCAAAAGTGCCTTCCAGGCCGAAAATCGCAAATATGAGGGAAAGCGTCATTCTTTCCAACCTTTTGAAAATGGCATTTTGACTCGAAGATCGCAAAAAATGAATGGAAGGGCATTTTAACTTAAAACGTTTCAAAGTGACACAATTAGATAAATCACGAAGGTAAAGGTGAAACTTATAAAATAAAATCTCGTGCCGTTTGGTGTAAATACCCAAATTCGGCTAAAGAGACAAAACATTTAAAAGAAGTAAATCTTTCGCAGTTCACCTTTCAGGCCTAATTTTCATCTAAGTTAGAGAGCGAATTAGGACGAGGATCTGATTTCACGTTCGAAGGGATGAAGACATTTAAAGATACATCTCACAAAGACCTTCTTGAGCCAGATGTCGTAAATAAAATTTAATGTTTGTTAAATTAAATTGATTAATTTTTCAAATTGATTTATTAAAGTGAGATTGATTGTTCGTAGGATGTCATCTCGAAGAACCAGGAGAAGGCCTAAAATGTCAAGGCCAGGTGCTGGAAGTTGGAAAAGAAGATGCGGGAACGGTTTGCAGGAGCGCGAGAGCAACCGCGCATTGGGAAGCGTGCCACTGAACAAGAAGCTAAAGTTCACCACCGGGACCAAAGACCAAAGAACACTCCGAATGCGGCAATTCTATGCATGTTGTCCTCATTTATGTTTTCAAAAATGAAGGATCATTACATAAAAATTTTGTGAAAAAATGAAAATTTTTACTCTATGGCACGCTTCCCGAGGCATAATTTCGTCTAATCCTTGGACTGGCTTAATCCTCAGTCCATCCTCGAACTACGTTTTGAATTTCGTTGCATTTTGGATTCGTTTGCTATGTCTTTCCTTCAATTTTGGGTTTTTTCTCCCTGAGTGCAGGTGGAGAATTTTCCTTGAACTGCAATTTTTAATGATTTCCATTGTTTTGGTCTTTGTAGGGAAATTTTTAGCTTATTACATGTTGCACTTTATTGAAAAATAAAAACTTGTAATATGCTTTCTATTTCCCCTTTATTGTTTTTATTGTTTTTTTGGCTTTTTTAGTTAAAATAGGGATTTTTTGGTTAAGTTACAAGTAAACTTGTAATTCTTTCCAAAAACCCCTACTTTAATGGTTTTTACATGTAATAGGGATTTTAAACTCCTATTACATGTGTGCAAGTAAATTATAACTTGTTGTGGGGATTTTATTTCCCCTTTGCAAGTGATTTTAAACTTGCATCTCTCTCAAAAAAATCCCGATTTTGCCTTGTAAATGAAAAAGTGACAATTTTAAACTTGCACTTTGTCTCCAAAAACCCGATTTTGCTTATAAAGTGCATTTTTGACATTTTAAACTTGCGATTTGGTCAAAAAATCTCGATTTTGCCTAACATGTTGAAAAAGTGAAATTTTAAACTTGTTATATCCTCCAAAAAACCCGATTTTCATTGTTTTATGCATTTCGAACTTGCACTTTCTTCCAAAAAACCCGAATTGCAAGGAAAAACATTTCTGAGGATTTTTAGCAAAATTTTGTGGAGAATTTATTGGAGGAGGAAGGCGTTTAGGATTCCTTCCTATTTCCATGCATTTTCAAACACCTTTCACGCCACATGGAGGTTGAGATTGCTGGTTTTTAGCTTTATAATAGCAACCACGTTTTTTGCCATTTGGAATGCCACGAATCAGCAATGTTATGAATCGTTTTTGCTTGGAATGATAAGGTGTTGAAGGTTAAAGGAGATTCAAACATCTTTCATGCCATTTCCTTTGCATTTGCTGCCACGTTTTTCTACATAAGGCGTTTTTGCATAAATGTGGCTAGGGTTTGGCATTGTGGATTCTCTCTATTTATTGGTTTGTCTTCTTCATTCCAAGATTGATTGCATTTTTGGAGAAGCATTTTTCAGTTTTATTCAAGGTATGTTTTCCTTTCTTTCTTGTTTCATTTTTTTTCTTTTCTTATTTTCTTAGTTTTCCTTTCTATTTGTAATTTTGTCAATATGTTGTTCTTCTCCCAAAAATCGGTTTTTGTGAGAGAGATTTTCCCCTTGATATGCAATTTTTGAATTGCATTGTTCTTCCCCATTTTCCCTTTTTACTTGTATTCGAGATTTTAAATCCCGATTACAAGTTGGCTGGAAATTTTTGTTCTTCCCTTACGGTTAATTTTTTTTAAACCATTTTTGGTTAAAATTCCAAGTTGAAAAGATGTGAAATACCCCCCCTTTCAAAATCAGGTTTTAAAAACCGGATTACATGTTGAAAAGTTCTTCCCATTTTCATGAAAATGACATTTCCGGATTTTCCCCTTTCTATTCATTCATGTTTCCCATATCCGTACTTTCCATTTTCGTCATTTTCCGCAAGTCAAATTCTCATTTTCCATCCATTTCTCCATTTGCAAATTTACAAGTATACTTGCATTCCGGTTTTAAAAATCCGATTGCATGTTATGTTCTTTCCAACTTGTATACTTGCAAAAATTTCCCCAAGATCTGAAATTGGTCAAAGTCAAGATTTTCCCATTTCCATATATTTCCCCCTTCTCCAACAAAATCGTGAAGTTCAAGAATTGAAGTTTTTCCCATTTGAAGAAGGAAGAATGTTATTTGCAGCTGAATATGATGTTGCCTTAACACTTTTAAGTCTTCATCACAGTTTTCCAGGTTTTCAATCAATGTCAGATTTG
Source organism: Cryptomeria japonica (assembly GCF_030272615.1). NCBI lineage: Eukaryota > Viridiplantae > Streptophyta > Pinopsida > Cupressales > Cupressaceae > Cryptomeria > Cryptomeria japonica. Next base: position 558,884 of record NC_081405.1, read on the forward strand.
CTGTCATCTCCAGTTCCAAAAAAGATGAAATACAAATATGACAAGTATCAGAACGAGGTTGCACCTTCCCAAGTTTCTTCCCCTTTGGATCGTATCAGAGACACAGAAATAGGGCATGTGGATATGTCAAAGTTTGTCAAGAGGGTGGAAGATCCACAAGATAACAACATGCAGCGGCTGTTGGATAGCCATATCCATCATGCATCTTCCTTCCCGGTGGCTGCCCTAGAACCTGAATTTGTTTTCGCTTGCGCCCATCACTTTGACAAGGACACGAGTCATAAAAAATGATGATGGTGAAGCAATAATTCGTCTTGATGCAGATACAATCGAAAAGGTCTTCAGAATACCTCTCGCACCTGTTTACATGGAAATCTCTCAAGAAAGTGCAGCTGAGTATTATGTGAAGAGAGAAAAAGATTGTATACGACATATCAACAGGTGGATCCAAGAGCCACGAGCCTCCTTCTCAAGGTGGGCTAAGTTGTACCACTGTGATTTCAAATGGGAGATAGGAGACACCATAACCCTTCTCAGCAGGATAATGGGCCTTGAACATTCTAATGTTTTTGAGCCTTGGATGTACCAGTTGATCATGTTCATAAGGCAGTCTCATCATATATCATGGGGAGAAGTCATCAGCGATGCCTTGTGTGGACAACTTGCAGCAGTCCCTTCCACCATGACTTTCTACATGAACTCATATTTGGTATACTTGGTAGCATCACTTAGACACTTTCCAGGTCTTTCTACCAAGGGTGATCGCTCACTTATACCAATTTGGGAATATTATGATCAGTTGCCTTTGAGACCTAGCAGACTGCATTTCAGAAGAGTTCAAGATGCATTCTTCGGTTACTTCATGTGTCAGTTTGACAGAACTCTGAGGAACAAAATGGTATCAAATGAGGCATGGGAAAGGGTGAGCGAGTATGGATTGTTGTTTCTATAGTTCCCCACCTTTACCTATATGAGAATCGGATGCTATGGTGGTCAGCCATATATGCTTCCTAGATACCCAACTGATAGGATCATTCTTATGGAGTTGGGAAGACAGATCATGGCTGTCCACACTTTTCAGTTTGCTAAACACAAGGTTGGAATGGGGATCTCTACAACAAACCCATTAAAAATTGGCCGGTATTCTCTTGTCACATCCGTAAAAGCTAAGGCCATGGAGACTGAAATGCAAGAAATTAAACTCAAAAGGTTTAAACCTAGAGCTGATTTTGATTACAGGGGTATGAAGGAGAAGATCAAAAAATCTTTTGTGCACGTGTATCGCATTGAAGACATTTGAAGTAGACCTCCGCACAGAGGTCGAGGTTCTAAAGATGGATTACTGCAGGCTCACTATTGAGCAAATTGTTGATTTGAACTTGATGGATATCCCACAAGGGATCATTGACGATGGGCACGTACTTGATCCTGAATATATTTCCCGAAGGGTTGAGGAAGCTCCACTTCCTTTGATCCAATGGTCACACAAAGAGTGCATATCCATTCTTGAGAGATTTTAGCCTATCTTGGCTAACACCAACACATCGCTGAAAAGTAATGTTGTTAGACTCATAAAAATCAAGGTTGGAAAAGAAGATGATTCTACAGGGCCTCTTGGACGTAAGTCTGAGATTCAGGTTGACGACAAGGAAGGTGCATCATCTTCGGGTATAAGAATCAAGTTGCGAGTTACTAGGGCAGTAGTGCTTCCTCTTGAGGAGACGATAGTTCATGGGAAGGAAAAATCACGTTTTCATGTTCAGGTGGTTGATCTAGATAATCCAAAAGAAGGGCAGCAATCTGATGATGCTCCTAAGTCTCCAGTTTCAGACTCGCCTCATGAGATCATTCCCCCAGTTTCCATTGAGATGCCTCTTTCTCCTCCTGATTTGCTTGTGGATGAATCTCCTCATAATGCTATTCCCATTTCAGCATACGAGTCACTTCCTGATCATCAACAAAAGAGTGTGTTGGAAGTTCCTGAGGATATTCCTACTTGCATCCAGTTGTCAGAAATTGATACTTTCACTTCTGATTTTGAAGAGTTTATGAGGCAATCTTCATGCCCATTGGTAACTGAGAAAACCGTGGTCGCTGTCCAAACAAATATTTCTCCAAGGATGACCACGGTGATTCAAACAAAAACTGCTTCTCCTTTGCCTACATCTACTACTGAAGGGGAGTTTATGACTTTGCCTCCATGGCTTAACTCTTTTACTCCAAAAAGGAAGAAGAAAGAAATCTCACTTGACGCCTTTGATTATTAGCAACTAAAACAGTCTAGATCCAAGGTTGCTAAGAAGGCCAAGACTATCTCCGGAGTAACTGTTGACAACAACAAGATGAAGGTAGCTGAAATTGTAGAACCTATTGCAGATAAGCCACTCGAAGAAATGTTAGCTGCTGATTATAAGGTTACAAGGATAGAATTGGGCAAACAAACGCATGAGGTCATTAAACATGATGCTCGGTTTTTTGTAGCTTCGCTGGTACAAAGGTGATGAACTTCTAGCAAAGAAAGACAAGCTAGAAGAGGAAAACCGACAACTTATGGCAGCCGTTCATAAAATCACAAAACTTGCTGCTGAGGAAGTAACTCCATAGGTTCTTTTGGTTCCCAAGAATCAATTCGTGGAGTGGAAAGGGCTGCTCAGAAGGTACAGGCACTGGATTCTTGGGTTGATCAGCTTCATGATCTATGTGCACAGGTAATGAAAGACATTTTTCAGATGATGTCTAAGTTGGAAACCATTGAGGAGAAACTGGATCAGACTTCTGATACTTTCAAAAAGAATCTGGAAAGTGTTGAAGAAAGTTTGACAATCTGGCGTACCATGCCCCAACAACAGCTGAGTGTTTTACAGGAGCATGCCATCGTCTCTTCCAGGGTCATGTACTTGGAATTTGAAGAGCTTCTGGAAAACAAGGCCCTTGTTCTTAAATCCCTCATTGAGGAGATCAGTGATGCAAAGAGATTCCGGGGTGAAGTTTTTCGAGATATTGTCTCACATTGTGAAAGGGCCTCCTACAACATATTAAGTCAGGATGGAGAGTTGATTCCAGAAGAAGAAGTTCTTGTTGATTTACAGATGAGGATTCATAATTAATGGAGGAGCGAACAATTCTCGACCGCTTTAATTCAAATATTGATGAATCACCAAGTCTTTTTGCATGAAATCCAGCCCATCCTGGAGAAAAACAACTCTGCGCTCCTCCGGTGTCATGATGACACTATTGTGAAGACCATGGTTGTTGCCAAAAACACTCATGAACCGAATCCCGAGGAACTACAAATGAGTATCCAGAAGTTTAAAGGATTCGCGTCTTCATGTGTTGCAACTTTAAGTGTTTTTCAACACTTATTTGTATTTTTCCCACTTTTGTAATCTTTAGTTTTAATTTTGTTTTGACAAGTTACATGTAAAAGTATTTTTTTTGTAAAATGCAAGTTAACTCATTACTTGCACTTTTGTAATTACATGTAAGGCAACTACAAGTTGTTTTCAGTTAGGACTGTAGTTGTGTTGATGTGTATTTTGTACACGACCAAACACAGAATAAAATACCTAGAGGTATCTTATCCTCTCTTGAGTAAAATTTCTGACTGTTGAAGATCTCGCCGAAGGATCAGTCAGAGTAACTCCAAGGTTCTTGTATGTAGGTTCTCTACTCGTGGATAAGCTCTTTGTGGTATGATGTGATTTTCCTGGAATCACAAGGGGACTTACACTTGACGACCTAAACGCCTGATTTGCTGGAATCACAAGATTTCACTAGCCTAGATTTTTTAAAAAAAAGAAAAAAGGATGAGGGCGAGGGAAGGATCTAATTCTGACACTAAGAATGTAGGAGCAATGAATGACCTTTGATGAAATTCTAACTAAGTCTTGTCTTGACATCCCGGGACCATCTCCACAAGGTTAGTGCGATCTTCGGAGGAAAGCTTTATGATGTTCAGATTATCGCTACAGGCATAGACACCATCAGGCTGATGCATATCAATGAAGAAGTGACAATTGAAGTTAAGCTTAAGCTGAATGATTTCAGTTGACTACACAAGGCAAGTCTGCAATCAACAAACTGCTAGTAGTATGGATATACAAATTTCACCATCAATCAAACACATTTCTTCCACTCATCTAATAACATGAAATCGAATCTGAGAAGTATAAAGACCATGCAAATTGTTGAATCGACCCATAGATTTCACCATTTCTTCAATGAAGTTTTACAAGTCTTTTACAACAACATCTTGGCAACAATCTTTGCCTTCTCTTGCTATTCTACTCTAATTGCTATTTTATCAACTGACTATTCACTATTAGCTAATTATTCACCTACTATCAACTATTGACTAACTATTAGCCTTTACAAATGAGGAGCCAGGGCTTATATAGTGCCCTCAATTCAACTCAATGGCTTAGATCAATTTGAGATCAATGGCCGAGATTTTACAATGAAAACCATAATTAGGGTTTGTTACAACCAACTCAATTCTGGCCAATGAAATAATTGCATTATTTGGACACGTCTTCTCTGGAATATTCGACCAACGGAGAACCGGGGTAGGTACATCGAAGTTTGTGTCATCTTTGATGAGTCAGGTACATTGAACTTGGACACGCTGAGGTGGACCAATCCGACTGGAGGAGTGATGACTGGGATGCCACCTTGTTTGACACTTGTAACTTGGTAGATATTCAATTTGATGTTGTTGAGAAGCTAGCTTTAATTAACTCTTCTGAAACTGTCTGCTTCTTCAACGAACCCTTGCTTTAACTTCCTTTGTCTTCGATGTGCAGGATGGATGGTGTACCTTTCCTTCGAATGCTGGACTGGAAGAGGTCGTCCCTGATGATGCTGGATCGGAGAAGGCCGTCCTTGATGATGCTGGGCTGGAGAAGGTCGTCCTTGTTGATGCTGGACTGGAGAAGGTCATCCTTGTCTTGCCCTGGTCCCCTTTTAACGGCAAGACAAACAAAAAAATGATTAAGGACACATAATAAATTCATTTTAACATAGCATTTTACCTTAAATCATCAACAAGAAGACATCAAAATTAAGTTTGTTCTTTCCAGGGACAGGCCCTATGAGAATTTCGCCCTGGACCCTTTGGAAGGGTCAGGAGTGAATTTTGTACCTTTGGACAAATTCCATCATGTCTTTATTCCAAAATACCTTCCAAGGCAAACATACACTAGTCTTTTCTCCACCAAGGCCTGGGGATCCGTTTCTTGATCGTCATTGTGAGCAATTTAGGTGATATTGGGAATTTCGCTCTAGACCCTTTGGAAGGGTTAGGAGCGAATTTTTTGCTTGTAGTTCACTTCTTCATCATTTCAACTTCAATCCACCTCACAAGGCAAGGAAATACTTCTCTTCTTTCATCCAACCCAAGATTAACTTGATTTTGCAAGGCAAAATAGGTGATTGAAGGATTTTTGCCTTGAACCCTTTGGAAAGGTCAGGAGCGATTTTCCTCCTCTGGCCTAAAATCATCATTTCTAGAAACAACCATCAACTCAAGGGCAATGACAAGGGCATCTTTTACCTTGGCCTAGGCATAGCTTAGCAAAAGTTTGAAAGGAATAGGTAGATTTTAGGATTTTCGCTCTAGACCCTTTGGAAGGGTCAGGAGCGAAAATCTTGTTTTAGGGCTATTTCGCCATCCTTTCAATTTCAAATCACCTCCAAGACTTAGAACACCTTGCCTCACTCCTCTCCAGGGTGTAAAAACCCTAAACTTGACTTGATTTGCAAGGAAAAAAGGGTGATCTTAAGAACTTCGCTCTGGACCCTTTGGAAGGGTCAGGAGCGAAATTCTCATTTGGCTTCAAAATTTGCATTCTTGGCGACCAAAATCCATTCTAAGGCAATCCAAATGACTTCTCTCACCCTTGTCCAGGTTTGACTTTGCTCAAATTTTGGAAGAAAAGATGGTTTTTAAGATTTTTGCTTTGGACCCTTTGGAAGGGTCAGGAGCGACAATCACTTTTTAAGCTTATTCCTCTATCATTTCAAGTTGCATTCACCTCAAAAGGCTAGAAAACACTTCTCCTCTCACATCCAACCCAAGTTTGACTTGATTTTGCAAGGGAAAATAGGTGTTTGAAGAATTTTCGCCCTGGACCCTTTGGAAGGATCAGGAGCGATTTTCATCATTTGGCTCAATTCCTTCAAACTTGATAATTATTGACCATTCAAGGACATGCCTAAAGACACCTCTAATCTTAACCCACACTAGACTTGGCATAAATTTGAGGGAAAAGATAGGTTTTGAGAAAATTCGCTCTGGACCCTTTGGAAGGGTCAGGAGCGATTTTCAAGTTTTCTAGCATGTTCCTCCATCATTTCATCTTGAATTCACCTCACAAGGCAAGGAAACACCTCTCTTCTCTCATCCAACCCAAGTTTGACTTGATTTTGCAAGGAGAAAAGGTGATTTTAAGATTTTCGCTCTGGACCCTTTGGAAGGGTCAGGAGCGAAATTTCTATTCTGAGCTTGGTTTGGCTACTCCATTACCTCAATCCAATATTCAAAGGCAAGAACACATCAAAGTCCACCTAACCATGCTATAAAACTCAAGAATTTGACCATCTCCAAGAAGAAAATATGAGTTTCCAAGAATTTCACTCTGGACCCTTTGGAAGGGTCAGGAGCGAAAATCTTGTTTTGAGCTAAAATCATCATTCTTTCAACTTGAAGCTTCATTGCAAGGTAAAATCTCATCTCCCTTTGCCCTAGGAACAAGGTTTTAAGCCCGAGAAAGGTGAAAAGGTATGCTTGTAAGGAATTTCGCTCTAGACCCTTTGGAAGGGTCAGGAGCGAAATTCACCTTCTTGGCTAGAATTCTTCATTTTTTCAAGGCTTTCAAACATTTCCAAAGTCAAAACATGTCCACACTTCCCTTCAAGATGCCTTGCAACTCAAAATTTGGTCAAACTAGGGAGGAGATGAGCCTTAGGAGGATTTTCGCTCTGGACCCTTTGGAAGGGTCAGTAGCGAAATTCACCATTTAGGCTTGATTGTTCATTTTTTAAACTTCAATTTTCTCCTGGAGGCAAATATAGATCGTTTTCCATCAAAGGAGCAAGGTTTCAAGCCAAAACAAGGGAGCAAAAAAGGTTTATGATGAATTTCACTATGGACCCTTTGGAAGGGTCAGGAGCAAAATTCACCTTTTGGCTAAAATCTTCATCTTTCAAAGTGTCCAAATCCCTCCCAAGGCAAGAACATACCAATTTATCCTACATCACGCCCACACCTAGCCAAAGCAAAGAAGGAAATAAGAGCTACAAGGATTTTCGCTCTGGACCCTTTGGAAGGGTTAGGAGCGAAAATCATGATTTGACCTTGATTCTTGCTTTTTTCAACTCTAATCTTCTTTGGGAGGCAAACATAGACTACTCTCCTTTCATCTCCATCTTGGTCTTGACTTTAGCAAAGGGGAAAATGAGTGTTTTCAAGAATTTCGCTTTGGTCCCTTTGGAAGGGTCAGGAGCGAAATTTCTATTCTAGGCTCAATTCACCTTCAAACTGACTTGACTTTGTCTTAGACTCGATCCTAGATCCATTTCCTTCCATATGCTTGCAAACTTGCTCGACCACTCTTTGACTTAGGCAAGATCTTGAGTCTTTGGTGAATTTTCGCTCTGGACCCTTTGGAAGGTTTAGGAGCGAATTTTGACATGTTAGCCTCTTCGTCAGGATTATTTTATGGAATATAACATTTAAGTATAAGTTTAAGTTATATTCTATATATACTTCCAGGATGTTTGAGAGTGGTTTCGGACCTCCAGGAGTTATATTGCAAAATCTAGTTTTTGGAGGATTCTTCAGTTTTCCAGACAGTCAAATTTCAGGATCAGGACATTCCAGACTTAGCCAAATTTCAGGACATTTAAAGATCAGGATGACATTCCAGACTTTATCACTCACCAACTTGACCTAGCTCGGACCTTCAAGAAGGATACTCACTCACCAAGCAAGACACAATTAGTAACAAGAGCAAAACCAGGCCCTAAGGAAGACTCTCAAAGAAACCCTAATTTTGGGGCCCTGTGGACTCACCTTGGCTCAAGCAAAGCTTGCAATCCAACGATCCCCTCGACAACGCTCATCTTACAAAGGCTAACAGACAAAACTCTAAAAGACCTAGAGAACAAACCCTAGAAAGCAAAAAGCAGGGGTCCCCATTTGCAATGGGGTGATGTGTGAATACGTTACAACAAGTTGGAATAAGTCTTGGTTAGTTATTGAATAAGTCTTGGTGGTTGAGAGAATTTATCAAGTTAGTTGGGATCCTCCCACCTTTTTCTCATGACTCCTCTCCTATAAATACTTGAAGGGGTCTGTAGTAATTTTTATCTTTTGGAAAGCAAGCAAAAACTCTGCCAAATTTACAACAAAGAAGTCTTTGAGCTTTCATGTTTAAATTTAAGAATTGAAAGGAACAAAAGAAAATTATTCAAGCTTTGAGTCTTTGTGCTACATACTTGAGTTTGCATTCTATATTATCTTTCTTGCAAGTGTTCCTTAAAGAGCTTAATCACATCTGATTTGCAGTCTTTGTGCTGCAAGTAGTTGAGGTTAATATAGATTAAAACAAATATTTTGTTGAGAAAGCTGCAAGTCTTTGTGCTTTCACTTGTTCTTAGGAGAATTTAGGAGTAGATTTTGTGAGAAATAGCTGTAAGTCTTTGAGCTTATACTACTTCCCATGGTTTTAAGTAGAAAATAATAAGATATCCCAGTCTTTGAGCTGTTATAATTTGTTCTTTATAGCATTATTATAGAAAAAGGGTAGATAGGACTTCATATAATCAAGTCTTTGAGCTTGATATTGTTGTCCCGTCCCGAAGGAAGTGACGGAAGTCTTTGTGCTTTCAGGAAACTTCATTTCCTTTCTCTCATCTCATTTGAAATTGGTTACTGCTGTTTATATTCAGTCACTATCCTTTTCTGTGAAAAGAAAAGGATATTGTCTTTCTTGAAAGAAGAAGAAAGATTGTTGTCCCATCCTATTTTATTTTCAAAGTTGTAGTTAGATAGGGGGAGCCTTCCCTTAATTAGGAGAGTCTTACTCACACGTGGTTGAAACCACAATTTTGTATATTTCCCCAAGTGTAAAAAATTTTCAGCCAACAATGCATTCTCGAGAAATACATGATTTGATTTAATTCCAAAAATTCAGTTTCTGAAAATTGAAACTGTTTTATTGTAAAACTGCTTGTGGGCCCCACTCAGATATTTTGAAAGAAAGGGGAAACAAGTTAGTTGTGGACAGTTATGTCCAACTACCGGATAGACTCAAATTAATGCCAAACAGTTGTGGGTAGTTGGGATAGTGGTTGGATAGATGACTGAGAGTTTAATAGGCATGGGTTAAGGTTGCCAGCTTCTGGAAGGTAGATCAGAGTTCAACTTTTCCTCCTCAAATTGCCGTGTTTGTTAGTAGTGGTTTTAAGGACCTCACTTGTTTGTAATAGAATTATTATCAAAAGATTGATGTATTCATTTTCAATAGAAATCTGATATAAGTGTTGAGCTTAAATGTGATTTCAAATCAGTTTTCAATCTACTTGTTATTAAAAGAAGGCATTTATCTTCTTTCTTTCATAACTTCAAACAAAAGAAAAACAACTACATCTTCTGCAACTTCTGTCTAGCTTTGAGAGATCACATTCAAAAAAATATAGTTTTATTAATTTAATTAAAAAACAATCAGGTGCTCTTCTTCTACTGCTCAAAAATTCGGTGTCCCAGAGAGGGTGGGACATTACACAATAAATCCAACTAAAACATGCTAAACAACATTATTATAATGGTGAGTTCTCAGAAGGGCCCCTTTTTAGAGGAATCTGTATGTTGCTCACAACAATCCCTTTTCGTTGCCGATCTAAGCATCATATGTTATTTACCAAAAGAGGATTTCTTCCTCTTTACCTCCATCCATTCCTTCTCAGATTGAGTAAAGGCCATAGTGTTTGGGTCAACGTCTACTAAGGGGATCTTCTCCCCCATAACCCCCAACTCAGCTTTACCAGTCTGAGCATCACCCCTGACATTGGAGCCATCTAGTTTTGGCAAGTCCAAAGTGTCTATTAAAAAAATTGAAATTGAAGAAGTGTCTCCTCTTGGAGGATTGTGCTTGTGGTCAGAAGGGGCTGCATTCTTCAAAATTTGGGAGGGGCCAGCCATTGCGCCTTTTTCTTCTCTTTCTCCGAGTTGCATCTCCTCATGCGGGAGAAGTCCTCATTCGAGAGAAGAACATCTTGGGACGAATCAACTTCCTTCTCCATATTTGCATAAGGGGCTGTTACTAAGTAATGTTGTGAAAGAGCATTCCCCACCATGATTGATGCTCCACACATTTCTTCGATCTGAAATAGTTATTAGCCATATGGTTAGTCACGAAACACCTCCTACAACAGAATGGTAAACCTTTGTTATCCAAATGCTGCGACCAACTGCATTCATTAAAAATTAAAAAAGGGAATAATTTAATTAATTAAATTGTTTTTCCGTAAATTAAGGTTGTAGGCGACTTGTACTTAACTTAATTTGCCTTAAATTAAGGTTGTGGGCCAAAAAGATTATTAGTTTAATAAAGGTTAATTTAAAATATAACTTCTCGATAGTTATAAAAGTGGAACGAAGGAGCACATTTTTTTTTTATCTCTGTCATTTTTTTCTCATTTGCAAAGTCTGAAGAACAAATTCAATTTCAACCTTAGGACAAAAACCCTAGAGGTATTTTGCTTTGGAGATAAAAGATTTCTTCCTAGTCAAATTCTTGGTGGTTTCACACAGGATTTACAATGGTGCTTAAATAGAGGAACAAGGATTTGTTTACAATTGTTAGCTTTGGAATCATAGGTACTAATTTATTGAGATTTGTGAGTGCTGTCTGTGCAAAGTGAAAAATTGAATGTAGATTATAGTGATATGTTTGCAGTGATGAAATGATTTTTAAACTGTATATTTTTATTTAAAAGCTGGTTTATACCAGGCATACTGTTTTGTGCTCCATAAGGAAGCCACACGATCTCATAAAGTGAAAGGGCGAGTTTGTAATATCCCCATTTTCGTGAGCATCAAAGTTTGAAGGATTAGCCTATCATTTGACCCTCGTAGGCTAGTATGGTGGATTAGAGGGTCTAGTTTGGGCGTTATGGAGCTCTTTAGGTGGCAGTGTTTTCGTCTCCAGATTGTTGGTATATTCTGAGGCTAGGCTATTCAGAGGCTTCTGGTTTCATTTTGAGGGATGCACAGTGAATACAATGGTTAACTCCCAGGTTCAGTCGGAATTGAGAAATAATGATTAATGATGGAGTTATAATGTTATAATTATTATTAAAGTATAACATTAATAATAATTAATTATTAAGTGCATATCATTGATAAATTAAGTGGACTTAAAGGGAGATTTAAATGTTTTAAAAGTATACTTTATAATAAGTGATAAAGTGTTATTTAAAGGGGAGATATAAGTATTTAATAAAGTATACTTTATATTTTAATGTTGCGCACCAAAAAGAGGGAAAAAGAAATGAAATTAAAGTAAATTAAAGGAGATGAAGACAAATGCCAATTAAACATTATAAAAGGGGATTTGGATTTTATTTCATTCATTTTTTAATCATTCAACATTTGTCTTTTGTGGAGAAGCTTTGGCTTTGAAGAAGAAACCTAGGGTTTCGCTGTAATTTCAATCTTGGAGAATGTGGCCTCTCTTCAATTGTGCTGTTGGCTTCATACGGAGGTCACATCTGAGCATCAATAGAGTTTATGCAAATCTGAGTTGATCATCTCAAAGTATTTCAAGGGTATTTAGAGCAAACCAAAAGTTATTGCTCGCTGCTACAGTGGAGTGAACAGTAAACGCTACAGTAAAACACTACATTGCTTTGGCAATTTGGTGAAATTTACACAAGGGTTTCACACTTGATTGTAGGGAAATTCGATTTACCTAGGGTTTCGCTGTAAATTCAATCTTAGAGAACGTAGCCTCTCTTCGATTGTGCTGGTGGCTTCACAGGGAGGTCACATTTGAGCTTTATTGGAGGAAATATCAATTGTTTCACAAGGGGTTTTGAAGTTTATTCTTGGTAGATCAGAAGTTTGAAGATAAATATTTATTGAATACATTTAATGCTGGTTTGTGCTTGCTTCAACATTGGCACGTGGGAGTCTTCTTGTGTTACATTATTCAGGTGGAGACATTAATAAGTATAGCAGATCGAATGGATCATCAATCATCTACTCTGTTGTTTCATTTCCAGAATTTTGGTAATCTTGTTATCTTCTAAATTCCGGGTATGCTATGGTATTGTAAAGGCTTTATAGAGATAATCAATAGATTAAAGGTTACATTTTAACTGTTTGACAAATTACCCATTGCTGTTGACGAAGATTTCAGTCTTGAATATGTATGCCAAGTGTTTGTAATAATGTCCCTTTACTGTAGATGAATATTGGTTATCCTAGGATGCATGGAAAGTGTTTGACATTATGTCAACTCGCTGTACAAGTTTATTTCAGTCACTTATATGTATGAGAAAGGTCAAAAACAATAGTTAGTATATCATTTCTATTATATTGTCAACCAATCATGCATCATTAGAGGCATTCAAAAACATCATTTGCAAGCATTTTAATCACATTTGACATCATTCCAAGCAAGCATAAACAAACTAAACACAAATCCAGCAAGCATTGAGGTTGTATGCAAAGTGTTTGATGATATTCCTTGAGCCTCTAATCAGTAGTTTGAGGTCAGAACTAGCAAGGGATATTACAGTGATTGATATTTCTTAGGCTTTATAACCTTTCTCATCTCCAAATGCAGCCTTAATAGCTTGGTCAAAGCTGCCACAAGTGCAACATCCAAAGAAGAGAATGCAACCTTTCTAAGGCTGCCGTACCACTCTAAACAAGCCATGCATCTGAGGGAAAAAATAAATAAGGGCATCGATTGGGGTTTGACTATTCTGCAATACAGTTCAGCAATTTTGTTTGTGAATATTGATGATTTAATAAAGATATCATGGCCATAAGGAATTTTTGAGTTTATCATTTTTATAACAGCAACACACGAGTATAAAAATTTGTTCGTTGATCATTTTATGCAATAATTTTGCATAAATGAAATATTATCAATAGTTGGTATTGAGAATTCAATCCTATGGTGAATATTTAAAATGTTCCTCAAACAAGTTGAAAATCAAACTTAGATTAGCTGAATGCGATCTGTTTGACGAAATGCTTGTGCATCATAAACTGTGAAAATTACAAATTTTTCGCCAAAACATTTTGGACAGTATATTACATTTGACTTAACACAAATTCGTTTCACCGATTTGTAGCATGTGACTGAGACTAAGGCTACCAGTTTTTGTTTGAAGCTTTGTTGATCTGTTCTGGGGTATACAACAGAACACAGTGCCATAAAAAATTTCACCTCTTTATGTGGTGTATTAAGCCAGTGCAGATTTTTGTCTTCTGGGAATATACCTTTCTTGTAAAGCTTGTGCCAGTATAGGCATCTACAAGTTTTTCAACACAATATTTTCCCTATCTCAGAAAAATGTGCAGTTTTTGAGTGCTGTTTCATATCTTTAAAGCTTCAAACATTGTCCCCATTATAGGGCAGGTGCCCTAAATTTATCTGCAAAAGATTCTGTTCCTTTACCCTGGTGCATGCTTGGCACACTTTATGCAGGTTGGCTCAAAACAAAATTGTTCTTCCTGTTTGTGGGCACACTTCACCATTGGTGGTTGCAACATCTTAAAAAAACAGTTTTCTCCTTGGCAGATGTCAATATACGTTGACTGCAACTTTTATCCATTTCAAACTTTGTCCGCTTGCCTTTGGTGTGGTTATACTCTGTTCTTTCAAAACCTGATTTACTGAAAGATTGAACCTTGCTAACAACAAACCCCTTGTTTGAAAGAAAATGTTGATTACTGTTGTAATGCTGAATCTGGTTGAAAATCTGATGAAGATTGCTGAAGATGAAGGTAAATATATTGACACAAAATTTATGCCATTTCCTGTGCTTGATCACATGACCTGAAACAAAACCTATGTTCATTTGTTGCAGCACTCATTCAGCTATTGAGATTCATATAAGTGATTTTGCCATTTTTCTCTTTCATCCAAACTGTTTTCTGTCATGACAAATGCTTCTAAAAGCCCTTTTCATTTACCTGCAAAAATATGAACAAGAGATGACAGAGAAGGCATAGAGAGCAGGACAAATTTTTGAAACATGATTCTTGTTTGCTGGAAAGACAAGGATCTGGCTTGAAACTTGACACATGATGAAAATTTTTATATAGGTACAGCATGATTCTGCCCATGAGAATAACACAACCTTAAGATTCTAAGTATGACATTTGCTCATGTGTGATACCATTTATAATGAATTGAAGAACTGCTTTCATCATTTTTTGTCTCTTTTATATTCGTACTAGTCCATTGACATTTGTTTGTTCCTTTGCATTGCATGTTGAACATGATTCATAATATAATTAAGTAGTCTAATCAGTTATTTTATGGATTACTTTTTATACAACACCTTGGCTTGCTGTGGATCATCATCTGTTGGAAAATATGGTTTTTGAACTAGTGAAACTAATATCAGGGATTCTAAACGATGGCATTTCTTTTTTTCATCCTAGCAAAATTATTTGAAAGTTTGTTGCTTTTAATTTTCATATTGTAACCAATTATGGATTAAAATGGGTAGTAATTATCGATAGCATTTACTTTTTTTCCAAAATAGTTTCTATGCCAATTCGCTGACTCTCATAAAGCTAATATATGACTATTGTTTTTAATTTATCCCTATATGTAGGAACATTACTTTCTCACTTTGTAGGAAATGACATTCCAACAATTATACATTATGCCAACTATAAAAAATTGTCAAAGTTGTTCTTACACCTTTTCTAAAATTATGACAGACTAGACAGATTACATTATGGGACGCCATACGGTGCTGTGCAGTGACATCTCTTTTGAGCATAGGTTAACTCTTTTGGAGGATTCTCTGTTTCCATTCAAACATCTTTCTAGCTACGGAAGTTCTTCAGTTTTCTTTTTGCTTTAGATTGAAGACACACTTATTTAAATTTAACAATCATGGAGATCTATTTGACAGGTGAATGTGTATTTTTCTGATTTGCGTTTCTTCTTAAAAATTTGGCAGGATTTACAGTCTTTGTTGACTCGATTATGTGGAAAAGGTTTTTATGGCCTGAAATGGAGGTTTTATGGTTTAATTCTGTCTTGAATCGCAGCTCTGAATGGGGTGTATCCTTCTATTCTTCCAAAAACAGATTTTGGAAATTTGTTCCTCAAAAAATTAACAATCAGCAGATGCATTTTTAGTTTTTGATAGTTTGTTACAGAAAAGATATTCTTGAAAATTTGAACATGTGAATTTATTCTTCACATCTTTAACGATATAAAATTCCAAATGCTTATTATCACAATCAGCAAGAATTTGTATGAATATCATAGAGCTTAAATAGCCACTTGCTCATTTAATAGACAAGCTTGATTGTGTGATTCTTTCTAGTTCTATAATCAGTATGAATATTCAAGAGCAGTCACCTTAAAAATCTTCTTAGAGGACTTTTGCCCTTGGAAATTCTTTATTGATAAAACTTTAAGTCCTTTATTGTGAAGATATTATTATTCACCCTAGCTTTTCCATCCATGCTAAAATGTTATAGACACAATAACATTCATACAACCTTTCATGTCACTGACATTGTAATATCCCAGATAATTTTTTTTGTGTTTTAATGCAATAAGGATTGCAAATAAACACCACAACCCGTTAAGGTTAGAAAATATAATCTCAATATTGCTGAAAGTAACCCTTCCACTTTTTGATCACCAAGACCCCAATGTGGGAAGGTGAGAGCATACGGTGATAAGGGGTTGGTTAACTCACTGATCCGCTGGAAATTATAATGCAAGTACAATATTAAGTGGCAAGCCAGCTCCTTCCACTTTTCAGCGGGATAAAAACCAAGAACTTGACGGTAAACTAGCCAAGGGAACAAAAGTATAACCGGAACCAAATCACTCTACCGCTTATGCAGCGAGAGGACTTATGCATAAAAACTATCACTCAACCACATATTTCAGCTGGAGGACAATACCACTCCACCACTTGTTCAGTGGGAGGACAAAAGTACAAAAGAAATTACAAACACTAAGGCGGCCCAACCAACCTCTTCCACTTATGCAGTGGGGATTACAATGAGCACTTCAAGTTCAATAAGAGGTTGGTACTACTAACCAATGATACAAGATGATTACAATGAAGTACTACAAACATTCAATCATAGACTAAAACTAATTTCAGGCTAAACATAAAATAATAATTTTGATATAAATACCAACATCTCCGAAAATGGGCCAGCAACATAGAAATGCACACAACTCTTCCGAATCAGCTCCAAAATGCTCACGAACTCAGACGAACAATGCTAAGACCAAGGTGAGCAAACAAGAAGCTCAAACCAGCACCAAAATCACCACACACTGATGGCACGCAAACCAAGGCACTCTAGGAAAGGTACGACCAGCTGAGAATTTCGGTTTGCTCTCAAAAAATCCAATCAACACCAATTCAAATGCCCTTCCAAAGGAATGATCGCCTCTCCAATACGCTTTCGACAAGCCTCTACCTAGAAGAAACAGACACTCAGGCAGAGATTTATGAACAGAAAACCGCTTCAGCCACTTGAAACCAGCAACACAGAAAACTCACCATAATTCAAAAACTGAAAATCCTCACACCAAAATCGACTCTCAACACACCCACCAGCTAGGTACTATATTGCAAGTACAAAAGTGTGCTAGCTAGGAAGCCTCAACTCCGAAGCTCAGTTTTGCTCTCCATTTCGGCAGCATAACAATTCAAATTCTTTAGATGATCCAAATGAGAGCCCAAGGCTCTTATTTATAACTTTCTGCTCTCCAAATTCAAATGCAAATGCACCCAAAAACGCCCAAATTACATGCTGCTTCATTACTCCCCAAGGGTGCCCAAACACATTTGAAATATATTAAATAAGTCCCCTCAAAGATGGCATCCCCTTCCACTTAGGCAAGTTCGAACTTTGCCTAGGACAAAAACTTGCAAACAAAACATAAAGTGATGCTCATGAAATAAGCTCGATTTCTCTTATGCCATTGACTTAGGAAAAATTAATAAAATCACTTGAATAAAATAAACTTCTATTTCCCAAAGTCGTCCAAAATATAATAATTAAATATTAACCTTAGAATGCAGTGTTAATATTTAATAAATCATTCTGCAAGCCAAATACTGCTCAAAATCCAAATGAATTGAGGACTAAAGTGGCGAACTATCCGCTGGACTGAATTGAATCTTTGAACTGCCCTGCTATAAATAGAACCACTTGAACTGATACTTACTAAAAATAGTAAGTCATGCAATACTGCTCCGAAAAACATAATCTTCGCACCCAGTGACAGAACATGGAAAACTCAATAAGACAACATCATCCAAAAAGTCAACCCTTAACTTACTAAAAATAGTAAGTTCATGCTGAACCAACGTTTGAAACCCTAATTCTTCATTCGACATAGCCTACGAGTCCCTAAAATAGGCCAATGGACTAGTGAAAGCACATCATTGAGAAGGGGATATTACAATCCGCCCTCCCCAAAATTGCTTGTCCTCAAGCAACTGTAAGGATGGATGCAGTAAAATCTCCTCATTTGTTGGCAAATTTTTCCACTTGATCAAGTATTCCTTGATCACCTTTCTCCTCAAAGAACGCTCCCTGAAATCCAGGATAGCTTTAGGAATCAAAACTAGCTCTCCCTCTTCATCAAGCGGAGGTAACTCTGCTGAAGCAACAACATTATGTCCAAGAGCCTTCTTAAGGCGAGACACATGAAATACATTATGAATCTTGTTGCTTGCCGGTAGTTCCAACTCATACGCCACTTCTCCAACCCTCTTGTTGACTTTGAAAGGCCCATAGAATCATGGTTTCAATTTCTCAACTCCACACTTCTTGAGACTAGACTGCCTGTAGGGTTGGAGCCTCAAATAAACCATGTCGCCCACCTCAAAGATGCGCTCAATTCTCTGCTCATCAGCATACATCTTCTTCTGATTTTGCGCATGCTGGAGATTGTCCCTCAAAATCCTCAAAATATCTCGACTCTGTTGCATCATATCCTTCACCTGAGGGGTTCTGCTATCACCAAATACCAAGTCAGTGAAGTTAGGAGCTTCATAACCATATAGTGCCATTAATGGTGACATCCGGATGGACATGTGATAGGAGGAGTTGTAGCAATACTCTCCTAGGTGAAGCCATCTCACCCATGTATTCTCCTACTCCGAGACATAGTTTCTAAGATATCCTTCCAACCACTTATTCTCTATCTCGGTCTGTCCATCAGTTTGTGGGTGATAACTTGTGCTTGGAGTGAGCACAGTACCACATAATCTGAAAATCTCTTGCCAAAAAGCATATAGGAACTTGCTGTCCCTATCACTCACAATGTTCTTCGGTAACCCATGTAACCTGAACACCTCCCGAAAGAACACTTCAGCAACCTGATCTGCTGTGAAAGAATTGGTGATGGTGAAAAAGTGAGCAAACTTAGTCTATCCACCACCACACAAATGCTATCCTTCCCCTGAGCCCGTGGCAACCCAGTGATGAAGTCCATGGATATACTTTGCCATTTTTGACCGGGAATGGGCAAGGGTTGTAACAAACTAGCTGGCAGAGTGTGCTCATCTTTGTTTCTCTAGCATGTATGACACTCCTTGATGTACCTCAAGACATCATTTTTAAGTCCCTTCCAAGAGAACCTTTCTCGGATCTGCCTGTATGTTTTGAAATAACCTTGGTGACCAGCAAGGGGAATGTCATGGAAAGTCTTCAAAATCTTCTCCTTCAGCTTAGATTCAACCACAATGAAGATCCTTCCTTTGTATAGAATCAACCCCTCAACCAATAAGTACCCTCTATAATGCTGGTTGCAAACTGATTTTTGGCATAATCAACAAGAGACAACTCCCTCCAATCAGCAGTAAGCTCGCATAGTGAGCTCAAATGGGGCCTTCTGGACAAGGCATCAGCCACAATGTTATTCTTTCCTTTGACATACTCAATATCAAAGTCGTAAGCCTGTAGCTTACTCACCCACTTTTGCTGCCTTTCGTTCAAGTCTTTTTGATGCATGAAGTTTTTAAGACTATTATGATCAGTCTTAACAATGAACTTACTCCCCACAAGGTACTGCCTGAACTTTGCAAGGGCATGCATTATGGCAAGCATCTCCTTGTCATATATCGAATACAGCCTTTCAGGCCTTCTCAACTTCCAACTCTCAAAGACTATAGGATGCTTATTTTGCATGAGGACTGTACCAACACCTTCTCCAGATGCATCACACTGCAGGTCAAAAGGTTTGGTGAAATCAGGTAGAGCCAAAACAGGGCAGGAACTCATGATCCCCTTAAACTGATCAAATATTGTTGGTGCCTTCTCAGACCATTCAAAAGCTCCTTTCCTTGTAAGATCTGTGAGGGGGGCAGCCAACAGAGAGTATCCCTTCACAAACCTTTGATAAAAACCACAAAGACCCAAGAATCCCTTTAAGTGTGTTATGTTCTCAGGAGGAGGCCAATCAATGATAGCTCTAATTTTTTCAGGGTCTACCTTCACACCACCTGCATTGATAATGTGACCAAGGTAGAGCAATTCGTCCATTCCAAATTCACATTTGGACTCCTTTGCAAACAGGGACTTGGATTCCAGTATGCTTAACACTTCATCCAAGTGCTGTAAGTGCTCCTTCCAAGATGTGCTGAATATGAGTATGTCATCAAAGAATATGAGTACGAACTTCCTCAGCTGTTTCTGGAAGATTTTGTGCATGCATGTCTGGAATGTGGCAGGGGCATTAGTCAAACCAAAGGGCATGACTAGGAACTCAAAATGCCCAAAGTGGTATCTGAAAGCAATCTTCTCCACATCTGAAGCTCTCATCCTAATCTGATGATACCCTGACCTGAGGTCAATCTTAGAGAAGAACACTGCATCATGTAGCTCATCAATTCTCGAAATAGGATACCGGTTCTTAATAGTTTTCTGATTCAGGGCTCGGTAATCCACGCACATGCGCATGGTCCCATCCTTCTTTTTCACCAAGACAACAACCGAAGCAAATGGGCTTTTGCTTGGCTATATGTAACCCATGTCAAGCAACTCCTGGATTGCTTTCTCAATCTCATCCTTCTGCTTCCTGGGATACCGATAAGGAGTAGTCATAACCGGATTATCTCCTAAATGCTTTAACCCAACCTTTCAAGGGTTCCTCAAGTCCTTCAGTGAAAAGGACCACCGACTGCTTCTCAAAAATACTACTTACCATAATTGAGAGATTTTGGAATTCAGTTATGTAAGTGTCCAATGAACCTTGCTGCTTGAGTTGAGCAAGTTCTCTAAATTTCACCTCCGGATCCTTGGTATCAAACCTTTCAATCAGTTTGTTGGTGAAATCAGCATATGTGGTGATCAAGTTATGACCAAGGGTGACCAACCCATGGTACCACCATTTGTGGGCCACTCCATCCAAGTGCAAAGTAACGAACTTGATGGCGTCTTCTTCAGACATAGGCCTCAAGGACAAGTAATTGTCCAACTTCTGCACCCATGCTCTAGCTGTGCTCTTAGTGCTCCCATCAAAATGTGCCAGAGTCACCCTTCCAAGAGCTTGTTGATAATATCTTGGGGCAGAAAATCTGTTGTCATTCCTCCTCCCTCGCTTCATTTTCTGATTCATGAACTGATCCAGAGTGAGGATATCTCGGATCTCTCCAGGGAGAGAAGCATACTCCATATAACTGTTCCTTATTTCATTAGCTGTAGGTATCTCCATTTCAGCTTGTTGTGCTTCTCTTGGCAGGAAGACAGGTTGCAGAGATCTTGGGGCTGAACCTCCACTGTTGCTCCCATTGTTACTCCCTTTCCCATTTCCTCCTAGAGCATTAGAAGTGCTGGCTTTTGGTCCACTGTTGGGTTGGTTAGGGGTCCCAACAAAATTTTGGTTAAGCTTGGCCAACAATTGAGACATCATATCCATCATGGCATTGAATTGTCTCTCAACCTTCTTATCAGGTGCCTCATTCTGTTTTGTAGCCTTATCTACCATTGAATCCACTGAATCTGCAGAATCCAATTATTTCCCTCTGTTTCTCAATACCTCTGAAAAGGTATCTTCTTCCGGTACTATAGGAATCTGAAACTGTTGTCTCTTCTGTTCTCTGTTGTAGTAACAGACGTCTCTGTCACTCATGGAGAATTCTGACCCCTTTGAAACTCATAGGCTGGTAGGAAAACCAGCTCTGATACCACTGTAATATCCCAGATAATTTTTTTTGTGTTTTAATGCAATAAGGATCACAAAAAAACACCACAACCCGTTAAGGTTAGAAAATATAATCTCAATATTGCTGAAAGTAACCCTTCCACTTTTTGATCACCAAGAGCCCAATGTGGGAAGGTGAGAGCATACGGTGATAAGGGGTTCATTAGCTCACTGATCTGCTGGAAATTATAATGCAAGTACAATACTGGGCAGCAAGCCAGCCGCTTCCACTTTTCAGCGGGATAAAGACCAAGAACTTGGCGGTAAACCAACCAAGGGAACAAAAGCATAACTAGAACCAAATCACTCTACCGCTTATGCAACGGGAGGACTTATGCATAAAAACTATCACTCAACCACATATTTCAGCGGGAGGACAATACCACTCCACCACTTGTTCAGTGGGAGGACATAAGTACAAAAGAAATTACAAACACTAAGGCGGCCCAACCAGCCTCTTCCACTTATACAGTGGGGATTACAATGAACACTTCAAGTTCAATATGAGGTTAGTACTACTAACCCATGATACAAGATGATAACAATGAAGTACTACAAACATTCAATCATAGACTAAAACTGATTTAAGGCTAAACATAAAATAACAATTCTAATATAAATACCAGCATCTCCGGAAATGGGCCAGCAAAACAGAAATGCACACAACTCTTCCAAATTAGCTCCAAAATGCTCATGAACTCAGGCGAACAACTGCTAAGACCAAGGTGAACAAACAAGAAGCTCAAACCAGCAGCAAAATCACCACACACTGATGGCACGCAAACCGAGACACTCCAGGAAAGGTACGACCAGCTGAGAATTTCGGTTTGCTCTCAAAAAATCCAATCACACCAATTCAAATGCCCTTCCAGAGGAATGACCGCCTCTCCAATATGCTTCCGATGAGCTTCTACACAGAAGAAACGGATACTTAGGCAGAGATTTATGAACAGAAAACCGCTTCAGCCACTCGAAACCAGCAACACAGAAAACTCACCATAATTCAAAAACTGAAAATCCTCACACCAAAATCCACTCTCAACACACCCACCAGCTAGGTACAATATTGCAAGTACGAAACTGTGCTAGCTAGGAAGCCTTAACTTCAAAGCTCAGTTTTGCTCTCCATTTTGGCAGCATAACAATGCAAATTCTTTAGATGATCCAAATGAGAGCCCAAGGCTCTTATTTATAACTTTCTGCTCTCCAAATTCAAATGCAAATGCACCCAAAAACGCCCAAATTACATGCCGCTTCATTACTCCCCAAGGGCGTCCAAACACATTTGAAATATATTAAATAAGTTCCTTCAAAGATGGCGTCCCCTTCCACTTAGGCAAGTTCGAACTTTGCCTAGGACAAAAAATTGAAAACAAAACATAAAGTGATGCTCATGAAATAAGCTCGATTTCTCTTATACCATTGACTTAGGAAAAATTAATAAAATCACTTGAATAAAATAAACTTCTATTTCCCAAAGTCGTCCAAAATATAATAATTAAATATTAACCTTAGAATGCAGTGTTAATATTTAATAAATCATTCCGCAAGCCAAATATGGCTCAAAACCCAAATGAATTGAGGACTGAAGTGCCGAACCATCCGCTGGACTGAACTGAATCTCTGAACTGCCCTGCTATAAATAGAACCACTTGAACTATTACTTACTAAAAATAGTAAGTCATGCAATACTGCTCCGAAAAACATAATCTTCGCACCCAGTGACAGAACATGGAAAACTCAGTAAGACAGTATCATCCGGATTCCAAACAGTCAACCCTTAACTTACTAAAAATAGTAAGTTCATGCTGCACCAATGTTCGAAAGCCTAATTCTTCATTCGACATAGCCTACTTGTCCCTGAAATCGGCCAATGGACCACTGGAAGCACATCATTGAGAAGGGGACATTACAAACATCAACTTCAATGCCATATGTGCATCAAAAAACAATCTTTATGTATGGAATTTTGGTTCGAAATCCAAGTTTATAGCTAAAAGCTCTTGCAGCAACTTCCAACAATGTGGTAGCTTGTGGCACATTACTGTGAATAGAAATGTTTTTCACAGAGTATGTGTCCCTGCAACATATTAAGGAATATGCCATTAACTACACAATTTCCTTTGCAATGCAATGGAAAACAAACTAGAGATATTATATGAGCCCAAAGGCAGTTTTTGGGTTTGTTTTGTTATGAGCTTTTTATTTTTGTGTGTGTATAAGTTGTTTCATTCATTTTATTATGGGTTCCAGACAATACAACAATGGAATTGTATCTTTGCACATAAGGCTAAAAACTACTAGGAAGCAGACTTGATTTCTGAATGTTGTAGACAGTTCAAACTCATGTTTACCCTTGCTTATGCAGTTATTTAATTAGTATACTTTACTGAGACAAGAAATAGAATGTTTATGGGCGTGGATTTATTCTCAGGAGACTTGCACTAATGTTTATCCTGCCAATTTTCTGCCTGTTAATAAAATTGTTTCAAGAAGCCTATTGTCAATATACCTTTTGTCAACCAACCACATGCCGCCCAAATTCTTTGTTGTTTTACAGTTAATTGATAGGCAATGGTCTTCAGCTGCTGATGGAAAATGTTTTGTAGCTTTGCCGAAAACAATGTTGTACTGCTGCTGACAGACTATTTCTGAATTGCTGACAAACTGTTGTGTTCATTCATATGGCATAATTCAGATTCTACACGGTCTCTTCCATCAAAAAGGCATCTAAAAAGGCCATATGCTTATCTCACAACATCTACACATGATATAAGATAGCAACTGATGTAAACACCCTTATGATCACTTTACATGCTAGAAATAGGGTAAGTATTATGTGCTAGAGCCTAGGATGCTCCCTTGTTAATAACATCTCTGTCAGGACTCATTGCAGCAGCTGGAACAACAATGCCAAGGCAACTGATTATTAATTGAAACAATTACCAAGCAACTTTTAATCCTTTTTTTTTATTCCTATCCAAAATTACTGAATTATATCAATAATCCCCCCCCAAAAATAAACTATTATAGCATAATTATAATAAAGTAGAAAATGATGAATGGATAGTGAAATGAAATGAAAATGATTCGAATAATGTACTAATCACATGCTGTAAATGTGCCCATTTGAGCACCCTTCAGCCAAATTTTTCATCTATTCTTTATATTATTCAACATTAATCGGCCACATGGTTTTACTTTATTCCCCCCACCTATTTCTTGGATAATGCTGCATTGACCTTTGGAGGTGCCAAAATATTCAAATATGTATTAAAGCCTTGCACTGCCTCTTCCTGTATTGTAAATTTGAAAATTGTACAAGGCTGAAGGAAACACAGATGCTGAGATTCTACAATAGATATAGGAAAACTGAATCTTGTTTTTCAGGCAATGTGCATCTTATCATTTGTGTTGTAAAAGCAGCTTGAGCTTGACTTGGCACTGATTAAGTGCCTCTTCAACCCATAAAAATATAGGTAATGGAGTAAAGAAAAAGGAAATTGTTGAAATCCCATGATAGATGTATACCAAATAATTCTTCATTTCTATCCATCACAGATATAGTTTTTTTAAAATAGACACCAAAGTTCCATGATAAAATTAACCCTAAAATATCCACAAATTTATCTAATATAAATATTTTTCACAACTCATCTACAAATGTAATCAAAGCCTTTTTTCAATTTATTTGTCATGCTTCCCAGATTTTATTTTTTATGTTTGTTTTAGTACTCGGGGAATGTTTACACATTTTCTGTAGAGGTGAAGGAAAGGTTATAGAGTACAATACAGCTATATTAACCTGGGATGACCAAATGTGTTCCTTAATGTCACCGTTAGCCAAGTGACCATGGGGACTAAGTAGACCATTGAGTACATTTTTCCTTCTCCCTTCTTCCTTTGCTTATATCAAAAAGAGAAAGGACCACTTATTTCATCAACACAAGTGTTGCTCTTCTTTTACTATAATTTTTCAAGATGTAGATCAACAAAGATATTGATTTCCTTACATTTTCAACGAATTCTTTTGGGGACAAATATTGCACATTCTAACTAATGCAACATTTTATGACTGAAAACTTGTTAACTTTACTTTGTTATCTATATTTTGATAGTTCCGCTTCTCTTTTTTGTCTATCGCTTCAAAACATCAGTTATTAGTTTATTTTCTTGAATTACTTCAGTAATTATATCTTCTAAGGAGAAAATTTTCCAAAGTTATCTTTCATCTATGGACCTGCCCAGGTGTTTCCTGTTCATTGGTATTTTACTTCAGCACTTCCAAGATCATTGTTGGTGGCTTTCCCACTGTGCTTTGTAAGTTCCTTGAATTATGCTAATAATATTAATTTTGTCTGGATTGATTTCCTTACATTGTGAACAATCACATGGTTCTTGTATTTGCACCAAGTTTATCTGTTGTTTCAAGTTCCCAGCTTATGATTCTAGTTTAGGCCATGATATAGAAGTTATATTATCTCATCTTCAATTATTTGGCAATTTCTAATTTAATTCTAATGGTAATGGCTGAATTGTGTTGCCTGACTTTGATTCAAGTATGGATTGCAAACTAAATGGGTTCTTGCTGAATTTGTGAGTAATCCTGCCTTGCTAGTAACTTGCCAGAGACACATATCAAGTGGTGCAAAGAAACTCGTGAATTTTCTCTGAGACACAGCTATCAAAACAAATTTGCAGACCCTTGATAAAATGCTTGATAAAGCAGTTAATCTTCCCAGATAACCCCTCAGCTCTGCTATTTTGTCCTATCAGTGATGGATTTGACCCTAGTCAAACTAGTAAAATGGGATGTATGGTCTTGAAACTTGCAGAGGTCATAATATTTAAATATAGACTCAAAATCAGGTGCTATTTTTATTATAATTGCATAACTTTTCAAGAAGAGTCCAAATGTGTAAAAGTATTACACTTTAGATAATCCCCTTATTATATTTTTTTGGACTTGCCGCAAAACTACATTTTCCTACTGTCAACAGTCCAAATGTATCTGAATGTTTATTCAATAATGTTCAAGACACACATCCCAAAAGATTATAAACAATTCTACAAGAAGAATCCAAACTTTGTTTCCTCAATGGTCTACCAACTTCTGCTCTCTTGGAGACTTTAAGTTGTACCAAAACAATGCAATGCGAAATGGCTACAACTTTAATAAATTTCCTTTTTGAGTTAACATCTCATTTGTTATCAGATCAAAATGCAACATATAAATGACAATGAAAGGTACAAACAAATCCTTTTCTACAAGGACAGTTTTTTCCTTGGCTATTACACTCAAACATCTTACTAACAGCAATTCCCATTGTACATGTCCCCTGAAAAGTGCTTTCTCACCTTCCCTAACAATGGTCCTGCAACTTTTCACCATGCTATGAAACAAATGTCACATGATTTTGACTTCATACTTCCGAGTTATGAATAAAAATCAATCAATTGTTTCAGGTTGTGCATTTTGAGATAAATGTTAGGAAGACCTCAATGAATTTTTCTCATTTGGATGCCATTTGTATGTTTCATGGATCCTACATCTTCCACCCATATTTTGTAATGTCCCTTCTCACAAACTATGTTTTATAAAGGGAAATTAAATTAATTATTTAATATTATTGCTTAAAGTGAATTATAAAGGTAATATTAAATAATTAATTAAATGTGACTTAGACCAAAAATAATTAAAGTCACTAATTAATATAATGGTGTGTGAAACAGAAAAATACTATTATAAGAATGACTTTGGAATTGGAAGAATTCATCAAATTAATAATTTCCTTTCACCCAGATTCTTCAATGGGTTAAATATGGAGTTGTGGAGATTGGTGAGATAAAAAAATATCAAGTTCTCATTCAATCAACATTTCAAAGGTATTTTATGAGAGGAGTTTCTAGTATACGAGTTGTAAATATTTATATATTTCTGGATTGAATCTATTTTTTTTTTTAATAGTGGGATTGCAATTCATGAAAATCAATGCCAGTTTGGATATACATGGAATCTTGTGGGAGACTATTTTATTTGGATTCCTTTGTATCAAGAAGCCTATTAGGGGCGATATCTAACAGTTTTAGACAAAATTTCTACAATGAATCTTAGTGACTCACATTTGATATTTGCCAACTTCTATCACATGGATAAAATGTTTCATGGATTCACTTCTTCCTTCCACAACTCTCCAATGGCCAAGCTGGTAGTTAATGTTCAACAACGTCAAGTAAATTCTTCTCGTCACATTTGACAAGCCCTGAGAACTTTTGCAGTTCACATCTCATTATGAATGGGAGTTGGCTCTATTTATTAAGTGCAAGACATAGTTTCTTAGTCGACTGTGCTTTAGTGCTAGTCATGATTGGCTACAATATCATCTAGCTGCCAGATCAGTTCTCCACATGTATTAGTGTTAGAGTAAAAGGTATTAGTTTACTTAATTAATTAAATCATATTGATTTAATAATTAAGTCACTTTTTCTCTATTTCACTTAAGCTAAATTTAGGAAGCTAAACTTAGGAATATTAATAATTAATTGCTTTTAGGGTTTTCCCTTTTTAGGTTTGATCTCCTTTTATAAGGATTGATCCCTTTTGTAATTCATTATCTGATTATCATTATTGCATTCTCTTGCTCTAGGTTTTCAAAGCAATCTTTGTGTTTTGTGAATCTTCCATTGTTGTGACAGGTTATTTGCATACAGGGATTCACTGGGTTCTGTGAGGTTGTATTCTACAACTTTTACATGGTATTAGAGTTTCAGACTTGAGGCTTTCCTGTTCGTTTGATTGGGAGATTCTACCTATAGCAGGTCTTTTGTGCAATTTGGGTTGATTTTGACCTCACCATTGAATCCGACACGTGCAAAATAGTGAAGATTGACCTTTTGTTTGTCAATTTTTGATTCACTTGGGCTAGATCTGTGAGGGTTTGAAAATTCAAATTTTTTGGTGATTTAGGGGGGCACTTGTTTTTTGGAGCCTTTTTGGGCCCAAAAGGACCTCATAGTTGGATTCAGAAGGCGGATTCCATGAATTTTGATATATAATTTGCCTATTTTTGGTGACAGGGGCATTTGGGGCATGATTTTTTATTGGTACATTTTTTGAGGCACAAAAATCCGTACGGATGTACTTGCACCTGCGTCAGAAATATTTTCAAAAAATAAAAATCAACTGGCTGGTAAAAGAAAAAACTTTGATTGCTGGGTTTCTAATTTTTTTTGTAAAACAAAATTCAAGTTGGTGCATGTTGTTAAAAGATTATTTTTCTTAATTAAAAAAAAAAGTCAACCCCTTGCAACAAAATAACATTGCATCAACGTTGATGTCAGCATGACATCATGCTGACATCAGTGGTACGGATGGCTTGCATGGCCCCTTGTGACCCTCTTTGTGCCTGAAAAGAGGGTTTTTTTGTTTTGGTCATAACTTGGGCATACGATATCGTTTTTTGGCAAACAAGATTTCGTTGGAAAGTTGGTTTCGTCTACTTTCTAGATTTTTGGGTTTCATCCCTTGTTTTTGGTGCTGGTACATTCTATAGCCATTTGAAGTCAGAGATGTTGTTTTTAGTCCCGAGCTCATATCTTTTCGCTAGTTTCTTCGTTTTTTGCAATTCCAGCGACGTTGGGACGATGTTTTAGACCTCTTCATAGCCATCCATGCACTTTTTCCAGATTTTACTCCAAGTACATTTTATTCAGTGTTTTGTGTTTTCACACTCTGGTGAATTACTTGGACATATGAGCTCGTGGAAACTTCTAGTTTGTGTGGGATGACTCTTTTTTGGCTATTCTTCATGTATTTCCAATCTTATGTCTTTTTTTTACATTCTGAGCTATCATTGTAAGCACTTATGATTTTGTTAACATATTGAGATAAAGTGCCTCTGTATTGCACATGTATTATGGGATCTTGCACACCAGTTTTGTGCCTTATTGTACTTGCACTGTGATATAAAGTGCCATGGGGGTTTGATGTTTGCCTTTGTTTGCCTTCATACCTTTCGCATGCGTGTGTGCCTTGGTTTGCACACCCCCTGTTTTTGCTTGTACTTTCATGTCTACACGGTCAGATGTCCTTGGTTCTTCTTCATGCACTACATTATGGCTTTTAGATTCAGTGTACCTGTCATACCTTTCCCTTGTCAGCATTATGGGGGGGTGTTTCTACTGTTGGTGCTAATGCTTCCTTAGTTTCGCGTTGGAGTGAGCTATGTATTTAGTATTTGTTCCTATGTACTAGGCAGATGCAGCGGCTGGTTACGCATGCATTTCGGTGAGATGGAATACTTACCATGTGGACACTCTTGCATTCCTATTTTTCGGAGGCGACCTTCCATTTTTTCATTTGATTAGTTCTTCAAACTTTTGGTACTCGTGCCATTTGTATCTTCGGATTCCAGATGTTTTGCCTGTGTTTGCCATTTGATTCGGATTCGAGTAGTTTCATTGAGGGCACTCATGCAGATTCATGTCTTCTTGATCTTGATCATCTTTTGTTTCAGAGGAGGTTCTTATTTCAGCATCATAGTAGTCATTCGATGACAGTGTTTGCAACTTCTTCATGCTTTAGTGATTCTTCATGCTCGTCTTTTGTTCCTATCTTTTGGAACAATCTTGTTGGGAGGATTCTTAGTCCTTCACTTGAGCTTTCATCTCTTCTTGGAGAGGAGTTTTGTTCCCACTGAGTTTTCTCTCTTTTCTCCACTTTACAGAGATTTCATTGTACTTGGGTACCTCATCAGGCCTTGTTGTCGGGACTCATTTTTTTTTGGCCTTCATGCATCTAGTCCTTAGTTGTTTTTTAGCTTCTCCCTAACTTCATCTTAAGGGGGGGTGTTAGAGTAAAAGGTATTAGTTTACTTAATTAATTAAATCATATTGATTTAATAATTAAGTCAGCTTTTCTCTATTTCACTTAAGCTAAATTTAGGAAGCTAAACTTAGGAATATTAATAATTAATTGCTTTTAGGGTTTTTCTTTTTTAGGTTTGATCTCCTTTTATAAGGGTTGATCCCTTTTGTAATTCATTATCTGATTATCATTATTGCATTCTCTTGCTCTAGGTTTTCAAAGCAATCTTTGTGTTTTGTGAATCTTCCATTGTTGTGATAGGTTATTTGCATACAGGGATTCACTGGGTTCTGTGAGGTTGTATTCTACAACTTTTACAATTAGTTTATTCCAAAGGTTGGCAATAACATTCACACCAAGATGTGTCTTCAGGAAAGTTAGAGATTAAAGGAAACTGCGTCTGCCAACAATAGCATTCGCTTCCAATACATGTGCATTTTTTTATCATTACACTTGATCGATCCATTCAACTTAGGCAGTCATTTTATGACCAACCTCATACTTATCCAAAAGTTTGGTCAATGACCTTTTTTGTAACTTCAAATAAACTTCTTGAATGAGAAAAATATCTTAATCCAATGCTAACCTCTAATATTTGTCTTTCATAAAGACTTTACAAATTTCTTGAATTTGTCCAATTGTAGATCCCGAAATGAATCCACCCAATATTGTGATTGGGTTTCCATCCAATCCATTGGATACTTCGAAGGTTTTCATCTAGTTAGCCCAGTTTTTAAACTTGACTGATTTTTAAATTTTTGGCATTTGAGATTTAGTGTGGGATAGCTCTTGGTCTAGAAGGTTTCTAATCATCCTCAAATGTCAAGCCTCTTTCCATTTCGAAGCAGGATCATCAGTCATGATCAAAACCCGCAAGAGCAGTGCTGCGGCTTGCCAAAAATCACGAAAACGATTAATTTTGAAAATTGGTTCGAGTTGGCACAAAATCCACATGAGAATTGTCTATGAAGGTAGCCACCCAAGATCTAGAGGCAATGGAAAGCACAAGAACAAGAGAGAAATAATATGTGACAAGAACAAACTATGTTCTCATTAAGATTCAAAATAGCCGGATCAACATACAATGTACTGGAACCTGCTTATAAAGGCAAGGCAATAGGGAAAGAGGGCACACAATAATGACATGTGGCCTAATGAGATGCAAGGGTAGGTAAGAGTTAATTAGAACTCAACCACTCGACACAAGTAACAATGCATCCTAGGAAAGGACAAGTCCACCCAAAGTGGTAATGCTCCAACTACTCCTATGCAATTCCCTAAGTAAGCTTAAGTAAAGTGTCATTATATCCTAGAGATAAATAAAATAAATTAATTACATCAACAATCCTTTCATAAGAACTTTCATGAAAAATAATTAAATCAACATTTCTATCAAGGTTGAGATGGAGTAGTTTGATAAGGAGGGTTGTGATGTCATTTTCAGCATTGTGGCCATTTTTCATAAGAAACTATTAATCCAAGTAAAAGTTATGACAATTTTACTATTTTGCCATATCTTATCTTTCAATAAGGGGTCAATCATGGAAGAACAAGTGATGGAACTAGTTTACTTAAGAAATGTACTTGGATATTTAGAAGGTATTAACAAACAGGGTCCACAATATCTTTACTTGACTTAAAGAATTGAAAGCAAAGACAAGAAAAAGTCATTGGAAGTCTTTGTTAAAGCTCCTTTGAAAATGTCTTTATCAAGAAGTGATGAAAGGACTTGAAGCCTCCCAAACTTCTCTTGGTTTACTCTTATTTTGGCTTCAAGTGATTGTGAAAGTCTATTAAGTGTTGGCAAGCACTAACAAAAGTTGTGGATAAACATCTCAATGCTGATATTAATGAATTGCCAAGTGCCATAGGCCATTTGGCTTAGTTGTTAAAATACCTCCAAGAACCAATCCAAAGAAAATGCAAGGTTATCGGTACTCTACATCCATCGGAAACTCCACCAAAATAAATAACCTATTTCAAATGGCTAATATTCAAGTTAGTAATTGGTTTTTGAAGACCAACCCAAGAGTGAATTTATGCCTGTCGATGATTTCGGTAAGTTTGACAACTTCTCCAAATGCTCGATAAAAACAAGGCTTGGTATATTCATGTTTTATTGGAGTTTGTTGGCAAGTTTGGATAATTTAGTAAATAGTGCAAAAAGCCGATAACATTACTAATCACCCCTTTCACCTTATTGGTAAAATAAAATAAGAAGTTGATGCCTTGAGTACTGTTGTGCGTTACACACATTCCCTGTCGCCAACAGGGTCCCCCTCTTTGGTTTTTAGCTTTTGTCCTGCGTGGAGAGTCTCACATTTTGAATGCCCAAAATCAATCCAAGGGAGATCTGGTTAGAGCGTAAGCCTAAGAATCCGCTAGGTGAGTTTTGTGCGTTGCACACGCTCCCTATCGCCGACAAGGTCCCCCTTCCCTTTTTTGAGCCCTTCGTCTTCGCCCTGTTGAGTTTCGCATAGCGCATCTCGCGTCCTTTCGAGCGAGTCCGCGACCGGTCCATGAAGTGATGATGTTGAAAGGAAAGAGCTGATGATTCCATTAGGCTAGTCTAGCCCTCGGCCACGAATGCCAGGAGATTGTTCAAAAT
Organism: Cryptomeria japonica; assembly: GCF_030272615.1. Lineage (NCBI taxonomy): Eukaryota > Viridiplantae > Streptophyta > Pinopsida > Cupressales > Cupressaceae > Cryptomeria > Cryptomeria japonica. Next base: position 591,807 of record NC_081405.1, read on the forward strand.
TGTGAAATCACCTTGGATAGGTGTAAGGTGATAGAAGTTGGCGAGGCTCGCCAAGCAAAGAGCAGCACGTCTGAAGGTCGCATGACGACCCAAAACTGTCATTTCGCGTAAGAGCGATGAGATGGATTGCATGAGGTTTGTTTTTACAAAGTTTACAAGATTTGAACGAATGATGATTTTCGATAGCCGGAGAAGGAGGAGCGAATTTCGTTGCAAAATGCCAAAGTCCTCCAAACTCGCCCAAGTGCCCAAGCTCGCACAAAAGGAGAGAAATTTCGAAGGTTTGCAAAATCGCCCAGGGGGCCGAATTTCAGACCTTGGGGACAAAAGGAGAGAAATTTCAAAGGCTTGCAAAATCGCCTAGGGGGCCAAATTTCGGACCCTAGGCACAAAATGAGAGAAATTCCGAGAATTGGAAAACCCCCCTAGGTCCGAAATTCACTTAAGTTGCCTAATTTCGGACCCTGGGGCCGAAATTTCAAAACTTCAAGTCGCCAAAAGGCGTGAAAGCTCTGAAATCTGTTAAAATCACAAAAGGCGTTCAAACCTCTGAAAATACTTTAAGTTCACAAAAGGCATAAAAGCTCCGAAATTTTAAAATACTTCAAATCGCAAAAGGCGTTCAAACCTCCAAAAATACTTTAAGTTCGCAAAAGGCGTAAAGGGTCCGAAAAATTCTTTAAAGTTGCAAAAATGTGCCAAAGGTCTGAATTTGTCTTAAAGTTGCCAAAATCGCCTTATGGGCCGAATTTCAGGCCCTAAGAGCAAAACGGGAGAATTCGTAAAACTCGCAAAAAACGTGAAAGCCTTGAAAATCACCAAAACGTCTAAAAGGTCCGAAGTTTGTGTGAAAAGCATCGAAGTATTTCAAGGAAAAATGCAGTTTAGGTTCCTAAAACCTCCATTGCACCGAAGTCACGAGCTAGAGGATGGCCGCGAAGAAGCAAGGGCAGTTTTGGCGAAAACCCCAAATGCTTCGAAATCCTCCATTCATCCGAAGAACACGGCGCGAAAGTGCAGTAAACCTCATAACGCAAAGGCATCCGGAGTTTGCGATTTGGGAGACGAAGTGTGAAGTTTAAAAGGCCTGCAAAACCCCTCCGTACCACCGAAGTTCGCTTGAGAGAGGATTGCGTTCGATTTTGAAAGGGAAGCCAGAGAGTATAATTTGCATTCAAGGTAAAACGCGGACACAAACCCTTCCAAGCATCCAGGTTCAAATTGCTAAATCGCCTAAAGTGAAAATCGCCTAGTTTAAAACTCGACATTGCAAATTCTTTTCCAACCGCAACCACGAAAATTTGAATTAGAGAGATAACCGTTGGAATTCAAAATTTGCAGATTTATCCATTCGTTTTTGCACAGCAAGTCGGGCAATTTCTCGCCATCCATTTTCATTAGGTAATTACGCTTTGTCTCTCTTGATCATCTGAAATTTTTATAAATTGGATGCATGCATGTGCAAAACTGATTAAAATGCTTAAAATTAGCATCTTTTTTCCGATTATTAAAACGTCGTGCAAAGTAGTCGAAATTAGAATTTGCTCCTAAGATTTAAGCAGAAATTGCATTTTCAAACTTAGGAGAATTTTTCGAGCTTTGTCCCTTTTGAAAATTAATCCAGAAAATGCTTAAATATAAATTCGCGATCAAAAGCTTCATGAATAAATGTTTTGCTCAATCAGGCTCTTAGTTAGCAATATCACTCCGTTTCCAATTTAAATTTTGAATTAATCCTTGAATGTTGGAGTATTCTCTATCTAACCCGCCTTACTCCTTTTATATTGCCCCGTAATCCGCGTCTGGCTGTGCAGGATAAATGCCTAAATCGGCGGTGGAATCATAAAAAACGCCCGCTACAGCTGAGACATCGCGAGCATCCAAATCAGATATCCCACGTAAAGTTGAAAGGATGAAGTACTAGTATCAAAGAGGGGGATTGAGGGAGTCAAAAGTTCAAAGCGCCTGGGACAGTGTCGGTGATATTGACCTAGGCCATATTGATATCCAAGACTTCAGGAATCGGGTCTTCTCCCCTAACGCATATGGCAAGCCCAGACAGATGGTGGAAAGCAGCATTGCCCAAGCGGCAGGATTTCCTCCAGCAGTACAAAACTATGAGTTAGTGGTAGAGGCTGCCTGACATTATCAACCAGGTTCCAGATTGGTGCTCCTCGAGAATATGACCCTCGCCAACTTCACTCCTGAGGCCATTGGCGACGCATTCGACATTCCCTTCCCAAACAATCCCATGGCCACGACTATAGACGAAGCATAGGGGGCATATGATATGAATCCGGCTAGATGCAAAACACTGATCAACGAAGAGTGGTACAAGGAGAGAAGGCCTCCAAGTGCCAGAATTGGGAAAAGGACCCCAAGAAGTGACTTTCATAATGAGCATGGGGATATGGTCACATTACTCAGCAAGGTTATGGGACTTCCTAAATCCAACTACTTTGAAGAGTGGATGTTTGATTTCACAGAGCAAGTCTTCGCTGGGAAGTCTAAGTTTGACTGGGCCCAGATTATAAGCGACAACATCCACGCTCAGCTAATTGAACTCGAGAGCAAAAAGTACTTCACTATGACCTCTTACTTGGTCTACATGTCCACCAAGAACCAGCCGTTGCTAGGTTTAATAATGAAAGGTGAAATAGGGAATGGGCCTGGTCAAGTAAAGGTCTGATTGTTACCTGCAGCTGCACTATCAGGATACAGCTCAAAGAGAAAAGAGCAGCCCAGCTTATGCAGTTGGCCAATATGAGCGCGTCAATGACGCCTTCACAATGCGCTTGGTCAGGCTAATGTAGGGAGGATTACATATAAGGCTCTCAGAGCAAGCTACCATCCTAGTATAGAGATACAGAGCCTGGTTCATCCAGTTCCCAAGGTTCTCCTATATTCGAATATTGGGCTTTGATGGTGCCCCTCTCCGACTTCCACGGTACCCAACCGACAAAATAGTTCTTATGGAGGTCGTAAGGCAGTCACGTCCGGCCGACATCTTACTCAGAGAGAGCAAGCAAGCTGGATTCGCGTTCCCCATGATCATAGGCAACCAGGACGTCCATCTGAAGACCCCCACCCTAGCAGAGGAATCCCTCGCAGAGCTGGCCTCTTATTGCCTACAAGAGCACTTTTCGAGAAAATATTTCGATCACGATAATCTGGCAAAGAGAGCCTATGGTAGGCGGTACAGGGCAAAGGAATCAGTTGAGGATTATTGGAAGAACTGCTCTGATGACTATGAGGTTCGGAGGCATGAATGTTCTAGGCTGAGTGTGCAGCAGATGCGACTCTTTGAATACCGCCGGGTCCCAGATCAACTCACAGATTCAAGAAATTGCCGCTAGGTCTGAGAATTTGAGGCAGTAAGGCATCTTTTGCCAGGCGTTGATTGGTCCCAGGATCCAATTACTGATTTTGAGGCAATCATGGCAGCCCCAACAAGATATACAAACCAATGGTTGCATCAGCAGATTGAGCGACTAATTCATGAGGGAGTCCAATTCACCTACCAGCTAATGTGTAGCCTCGATTCTCAGTCTTCCGAAGATGAGGGAACTTCCAGTGCACCCAGGGAAGAAATTGAAAAACCTGAGAAGAGAAAGAAGGCTAAGGCTTGCAGAGGGACTCGGACATCAAAGAGAACAAGAAGGGAGAAGATTCCTGTAAGGAGACCAGAGGTCACTTCATCGTCAAAGGACCCTAGTTCGTCCGACGATGTAGTAGAATTAGATTATATACCTGCTCTGCCTTCCCAGAGTGACATTGATGCGTTTGGAGCTGATGATCCTCCCGCACCCAACATGCTAGAAGCTGAGCTAAGAGCCATTGAATCAACCCAACTAGGTAACCAAATAGAGGAAGGAGAGATTCTATCCATTCAAGGGATCGGAGTGCATGAACCCACCCAACAGAGCCGCCATGAACTGCTGCTCCATAATACAACCAAAGATGACTCTACCGTTGAAGGAGAGCAAAGGGCAGAGGAGATCCGCGAGCTCGAGAGGACTGAAGAGCAACCATCACACGAAGGCACCAGACAATTGTTCAGTGAAGTGGGAGAAAGTTCAGATGCAAGTAAGGAACTTGGCACCTCCTCCACCCCTCCGGTAACAGAACAGCTGCAAATTTGTGATGAGACGGCTGAAAACATCAAAGAATGGAGTGAAAATTTAACCATAGCGTCAGCCCAGACTGTACCTCAGGAATGGTTAATTGTCAGAGCCCAGCGCAAGGCCACCACCAAACCACCTATCGACCTCGAGGACATATTCTCACGCATGGACAAGCTAAGGCTAAGGGGAAGAAAAAGCCCAAGGCATATTCCAGAATGACTAAAGATGAGCAAAGGAACCGTACTCTCCTGATTTTTTTGCCTTAGACAATTTGACAAATACTTTGCTTGCAACCCCTATGCTTGCTGGTTCGGTGTTACAATTTGATTGTTTTTGTTTTGATTGATACCAAATATGTTTTGGATACTTGTAAATGATCACTAAGATGTCTAGTCAAAACTAAGATGCAAGTGCAATTCTTTTTTTGTATTTTCAGATGCATATGTATGACCTACTTATGAGAAAAGTGCACCTACAGAAGATAGGCATTAATACAAAATCTTGACGTGCAAACTAAGTAAGCTGATATGAGAGTAAACAATTCAGTCATTTTAACACCTGAGATACATGCATTAATAATTCTGATTACACAGTAAGTGGTTACTATAACTCCTAATGCAATATGTATGCAATATAATGAACCTGGAGATAGATAGCAGCAGTACAAGATAATTCGATTCTCCACATGGACTGACTGTCTTCACTCCAAAATGCTAAGAATGTCTTCTAGAATGCAAGAGACTCCTCCAAAATATTTATTGGAATTTTTCCAGCTCTCTAAGTCAAAATTGCCCTATACCCAAGTGCGCCCAGCCATGAGGACTGATGCCTTCATTAGAGTCTGGTACGGCTTGGAAAGAGTAAAATTGAAGCTCCAATATGCCCTTCCAGAGGAATGATTGCCTCTCCAAGTAATATTGGAGAGGCGATCATTCCTCTAGAAGGCTCACCAATTTTAGCATATGATTGAACTTTGATTAAGAGAGTAAAGTGACCGTTGGGCAACTTTATTCTGTGTTAGATGCTGTCATAAAAAAACACGTCAACAGGAACCTGATGATAGGCCAATCCCTACTCAACTACATGTCACCTAAGAAGGGGACATTACACTCCTCCCATCCTTGAAATGTTGATCTTCCCCATCGAAATATATCTTTATCAAGTCTCCTCCCTGCCTTGGGCAATCCTCTTTCACATCATGGCTTGTTCATCATGCTTCTCTTCCTCGCAGTTGACCTGCAAAACGAACAATTATTGAATTAAACACCTATGGGATAAACCTTGTCTCACCGTTGGTGGGAAATCGATCATGATAAGGATAGATAAGTTCCTAAAACATTTGCATTATCTTTGCCTATTTCTTCACTTGGTGGAAATTTGATGCCTATAGGGACTACTTTGTCATTGATCTTCATTTGAATTGATTTGTCCCTTCCTTTGTAATTCTGCCCTCAAGTGGAAATCCGACCCTCATCGGGACTCATTGTCCTTGAAAGTTTTGTGTTGTTTTGATCACCATTTGATGGAGTGGAAGTTCGAACCTCATAGGGACTTTATTTTCAACTTTTGTCCCAACTTGTGATAGGTAATTTTAACAATCAATTTTCCAGAATTAACTAAGGTTCTGATTTCAAATAGGTTTCAGACCTATAAGCTCATGAAAATCAGAAATTCAACTGTAGGTAACACAAATTCTGGAAAATACAATAGATTTGATCAAAATCTGGAAAATTTGTCCTCAGAAAACCTGATTTTTGTTAAGGAATTCAGATCAAAGATAGAGAATACAATAGTCTGGTAATATGTAGTGAGGATAGACTTTAATAAGATCACTGCAATGAATATGTTTTACCTCCGATGTGTATATATATATATATATAACTCTAACTATTAATCTTCTATGATAATATCGACAGCTTGTTGGTTCGTGAAACTGCCATAGTTATTGGTTTCAGTTCACAGCAAGTGTCGATGCCTATAAATAAAAGGATGAAGAGTCATGTCCACATAGGGGCATGACTTCTACGTGGCTTATGCCATGTAGAGTCATGACCCTACAGGGACGTGACCCTTCATTCAATGTTGTTATATGTTACTTGCTTCAATCCGAATGAAGCTATATCCTTAACACTCCCTCTTAGCAAAAGAGGATTGAATTTCATAATTAAGTTTTAAGTAACAACATTCTAGATATACACATTTATTTGACATGATCATTCACTTAGTAACACTTACTAGTGAAATACTTCATATCTCAGAGAGATACGGATTATCTGATATCCAGCACTCTGGGACAACAACTACTTGAAGTCTTATCAGATTACAACCTTGATTCTAGTGACAATTGTAACATTGTCATTATCGTAGGTGAAATAATTTTAGTATCATGATATCCGGCACATTCCGGGACAGCAAATTAATGTAGTCAATCATGATATGATCGTTATCATAATTTCTGACATATTTCGGAACAATCATTTAATGATAACAATTCAATAACTCATCATAGCAAATTTAGTATCAAGATTTCCAGCACATTTCGGGACAGCAACTTAATGTAGTCAATCTTGATAACAGATCAGGCTATTGTGAAAGTCGTCACCTTACAATAGCGATCATACACTTACATCACATGAAAGATCGTCACCTTCCATGACATAAGACATACATGCAATATTGCATTCAACATATTAATGAATATATCAATTACATATGATTAAGATTAATATCAGAAATTTCCATTATAATTTAGTCATACCAAGTTTACCTCTAAAGTACTCCACTTTCAACTTTGCAAGAGGTTTGGTGAATATGTTGGCACTTTGCTCTTCAGTGCTAATGTAGGTCAATTTGATGACATCTCTGTCTACCATATCTCTTATGTAATGGTATGGGATTTCTATATGCTTGGATCGATTATGAAAAACTGGATTTACAGAAAGTTTGATGCAACTTTGATTATCACAGTGAATCACAGTGGGGTTTAGGGGCTTCCCAAATAGTCCAACTAGCAATTTCCTTAACCATACTGCCTCACGTGCTCCCATGGAGGTAGCCATATATTTGGCTTCAGTGGAACTCTGAGCAACTGCTGATTGTTTTTTGCTAAACCAGGATATCATAGCTGATCCAAGACTAAAGCAACACCCCGTTGTACTTTTACAATCAATGGAACTTCCTACCCAGTCGGAATCAGAATACCCTTGGAGTTGTATCTCAACATTTTTATACTTCAGGCCAAGTCCAATAGTGCCATGCAAGTATCTCAGAATATGCTTAGCAACCATTAGGTGAATCTTCTTAGGTTCGCACATGAAATGACTTAACAGATTGGTAGCGTAACAAATATCAGGGCGAGTGTTTACCAGGTACATAAGAGATCCGATAATTTTTCTATAGTATGTAGGATCTGTAGGTTTTGAATCTACTGCTTCACTTTTGAGCTTATGAAGATTTGTTTCCATTGGAATGGATAGAGGCTTACAATCTATCATACCAAATCTGGTCAGGATACTAGTGGTGTATTTTCCTTGATTTAGGAAAATGTAATTCTATTTTTGCCATACTTCTAGGCCCAGAAAATAGTGCAGTAGACCTAGATCCTTCATATCTAATTCAGCCACAATATCTTGTTTGCATTTTGCAATGAGGTGATCTTCTCCTGTTATCAACAAGTATTAACATGTCACCATCCAATATTTTGAAGTATATGTTAGAGTCTGCTTCATTTTTGAAATATCCTAGTTTGGAGAGATAACTATCTATCCTTTCGTACCATGCCCTAGGAGCTTGCTTAAGGCCGTAGAGAGCGTTTTTTAGTCTACACACAGAGATTTCTATCATGTGTAGCAAAGCCTTCAGGTTGTTCTATATATACTTCTTCCTCAATAACACCATTCAAAAATGCGGTCTTCACATCCATTTGGTGTATCTTCCACCCTTTGGAAGTTGCAATGGCAATGATGGTTCTTACAGAAGTATATCGGGCAACTTGAGCAAATGTCTCTTCGTAATCAATTCCAGCCTTTTGAGAGAACCCCCTGGCAACGAATCTGGCTTTGTGTTTTTCAATACTACCATCTGGTGCATATTTGATTTTGAATAACCACTTTGATGAGACAATTGATTTGTCTTTTGGTCTAGGTACAATGTCCCAGACATCATTTTTTAAGATAGATTGGTATTCCTCAATCATTGCATCTTTCCAAGCTTGACATGTTAAAGCCTCTTCAACATTTGATGGTTCAGATTTTGTCAGTTCGGTCATGAGGGCAACATAGCATGATTGACTTCTTGTTTTCTTATTCTCTTTGAAGATTTCATCGGGTTCCACATTATTTTCTTCAATCATCTTTCTTGCCCATAGTGGTCTTTTCTTGTTGTTAGGATTTTCAGCATTCTCAAAATTTGGTGATTGAAGTTCATGATTTTCTATGCTATTCTCCCTCTGATTTTCAATTGTAGGATTTTCATCCGATTCTGCGGTTAGATCATCTTCTGCACTTAGAGATAGTTTATAAGCAACATCTTCTTCAAATTTGACATCTCTACTGATTTCAATGGATCTTCGTCCTGGAATATAGACTCTATATCCTTTAGTGGTTTCACTGTAGCCAACAAATATGCCTTTCTTCCCGGAGGGTTCTAGTTTGGTTCTCTTTTCTTTAGGAATGTGAATATACAAGTAGCAACCAAAGATTCTTAGATGGCTTGAATCTGGTTTTTTTCTTGTATAGGCTTCTTCAGGTGTTATATTCTCTAGGATTGAATGAGGGCATCTGTTTTGAATGTACACAGCTGTATTCCAGGCTTCAGCCCAAAATGAGATATGTAGATTTTGATCATGCATCATGGCTTTAGCAGCTTCGATGATGGTTCTGTTTTTTCTTTTTGCAACTCCATTTTGTTGAGGATTATAAGGTACAGTACACTCCCTCTTAATCCCAACAGAAATGTAGATTTCTTTAAAATTTTCAGAGATATATTCACCCCCATTATCTAATCTTAGAGTCTTTATTTTCTTCCCAATTTGATTTTTCACTAGGGCCTTAAATTCTTTAAATTTCAATAACACTTCATTTGATTCTTTGTGTTTTATGAAATAGATCCAAGTTTTCCTAGAGTAATCATCAAAAAATATCACGTAATACAAGAATCCCCCTAGTGATGGTAATGACATTGGACCACACAAATCAGTGTGGACAAGTTCTAGTACAACTTTTGATTTGTGTTCACTTGAGGGAAAGGACCCTTTTGAGTTCTTCCCTAGAGCACATCCTTTACAAGTTCCAACATGATCAGATTTTAGATTGGGTAATCATGTGGTAATTTTTCCTATAGAAGGTAGGGCACTAAATCGAAGATGTCCTAATCTTCTATGCCAAATTTCATTAGAGTTTGATACTTCATGATTTACTGCTTTTTTTTAGTATTACATAATTTGTATAAACTACCGTCTCTAGATCCTATAGGAATAGCATTCTTTATGTTAGAGTTTTTAGGCCAGAGTAGAACTTTATCTTCATGGAAGGTGACACGATATCCTTGATCAGCTAGTCCTGAAATATAGACCAAATTCCTTTTGATACCTAGTACAAAGAGAGCATCTTTCAATTGTAATGTAACTTCTATTCTTAATTGAATTGAGCAGGTCCCAATTCCTTTCATTGGATAGGTAGAACTGTCTCCTATTGTAACTTTTTTAGTTGAGTGGCCTTCAAAGGTTTCGAATTGATCTCTAAAACCAATTATGTGTCGAGATGCTCCACTGTCGATTATCCACATATGTTTGTTTGAGTTTAGTTCGCTTGATAAGGCTAAGAAAAATAGAGGATTCTCTACTTCCTTGACTTCAACTATGGTTGCTTGAGCTTTCTTTCTTTCTGGGCAGAACCTGTGAGTGTGTCCAAATTTATCACACTTGTAGCATTGAATCTTGGAGAAGTCTTTACTTTTGTGATTATTTCCTCTCTTCCGTTTGAACTTCCTTTTCTTCCCTTTGTTCCTTGTGTTAGCATGTAGTGCTTGAATTTCTCCCCCTTTGTTTGGACCCAATCCTCTTGTGATTAGTCGAGATTCTTCTTGAGTACAATCATTCTTGAGTTGATCGAATTTTGGTAGTGTCAAATGAGCACTAATGCCTTGAATAAAGGATTCCCAACTGGATGGTAATCCCTTAAGTGCTATTAGAGATAGCTCAATATCATCTATATTATTCCCAATAGTTGACAATTGGTCTTTTAATTCTGAAATCCTCATGAAATAGGATGTGATTGTTTCTCCTTTGTTCACGTAGATATGCATTAATTGTTGTTTTAAAGTGAGCAATCTGCTTGCATTATTTATTTCATGAGTTTTGAATGGTCTTGAACATATCATAAGCTGTAGTTAGTTTTGAGATGGTTGGGAGAATGTGATCTTTAACAACATCAATTATGATTTTCTTAGCCTTGTTGTTGAGTCTTTTCCAGGTTGTTTTCTTTGGCTCGTCTTCGGGCATCTTAGTATCTTCTTCTATGTATGCATCTAGTTCAAGTTCTTGAAGAATTGTTGTTATTTGAATTCTCCATGAGACAAAGTTGGATGCGCCTTCGAGTCTATCCTCCACTCTAACACTGTTCACCATGATTGATTTTCCTTTGATTTTGAGTGCAAGTGTGAATTTATTTTAGAAAAGAGGTGTCACTATTTTATTATATCTCTACCAAGGTGGCTCTGATACCATGTTAAGGCATTTAGATCAGAGATAGAGAATACAATAGTCTGGTAATATGTAGTGAGGATAGACTTTAATAAGATCACTACAATGAATATGTTTTACCTCCGATGTGTATATATATATATAACTCTAACTATTAATCTTCTATGATAATATCGACAGCTTGTTGGTTTGTGAAACTGCCACAGTTATAGGTTTCAGTTCACAGCAAGTGTCGATGCCTATAAATAAAAGGATGAAGAGTCATGTCCATGTAGGGGCATGACTTCTACGTGGCTTATGCCACGTAGAGTCATGACCCTATAGGGACATGACCCTTCATTCAATGTTGTTATATATTATTTGCTTCAATCCAAATGAAGCTATGTCCTTAACAATTTTGAGACTTAGGATAAGTCTGATTTTGATGTTTTAGTCTAAAAATGCCCTTCCAAACTCAGAAAATGAATGATATTGCAACCCAGATCGCCGTTTGAGGTCTGATTTCTGAGTATAAAAAGTCTGAAAATTTGTCTAAAAATGTCTCAGGAATCAGCTGAATGTCATCCTTCCACTTGTGCAATTCATGTTGCTGATGTAATCTGTGTTTGCTTGGCTGGAAATGGTACGATTTCCCCTTGAAATAATTGCTAGTAATGTTGTTCTCAGGTCTGATTTTCTGAGTTTGATGTCTGAATACACCTCTGCAACTTGTATTTCAATGGTTGGCACCATCCTCATGGTTGAAGTGATCTGCCATTACTCAGCTGAAAATCACCACGTTTTGCCTGAATCAATGGCTGGAAGAAATGTATGTGCTGAGAAAAATGGCTGGTAAAAACCTCTCAGATCTGATAATGGCGTCTTTGACCAGCAATGATGCCCTCTATACTGTAGCAAACTCCTCCAATAATGGTGCACTTGATGCCTTAGGCACAAAATCACACTCTCCCAGTAATGGCGAACTTGAAACTTGCTCTTCCAGCTCTCCAACTATCAAATCAGTCACAAAATAATAAAATATAAGGCCCTGGACTATGTCTTTTATTCATGTTTTAACCTTGAAATGTCACCACACAGCCAATGTGGGATAAAATTTGCCTTTACCAGCCAAGTGGAAAATCAATATGCATTGAGATTTCAACACTTAGCAATATTTTTACCTTGTTTGATCATTAAATGTATGTGGTAAGGGAAAATCGATGCCAATTGGGACACATTTACCTTTAAAATTTCACTTGGATTCAACCTTCAGGCACTTGGGGAAATTTGAACCTCATTGGGACACATATTTTTCATTCAAATTCATCCCACTTTGCAAATTGTAACCTTGAGAGGAAAATCGATGGCCATCTGGACAAATAAATTTGATCATTTTCATGCAAAATACCCCTTGGTGGAAATTCACCCATCATCAACACAACATAAATTCATCCACATTTCACTTTGTTTCACTCATTTCACTCTGGTAGAAAATTGAACCTCATCAGGATACATTGTTTACACTCAACTTATCATTTTACCTCCTGGTGGAAAAACGTGGGTCATCGGGACTCACTTTCCTTGTACATTTTCGCTCTCGAAGGCCTGGTGGAAAAATGACCTCCATCGGGACAACCTCGGTGGAGATTCTTGATGCATCGGAACTTTCCCTCAAACACTTGCAAATTCAATCCATGAAGGGAAAAATGCACCTCATCGGGATTAGGACCATTTTCATCATCAAAATAAGTTCATTTTGCTAAAAAATGGATTGGAAAATCATATTCCATCGGGACAAAGTTCATTTTCACCTTTATTGCTCAATAGAAAAATTCTTCCCATCAGAACAACTCACTTTTATGACTTAATTTCATGGGAGAAAAACGTCTTCCATCGGGATTGTGATGAAGCCCAAACTTATCAAATTTTGTCATTTCGCTCAGTGGAAATTCTATTTCCATAGGGACTTTTAACATTTTAACTAGATTTGAGGGGTGGAAAATAGGAGTCCATCGAGACTTTGTGCATTTTTTGACTTATTCTACCTCCTAGGAGTGGAGAAACGACTCCTATAGGGACTTTTGACACTAACACAAAATTTACATCAATTTGCAACATTTTCATCATTTTTCGCTCAAATTTTAAGGTAAAATTGAAACTCAACACTTAGAAAAATAAACTGACAAGCCAAGGCAACTTGACACCTAGGATCATTTCCTTGCAATTTTAACGCCTTTTGCATTTGACATGACACCCTCTCATAAGCAAAGGCAAACACTAGGAAACTACTGCTAAACTAAGACAAATTAAGAAAAACACCTACCTAAAAAGCGAAAAAGTGGTGGTCCCCATTTGCAATGGGGCGATGTGTGAAAACGTCACAACACTGCCTCCAAAGCAACCAAATAGATAGATAGATGAAGTAAAATAGTTAGAATGATCAAATAGACAATATAAATGATTTGATGGATAAGGGATGCAGATCCCAAGATGCTCAATGTGAGAAAGATATTACCAGCAAGGCTTGAAAAAGCCAAGAGAGTTGCAAAACATTATTGTGAGAGCTTGAGATTGCTGTAGCAAGTTAGAGATTGTTGTAGCAAGCAAGAGAGAGCAAGAGAAAGCTATGAGAGATGAGAGAACCAAAGAGATTTCTTGAGAGAACCCAGAGAGCTTGCATGAATGAAAGAGATGGATTTAAATGACAGAATAGGAGGGAAAAAGAGGGTTGTTGAACCATTTCGGAAGATTCCAAGCTGTTTTCACCGACCTGGATAGGTGACAAGTGTCAAAACACTTAGAACTGACATTTGAATGTTAAGATGACGCAAGAGACATCTATGTGGTGCGATAGTGTCCAAACAAATTTCGCTAAAAAATAATGGGTGGCAAGAGAAACATGCGTTTAATGAAAACACTGAATCTTCAAAGGTACGGAGAAAAAAGAAAGATCCTTGTTGATAAAAAATGCCTTACATGCCCAAGATGATGGAGAACAATGGTATGTGGATAGTTGTTCATGTCACATGACTGGTGACAAAAGTAAATTCTTCAAGTTGTAAATTATAGATGGAGGAACTGTGAGTTTTGGAGACAATGCTACAAAGAATATAGTTGGAAAGAAACTATAAGTCTTTACAATGGAAAAACCAAAATAAGCAATGTTTTGCATGTCCAAGGGTTAAAGCATGATCTTTTGAGTGTGAGCCAATTATGTGATCAAGGTCGTACTCTTTTATTTCATTCAGAGGGATGCCAAATTAAGAAAGAAGGGAAAATAAGAGTAGAACCATGCAAGTCCAACAATCTCTACATTATAAATGAAAATAGAAGCAAGAAATGTTTTATGACAAAAGAAGATGAAAGTTGGCTCTAGCATAGAAGAATAGGGCACATCAACTTTGACAATCTAATCAAAATTAGCAATAGACTAGTAAGAGATATGCCCAAAATCTCTTAACCTTCAAATGCCATTTGTAATCATTACCAACTACGGAAGCGAACAAAAGTCACCTTCAAATCAAAGGAGTATTCAAGATCCAAGCTGTTGTGCTTTGCGCACACTCCCCATTGCCGACAGGGTCCCCGTTTCTCGTTTTCGTCTCGCCCCCCCCGGTGTGGGAAATTTTGATGAGTTCGCAGAGGAGATGCACCAGTTAAGAATGTGAGGAGATGATCCTGCAAGAGAGTAAGCCCGCCCACTTCCTTAGTCCTAAGGAATTTGCATCGAAAGTTGAGTGTGATCCCGTTCGTGAAGGGGAAGATGAATGAGGAACCCTATGAAGTGATCGCAATTGTTGTCGAATTGACGACCCTCATTAGCAAGTTGAGGGCTTGAGGCAAGAATGCCTAAGGCAAGTCAAGATATGCCTTTTGACAAAATTGCAAGGTAAAGGGTGAATTCAAAGTTAAGTCGAAAATGTCAAAAGGTTTTATAATTTAATGTTCAAAATTCCCGCAAAGAGGCTAATTTCGGCCTAGGTGACCCAAAAGGAGCATAAGTTTGAAAAATCGGCTGAGTACCCCTACTTGCAAAAAGCGCACAAGTTTGAATTTCCACCTAAGTAGGCCGAATTGCAAAAATTGCGCACAAGTTCGAAAATCGGCTAAAGAAGGCAAAAATGTCAACTGTTCATTAATCGTGCAAAAAGGCCTTTGAGGCCGAAAATCATTAAAATCGTGAAAAGTCTCCTTTTTTAGGTGTTATTTTAAATTTGCAAAATGGCCTTTTAGGCCGAAAACCCGAAAATGTCATAAGTCCCGAAAACGTTTGTCATGAAATAGACCCTTTTAAGTCGAAAAAGTTATAAAATCGCTCAAAATATCATTTCCGGCCGAAAAGTAAAAAGGTAAGCTCGCAAAATTGGTTTGTAGGCCGAAATTGAACAATAGGAAGATCGCGCAAATCCTCCATTAAGCCAAAAACTTGAAGTCTACCAAATCGCCATCTTGGGCCGAGAATGGGCAAAATCTCACAAAATGGTCATGTGGCTCGAAAATGAAGCAGAAGGCGGGCACTTGAAAGGAGAGAAGTCGAAAACCTAAACTCGACATTTTTTAACGTTTTTGTGAGAAGTAAAGCAGTTCGCACAAATCCTCCATATGCCCGAAGTCCGTTCTTAGTGGAAGAGGCAAGTAGAATGCCCGAGTTTTTGTGAGTTAGGCATTCAAATTGCAGAAAGGAGAAAATCGAGTTTGCAAACACCTCTTCCAGGCCGAAATTGGAAGAAATCGCCGAAATTGCACGAAGTCTACCTCAGAACGCCGAAGGAGTTTAAGTGCGAAAAACTCCCAAATTCTTCTCTTGTGCCGAAAAAGAAGAGGTTGTTTCAAAACGCAGTGCATATTCTTCCATTTGCCCTAGAATCAAAAGATATAAGTCGTGCGAATTCTGATTAAAGGGAGAGAATCGTGCAAGACCCTTGTGTAGTCCGAGATTCGAAGCAGTCAATCCAACAATTCATTGCACTTCCAGGTAAATTCGAAATTTCCCCTTGAATGTTTGAATTGTTGCATTTTACGAATAACCATGTTTCTTTTACCTAAGGTGAAAATGCAAATCAGAACCAAGTGTATTTTAAAGGTTTAACCCCATAAAGCGTTAGTGACCTGCCAAATTAACCATTCAGCCAAAACTTGAAACTTAGGCAGAATTTAAGAATCCTGGTCCAAAATTGTGAAACGCATAGCATCGTCTTTCTGGTAATTTGTGTTGAAAACCAATAGCTAGATCGGATTATATGAGCAAATAAATATGAACAAATATATCTACATTGGGCTGGGCCCAAAATTGTTTATTGTAACTTGTAGATAGGGTAGGCCCAATTTGAGCAGTAAAATCAAATATGTATTTGAGCGATCATTTATGTAATTGGGTTGGGCCCAAACTCATGTAGCTTGTGTAAAGGCAATCAGGCAATAACGTCTTAATAGGTCAAGAACTATTTGAGCGATATACATAATATTATTATTAATTTAATAAGGTAGGCTGACTTGAGACTTGACACCACAAGTCAAGTATATAAGCAAGTCATTTGCATGGCATACTCAATCATATCATTCAAATTACATCAACTAAGTCAGCGAACTTGTAGTGAGCTTCAAGTCAGCGAAATTGTTATCTCAAGCTTATTGAAGGTCAACGCTCATCTCTCTCCATTGGCTGGTCTGATCTGCAAGTTGTCAAGTCTGCAATAGTCATCTTAAGTCTGAGACAGACTTCTGGAAGGGCAGCGATCATTTCCATGCAAGCGAATTCCTTCTACAGATCTGTACATCACATCTCCAAGACAGCAAGGCAGAATTGATACATCTCGATCAAGCGAATTCACTGAAGACTGTTTTAGCAGCAAACTGATCTGATGTTGGAGATAAGTTTCATGTCTTGTAATTGCCTTCATATTTGACATAATATAATTGGATATTAAGGTTGGGTTTTTCTTCTCCAAGAGGGAGGTTTTCCCAGGTTATTGTTGTGTTGTGTTTATGAGCATTGTGTTTTCATTACATTTTCAGTTTACATTGAATTTTGTTATATCTGATTAGTAAAATTAACAATTTGCACGCAAAATCGTTTTAAACAATCAGCTTTCAATTATCAGAACATTCAAACGCTAAGTCGGAAGCCAGAACGTTTGTAACTTTCTGCCATTATCAATCAAGAGTAGCGTTTTGAAACCCGCTCCAAGCAGCAATAGTTAAACAAACCAACCTGACTTTGAGCTTCAAATTGCATTTAGTTTCCAGACGATCAGATTTTAATTGTTTAAATGTCATGTTTTAACAATATGTTCAAATTTCGATTACCTCGTTGATTGTCAATCTTAACGCTAACGCCGTCTTCTATTTTTGCTAACCCGTTTTTGTTACTTTAATCTCGTCTCGTAATCTGTGTCTGGTTGCGCAGGGTAGATGCCTAAATCGGTGGCTGAGTCCTCAAAGGCACCTGGCGCAACTGGAACGTCCCGGATTTCCAAAGCTGACATTCCCCGCAAGGTTGAAAAGATGAAGTACCAGTACCAAGGAGGAGTTAGGGAGTCGAAGGTCCAGAGTGTGTGGGAGAACATAGGAGACATGGACCTAGGCCATATTGATATCCAAGATTTCAGGAACAGAGTGTACTCTCCAAATGCCTATGGCAAGACCAAACGGATGATGGAGAGTGGTATTGCTCAGGCAACTAGTTTCCCTTCGGCCGTGCAAAATTATGAATTAGTGGTTGAGGCTGCTAAACATTATCAGCTGAAAACCATATTAGTGGTGTTAAAGGGGATGGTACTAGCTGACTTCATGCCTGAAGCCCTTGGGGAAGCATTTGATATCCCATTTCCAGACGATCCCATTGCCACAACTATCGATGAGGCACAGGTTGTTTATGACATGAATCTTGCTAAGTGCAAGACATTGATAAATGAAGAATGGTTCAAAGAGAGAAGACCCCCAAGCACTAGAGTTGGTAAAAAGACCCCCAGAAGTGATTTTCACAACGAGTATGGTGATATGGTTACCTTACTCAGTCGGGTCATGGGACTTCCTCAATCCAATTTCTTTGAGGAATGGATGTTCTACTTCACTGAGCAAGTTTTCGCTGGGAAGTCTAAGTTCGACTGGGCTCAAATCATCAGCGACAATATCCATACACAGCTGGTTGAGCTTGAAGAAAAAAAGTACTTTGCCATGACTTCCTACTTGGTCTACATGTTTGCTCGACACTAGCTGCTGACGGGATTAATTAAGAAGGGTGAGATCGAGAATGGGCCGAATCAATTGAAGGTATACGACTGCTACCCTCAACTGCATTACTATGACATTGCCCAAAGAGAAAAGAATAACATCGCATACGCAATTGGTCAGTATGAGCGTGTTAATGATGCTTTTACAATGCGCCTAGTTAGATTAATGCAAGGAGGATTGCATTTAAGGCTGTCAAAGCAGGCTATCACCCTGATCCGGAAATGTGGTGCATGGTTCATCCAGTTCCCCAGGTTCACCTACATCAGAATAGCAGGCTTTGAGGGAACACCATTCTGGCTTTCGCACTATCCATCAAACAAAGTAGTCCTCATGGAGATAGCAAGACATGCACACCCAATAGGCAACTTACTGAGAGACAAAAAGCAATCGGGGTTCACCTTCCCCATGATTTTGGGTACTCTTGATACGCACTTCAAAAATTCGGTGCAAGCTGAAGAGTCATTTGCTGAATTGGCATCCTATTGCTTACAGGAACATTTCCCTAGGAATGCTTTGATCATGATAATTTGGCAAAGAGGGCCTATGTCAAGCACTACAGGGCCAAGTCATCGATAGAGGACTATTGGAGCAATTGTTCTGATGACTTTGAAGTCCGTCGGCGTGAGTATTCTAGGTTTAGTGTTCAGCAAATGCGGCTTTATGAGTACCACAGGTCCCAGATCAGGTGAAGGACTATGGAAATTGCTTGCAAGTTTGAGAATTCGAAGCAGTCAAGGACCTCCCACCAGCCATCGATTGGACTCAGGACCCAATCATAGATTTTGAGGCAGTTATGGAAGCTCCAAGAAGGTACACCGATAATTGGTTATCTCAACAAATTCAGAGAGTGACCCATGAAGGGACCCAATTCACATACAATCTAATGGGTAGTCTCGATTCCCAGTCTTCAGAGGACGAAGGAACCTCAAGCATGCCAAAGGAAGAGGTTGAGAAACCTGAAAAGAAGAGAAAGAAAGCAAGGGCCAATAGAGGGACTTGAACATCAAAAAGAACAAGGAGAGAAAAGATCCCAATCAGGAGGCCAGAGGTTACTTCATCATCCAGGGACCCCAGTTCAGAGGATGATGTGGTTGAACTCGATTACATGCCCACTCCACCTTCACAAAGTGATCCTGCTGCATTCGAGGCGAATAATCCTCAAACACAGAATGAGCAAGAAGCAGAGGTGAGGATCATTGGCTTGGATGAACCTGGAAATCAGGTTGAGGAGGGAGAGATTGCACCTGATCAAGGGTTTGGTAAGCATGAGCTCACGCAGGAGATCAGGCATGAGTTGCAACTAAATAGCGGCAACAAAGATGACACCACGGTTGAGGGAGATCAGAAAGAGGATGAGAATCAAGAACCCAACAGTTGTTCAGTGAGGTAGGAGAGAACTCAACCGTGAGTAAGGGATTGGATATTGCACCCATTCCTCATATGCCCAATCAATTACAGATAGGCAGCGAGTCAGCTGAGGCCTCCAAAGAACAGAGTGGGAATCTAGCAATTACATCTGGACAAACCATCCCTCAGGACTGGCTAATTGCTCTTGCGCAGTGGAAAGCAGCTGTCAAGCCACCAATTAACCTGGAGGATATCTTCTCTCAAATTGGAGAAATAAAATCCAAAGGCAAGAAAAAGCCGAAGACTTACTCCAAGATTACCCAAGATGAGCAAAGGAATCGCATGATTCATATTGCCACCCCACCTGTAGACAAGCCGACAAATCAGATTGCAATGGCTGATTACAATGTCACGACCATCCCCATAGGGCGAGCCACCAAAGAACAAGAGAGGGAAGAATTCCGAGATTCCGTGCAGAATATTCTCAGACAACTCGACGAAATGACCATTGAGAGAGATATGTACCGGGCTTGTGCTAAGCAAGTTGAAGGGTACATAGATCACCTGTTGAGGCCGCTGCAGCATACCCCTGAATCCCATGTTCCCCCATTAGCATTAGCACAGAATACCACAACTGAATTTGACGGAGTGTGATACTGCCAAGGCCGTCAAGGAATGGATTCAGGGCATTAAGAAAAAGGGAGATCAAATCTTCAAAGATGTGCGAGAAATGGCTCTCCATAGGGAATCCACTCTTATCAAAATGTGTAAGCTGAGGAAAGAATGTTATAACGGTCATGAGGTGATTGCCAAGGCATTACCCCTCATAAGGGCTCTATTTTGGACCTGCACTCAGATCCCCACACTAGATATTATCCTAGATCCCTATGATGTCAATACCTTCAAAGAATGGTATTGGATTCTCAACATGAAGAATGACATGAAGGATAATATAAACAAAATGCAAGATAAGTGCAATGACGCTTTGTCAAACGCGAAGGATCTTGGTGAAAAGATCCTCAGATCAATGGTCCCTGGCTGGAAGAGTAGTATGATAGATAATGAGGTACAACCACAATGGGAGGACAGGCTGAAAACCAAAGTCACCTACTCCATGGAGGACCTGGAATTTGCTAGTGGGCTACAGGCAGATATATTGTGTTTTGAGGATCATAAATTATATTGGAGAGAAGAGCTGGAGAATGTAGGTAGCCTCCTAGAGGGTATTCAGTATAAAATGTTAAATCCTCCTATGCCTCCAGCAATCGAACTGTTCGAGTTGTGCCTAAGATTCCAGGACTACGTTCGGGTAGAATGTGCAACGGATTGGGATATCTGGGGAGAATACTTGTGCGACGAGGTCAAATTTGTGGAAAAAGAGTCTACCTCGGGGAAGGGAAAAGTGCTTTCCTGAAAGTATATGTTTCTTTTAAATCTGAAGTGCACTTTTTCAAACATAAAGTTTCTTTCCCAACTGCCAAAGTTATTGTAAATTTCGAGCTTCGTGCAAGTGCACTTTTTGGAGCAGCTTTATGTTTGGTAGTTGGTAGTTATTAGTTACTTTATGGTTGGTGTTGATATTTTGCTTTCCATTGATGGGTATGGGCAGCCTTGTTTTAAGGGATGAATCTAGCCCACTTGTTTAAGTTTAATCTTGGCCATTCATCCATTTTGAAAACTCTATATAAAGGAGTTGGTTTCTCCTTTATTTTAGGCAGAAAGTTTAAGATTGTTGCAAAACTCTTGCAAAATATATACAGATTTTAATGGATGTTAAAGCTGTGTTTTTTTTACTGTGAGTGCATGGTCCTCTTCTCCACCTCTTTTTAAATTTCTGCAAATGTATTTTAATTTCAGACAGTTTGTTTAGATAAATATTTGATGGAAATCTTGGTTCATACCATTAGGAAATAATTGATTGTTATTCCCTCTGCATGGTTAGTCTGAGCCCAATTTTATGCTAAGTTCGGTTGTTAAATTTGAATGAATGGGTGTAAAAGTCCAGCATTTGTATTTAGCAACTTGAAAGTTCAAAGTTCCTAGATGATTGCATTGGTTTTTACCTAGGTGTGCTCATTTGCTGGCAAAGTAATTTCTGGTTATTTTAAGATTTCCATCTATGTGTCTCAATATTTCCAGCTAGCTGTTCTTATTACTCTCTATCCTTATCCCCCTTTTTTCCTTTTTTAAACCTGCAAGTCAAGCTAAAGTAGCATCATGTTAAAGGCAAATCGGATGAAATCAAACTATAAGATTTTAGGGAACCTGTACGAAACCAATTCTATCTAACCGTAAGCCCCTTTTGTGTTTCCAACAAAACACATCGACTGTTGAGCTATCCTGAAGTCAAGACCTGACAACCCAAACCTTGAGGTCATTCCCCATTGATCAATTTAACCCAGCATTAGGGATTTCCTTATCTCAAGAGAGGATAGGATACTTAGCATTTTGTTCTGCGTTGGCCGGATGAAGTCGTACTTCCACGATTTTAGCCATGTCAACACAAGCCATTAGAGCGTGTTCATACAGATCTTTGTCGACCAACATGAACAAAAAGTATACTAGGTGAAAGACACTCTATGTTGCTAATAGATAATTACTCTAGATTTACTTGGGTCACATTTTTTAAGGAAAAAATTGTAGCACTAAAAAAGTTAAAGATATTTAATGCCTTAGTAGAAAATGAAACTAGATTGAAAATAAAATGGCTAAGATCTAATAGAGGGGGTGGGTTCATCTCAAGAATGTGAGGAGTTTTGTGAAAAACATGGGAGTAGGAGACACTTCTCAACTACCAAAACACCACAACAGAATGAAGTTGTGGAAAGGAATAATAGGACCATACAAGAAATGTCAAGGACCGTGCTTAAGGAGTCCAAATTATCAAATTCATTATGGAGAGAAGTAGTACATACAAAAGTCTATATTTTAAATAATGCACAAACTAGAGTCAATCATGATAAGACTCCATATGAACTTTAGGAAGGAAGGTCTGCTATTGTTAAGTATTTCAAAGTATTTGGTAGCAAGTGCTGCATAAGGAGATATAAAGAAAACTTAGGGAAGTTTGATACAAGAGCCGATGCAGGAATATTTATTGGCTATTCTTCAAGGAGCAAAGCATTTAGGTGTTACAATAATAGGTTACATAATTGAAAGGAGAAGTGTTCATGTTGATGAAAACACATACATCATAAATAAATAACTCAAGAAGTTGATCATGAAGAGGAAGAGAGATGCAATGAAGAAGAAGAAGAAAAAGAAGTTGAAAATGAGAAGTCTACTACAACAAAGGCACCCAAAACACCTTCAAAGTTTGTTCAAAGAAATCATCCAGAAGACTTAGTCATTGGTGACATGGATACAAAAATTCAGACAAGAAGAAGATTGGCAATGACACCAAAGCACATTGCTTTATCTTCTACGACTGAACCCAAAGATTTCATGGAAGCTAGCTAAGACACACATTGGGTAAGAGCCATGGAAGAAGATTTAAACCAAATAGATAAAAATGAAACTTGGGAAGTCGTCCCACGACCCAAGGACAAAAATGTAATTGGTATCAAATGGGTCTTCAAAAATAAACTAAATGAAGATGGTCAAGTGGTGAAAAATAAAGCAAGGTTAGTATGTAAAGGCTATGCACAAGTGGAAGGGGTTGACTTTGAAGAAACATTTGCCCCAGTTGCACAATTAGAGGCCATAAGAATGTTCCTAGCATTTTCTTGTTACAAAAACTTCAAAGTTCATCAAATATACGTCAAGTCAGCATTCCTTAATGGACATCTAGAGGAAGAGGTTTATATTGAACAAGCTGAAGGATTCATCTTGTCAGAACACAAAGATTATGTATGCAAGCTCAAGAAAACTCTCTATGGATTAAAGAAAGCCCCTAGAGCTTGGTATTCTAGATTGGACAAATACTTGCAAGACCAAGGATTCAAGAGAGGTGTAGAAGACAACAATCTCTACTTCAAGATTGAAGATGAGCATCAATTAATTGGTGTAGTATATGTCGATGATATCATCTTTGGAGGTAGAAAAAATAGTATGTATTGAGATTCTGCTCAAAGGATGCAAAAAAAGTTTGAAATGTCCTTGTTGGGTGAACTTTCTTTCTTCCTAGGGTTACAAGTCTCTCAATTCACTGAGGGAATTTTTATTTCACAAACAAAATATACTAAAGAAATGTTGAAAAGGTTTAACCTTAGGATGGAGGAATGCAATCCTATGAGCAGTCCTGTGAGTACTCCTATAGTCACAGGGTGTAGGTTAAGTAAAGATGATGAATCTCCCGAGGCTAATCAAATGCTCTACATATCTATGATAGGAAGTTTGCTTTATTTGACAGCCTCAAGACTAGATATTATGCAAGTAGTTGGGATTGTAGCAAGGTTTCAAGCAGCCCATAAAAAGACACATGTACAAGCAGTGAAGAGAATCTTTAAATACTTGAAAGGAACCTTGAATTTTGGCTTATGGTACCCAAGAGGTGAAGATTCCACCTTAAGAGCATATATAAATGCAGATTGGGCAGGTAGTTTGGATGATGGAAAGATTGCTAGTGGCAGTGCGTTCTTTCTAGGCAACAGTCTTGTTTCATGGTTTAGTAAGAAACAAGATTTAGTCTCTCCAACCACTACTGAAGTAGAGTACATAGTAGCAACTTCATGTTGTACTCAGGTTCTTTGGATGCATCAAACATTGAAAGATACCGAAGTGGAGTATGATCACCCGACACCTATATTTTGTATAACACAAGTGCCAAATTAATATTTCCTAAAATCCGGTGATGTAATCAAGGACTAAACACATTCCCATCAAATATCATTTCTTGAGGAAAAAGGTTGAAGAACAACAAGTGAAGATGGAATATGTTACTACCAAAGAACAAGTGGCAGATATATTTACAAAGCCTCTTCCCAAAGAGACTTTTCAGTTTCTCAAACAAAAATTAGGGGCGATATCCTATTCTTCCAAGAAAAACAACATATAAAGGAGAGCTCTTCATTGCACTATTATGCCTTTGCCATTGATGTCAAATGGGGAGAAGTTGAGACAAGGGAGTCTTTGAGCAAGTGGGAGCATTGTATATTCAAGATCAAATCATTTCCTTGAGATGTTGCCATCAATGACAAAGGGGAAAATTGTTGAAATGTTTGTCATTGATGTCATTGGTAAAAGCAATATGAATCTAGTAATTAGAACCTCACCATGATCATGTAATGTCCCCACTTTAGCAGTTGACCAAGTGTGTGTGCGTTAGCCTTGTTCTACATGGTCCCGAGGGCTAACGAAGGGTTTAAGGGGATCCTGGAGTGTTTTGGCCTAGTCAATTCCAGTTTGGGCCAAAACGAAGTTGATTGACTCAGTTTCAGGCATACTTATTATTTTTAGTAAGTCAGCAGGACATAGTGGAGGCCAGTTTTGGTGTTTGGATTTGATACTCCTCAGTGAGAGCTTTCCGACGAGCTATCACTCGCATTATTCGGAGTTCGATTGCTAATACATTTTAATGCCTAAAGTTTTATTAAAGTAACATTTAATTTAATTGTAAAATATTAAAGTGTTACTCTAATATTTATTTTATGAGGATTTGTACCCAAGGGAGACATAAGTGAATATTTTAATATATGTTTTATATTGCTCATCTTTTATCCCACATTGCCCATGAGAGTTGAGTGGACCCTTGGAAAAAGAATAAAAGAAAGCGTTTGTGGCTTCATTAGATATGTTGAATATGAGAAGAATTGGTAAATGTGAGTTGCAGATCCATTCTTGGCATTAGAGGACGTCTATCCTCTCTTGTGACATTCTAGACATCATTCCCCTGGGGTTTGGCCTTTGGAATCCATTGCTATCAGCTTCATTATCAAGCAAATTGGGTGCATTTCCAGCTACAGGCAAATTTAATGTTTGTTCATATCTTCTTCCCTACTTGTCCAATGCTTATGCCATTTTGAGGAGATGATTTTATGAAGATATTGGACCTGTTGAAGACAAATTAATATTGCTGCAACACTATTCATGCGGGTACTATTCACGTGGTTACTATTCATGCGGGTACTATTCATGTCACTGTAGCAGCAAGATTGAAAATGATTGCTGGAGTATTATGTCAATAATGCTGGAATAATTAGTGAGTTGATAATCTGCCATGTATTTGATTTTATTAAAATCTGAAAATAACATCTTATCAGTAGTAGTTCAATTTTCAGTTTGCATATTATTGTAGTTTCATTCTTGTCCATATTCTGTGATTTCAATTCCATGTAAAACAAACCAACATTTCATTTCCGGAGCCATAAGGGAATTTAAAACATTAAACGGAGAAATAAGGAGTTGGATGCAAACTGTTTGATAAAATTCCTAGCAACAATTGGTATGGTTTTTGGGCATTCCGGGGTGTCCATTTCAGTGGTATCAGAGCTATAAGTCTTGCCATCCTGTGGAGGTCTTACAAAGACTTTGGAACAGCCGGATAGAGGGAAAAGTGTTTGACGAAATATCAAAACACTAAAATCAGAAATTAATGAATTAAAAGACATGCTAAGCATGTATGTTTAAGCATGCAACAGGGGCCTTATAACTTCCGCCATACCAAAGCAAGACAAAACAAAAATTTGAACTCACAGAGCGAGCAGTCTAGTTCATCCGTGCAGGTGGACATAGAATCCAGTCATACAGACATAGAGGAGATATTCTTTGATCAGGACAGCAATATGGGTGACCGAGATGATAGGAATACCAGTTTAGATCAGGGGGAGGTAATGTTCAGACAATTACTGGGTACGTTAGAGCAAGGGCAGCGTATGCAGCAGGAGCAGAATAGGCGAATGGACATGATGTTGCAGCTTATGGCTAGACAGATGGGCGTCAATATTAATCCAGGTGATGCCAACAATGGAAACAATAACAATGGGGGAAACGATAACAATAGGGGCAATGATAATAATGGAGGCCGAGGCAACAACAATGGCCCTGAGAATAACATTAATGGTAATAATGGACATGGCAACAATGGGAATGAGGCGGATAACTTTAGACACATTGCACGCCCAGCTCGAACAGCGAGCTCGAGACCTCTTCTACCCACCTTCCCACCTAGGGATCCGGTTCAACCAGTGAACGAACCGCAGATTACTGAGTTACAGGGTCAGTTCAGGAGGGACTGGGAGGCCAGTGGACCCGAGTTTCAGGCAGATATTTCCCTCAGAGATTATATGGACTTGGGGATGAGACATATGCCTAGAGCAGGAGGGAGGAATCAGAATTTTGAGCTGAGAAAGAAAGTTGGAAAACTTTCCTTGCCTTATTGTGATGCTTAAGGGAAGATGACCGCACGAGCTTGGGTGCAGAAGGTAGATACATACTTGCAGCTAAATCCTATGTCTGAGGAGGAGGCTATCAAGTATGCGGCTATGCATTTGGACGACGTTGCGCATGAATGGGGGCATCATGGCATGGTGACTCTGGGGCATAATCAGATTACATCCTATGAGGAATTCACAGAAAGATTGATTGAGAGATTTGACACTAGGGATCCCGAGTTACATTTCAAGGAGCTAGCACAGTTAAAACAGTCAGGTTCTGTGGATGCTTACATCGCCGAGTTTCAGCATTTGTCTGTACTTGTTACTGATATCTCTCCTAGGAGATTGGTGGTGTTATTTTGTGATGGGCTTGCTGATCCATTACGTGGTTGGGTGAAGGGACATGATCCACTCACCTTAGCAGAAGAAACTAAAAAGGCACGAGATTTAGCCCCTTCGGTATACAAAGGAAAATACCATTCAACAGATTCTTCCTACCGCAAGGACAAAGACAAAAAACCATTTCAGAAAGAGTATAACAAACCCAAAGAAGGATCAAAAGGACTAGACAGTGAAACCTTGAATGAACTTCGAAAGAAGAAACTATGCTTCCAGTGTAGAGAGCCTTGGGACTTATCTCATAAATGCCCTCTCAAGGCTAAGGCAAATCAAATGGAGTATTTTTCAACAGGGGAGTCAGAGTCAGAGGGGGAGGATTAGCACTCCGATTCAGATGAGGGTAACACGATAGAGGAGAGCAGCATTCCTAAGGATGATAGATCGTTGGCACACTTGACAGGGGCCCAAAAGGCAATCCAATTTAAGGTCAGGGGTACTATCCAGGGGCAGAAAGTGATATCTCTCATTGACACTGGGGCTACACATAACTTTATAGATACGCAGTTGGTAGCCAGGAGAGGCTTACAGACAGAGGAGCATGATGGTTTTAGAGTCATGGTGGCTAATGGCCAAAAGCTATTATGTACTCAGAAGGTTTCAAATCTTCACATTAGATTTGGAGATGGCTATGAGTTGGAGGATGATTTCTATGTTGTGGACATGGGAGATTACGACGTCATCCTCGGTATGACATGGATGGCATCGCTGGTTGAGTTCACTTTCAACCTAGCGAAGTTGGAAATGAGGTTTCAACATGAGGGTAGGACTGTTGTTCTCAAGGGACTTTTAGATGGGAGTTGCAGGGTAGTCTCTTTGAGGAGAATGGAGAGACTTTTTCGGCATAATGACATAGAGTGGGCAACAGAGTGCTTAGTTATGCCATCTTCACCGGAGCCTCGGGTGAAGAGTCATCCACCAGATATATAGGAGATTCTTGACAGACATGCCAAGGTATTCAGTGATATTCCTCACGGGGTTCCTCCTGACAAGGGTGCAGAGCATGTTATTGAGCTCGAGGAGGGAGCCAAACCAATGATGATCACTCCCTATCGTCATCCTAAGAAACATAAAGATGAGATAGAGAAGGCAATTCAGGAGTTGTTGGAAATGGGGCACATCAGGCCTAGCAAAAGCCCCTTTGCTTCAGCTGTAGTTCTGGTAAAGAAGAAGGATGGGACAATGCGTATGTGCATCAATTATAGGGCATTGAATAAGAAAACAATAAAAAACAGATATCCCATTCCTCGGATTGATGAGTTGATTGATGAATTGCATGGAGCATGCTTTTTCACCAAAATAGACTTACAGTCTGGATACCATCAGATCAGGATGAGGGTAGAGGACATTGAGAAAACTGCCTTCCGATGTCACTATGGCCACTTTGAGTTTATGGTTATGCCATTTGGACTAACCAATGCACCGCTACATTTCAGAGTTGTATGAACCAGGTATTCAGGGAGCAGTTGAGGAGATTTGTCTTGATCTTCTTTGATGACATCTTGGTCTTCAGTAAGACCTGGGAGGAACATTCACAGCATTTGGAGGAGGTATTATCTATCCTAGAGAGAGAGTCTTTGTATGCCAAGGAGTCTAAGTGTGAGTTTGGTATGACAGAATTACTATACCTTGGGCATATTATTAGTGCAGATGGAGTTCGAGTAGACCCTGAAAAGATTAGAGCTATAGTTGATTGGCCTACTCCTACGAACCTCACACAGCTTAAGGGATTCTTTGGTCTTTGCGGATTTTACAGAAGGTTTGTTAAGGGTTTTTCACAGACGGCAGCGCCTTTGACAGATCTCACCAAGAAGGTGGCCTTCGTGTGGACAGGTGCAGCACAGAGGTGTTTTGAGCATTTCAAGCAGGTAATGTCTTCATGTCCAGTTCTAGCTCTACCAGATTTCATGAAGCCTTTTGAGCTTCATTGTGATGCATCGGGTGATGGGATTGGAGCAGTATTGATGCAGGAGAAGCATCCCATTGCATTCGAGAGTAGGAAGCTCCGGGGAGTTGAGAGGAGTTATTTTGTCTATGACTGGGAGATGTTGGCCATAATGCATGCATTGGCCAAATTCCGATCATATTTAGTAGGTGGGCGTTTTGTGATCAAAACTGATCACAATAGTATTAAATACTTCATGAACCAGCGTGATCTTAATGACCGGCAACAGAAATGGGTTACTAAATTGCAGGCTTATGACTTTGACATAGAGTTTGTCAAAGGTAAGAAAAACGTGGTGGCTGATGCCTTATCTCGGAGACCTCACTTATGTGCTCTGGCAGAGATTTCAGGGGATTGGAGAGATCGGATTATAGCAGAGTATGTCAGAGATGCTTGGGCTTTTGGATTGATTTCAGGTACTATACAGGATGATCGCTATGAGGTGATAGATGGATTGATCAGAGTTCAGGACGGGGTTTATTTGATTCCGTCATCACATTTGAGAGAGGTGATACTGAAGGCATTTCATGATGCACCCACAGCTGGGCATCCGGGGATCTTCAAGACCTACAGGCAGATCCGAGAGCGGTTCTCATGGAGAGGGCTCAAGGATGATGTTCAGAGGTATGTCAGGGAGTGTGCGGTTTGTCAACAAAATAAGGGAGAGCACACATTTCCTGCAGGTTTATTACAGCCCTTGCCCATTCCTGATAGGAAATGGGAAAGTATTTCGATGGACTTCATCACTGGTTTACCACGAGTGCAGGGAAGGGATTGCATCTGTGGTGGTGGACCGCTTGACGAAATTCACTCACTTCTTTGCTATTCCGTCCATTTACATAGCAGCACAGGTGGCAGATCTTTTCTTTAGAGAGATATTCAGGTTACATGGGTTGCCCAGATTCATTGTCAATGATCAGGATAGTAAGTTTATGAGTGTTTTTTGGCAGGAGTTGTTTAGGTTGTGTGGTACAGATCTTACACCTAGCACTAGTTATCATCCGCAGACAGATGGGCAAACAGAGATTGTGAATAAATGGGTGGAGGGATATTTGAGGAACTATGTAACTGCACAACAAAAGGCTTGGGTCAGATGGTTGCATATGGGAGAGTATTGTTATAACACCACTTATCATATGTCCATCGGGATGACTCCTTTCATGGCACTCTATGGTTATGACGCACCTAGCTTCATGGATTTAGTTTTGGGGGACAGCAGAGTGCCCAAAGCCAAAAACTTATTGCAGGATAGTCAGGACATCCTGAAAGTGCTCAAGGAGAATAGATAGCAGGCTCAGAATCAACAGAAATTGTACGCTGATCAACACCGAATAGAGCGCAGTTTCGAGGTAGGGGATATGGTTTACTTGAGGCTACAACCATATAGACAGTCATCGCTCAAGAAGAGCGGAGCTGAAAAGTTGAAGCCTAGATTTTATGGTCCCTACAAGGTGAATTGCAGAGTGGGCGAAGTCGCTTATGAGCTTGAGCTTCTAGAGGGCAGTCGGGTGCACAATGTGTTTTATGTGGCTTAAGAAAGCCATTGGTTAGAGTGTAGTGCCTTCTGCAGATTTACCCCCTTTGGATGAGGAGGGGAAGCTTGTGTTAGTACCCGAGGCTATTCTGGACACCAGAGAGAGGAAGCTTAGAAACAAGATAGTGAAGGAGTATTTGGTCAGATGGAGAGACCTGCCGGAGGAGGATTCTACATGGGAGAGTGAGCAGGTTATTCAGCAGGCTGGACTGAGATTGCTTGAGGACAAGCAATTTCAAGGGGGGTGGACTGTAATGTCCCCACTTTAGCAGTTGACCAAGTGTATGTGCGTTAGCCTTGTTCTACATGGTCCCGAGGGCTAACGAAGGGTTTAAGGGGATCCTGGAGTGTTTTGGCCTAGTCATTTCCAGTTTGGGCCAAAACGATGATTTACTCAGTTTCAGGCATACTTACTATTTTTAGTAAGTCAGCAGGACATAGTGGAGGCCAGTTTTGGTGTTTGGATTTGATACTCCTCGGTGAGAGCTTTCCGACGAGCTATCACTTGCATTATTCAGAGTCCGATTGCTAATACATTTTAATGCCTGAAGTTTTATTAAAGTAACATTTAATTTAATTGTAAAATATTAAAGTGTTACTCTAATATTTATTTTATGGGGATCTGTACCCAAGGGAGACATAAGTGAATATTTTAATATATGTTTTATATTGCTCATCTTTTATCCCACATTGCCCATGAGAGTTGAGTGGACCCTTGGAAAAAGAATAAAAGAAAGCGTTTGTGGCTTCATTAGATATGTTGAATATGAGAAGAATTGGTATGTGTGAGTTGCAGATCCGTTCTTGGCATTAGAGGACGTCTATCCTCTCTTGTGACATTCTAGATGTCATTCCCCTGGGGTTTGGCCTTTGGAATCCATTGCTATCAGCTTCATTATCAGGTAGATTGGGTGCATTTCCAGCTACAGGCAGATTTAATGTTTGTTCATATCTTCTTCCCTACTTGTCCGATGCTTATGCCATTTTGAGGAGATGATTTTATGAAGATATTGGATCTGTTGAAGACAAATTAATATTGCTGCAACACTATTCACGCGGGTACTATTTACGTGGTTACTATTCACACGGGTACTATTCACGTGGGTACTATTCATGTCACTGTAGCAGCAAGATTGAAAATGATTGCTGGAGTATTATGTCAATAATGCTGGAATAATTAGTGAGTTGATAATCTGCCATGTATTTGATTTTATTAAAATCTGAAAATAACATCTTATCAGCAATAGTTCAATTTTCAGTTTGCATATTATTGTAGTTTCATTCTTGTCCATATTCTATGATTTCAATTCCATGTAAAACAAACCAACATTTCATTTCCGGAGCCATAAGGGAATTTAAAACATTAAACGGAGAAATAAGGAGTTGGATGCAAACTGTTTGATAAAATTCCTAGTAGCAAGTGGTATGGTTTTTGGGCATTCTGGGATGTCCATTTCAGATCAGGCCTTGCCCACATCAAGATGACTGATCAGAATTTGATGGTAGCCGACTTTATTAAAGAAATGATAACTGATTCTATACATTAAGAAATGAGTAGTGATAAGAGCGATGGTTAAGATACATGAATAGCGAATAGAACATTGAAAGTACATCATTAAAAGACAGCCATTTATCATTGAAATAAGTCAACAATAGACACAACATGCGATTAGTTTAATTGTCTCTAAAACCAATATTTGTTAGAGTCAGCAATTAAATAATAGTTAGTTTGCAGCGGTTTGTTTTCCTAAAAGGTGAGATTGAAGTGTATTTTGTTTTTGTTTAAAAAGAAAATATCCTAGACAAAAGACACGATTAGTAATAAGGAAGTAAAAAGAGTAAACAAAATACAAAGGTTGTGATTAATGAAAAGGTGACAATACTTAAAAGCTATGACCATTCAAAGAGATATCCTTTCATAGAGACATGAAGGTATAAATAACCATTGTGTAGAGTTGGAAAAGTGGGCGTGAATGAAAAGTGAATAGATCAAGAACATACACCAGATTAAGAGAGAGCATTATATGAAGATCATCTCAGACTTAAGTATATGAGGAGTTTTTAACAAATTTTTGAGAGGAGATTGTTGATATTTTGTGAGTCTTTTGATCAGATTATAAGGGATTTGAGAAGGAGATTTATGGCAGTTTGAAGAAAAGCATTCTAGTGAATCCATCATCCGTTGGAGAAGCGACATTATTAAGGTGGAAAACTGAATGAGGGTTTGGTGCCTCTAGTGAACAAGTGTTCATGAATTGAGTGAGGGGTTGGTGCCTCTAAATTTGTAAAGAAATTTTTATATAAAGCGAGTTTTTTGCCATGGTTTTCTCTCGTAAGGGTTTGCACGTAAATATTGTGTTATTGTGTTCTTTGCATGTGTGTGATAATTGTAATTGTGATTCATAAAGTTTAAATTGATAAAAGTTATTATTATACCGATTCAGCCCTGCCCCTATAAGTATAATCGTGTGCTCAACAATATATACTACATACTATCAATGTTGGATTGTAATATACAAATATTAATAAATAGAAAAATTTGCTCTAAATTAATAAAAGAAAAATATTTTTCAGGACCCCCCTGTGAATCATGATACCTCAACAAGGCAATAGAAAATGAATTGTGGTTGTGGGGTAGTTGTAGTTTGCAAGTAGTGAATAGAGGTCACCTCAGTGAATGATCAGCCATGAGCTTCGTCTCTTGCCTAGTTTGTCATCTTGTGCTCAGTTGCACCATGTCGTTTCCTACCTAGTTGTGCCTCTTCTTTTCACGTGACAAAAAATAACGATATTAAACCCTAAAAAAACGCTTTTTGTAATACACACTAAACGAACAAATTTTTGGGCAAATTTTAGGGTTTAAAGGCACATTTTCACTATTTTTTGTAATAAAAATCACTGCCCATTTTAACATAAGGTGGCCTTGAGTTTATTGATGATTTATTCGTCTCGTTATTTGACCTGTGAGTACTCTCATGGTTTTTCAACCTTAGTTTGATGTATACTTTTGTATGAGATCAAAATTACTTGTAGCTCATTAGTTTTGTATGTCTTAAAAGTTAATTTAGAGAATTGTGCATTTAAAAACCTTTAATTCCTAAAAAAAAATTCTATATTTCATGGTTTTCTAAATTTACCAAGCCCAAATGCTAAGTTCAAGTCCAAACAAAATTAGCTTATTAGTGTGTGGTGAAATTGTTGGAAATAAGCCACACCTAAACTGAAGATGGACTAGTCTTAAAGGAGTTAGTAGCTCAATTAGTAGAGCACACCATCAACAAATGGAAGGTTCTAGGTTTGAGTCCTAGCTGGTCCATGAAAAGCTCAACATGGTATCAAAGCTAGGTCAGGCTAGGAGCTCCAAGCATTCTATAGAGGGGCTTAATTGAAGGTGGTAGAAATAAGCCACACCTAGACCAAAGATAGACTGGTCCTAAAGGAGCTATTGACTTGTGGTAGAGCACTCCAATAGCAAATGGAAGGTCTTAGGTTCAAGTCCTAGCTGGTCCATGAAAAACTCAAGAGAGTTTGAATCTAGTAAGTATGATCTGAAATGTGGCTTTTATTTCTCACTCTAGTTACATTATCTTATTGTAAGAATATTTCCATAGAAATGGGGTCTATTGGCATAGGGAGGGTGCATATTAGTTCATTTTATATGGTCCATTATTTATGGTTTGATATTTTCAATATTCACTCTAGAAGAAGAATGTTATAAAATGTATGGAAAATTCTTTGTAAAACAAGGCTGGAGGCTGCTTACCTAGAGCTACCAGTGTTTGTCACTTTTTTTTAATATTCTGTTTTTTCATAATAAAAGTCTGTTTATTTTTATAAAGAAAAACAGTACAGTTTACCTTTTTTCCAAATAGCTATATTCAGAGCAATGTCTTTGAAACAAAATTTGCAGCAAATATATTTTTGCATCCAAAACCTAAACCATTTTCAACTTGAAATTGAATTGACATATTCACCTAAATTAAGTAAGATTTTACCATACATTAAAACAGATCATTCCTTGATGCTTTTTGCGTTTATAAATATGGTAGCTTTGGTGGTAATGGCAGGTAGGCATAATATTTGAAAGAAGGATGCAACAGTATGTACTACCCATCTTGGCTTTTATTGTACTTTACTCGAAACTTCCACACAAGGTATGCCTAACGTGAGCCAAAAGGGTTAGCTCACTGACTTGTAATTTCAATTTTACAGTTCTGATTCATCTCCGATATTACTATATGATCTCAATGATTTCATTATTTTCATGTTTCAGGAGCTCCGATTCATTATATCTGCTATTCCCATGCTCAATCTTTCAGCAGCAGTTGCAGCTACACGAATGTATAACTCATGACATTCTTGAAAGCAATGTTATTGGTTCTATATATTAATAAGATCTAATTGTTTACCTCACTGGGTAAACAGGAAGAATACAGAAACTGAACAGCAATGTACAATGCAAATATAAAAGAAGTACCAGAATAAGCTTTCCATTAATGTCAAAGGATGTTCATATTATATCCGTCGTTAACAATACATTACATCTCACACGGCTCACATTACTTGTCTCAACACCCGAAGGTGGTACAATATATGACTGCCGAAGGGGTGCGACCCAACCGTCGCAACTCCAACTACCTACCCGTCGGCTAACTAACTATTGATAATTAACATTACTAACTATACACTTTTTCCCGATAACATCATCCCCCCCAAAAAAGAAGTCGTCTCCGACGACTAGCAACAAAATGGAGACAATGTAATATAAATATACAACCAAGTGAAAGTCAAGGAGGGGGCTGAGGAAGCATCCTTGAAGTCGAAGGGTGAGATGCGGGTGGCTGGGCCGCCAGGCAGGCGCGGAGCTCATAGACCTGCTGGGTGCGTGCTGCCACATCCCGCTCTGCTACCAACACCTTCTCTAAGGCAGTCTTCACCATAAGCGCAGCCTCCAGTAGCTCCCTCTCCTTGGTATCGGCGGACTCCGTCATGCGAACCAACTGAGCCTGAACAACATCTAACTCCTGCTGGATGAGACTCCGCGCACCCTGTTCCTCTGAAAGACGGGCGTCCACCGCAACCTTCTCTGCGCGGGCTGTCTCAAGCTGTGCGACCAACTCTGATCTCTCGGCTGCCCACGAGGCTTGTTGCCTAGCCATGTCCTGCTCTAACTCCACTCGAGCAGCCTCGCGAACTACGGACTCATGCTGTGTCTGGCGTAAGGTATAGTAGGCCTCCCTATAAACCTGCTCAATCTCCCGGACGAGAGTCGTCACCCTACTCTCCACGACGGGCTGAGGCACACGCCAAGCCTCCAACATCGCCTCCGTCTGGGTAACTGGCCACCCTCGTGCCTCAAAACATGAGGTGAAAGCTGCGGGACAGCCCTCTCGCATAAACTGGAGGACCTGCTCTAATTCCTCCACAACCTGCTGTAGAGACCGTGGCTGGGCCGCGGCCACCACTCGCCGACCCCTCGTCACCATATCTGCCAGATAAACCTCAATGTCCTCTCCCTCTAGCCCCGATGTAGGTACAGGAAGCCCACGTGGTAACTCAAAAGTCTCCTCAACCACACCAACTGCATCCTGCTGGCCCAGAACACCTTCTCCAAGGACCTGTCCCTCTGCTGGTGCCTGCGTCTCCGCCGAGGAATCCTCCAGATCCACCACCTCAGTGGGAGGCTCTCGCCGAGGTGAGAGTACAGCTGCTCCTACGGGTGGCGTCACTGTCATCTGGAATCTCCGGGTCAGCCAACTCCCCATAGCCGCCACCGATGGAACTGCACTCAACACCTCTGACCCTCTCTCCCCCTCGGAAACATGTCCCGCGACGGGCTCCTCCAACAAGGAGGCCGCAACTGTCACCACTGCATCGGATCCTACGACATCCAGTCGCACCTGAGGCTCCGTCTCAACTATCTCCTCTGCCACGCCTCCCTGCGGTGGACCACACAACTCTGCCGTGCTGTCGGTACATGCCTCGGCTGGTATGGTGGAAGGTGCTGCGGCCGGCTGCACGGGCCTGAGTGTAACGGGCGTGCGGCTCTGTCCAAATGCCGGAATCGAAGTACTGCCCGCGGACGACCCCACAAGTGTGCCAAGTGGGAGTGTGGGTGGTGCAAACAACACTCGCTCTCCGGCGGGCTCCATCCTCCCCTCGTCTGTGGCCCGACTACTACTGTTGTCCTCATCCTCTGAATCCTCGGAATCCTCTGCACTGCTAGAAGTTTCTCGCCCACTATCTGGTTCTGCTGCGGTGGTCTCTAATACCCGTTTCCGCTTCGCGGAAGAGTGTCCAATATCCAGATGTCGCCAATGCATGATAGGAGGCTCACCCTCTGCCAAGGGTCCCTGTGGCCGTACCTCCAACTCAGCCTCTGGCACTGCTTCTCGCGTAGCCTCCAAGAACAGTCCAATGGCATAGTGGGGCATGTAAAAGGTGCGCTGCTCCATCAGCAAGAATGCGCACATCCGCTCTGATAACAAGGTAGCCCAATCATAGACGACTCCGTTCATCAACCCGTTCATCAATACTATCTGTGGTAGAGCGATGTCTGATGCCCTACCCGACCCTGTCAACCTGCTTTTGATGACGTCCATAATGCATCGCCAGTGACCCTCTGCGACAAAGGACCTGCGCATCCCACGACCCTTCGTGGCGTCTACGATGCTCGCCAACTCTGCGGGGGTCAAGTCTCGGGACACTCGCTTAATCCAATGTTCTTTTTCTTCCCGTGTCATCTTCTTCGGTTTCAAGTCCACTTTCTTGCCATGTATGCCAGGGATGCCAAATACTCTGGTGAAATCTGCAGGTTTGAAGGATATGGTGATATCCTTCCCCAAATACTCAAATGTGCTCGTCCGTGAGCGGCTATCAAAGGTGTCAACCATATACCGCAATGCTCCCTCGTACTCGCGAATGGCGAACACAGGCATCCGTATAGCCCATTCTACCCCTGCTCGGCGAAGACTTGTTTTCACCAAATTATCATCCGACGTGTCTTGCCACCATTTCCGACATTCCACCCCATTCAATCCCTCAAAAGTGATATTCTGTGAAGTGGAGGTGTTCTTCCCTCGTGCGGTGGACTGCTGTGGTGTCTTTTTCTTCTGCCTGGCTTCCATTGTGCCACCTGCTATTCGAACACCTGAAGGGAGAATACGTGCATCCGGCTTCCTATGGCTGCTATCCTGCAGTTGTTTTTTCCAGTTTCTTTTTCCCGCAGACTCCATTAGCTTCCTGTAACTGATTCTTGATTTTAGCTGCTAACTGCCTCCAGGCACCGAAGAGCGAAGACTGTGCGGTGCGTTTTTTTTTTTCACGACAGAATCCCCCTTCTTCCTTCTACCGCACGGTAGCTACCTCCGCCCAAAATTCTTCCTTTACCGCACGGTTGCTTGTCTTAGCTCCGTTTTATTTCCCTTTGGCGTTTTTATCTCCCTTCGGTAGGCGTGGCTGTGCGGTGAAGGCGTGGCTGTGCGGCGCTGTTTCTTTTCCCTTCGTTCGGTAGGCGTGGTGGTTGTGCGGCGTTTGTCCTCACCCTCGGTGGCTGCGTGCGGTGCCTTTGTCTCTTGCTTCGCGTGCTTCGCTGTGCGGTGTTCTCCGTTTTACCTCCTTTGCGCTTTGTGCGGTGTTCCCATCTTTTGCGCTTTGTGCGGCTTTATAACCCTCCCGACTACCACCGCACGGTGGCTTCCACCGCACGGTGGCGTCCACCGTCGGTGGTCCCACCGTCGGTGGTGCCACCGCACGGTGGCTTCCACCGTCGGTGGTGCCACCGCACGGTGGTGTCCGCCTACGGTGGTGCCACCGCACGGTGGTGTCCACCTACGGTGGTGCCACCGCATGGTGGTGTCCACCGTGGGTGGTGCCACCACGTGGCCACCGCACGGTGGTGCCACTACGTGGCCACCGTGCGGTGGTCCTTTTTCTAACTTTTTTTCAATTTTTTTTTCAATTTTTTTTCAATTTTTTTTCAATTTTTTCCGCAAAAATTTTTTTCAAGTTTTTTTTCAAAATTTTTTTTTTTCGAATTTCTAATTTTTTTAAATTTTTTTTTTTTTCCATTTTCATTTATTGCCTGACTGCGACTGTGCGCCTCCTGTCGGGCTGCTCCTGCGCGCTTCCACCCTCTGGTGATACACTTTCAGTTTCGACCCATTGACGCCCTCTGGAATTTCCTGTCCGTCGAGGGTCGAGAGCTTAACGGATCCATTGGCTGCGACCTCTTGGATCCTGTAAGGGCCTAGCCACTTCACTTTAAACTTGCCGGGCTTAATCTCGTTCCTTCCGTTATACTTTAGGACTAATTGGCCCGGCGTGAACCTCGCCCACCGAATGTGTTGGTCATGCCAGTATTTCCTGCGTTGCTGGGCCACGTCTGTCACCCATTGTGCCATCGTTCGTCTTTCATCCAACTTATTTAAGGCGTATAGTCTCTCTCGAAGGCTTTCCATGTCGCCTAGTTTGTTGTCAATGGCGATTCTGAGACTTGGCACCATGAATTCAATTGGCACTACAGCTTCCTGGCCGTACATCAATTGGAAAGGTGTCTGCCCGGTGGTTACTTTGTAAGTTGTGCGGTACGCCCAAAGTACCGAAGGCAGACGCTCTTCCCAGTCTTCCTTTTCCACCCCACAAGACTTATAAATTACCGACACGATGATTTTGTTGGTTGCCTCGGCCTGACCGTTTGCCCTGGGATAGTACGGACTCGATAGAGAATGAAAAATTTTGAACTCGGTTGTCAGTAGTCGAACAATATGATTTACAAAGTGCCCCCCTCTATCACTTGTCAGTTGAATCGGTATTCCGTACCGGGTGATAATCTGTTCATAAATGAATTTCGCCGTGCTGACGGCGGAGTTGTCTGCCAACGCCCTGGCTTCGACCCATTTGGTCAAATATTCTGTCGCCACGACAATGTATCTACATCGTCGGGCGCGACTCGGTTTTAATGGACCAACGAAGTCTAACCCCCATCTTTCGAACAATTCTTGAGCATGCGCCGGGTTAAGTGGCATGAAATCTCTTTTTAATGGTCGCCCAGCACGCTGACATGTATCACAACTTGTCACCCATTCTCTGGCGTCATTATGCAGTGTCGGCCACCACAAGCCAGCTAGTAGGATCTTCCTTGCTGTCGTATCCGGTCCCATGTGCCCTCCAGCAGCCCTTTCATGGGCTTCTCTCAATACTCCTGGGATTTCCTCTTCCAAGACGCATCGTCGTAGGATCTGGTCAGGTCCCATTTTGTAGAGAAGACCATTTATAAGTTGGAATGTTCGGCTTCTTAATACAAGTTTCCGTCTTTCACCTGGTGGCATTTCCTTCGGAAATGTTGATGTTGACAGATATTCCCCCACACTCGTGTACCAATGAGGAAGGATGGCAATGCGGAAAAGATGGGTGTCCGGAAAATCCTCGCTAATGCCTTCGGCCGGCTCTCCCGACTTGATCCGTGATAGTTGGTCAGCTATGACGTGGCTCCTGCCAGGTCTAACAATGATGTTGAATGTAAATTCTTGTAACAGCAACAGCCATCGACTAATCCGCCCCTGGATGATTGGCTTGTTCACCAAATACATCAACGCCTGGTGATCCACATAAAATGTGAATGGTGTCGCCAATAAATAATGTCGGAATTTTTGGACGGAGTATACCATGCCGAGGGCTTCTCTCTCCGTCGTGCTGTAGTTCCTCTCCGCGTTTGACAAGAGTCGACTTGCAAAATATACTGGGTGGTCCAACCCGTGGCTGCCGACCAGTGCCAGGGTGGCCCCTATGGCGAAGTTGGATGCGTCGACATGTACATGGAACTCTTTGTCCCAGTCTGGGTATGTCAAGATTGGCGCACCCACCAATCGTGATTTTAACTCTTGAAAAGCCTCTTCCTGGGCCGTCCCCCAGACGTACGGCTCCCCCCTTCGTGTCAGCTTATCAAGTGGGTATGATACTTGGGCAAAGTTCTTAATAAACCGCCTATAATACCCGATGTGTCCAAGAAATGACTTGACGCGGGTGACATCGTCGGGCGCCTCCATCTCTACAATGACTCGTATTTTGTCAGGGTCCGTCTTCAGTCCAGCCTTACAGACGATGTGCCCTAGTAATTTGCCCTGAGGCACCATGAATCTGCATTTCTTAGGGTTTAGGGCGAGGCGGGCTCGTCGGCATCTCTCCATGCATTCGCCAAGTGCGGCCAGATGTGCCTCCTCCGTGCTGTAAATGGACCAATCATCCAAGAATGCTTTGAAGTTTCCTACGGACATTTTATTGAAGATATGGAGGATTATCCGTTGAAAGGTAGCTGGCGCATTGCACAACCCGAATGGCATCCGGTTGTATGCATAGACGCCATCTTCTACGACAAAGGTGGTCTTCAATTTGTCCTCCTCTGCAATGGAAATTTGATTGTATCCGGAGAATCCATCCATAAACGAATAAATTTCATGACCCGCGACTTCCTCGAGAATGGTGTCTGTGAATGGTATGGGAAACGGATCTTTAATTGTGACAGCATTCAAACACCTGAAGTCTACACAGATTCTTATCTGATCGGCCTCCTTTTTCAAAGATATCACAATGGGTGATACCCATTCACTCGTCTGGACCTTGAAGATAATCCCTGCTTCCAACATGCGGTCAATTTCATTATTTACCCTGGCCGCATAATTTTTGTTCATTCTGTATGGCCTCTTCCGTACGGGCACGGCTCCGGGAACCAAAGGGATCCGATGTACACAGAGTTCTTGTGGTACCCCCTTGAGGTCCTTATATGTCCAAGCGAACACGTCTTTGTATTCTGTAAAAATTTTGAACGCCGCCGTCTTTAAGACGGGATTCCAGTCGTCGCCGACCAGAATATTTTTCTGTTCTGAAGTTTCTCCAAGGTTTGTAACTTGAAGTGTGGATTCTTCATACCTTATGGGCTTACTTTTGTCAAACTTGTGCGCTGGTGCGTCATCCACAGGGACATCCCCTTCCTTGTATTGTCCGTACTCTGGCGGAAACTCGTTCATGTCAGGTCCTTCAATCTCCAACATATTGCACCCGTACAATAATTCATAGTCTTCCATTTGCCAATGGAAGAGCCCTCTCAAAGAATCCGTCTCATCCTCAGAACAGGCTTGAATTCCTAAGATGCCTTCATCATTTGGTTCCCTGCCCTCCTTCCCTTCGTCGGTATTGTCTCTGTCGGACTCTGACTCCGATGCCAACTCTTCACTGACCTGTTGAGTTTTGAGGTCAATGGTATACCTTCGGCCAGCCTTTTCCATGGACAAGGTGTTTTTCTTCCAATTGTGATTTGCTTTGGCCGCCACCAACCAGCCTCTGCCGAGGATGGCGTCGTACCCCTTCTTCTTCAATGGGATGACTACAAAATTCAGGACGAATGGCTGTGTTCCGATCGTCACCTGTTGCGCCATGAGTGTGCCCAGCGGCTTGATGCCGTGTTGGTCTGCTCCCAATAAATTAAAGGTGGACGGCCAGAGAGTAGGTTTACCCAATTTTTTCCATGTTTCCTCTGGCAAGACATTTACTCCCGACCCGCCGTCGACAATTGTGTCGGTCAGGATGGTGCCCAATATACCCATTTCCACCACTGCTGGGTGTCTACCATTGTTGATCGTCAGGGTTAATGGGTCTGCTGCTGTCTCGCCAAGGTTGTCCTTGCCATGTATTGGTTGGCCTACTGGGGTTACTATTGCGGATTGCAACAACGTCGCTCGCAAGTGCGGCATACTTTCCAGGAGGTCCTTCATTTTGACAGGTATCTCAACCTGTAACAGTTGGTTTATAATGTTTGTTTCTCCTTCAGAGCGAGAAGTACCCGCCAGCTTTTGTGCACCCTTGCTCCTCAACATCTCCT
Source organism: Cryptomeria japonica (assembly GCF_030272615.1). NCBI lineage: Eukaryota > Viridiplantae > Streptophyta > Pinopsida > Cupressales > Cupressaceae > Cryptomeria > Cryptomeria japonica. Next base: position 634,253 of record NC_081405.1, read on the forward strand.
TCTCCAATTCCGCTCGTGCCTCCAGTGCCTTTTGTTTTTCCGTACGGGGGTCTGGATAAGTGGCTGCTTTCGTCTTGGACCTCGTTATGGCGAGTGCATCCTCCGTTTCTACATTCAATAGGTTCACGCCAGATTTGGGACAATTGCCATCATCATGGTCCCCGGGACCGCACCACTTGCAAAGTTTTTGTGGTGCTTCCTCCACCGTACAGTCTCTAGCGAAATGCCCCCAGTGATTGCAAGCTCGGCATTGTATCATCGGCCGCCCTTTAGCGTCGTATTGGATTCGGCTTCTATTATTCGTATTGTTATTATTGCCTCTTCCTCGCCTGTTGTTTCGGTAGCCGCCAGACGAGGCGTTGTTGCTCGCAGGCTGGGACGTGCCGGCTGACGCAGATGGTTCTGCAAAGAGAACCTGTTGGCTACGAGTCCTCATATTGTACGGACACTCCTTGGTAAGGTGTCCGGCAATCTGACAAATATCACAAAATGCTTTTTTCGAACAAGACCCCTTGGTGTGTCCGTCGGTACGGCAGTCCGTGCACCATAACTCCCCTTCGTCGCCCTTGCTTGTGCTTCCTTTTGTTGCCTTTATCTCTCTCATCATTCGCTCCATATCTTTTTGGAGAGCCCGTACCTTCCGATTAGAGTCGTCATCACTACTATCACTTTTGTCCGAAGAGGAATCATCGTCCGTCGAGGATTTATCTTTCTTCTTCTTGGACGTCTTCTGTTCACTTTCTAAATCCATTGCCCTGTTATAGGCGTCCGAATATGAAGAAGGGGGTACTATCTTCATTTTTCGTCTAAGGGATTTCTTTAGACCTTCCACGAACCACCGTTTTTTCAATCCGTCTGCCGGCTGGTTCTCCATCTTTCCTAGCAGCTCTTTGAGCCGCCGGCTGTAGGTTCGGACAGTCTCGTCCTTCCTCTGTTTCGTGCCGTAGATTTCGGCTACGATCTCATTATCGTCTCTTAGGAGACGAAACTCTGCTTGAAATTCCTTCTTTAGGTCTGCCCATGTGCCAATTTTAGCCTTATCCGTGTCTGAAAACCAGTCGATGGCTACGCCCCTCAGTGTTGCGGGAAACTGTGTTACCCAATCGTCCTCTTCGGTAACACCATTCGCTCCCCAAATTGTTTCACACGTGCGACAGTGGCGGACAGGGTCTTCTTTCCCATCCCCATGGAACTTTGGAAGTTTTTGTTTTTGTGCCATACCTTGCCTTTTTACTACTGGTGGTGGCTGTTGTCCTACTCCTGATGGGTCAGATCCTATAAGGGGTGCTTGACCGCCGTGCCCCGGTGTCCCTCCGACACTCCTGGCAGCCCCGGTGTCTTCTCCCTCTCCTGCCTCCTCCCCACTCCTTGGAGTTTTGCTAGCCTCTGGTGTGTGTGGCAAGTCCCTCAACTCCCTCAACTGAGTTTGGGTACACTCTATCCTGCGGTGGGTTTCCGCAAGTAACTCCTCCCGACTCCGTGGGTGGCCTCTGGCCTCACCGTCCCCTTCGGAGCATTCCTCCTCTCTTCGCTTATACCTCTGTCGCCTTTCCGCTTGCTATTCAAGGATCAAGGCATGTTGGGCTACTGCACGTTCATCTATATATTGTTGCTTATTTTTGTCTTTATTCAGTGTATTGGGCATTAATTCCCAGACCGCTTTAATGACATAAAAAGTAGAACACTTTTATTCATTCATAACGTGGTAGACAAGTTTATGCCAACAATATGACATAATTATTACAATAAGTGTTCTTTATTCCGTCCCGTATGGCTCACGGTTCAAATGCCCCTGGCGCCATCTCGTTCTGCTTCCCGTTCCTCGTACTGTTGCAAAATTTCTTGGCGTCGCTCCTCCCGGGCAATCTCCTCCAGGCGAGCTTGTTGTGCCAACGATGCTTGTGCTAGCAGTCGAGGGAGATGGTTCATCAACCGATTTACCTCCGGACTCACTTCCAACGCTGTCCACACAGCACTTGGTGGGACTCCTGCCTCCGCCGCCTCTCGTCACACGTGGGTCTGAATGGCTACTTGGAGTAGAATCGAAAATTCTCTCGTCGCAGTGTCTTCTCCTATATAGAGTTCTGTTTGGGCATCGTCGACCTCCGGATTCACCTCACCAACGGGTAGGCCCATTGTGTCTGTGCGCCATCCGTGTCTCCGTGTCTCCTGTTTCGAGTTCGTGTCGGCAACGGCGCCAAATGTTTACCTCACTGGGTAAACAGGAAGAATACAGAAACTGAACAGCAATGTACAATGCAAATATAAAAGAAGTACCAGAATAAGCTTTCCATTAATGTCAAAGGATGTTCATATTATATCCGTCGTTAACAATACATTACATCTCACACGGCTCACATTACTTGTCTCAACACCCGAAGGTGGTACAATATATGACTGCCGAAGGGGTGCGACCCAACCGTCGCGACTCCAACTACCTACCCGTCGGCTAACTAACTATTGATAATTAACATTACTAACTATACACTTTTTCCCGATAACACTAACAATAGTTTTTGCTAGGAGATATCTAATTGCAGCGCTCCATGTTCAATGCCTATCTAAAGGAAAAAGTCTTTGTTTCAAGTTTCAACAATGTAATCTAACACGTATAATGTTCATTGAAATCAAATATTTTTGGCTTGTGCCTATTACATGATCTAATAGAATGATGGATATAATTTCAACAATGAATTGATTGAAGTTTATATGGAATCTCATAATTCTCTGTTTTTTAGTGATAGTAAATTGGAGCCAATAATTTCTTTACTCATTATTGTAGTTAAGAATTTTGTTCATCAAAGAGTTGTATAGGCTTCAAGAACCACACAAGAATGATTTTTAATAGTTATATTAATTGAAGAATTTGTTTTGCAGTTGGAATAATAGGAGGAAAAGCTTTTGGAAGTGGGCATATATTGCCATGATTGGCTCTCTCTTAGCAAGGTTGGAAACCATTCTTATTTTTTCATGTATTTGAGTCATGATTTGCATATCTATTGCATATTTCCATATATTCTGACTGAATTTTTGGCTGGATGCTTCAGTTTAGGATTCTCTATTACAATGAGTGTTGCTTCTTATGCAAACTATCCAGCTGGGTATGCGTTAAATGCTCTGCATAATAAAGGTAATAGAATCTGATTATGCCTGAAACTTAGAGGTAGCGGCTTATTGAATTTGTTAAGATCTTGACAGTATTGGTGAAAAGTCCCCTTCCTAGATTGCACTAACTTTCACCTAAAACATGAATTACACAAATTAGGGTTAGGGTTCGAACTTACTAATCAACAAATTGCTAACAAGATGAACCCTCGCATGTAGATCCTGCACATAAAGCATAAGAACAAATACAAATACATATTCATCTTATTGTTAGGGTTAGATAAAACACTAAAAGTATAATACAAAAGAGTTGGAGAGAAAGGGACATGAAGGTTTGCTTGGAGCCATTTCTACACCAATCCCAGGAGAGGTTGCCTTATACAACCTTCTTGCTTCACTCGGGGGCTCGCACTTGCTTGCCTATCAAGCCCGCTTCTCCCATGTTATTATGTCTTGCAGGGAATGGGTAGAGAATTTAACCAGGTTCCTTGACTCCTCCATGTAAGGGCCATCCAAGCTCTAGATGCCACTTTGGTCATCCTAGAATGGCCTACTTACAAGCCCCTCGTCATACCCTTCCTCCACAAGGGTGTATTACTATGATGCAAACATATCTGAATATTATGTAAATAATCATATTTTATATTTATAATAATTGATGCATAACTTAGATAAATTATTCATATTTAATTATGACTGATTCCCAATAAAGTATGACTGATTCCTAAGCACATTATACCCATTGAGCAGCTATGATAGGAATATAATAGAATGCTGTAAATAGAGTAATGCATTTTCAATATATATTACTAATATGACCACGGAATGTATTGACTGATACAGCTTACCTGTATTAATAATGGTTGGCAGATTCCTTGTTCATTTCTGCAATGGCTGTGATTAGACATGCGATTTCTTCTCCTTTATTTCTCCACTTAATGATTTCTTTCGTTCTATATGATCAATGTGCCTGATCGTTGATATATTAAGAGTGGATCTGCTTTCCTGAATTCTGATATATTGGTGGTTCTTATATGAATTGAATGAATTATAATTCCAATCGACCTGCAATGAATATTATTATCTGTTTTACGAGTTCTGGAAGCCTTAGGTTGGAAAGCCTTGGGATTTCCTAGTGGACTGGACGAAAACCCAATCTCACTTCTGAATTCACAGTTGGACCCTATTGTGTAAGAAATTTGTGAAGTCTCTATTAAAAAGACAAATTTCAGTTTATTTGCAATATTACAAATTTATTATTCAGAAGAAAAGGCTTGCAAATACATTTAATTTACCTTCAGAAAAAGGTTTGGATGAGGAAAGATTAAATAGTTGATCAAGGAATACTCTTATTTGAACAATGCATTAAGAAGATGGTCGGGTGTCTCCAGGAGCATTGATTACCATCCAAACTTAAAGGTTAAAAAATAAATATTTTTTATTCTGAGCGATAGCATTATTGGCATGTTCCTCTATTTGATCAATTACTAATATTACCATTTGTTAGTCACCGTGGTGTCTTGTGACTTGCGGATATAATTTGGGCATAGCATTTGTTTGGGCTTAGGAGCACTCGATATTACTATGGTTGTCTAAGAGCAAAAAGTTGTGGAAATCTTACCTTGCCATGAATGAGTGGGACTGGTATGTGTGGAAAACATTACCATTTGATATCGCAACCTCAGTCATTGTGGGGCAAATCAAAAGGGAAGGCGAATAAGGATATATGGAAAAGATCATATGTTGGCAAATTAAAAAGACAAAGTAGTGGGCAAGGTGGTGTTAGACAGGTCGGGTGTTTGAGACCAGACAGTGAAGGAGCTGGACAGAATAAAGATTAGTTCTTTCAACGCTAAACAGCTACAGGAGTTGTGTGAGCCATTAACCTTCATTATTAGCGTTGGATTTCATATGTGTATTGGATGTGTAGAAAGCCTCCAGAACAGCATATAGCATGCATCACAATCGCTGTCATTTCTGAAGGGTGACATCTTGCAGGAAGGCAAATTGGATTTCCTGTCAACATATTTTCTTTTGTTTCAAGAGGTCAGAAATATATTAATCCCTTGATCTCGTGTGTGTGTGTGTGTGTGTGTGACAGTGTGTGTGTGTTTCCATTCTTGAGTTTCCTTTCCCTTATATTTCATGCAAATTCCATAAATTCAGTTTAACGACGAAGTCTGTTAATCCTGCAAATCTGAAAGTACATGATCAGCAATCTGTTTCATTGTATCCTTTCATTCAAATGGGAAAAATGTGAAAGTTGGGTACAATTCTGTGCTAGGGATTTTTTCAACTTGCTTTATAGAAAAAGCAATCAAAATCTAATCTATAATTAGGGAACAAAAAAAAGCTCCAGGAAGCCCTATGTGAGCTTAAGCTGAAAAAAAGCATGCCTCTCTAAATATAGAATTCACCAACACAGAATGGCTCCCTGCTAACTCTTATTGGCTACTACAAAACTTCTCAAATCATGAACTACACATATTATGCTTTATTGTAGAAAATAATATATACTTCTCCATTCACATTTATTTCCACACTATGACATTTCCTCTACGCTAATCCATTGCTCTTCCATTCTATGCAATTACTTCACTATTACTTCGTTTCTTCACACCATTTCTTGCACATTAGATATGAAATGTGGTGTATAAATCTTTTTACTAAGCTCACAGCTTAGAATAATTTGTTTTTCTTAATGTAGGGAGTTGTTTTGATCTACAACCACTCCTTTTACAACAAGGCAATTGATATATCAATCAGTTGTAACAAAAAAATAATGTAGGCCATTGTTTTTTACTTGTGGCCATTAAACATCTTAAAGATACAAAAATAGTTATAAAAAAAAGAACCGCTATTCAACAAGACAAATAATACTAATGAGAAGCATTCATTTTATAAAATGCAATCCATGGAAATATCAGCATTTTAAAAAAATTTTACAAGCCATATTTAGAACTTCCTTGCTTGGCATTAATGCTGCTTCAAGAACTATTATTAACAATAGCAATGACAATAATTATTAGTAAATAGAATCAAATATTCATTCTCTTCACCCAAAAACTAAAATTATCTCTTATTTCGATTAAGTCTTATCTAGAGAAAGATTGTAAAAAGATGTGATGTGAAAATGAAGCACAAAGATGGCTATGACAGTACAGGAAAATGGCTAAAATATGGGATAAACGGGACATAAATAAACCTCATCACAGAGGCTGCTACAAAACCCATTGATAATCATTTTATTGCCACAGCTGGGACTTAGCATTTGTATGGTTGTTGATAGAAGAATGGTATTGCGGAAATCTATGATCTAAGATTCAGCAATATGAATTTGTATTGCCCCTTAAGGCATAGTATGCAGCCAAGAAGTAGAAATATCACAACAAAATATTTCATGGGTCCAATGATGTATGGTGGCCAAATAAATCAATGTATGTAGCCACAAATGCACATAGCAGCCCAAAAACAACCAATATAACATCATAAAAGTGTATGGTTGTTCCAAAAATGGTATGGCCTCTATAAAGATGGTATGACAACTTCAAAACAATAAAATAAGATCTAACTAGTCTAAACAACAGATAACTGATGATTTTACTTTTGTAATTTCACAAAATATAAATCTGAATTTGAAATCTTTAACCACGAGTAGAAACTTAAATTGCCATCTAAAATTTACTGCAATCTTCCAATGCCAATGCAATCCGTGGATGGAATCATCCAAAAGGACAAAAAGATATTTTTTGCCTCCAATACAAAATGGAAACCAAAAGGGCTTTTGTCTTGCAGACTGCCTACACCAAAGAATTTTCATCCTCAGGTGTTTAGATGAAGAATAATGCTCAAGGTTTGAAAAATAATTTGATAACAATAACAATGGATTACCTCTTCTGTGCTAAATTCTCCCCTTTATAATCACTTTTTACTTTGAAGTTCCTTTTCCTACCTTTTTAACAAATTATTTCAATAAGCGCACATTGATTAAAAAAAAAATACATTAGTTTTCCTTTCACAATGTTATAAAAGTAAAGTTATTGGGACAACTTAAAATATTATTATTGAATAATTATTTCTCTAATTTGATCCCTCAACCTACAAAAAATAAGAAACAGGCTATGCATCTCTCAATTAATTTAATTTTGAAAAGGGGACATGACAAGTGTGATTTTCTTTTTTGATCATATAGTTAGATTTCAGTGTAACATGATGCTCTACTTGTGTTTGTGGCAGTTGCAAAATTAGCGAAAATCGATACAAACTTATAGGTAAAACAAAGAAAGTTGATGGGATTGCTTAGTAGCTTTCCTTAATTAGATCCCTATTTGATTTTTTTACAACCCTACTATAAAGTGTGGATAGTAGACAAAGTGCTTTGTCCTAGGTAAACAATTATAGTTGTAAAAACTACAAAAAAACTAAGTTACCGGTACGTCCTTTTTTCTGCCGATTCCAGGTACGTTACGTTTCTGAAACTGAATCGTGCTGGAATTCCCGTGGAATCGGACAAGGTTCCTTCATTTGTCCCTTGAAATACATCCACTTTTTCAACCAAGAATCCGGACGAATTTAAGATGACGTGGTGATTTTGTCACGGTTTTTTTTTTACGAATCGACGTCAAACACGGATTTTGTGGGTTTTTTTTACTTTTTCTTTGAAAACGGGTCTAATACGGGTGTAAACCCTAACGCGAAAAGCCAAACGTTTTTTCGTGTGCGGCAGAGGAAGAGCTCAACACGACACACGGTGCAAGAACTCAAAACGATGAAGTAGGCAGGAGAAGCTCGACTGCAGCTCACAACAGGTCACGGCAGGTCACGGCAACTCAATGGGTCATGACAACTCGACGCAGGCAAGATGAGCTCGACGGGTCATGGCAGAGCTCGAGGAAGTTTTTGTTCTTAAATTTTGTTATAAAGTATAGTTTTAGACTTTGTCTTTAGGATTTTCATTTATATTTATTTTTTTATTTGTTTGTTTATTTTATTTATAATTTATTTATAATAAGTTTAGATTTTTATTTTAGGTTTATTGTTTATTTGTTTGTTAAATGTTTAGGAAGTTAAGAATTTAATTTTAATTTTTGAAATATAATTTTATTATTTAATGATTTATATTTGTATAGTAATAGATGTTAAAAGTCAAATATTTAAATTTAATATATTTCAATATATTTACTTAATGATTATGAATAATTACATTTTCACTTTATATTAAATTTAAATATTTGACTTTTAACATCTATTACTATACAAATATAAATCGTTAAATAATAATTAATAAATAATAAAATTATATATATTTAATTAATGATTATGAATAATTACATTTTCACTTTAAATTAAATTTAAATATTTAACATCTATAGTTTATTGTTTAATGTTAAATTTTAATTAAAAAAAATTAATCTGTTGTAGATAGCATAATGGCAATGTCTGCGATCTCTATTACTTATTAGACTGCATATATGTATATATTTATGAATTTTACATTTTTTTGTACAGACGTACCCAGCCCCCCCCCCAAAAAAATTGTCGTACCAGCGTACCATACCCACGCACGCGTACCCGTACCCGTACCGGCAACTTAGCAAAAAACCTACAATTTGTCTAGTGCCTGGTGTATGGAATGAGTAGACAATAATGAAAGAAGTATAGATGCCAAAGGGTACAAGGTAAAGCTATAATTTTTAATTCTAGGAAGTGGCTACCATAGTAGCAAAGGAAGAAGGTGGGTTTAATGGAATTTAGAGGAATTATAGAGGTAGTAAAATAAATGAAAAGGCAATAGAAAAAGTATTCATCGTAGTTGGATTGCAAGGTTTCAACTTCAAGAGACTTCAAAATCTTGAGAATGGCTTCCAAGTATGCTTCTTCAAGCTTACAGAGAAACTTCAAGAGCGGATAGAGCACAAGAAACTTCAAGAGCTAAGAGAAGAGTGATTTGATGACTCAAAAGACAGCAAGAAGTGATTAATAGAGGGTTGAATTCATCAAAATTAGAAGGTGTCATAGACGGCAATTGCATTAGCATACAAGTGGAGATGGGCTTAGGAAAACTCAGAAAGATTATTAGAAACAAAAAAATAGTTTCTTAGCATTTGAACCACTAGGAGAAAGGCTAAGGAAATGGCTAAAATGAAACCTAGACATGCTACAGACATGGATACCAAAATGACTGCAATGCATAGAGTAGAATTTGCAAAGTAGGCAATTTCTGACACTGCTCCATGAACACACAGTCTAGTGATATTTCTTGGTGATATTAAGAATAGACCTTCTCTTTATTTTTTTTGTGATGGCGTTTCTCTATGTGGGATGCTAGGTCTACAGCTTCAAAGTTCAAACAGCACAGTAAACATCTCAGACTCTGGATATCATAGGAATGCAAACACCTTAGGGGAAAGGACTTACAAAAAAAATTACATAATTCTATTGTCCTTTCATATCACTTTCAATCTTATTGGATGAATGTTAAGCTAAATCCTTGCTAAATAATACTGATGCATATTATCTTTTGAGTTAACTAATATTAGCATGTTGCTCACATCAGCATTTTCTTTTACAGATTTACACCCTAACACATCTTATACCCGTGTGGTTCACATTGATACATATGCGGCAATGAATGGAATTTCTCGGTTCTGTGAAAAGGAATTTCCTTGGAGGTATGCCATGCTTTTTTACTGGCATGTACTTCTGATTAACATGCAATTTGCTAACGAAGTTAAAACATATTATGTACATAATCTGTGACTTTGAAGTTTGAAGTGTACATATCGATGATGAACAGCTGATCATTGACATTTCCTGTTATCTTTTTCTTTCCTGCTATGATTGGCTTTTCTCTTATAGATGACTAGAGTTTATTGTCTCAAATATTTTGGATAACTGCAGATATTCCAAGGAAGAGGATCTTTCTTTTGAAGAAATTATTGGTAGAAATTTTACATATCTCATCACGTAAGCTCACATTACCCAAACTCAGAATTCACAAGCTTGTAAATATTTTTATATTTCATTCACATCTTATGTCCTTTTGTTTGTCTGTGACTTTCATAGTTGAGATAAAGCTGCTACTGTTGATTGATTTTGTACTGGTAACAGAACCATTGTTAGCTAATTCCTTAGCGGATATTCAAAGGACATATTAAGGTTGTAGTCTAGATTATAGAACAGAAATATACACATATTTATGCTCAACACTTGAAGTCATAACTCCTGAAGGAAATAACAGAATAACAATTTGTAAACTTAAGCATTATGAATATAACTTTTCTGAAGAGAATGTCACATGGAATGAAATGAATAACATACTCTCAAACACAAATATGATCAGACACAATTTCAGAGCTTCTTGTACTGTAGATTGGCAATCGCTTATTTCCTATTTCTCATTTCATTCCATGTGACCCTACTATTTCCTAGCCAAGTTGTATTGTCTTGTCTTGTGTTTTAATTGTTATTGCTGGCCACATCATTCTGAAGACAGCCATAAATCCACAAAGGCTTAATATTATATATTTGGGCAAGCTATTCTTTTTAGAGTATATATTATTTTTCATTTTGGGGTGGTGTCGTACCAAACCAAGACTAAAGGAATATTGAAATTTTTTGTCCTGACCTGTCGTATACATTGTTGAAGTTATATCTTTGTGTGAGGTACCATTCTCATTGCAAACGGGGGAATACTCTTTTAAAAATGTATTAATTTTATTTGTATTTGCTAAGTTGTCATACCACTTGTGATTGTTATCGTATCAAATATCTTATGGATCACAGCCTATAAAGTTTATGAACTTCATTCCCTACCTGCTGTACTCATCCAAAAGGGAGTTAAAAATATTTTCGTGGCTGTCATACCAAATAGGGAACAAGCTGTATAATTTTAGAAGCCTCATTTAGTAGCTGCTGAAATATATTAAGGGAATCTTAGCCTTCAAGGATTAAATAATCTTTTTCAAGCTGCCATTGAAGGACACACTAATACACTAAGAGGGCGGGGGTGAACCAATATATGCAAATTTCATCTTGATTGAACATAAATTATCATTAATAACTTCACTAACCATCACATCCGGATTTATCATTAGAAGCAACTACTAGTAGCTTATCAAATAATGAGCACAAGTACACATTCAATCATATGAAGACCAAATTTACATGGAAACCTAGAAGGGAAAAATCATGGTGAGAATAGTTGCTTTGATCTACTACCCAAATTCAGCCTCACAAAAGCAGAAATATAATAAGGAATTTACAATATGAAGTAGGCACCAACTTCTTGGAGACACCAATGCCCAATTACATTTTTAGGCACCAACCTATAGGAGACACTAATCCCTGAAAAATTAATTGCTCAAATAATCCATGTATTAACAAAGGAGACGAAGGCACTTGGCGACTTTGCTCAACAAGTCTAGTTTCTTGTTCGTGACTAGTTCTAACTCTAGGACCACGGAACCCCCAGGTTCCCAAGTCATCGCAACTCTTGCAACTCCGGAAGTCTGGAACCCCCAGGTTCCAAAGTGCCTAAGTTTGGAACCCCAAGGTTCCAAAGTCTCTGCTCACAAGTCCACTGCTTTTCACGACTTGTTGTTGATTTCATGCCCAAAATTCATACAAGGGTGTCTTCTAGAGGTAGTTTCCAGTTCGAAGAACTCTCATCTTCAGGCACTAGAAGATGTAGAGGTAGACCTTCATTATCACCAGTTAGGGAGGTTAGGGTTGTAAACACTTCATCTCCCAGGTCTCAGTCTACCCCTCCATTTACAAGACCATTACTGTCAAGGGCTCCCACCACTCATATCAATAGACCATTGTTTCACATGGCAATAAATCAGGTTTTTGTTACCTTCAATGGGGGAGTCCCCTTATTTTGACTCAATGGAATGATATACTAGTGGCTGCGTTAAAGAGTATACCATACTTCACTGGTGAAACAACTACTACCCCAATTGAGCACATTTAGGACATTGCAAACATCTGCTCCATCCATAATATCACTCAAGATGATGTTGTTGTCAGACTCTTAGCCACATCTTTGAAAGGCAAAGCTTTGCAGTGGTATAGAGGATTGTCGCCTAGCTCCATTCACAATTGGGATGAATTGGGGGAGAGGTTGTGCAACCATTTCGAAGACAAAAGTGATCACCTATCACTTGTGGAGCAGTTGACTACGATCAAGAGGGCACCTCATGAGTTCATGGGAGATTTCAATTTCAGGTTCCATAAGACATGGAATAGAATTCCTGCTCTAGTGAAGCCATCTCCAAATCATGCCTCCTTGTATTATCTTAGACCTCTCAACAACGATATAGTTGTCATGGTACAATCAATGGGTGGAACCTCTTTACCGAGTGCATATGACATAGCCATAAGGGCAGAAAACTGTTTGATTCAGGCTGGGAAGATAGCTCCAAGGCCTCCAATGCCTCTCTTCCCAGAAGCTCCTACTCAACAACCCACCTTGGCTCCTATCCCCATGGCACCCGCAGGACAATCATCCACACCCTCCAATGAGCTCCATGAGGTCAAGGCTTTATCGCAAAATTTTAGCAATGAGTTGGTGACACTAAAGAGGCAACAAGCTCAGCATAGCAGACCTTATCAGGCACAAAATCAGAACTATCAGCAGAATAGGCCACCCTTTCAAGGGCAAAACCAATGGAGCAACGCCAGGCCTTTGAATAGTGTGAACCCCACAGTTGCAAGCAACTCAAAAGCGATAGTTCCAATGCAAAATAACCTCGCTCGAGAGAAGGATTGGTGTCAACCATGCAATCAGCCACACAACCAAGGTGCATGCCAAAATGGAGGGTTTGTCCAAGCCTTAGTGATGCAGGTTGAGCCGACCACTTCTGGCCAACAGTATGACCCAAATCAGCCTAGTGTGAGCACTCAGGCTTACTTGCAAGGGGATTCTACCTTTGTCAATTGGCAGGAGGCAGAATTCTGTGGTTTGAACCAAACAAATGGTGAGTCTATGCTACAATATACAAGGTCAAAGAAGAGAGCTATGGAGGCTGCCTCACCTTCAACATCAGCCCAAGCTCCAATGCCCAATTTACTTGTCCAGGAGACAAGCCAAAATACCATGCAAGGGAGCAAGAGGCGGGAAGAGGCCCAAGTCATCCAAAGAGCAAAGGTAGACCTCATAGCCTCAAAGGGGCCTCTAAAATCAGCTGGTGTTCCTTTCAACATAGTTGATCAGATGAAGAAGGCCAACCTCAATGTCACTATGTGGGTGGCCCTTTCCATCCCATCTCAAAGGGATTTGCTTAAGGAGGCACTAAAGGACGTCGACCAGTCAGGTGACAAGGCAGCAGCCAGTGGAAAGGCAGTCTCCACCAGTTTGGTGCAACCCAAGGAGGAAGAAGATTCAAGCAAGGTCAGCAAGCCTCCCCCCTTCTATCTCTCCTTAATCATAGGAGATAACTTGGTTCACAACTGCATGATAGATTTAGGAGCTAGTAGCTCAGTCATGCCTAAGAAGGTAGTTGATCTTCTTGGCATGGAATATGAACCTGTGACTAAAGGGGTGGTCCAATTGGATGGCACTTCTATTAAAATAGTAGGGGTTGTTAAAAATTTGAAGTTAACCTTGCATGCATGCCTTGGTTGCACTATCCTGCAAGACGTATCAATCATCGACCTCCCTGCCTTCTTTGCAATCTGCCTGTCTAGAGACTTCACCACCAAGATAGGTGGATACTTGTCTTTTGATTGGTGCCACATGCTATTTCGAACAAGGTATGGTACCAAGGTTACCATAAGGGCAGAGCCCATTGCGCAAAACCACATTGAGCCCTACACCCCCAGCCCTATAAACATGAATTGCACTTTGCATGAAGAGGGGGAGGAGTGTACTGTCTGTGAGCCTGCTACTCTTTTGCAAGAGGTCCCTGATTGTTTGCTGGACAAATGGGCCAATGCTTTTCAGTTTGATCCATTAGCTGAGACTGAAGAGACTGGGCTTGGCACCTATTGTATCCATGAAGAGGATACTCCTATCCCTAACCTCATCAAAACACAAGGAGACTCAAAGGTGTTATGGAGCATGTTTTTTGATGGTTCAAGAAACAAGAATGGTGCAGGTGCCGGTGTGATGCTTGTTTCTCCTGTGCAAGAGAAATATTTCTTCTCTTTTAGGCTTCAGTTTGGTTGCACCAACAATGTCGCCAAGTATGAAGCCTTGATCCAAAGTCTCCAACCTGCACAAAGCAGAAAGATTAGATCTTTGCTTGTATTTGGAGATAGTGAGTTGGTTGTTAACCACATCTGAGCTCAAAGTATAACAAAGAACAACCTACTCAAATCATACAAACATAGGGTTTGGGATTTGATTGAAGGATTCAAAGCCTTCAATATCCAGAGCATTCCTAGAGGTCAGAACAAGCATGCTGATAGGCTTGCAGCGGTTGGTGCTCAATTCTACATACCAACGCATGTTGCAAGTGAGAAGGAACAACACATCAGGCTTGTTGTGAGGCCTGCTGTCCCAGACAATCAGGTAAATTGGCAAGTGTTCGACAGTGATCAGTAGATTGTCAACTTTTTGCAAAATGAAGCAGAATTTTCTGCTAAAAATCAGTCTAAGCGGCAAGACCAGTATGGAGATCAAATCATGCAGCTCAACTCCAACAAGTTGCCTAAAGGTCTAGTTACCTTGGAACGTATTTTCAACTCGGATGATCGGTTGAAGAAGAAGATGAACCTGGCTGCAAAGAGGGGGGATTACAAGCCAGTTGTTGTTGCCGAAGGTAGGTCTCTAAACTTGGGCAAGGTGTGTTCCTCAACTGAACAAGAGGCCTTTGTTGAGCTTTGCCAAAAATACTATGGCATAGTTGCTTGGACCTATGAAGATTTGAAGGGCTTTGACCCTAGCTTAGCCCAGCATACTATAGAGCTAAACCCGGATGCAAAGCCAGTTAGATAAAAGCAAAGGCCAATAAACCCCAAGATTGAGCCACTAATGAGGAAGGAGTTGACCAAGCTCATAGAAGCCAATATCATCTTCCCTATCAAGCACTCCTCCTGGGTGGCCAACCTTGTCCCTGTAAGAAAGAAGAATGGGGAAATCAGACTATGTGTAGACTTTAGGGATCTCAATAGAGCCTCCCTCAAGGATCACTATCCCCTTCCCTCTGTGGAGCAGATTCTCCAAAAGGTCAGTGGCTCGGAAAGATTTTCATTCTTGGATGGGTATTCGGGCTACAATCAAATCTTGGTCCAAGAATCAGGCCAATACAAGACTGCATTTACTACTAAGTGGGGTACCTATGCTTATTGCAAAATGCCCTTTGGGCTAACCAATGCAGGTGCCACGTTTCAAAGAGCAATGGACATGGCTTTCAAGGGTGTATTAGCAAAATTTTGTGCTTATATACCTTGATGACATAACTGTTTATTCAAAGCATGTAGCTGACCATCTTGGTCATCTTGAGCAAGTGTTCATGAAATGCAAGGAGTATGGTGTGTCCTTGAACCCTAGCAAGTGTGTATTTGCTACTGATCAAGGAAGGTTGCTAGGATAGATTGTATCCAAGGAGGGCTTGACCATTGATCCAGAGCAAGTGGAGCCTATTCTTTCTCTTCCACTCCCCAGTCACAAGAAAGGATTGCAAAGTTTCCTTGGTAGAATCAACTTTGTGAGGAGGTTCATCCCCAACCTTGCCACCATGGTAAAACCCCTCACTTCCATGTTGAAGAAAAACTTGGTTTTCAGTTGGACCAAGGAGGGGAGGGCCGGTTTTGAAGAGATCAAACAAGCAATTGCTCAGGCCCCTACCCTTGTCAATCCTAACTATGAAAGGGATTTTATCCTCTATACCTTCGGAGGAGAATCAAGCATCTCAACTGTCCTAACACAACTGGACAATGATAATTTGGAGCAACCTATTGCTTTCTTTAGTGAGGGGCTAAAGGACTATGAGCTTAAGTATAGCAACATCAACATCAAGATCAAGATCACCAAGCTTGTAAGAGGCAAGGGCCTATGTGAACAACTTGTCACATCTTCTAAGACTACTTCAGAGGTCACCCTTGTGTTACAAGAGGATCAACCAACTAGCAACGACACTCAATTCAGTTGGGTAAGTGACATGACCACCTTCTTAATGGAAGGTAGATACCCCCAAGGTCTGGACAGGACCAAAAGAAGGCATTTTGGGTTGCAGTCCATTCCCTATGTCTTAGTGAATGGCACTCTTTTTCGAAGAGACTCTAATGGAGTCTTACTAAGATGTATCAAACAAAACCAAGTCAGCAAATTGTTAGAGGAATTTCATGATGGCTCTTCAGGGGGCCACTTCTCTGCAAGGATTACGACTATCAAAATAATGAGGGTTGGTTATTACTGGCCATCCTTATTCAGTGACTCACATAGATGGGTGAAGAATTGCAAGAAATGTGCTCTCTTCTCTGGAAAGCAAAGACTATCTTCCCTACCTCTTCACCTCGTCCAAGTAGATCAACCATTCGCACAATGGGGTTTAGATTTCATTGGCATGATAAATCCACCTTCTAGTGCTGGCCATAAGTGGATCTTGGCCGCAACAGATTACTTCACTAGGTGGACAGAGGCAATTGCATTGAGGGATGCCATTGAGACCTCAGTGTTGGAATTCCTTGATGGAATTGTGACAAGATTCGGTGTCCCCTCCACCATCATATCAGACAATGCTAGGGCATTCGTTGGAACCCAAAGTAGTTCTTGGTTAATTAAGCATGATGTATACTTGAAGACGTCATCCAACTATTACCCTCAGGGTAATGGCTTAGCTGAATCTTCCAACAAGAACCTCATCAGGATAATTAAAAGGACGATTGAAAACTGTGATGTTCCCCAAATCACAAAATAAACCATGAAAATAAAGATAGCACGATATTAATTATTTTAATATTAATATTCCAATCTGGAATTAATATAAATAATTAATATAATGTTAACGTTCCTTGAATAAAGTTGGTTCGTAAAACTACTTTCATAGGTGAATAAATGGAAGAAGAAGATATAGAGACTTTCATTCCTGTGTGGTGGAATACCAACGGAATTAATCCTCCTTTTGTCGGTGAAGATTGACCTAGTGGTGGGAACATGATAGCAAAAACAGAGATGTGGCAACGTGAAACTGGAGGGAAATCGTGTTGATATCTGCGTGGAATGCCGTGAAACCAAAACGCTTCTTTATATTTCTCATACTTGTATCGGGGGTGAACTTCTGACGAAGTGACCAGACACTTTCATATTCTTATTGCTTGTATCGGGGGGGAGGTAGTCAGAGTGACAATACAACCCGAACATTGCATATCGCTTGACCAGCAGGCCCGATATTGGGCTATATTCCCTACCGCGTGGTAGTGCATAATGCACAGTGGTTCTGACGGGAATACAAATCGTGATTCTAATGTGTAGCAGATCAGTTGCAATAGAATCTGGGTGGTGGAACGTCGGCATCCTTAGAAGATTAGCGGGGGTAGAGTTCGGTTGGTGAAACAACGATATGCACAGATAACAATCAATGGACATACGGAGACTTTCTGGAGGACTACCGTGATGATCTTTGGGACTGTCAACCCAGCGAATTAACAGGTGCACCATGGACATTTAATTATTTTATATTGATTGTGTACAATGTCTGTTCAGTCAATAGTGTAATGATCAATAAGACACGAAAGTTAAAGCTGGATTGTATGATATTTATTGATGAATGAAATTCTATAAATAACTGGCTAAGTTAAACCATACACCGCTACATAGTTTGGTCATAAACAATTCATTACAATCTGCCCTCAGTAATTACAATCAGTCCCCAATAAGGAATTTTACAGTGGTATCAGAGCTTTTGCATGCTGCCAGCTTGTAGGGAATTGAAATTTCATGAAAATTTAATGCACAATTGAGTATGCACCAAGGAAATTATAATTTCCGAAGTACTAGGGCCCGTTAGAACAGATTTCCAAACTCTCCTTTAGCACAAAATAGTTCATCTATTCCATTTGAAATTGAGGATAGCCACACAGAAACTGACGAGGAACTTATCTTTGAAACCAACATGGGAGACCCAGATAACAATAGGGATCTATTGGCTGCGCTAATCAGAAGTCAGCAAGATATACAAGATAACGTTAACAGAATGACCAACTTGATGACCCAGTTTATGGCTAATAATATAAATCAGCACCAAAATAATGGAAGGTAGAATAATCAACATCAAAATAATGGGGGAAACAATGGGGGTAGAGATGAACAGTTAGTTAATAATCAGCCAGAAAGAACAGGAACAGCTAGACCATTCATGCCTATATTTACTGCTAGAAACCAGCCACCTGAAAATGAACCTACAATAAGAGAAATACAGGAAGAAATACATCAGGACTGGTTAGGCTCCGATGAAGAATTCAGATCATCAATGACATTTAGAGAATATTTAAATGTCAGAATGAAACATAGGCCAAGAGGACAGCGAGGAAATAACAGTGAATTACAAAGAAAAATTGGGAAAATGTCCATTCCTTATTTTGATGGTTCAGGTAAGACAACTGCTCGGGCTTGGGTGCAAAAATTAGATACATACTTCCAATTAAATCCTATGTTGGAAGAAGAGGCAATTAAATATGTTGCATTACATCTTGATGGTGTAACACATGAATGGTGGCATCATGGACAAATAACCTTGGGTCATAATTTGATAGGCACTTATGTTGAGTTCATTGAGAAACTTATTGATAGGTTTGATTCTAAAGATCTTGAATTACATCTTAAGGATTTGACTCAGCTTAAGCAAACTGGAACTGTTGAACAATATATTTCTAAATTTGAAAAATTGGCTGTCTTAGTTACTGAAATTTCAAAAAGACACAAGATTGTGATATTTATAGATGGATTGTCTGATTCCCTCAAAGGGTGGGTTAAGTCCTTAAACCCCCTTCCTTTACAAACAGTTGTCAAAAGAGCAAGACAATTGGAACCATCTTCAAAAGGAAAAAAATTTAACAAAGGACCACCTCCTAAACTGGAAACAGACAAACAACCTTTCAACAAAGATAATTTCCCTAAAAACAGGCTAGATAAAGAGGAAAGAGAAGAGCTCAGAAGGAAAAAACTATGTTTCAGTTGTAGGGAAGCATGGCAGCTTGGACACAGATGTTTAGGGAAGGGGAAAATTCATTATATTGAGGTTATGTCTGACAGTGAGGATGAAGAGAATGTTGATCCTAACATAGAATGAACACCTTAGAACACTGAGTTAGAAATAGGTACCAAACAAGGAGAAGGAGTAATAACATCCATGACAGGAACCCCACATTATAATATTTTCAGAGTTAGAGGAGTTTTGAATGGACAGTGTGTAATTGTTATGCTTGATAGTGGTTCTACACATAATTTTATAGATGTAGCACTTGTGGAAAGGCGTGGCTTGCAGACTGAAAAACATGAGGGATTTGATGTTAGAGTAGCAGGAGGAACTAATTTATCTAGCATTCATAAAGTTCCTAAATTGAATATTACTCTTGGCAATTACACTATTACTGATGATTTTTATGTGATTAATTTGGCTGACACTAATGTTGTTTTGGGCATACAGTGGATGGAGACATTAGATGAATATACACAGAGTTTTAAAAGAATGGAATTCTCTTTTAAAATTGATGATCAGAAGGTAGCCCTTCATGGTATGTCTAACAGTGGTCCCAGGATCATCAGTGCTAAAAGAATGGAGGCTATTTTCAGACATGGAGATGTGGCGTGGTTAGCACAATGTTTAATCTCCAACAAGGTATCGGGCTTTGAATCCAAATCTTATCAGAATGATTTGTTAACAGTATTAGATTCACATCATTTGGTTTTCAGTGATATTCCTCTAGGAGTCCCACCTGATAGAGGATTTGAACATACTATTGAATTAGAAGAGAATGCTAAACCAGTTATCACTACTCCTTATAGACACCCTAAAACATTCAAGGATGAAATAGAAAAAGCAATTAAAGAATTATTGGATATGGGACACATCAGACCTAGTTCTAGTCCTTTTGCATCATCTGTAGTGTTGGTCAAAAAGAAGGATGGAACTCTTCGAATGTGTATTGATTACAGAGCTCTTAACAAGAAAACAATAAAAAACAGGTATCCAATTCCTTGAATTGATGAATTATTAGATGAATTGCATGGTGCTATTTATTTTTCTAAAATTGATTTGAGATCAGGGTATCATCAGATTAAGTTAAGAGAACAAGACATTCATAAAACTGCTTTCCGCTATCATTATGGTCATTATGAATTCTTGGTTATGCCGTTTGGTCTAACAAATGCTCCGACAACATTTCAGTCCTGTATGAATCATATTTTTAACAAATAGTTAAGGAAATTTTTGCTAGTATTCTTAGATGATATATTGATTTATAGCAAAACTTGGGAAGAGCATTTGAAACATATTGATATAGTCCTTGGTATTATGGAATCACAATCACTGTATGCAAAGGCATCTAAATGTGAATTCAGAATGTCAAAAATTTTGTATTTAGGGCATATGATCAGTGCAACAGGGGTACAAGTTCATCAAGAAAAGATAAGAGCTATTTTGGATTGGCCACCACCACAGAACCTTACAGAAATAAGGGGATTCTTTGGTTTATGCAGTTATTACAGGAGGTTTGTCAAAGGTTTTTCACAGCTTGGGGCACCCTTGACAGATCTTACCAAAAAGGGGGCATTCAGATGGACTGAGGAAGCTCAACAGGTATTTGAGAAACTTAAAGAGGTAATGAGTTCTTGTCCAGTACTTGCTCTTCCAGATTTTGATCAGCCTTTTGTGTTGGAATGTGATGCTTCTGGTGATGGGATAGGGGCAGTTTTAATGCAAAACAAACATCCTATAGTTTATGAAAGCAAGAAACTTAATAAACTTGAGAAATTCTATTCTATCTATGATAAAGAAATGTTGACAATCATGCATGCATTGACAAAATTTAGACAGTATTTGGTTGGTAGCAGATTTGTGGTGAAAACTGACCATAACAGTATGAGATATTTCTTGGGACAAAAAGATTTAAATGATAGGCAACAGAAGTGGATTAGCAAGATCCAAGCTTATGATTTTGAGATTGAATATGTTAAGGGTAAAAATAATGTTGTTGCAGACGCTCTATCTAGAAGGCTTAAAATCAATGCATACTGGTAGAATACTCTAAGGATTCTTTTGCTTGTGATTTGCTAGATGGTAATACACAAGATGATAAATATAAGGTTGTAAATGATATCATCTATTACAAAGACAAAATTTATTTGATTCCAGGATCGAAATTGAAAGAGAAAATCCTCCAATCAGTGCACGATGTTCCCTTAGCAGGACATCCCGGCTACTTCAAAACTTACCTGCGAATAAGAGAAAGATTCACCTGGAAAGGACTTAAGAATGATGTCCTTCGTTATGTTAAAGAATGCATCACTTGTCAACAAAATAAAGCAGAGCATACTTATCATGCGGGTCTATTGCAGCCTTTGCCTATACCGGAATAGAAATGGGAAAGTATATCTATGGATTTCATTACAGGGTTACCATGATCTCAAGGTGAAGATTGGATTTTTGTGGTGATTGATAGATTAACTAAATTTGCCCACTTCTTATCCATCACTACAAAATTTATAGTTGTTCAGCTCGCAGAATTGTTCTTTCATGAGGTGTTCCGTTTACATGGTTTACCAAAAAATATCGTCAGTGACCGAGATAGCAGGTTTTTGAGTATATTTTGGGGGGAACTTTTCAGATTGATAGGTACCGAATTAAATCACAACACGAGTTATCATCCACAAACAGATGGACAGACAGAAATAGTGAACAAGTGGATTGAGGGTTGCCTTCGTAATTATGTGTCTGGTCATCAGAAAGCATGGGTTTGTTGGCTATATTTGGGTGAATACTGCTATAACACTACTTATCATATATCTATCAGTATGACTCCTTTCAAAGCACTATATGGGTATGATGCACCTTCTTTTATTGATTTGGCTTTTGATCAGAGTAATGTTCCCAAATCTCATGACATGTTCCAGGAATGCCAAGATATATTGAAAGCACTTAAGGAAAATTTGCAATGTGCTTAGAATCAACAAAAAATTTATGTCGACAAGAAGCGTGTTGAACGTCACTTTGAAATTGGGGAATTAGTGTACCTCAAATTACAACCCTATAGGCAATCATCTCTCAAACGAAGCAGAGCAGAGAAATTGAAGCCTCGTTTTTATGGGCCATACCTAGTGATTCGAAAAATTGGCGCAATGGCATATGAATTGGATTTACCTGAAGAAAGTAGAATACATAATGTATTCCATGTATCTTGTCTCAAAAAAGCTTTGGGTCAGTAGGTGACAAGATCAGAGAACTTACCACCATTGAATGAAGAAAGGAAATTAGAGATGATACCCGAAATGATTTTGGAAACCCGAGACCGGCATTTGCGGAATAGGACAATCAGGGAATACCTCATTAAGTGGTGGAATTTACCATTGGATGATGCTACTTGGGAAAATGAGCAGATCCTTCAATATCCTGGATTGCAGTTGCTTGTGGGCAAGCAACATTGGGCAGGGGAGACTTGTAATGTTCCCCAAATCACAAAATAAACCATGAAAATAAAGATAGCATGATATTAATTATTTTTATATTAATATTCTAATCTGGAATTAATATAAATAATTAATATAATGTTAACATTCCTTGAATAAAGTTGGTTCGTAAAACTACTTTCATAGGTGAATAAATGGACATAGCGTGAGTTGTCGAAGGGGGGAAGAAGATACAGAGACTTCCATTCCTGTGTGGTGGAATACCAACGGAATTCAATCCTCCTTTCGTCGGTGAAGACTGACCTAGTGGTGGGAACATGATAGCAAAAACAAAGATGTGGCAACGTGAAACTGGAGGGAAATCGTGTTGATATCTGCGTGGAATGTCGTGAAACCAGAACGCTTCTTTATATTTCTCATACTTGTATCGGGGGTGAACTTCTGACGAAGTGACCAAACACTTTCGTATTCTTATTGCTTGTATCGGGGAGGAGGTAGTCAGAGTGACAATACGACCCGAACATTGCATATCACATGACCAGCAAGCCCAATATCGGTTTATATTCCCTACCGCGTGGTAGTGCATAACGCACAGTGGTTTTGATGAGAATATGGATCGTGGTTCTAATGTGTAGCAGATCAGTAGCAATAGAATCCGGGTAGTGGAACATTGGCATCCTCAGAAGATCAGTGGAGGTAGAGTTCGGGTGGTGAAACAACGGTATGCACAGATAACAATCAATGGACATACGGAGACTTTCTGGAGGACTGCCGTGATGATCTTTGGCACTGTCAACCCAATGAATTAGCAAGTGCACCATGGACATTTAATTATTTTATATTGATTGTGTACAATGTCTGTTCAGTCAATAGTGTAATGATCAATAAGACACGAAAGTTAAAGCTGGACTGTATGAGATTTATTGATGAATGAAATTCTATAAATAACTGGCTAAGTTAAACCATACATTGCTGCATAGTTTGGTCATAAACAATTCATTACAATCAGCCCTCAGTAATTACAGTCAGTCCCCAATAAGGAATTTTACAAAAACAATCAGAGGGTATGGCATACTAAGTTGAGGACAGCCTTATGGGCTAACAAGATCACACCCAAGAGGGCGATCGGTAACTCCCCTTTCATGTTGGTATATGGGAAGGAAGCAAGACTCCCAACTTCCCTGGAGTTACCCTCTCTCGAACTAGCACATCAGCTAGAATTGACAGAGAATGATGCCATGACAGTAAGGCTAGCTGAGTTAATGGAGCTGGAAGAGGTTAGAAGTCAGGCTATGCATACACTTGAGACTCATCAAGAACAGGTCAAGAAAGTTTTTGACAAAAAGGCGACTAATAGGGTCTTCAAAGAGGGAGATCTAGTTCTCAAGTGGGATGCAGACAGAGCCAAAGATGGGCGACACTCCAAATTTGATGCTATTTGGAGTGGTCCATATGTCATCACTAGTTGCAAAGAGGCCAATGCATTTCATCTCTCCAGGCTTGATGGCGGTTATCCCAATCCCAGTGAATGGGATTCATCTCAAGCCCTGCTTTTGAAGAGGGTGTTGATGATTATGTAAATATTAGACTAGAAGTTGTTTTACTTTCATAAGTGCTTGTGCACCTACCACATTTTCCTTAAGAGGGTGTGCGCTCTAGTTTCCAGTTTTCCTCCAAGTGATGGCGCACACATGTTTTGGGTCTTTTCAATGACTCAGTGCCCAATGGATGCTCAAGGCTTCTGGACTTCATGCTTAGCAGGCAAGCATCCTGCAGAATTTGCCAAAAATGTTGTCATTTTATGACACCTTTTGTCCATTAGTAAGAACCGATCAGAGATACAATCCATGGACCAGCGCGGCCCCAGTTGATCAAGGAGAAAAGCAGAAGAATTATGAGGTGAGAAGTGTTGTCTTGTTTGGAGGAAGTCCCTTCCCTTTGCTTCCCTTTACTTTCATGTTCCCCGGAACTCCGGAACCTTGAGGTTCCGAAGTTCCTTCTCTTTGCCTTCTCTTCTTTTCTTCTCCGGAACCCCGAGGTTCTGAAGTTCCCTCCTCGTCTTCTTCCCTTCCCTGGAACTCCGAAACCTCGAGGTTCCGAAGTTCCTTCCCTTTGCTGCCTCTCCTTCCCAGAACTCTAGAACCCCTAGGTTCCGAAGTTCCTCCCTTTCCTTCCCCCTCCTCTTTAGTTCTCCGGAACTCCGGAACCTCGAGGTTCCAAAGTTCCCTTTCCTTGCCTTCTTTGGAACTCCGGAACCCCGAGGTTCTAAAGTTCCTTTCTCTTAGCCCCTTTCTTTTCCCAGAACCCCAAGGTTCCAAAGTCCCTTTCTTGCTGCCTTTCCCTCTTCTTCCGAAGTTCCTTTCCCTTAGCCCCTTTCTTTTCCGGGAACTCCGAAACCTCGAGGTTCCGAAGTTCCTTCCCTCCTTGACTTTTTTCAGTTCCCCGAAACTCTAGAACCCCGAGGTTCCGAGGTTCCTTTGCTTGGTCTCCCCTTTTTCCTTTTGCTTAGTCTCTTCTTCCCTTTCCCAGAACTCCAGAACCCTGAAGTTCTCCTTCCCCTTCCCCGGAACTCCAGAACCCCAAGGTTCCGAAGTTCCTTCCTTGTCTTCCCCACTTCGGGAACCCAAGTTTCCGAAGTCCTCGGACTTCTTTCCGGCTTGCAACACTTCTAGATGGCGTGATCAACACTCAAAGCTTTAAATGCTCCGACGACTTTTGTGACTTGTGCACCTTCTTTTGTGGAGCCACAGGGGTGCATTTAATGATTTTGGGAGGATTTTCATCAAGAGAGGTATAGGGCCATGCTTGTTGTGGTAACTTATGTCATGTCTGCATGCTCTGACTTTGGAAGGTCAGTCAATCCACCCTTCTTAGGGTTGCATTTTCAGGGTATGGCTAGGTTGCTTGCATGTACAGAAAGTCAAGTGCATGCACTTCCCTGCACTCCCAGACTGACATTTTCTTGCACGCCCAAGGGTCATGATCACTCTTGTAACCAGTTTTCTATATAAAGGTTGTTAAGCCTCATTGTAAAGGGTTCTCTCCCTGCTGGCTTGATCTATTCTATGCTCTTTCACTTCTCTTGTATTTATCTTGCATTTTTGCAAGTGTAAGTTTGGCCATTGGCCTTATAATGAATTGAAATCACCATTCTTGCCTTCCTTCAACTTATGTATGTTGTGTATGTTTCCTTACCTTCATCATAGGTTTATGTTTTGTGGCTCTTCTCTCATATATGCTGTGTTAATTTATTTTTGAGAGATTTGTGGGAAACCTTCTCCCCTCTTGACATTTAGGGAATTCTAACCTCCATACATGCATTGGGGTCACTCATACAACTAAAGTTTGTGCATCTCCTGGGTATTTCAGTTGATTCTTTGTGTCATCTCGGGTAGGGAGAGAAACAATCTCTTCTTGGTGCATCACCTCCTTTTATTTTAAGCATTTCTCTCTTCCCTTTTCCTTTGCAAGTTGTTAGGATAGGCTTAGGAGTAAGTTTTGAAGTGTTGAGTTGGTTCGATACCTGCACCTAGATTGAGAAGGAAGCCAGCCTTCTCCGGAGATTCAACCCCCTTGCGCAAGGTCCCACACTTCGAAGTTGTTTCCATGTTTCACAAAGTTGTTGAATTGATAGCTCAGCAAGGGTGCAAGCTTTTGTGATAACAGGCACCTCAACATTTCCTCTCTCTCATAGTTGGCTCGAGAGAATTTGTTCGTAGACTTGCCTGAGACTCAGCAGCAGACACATGGTGCGTGTAGAGCTTGACAAGCAGGGAAGCAACATCGCACTCCATTTTCCGATGGACAAGCTTGGAGAGCATCCAAGGTATTACAACCGGTTCATGCAAATGTTTGTGGACCAATGAATACGGCATTGGTCCCTGGTGCCAAGCATTTTCTTATGTTCGTAGATGATTTTAGTAGAAAAAATGTGGGTGTTCTTTTTAAAAGAAAAATCATGTCTTTAATGTATTTCAGAATTTTAACGCATTAGTTGAAAAAGAGTCTGGTCATCAAATTGTAACTCTTAGGTCAGATAATGGGGGTGAGTTTTGTTCCACTAAATTCACTAGCTTCTATGCTC
This sequence comes from Cryptomeria japonica, assembly GCF_030272615.1. Classification (NCBI taxonomy): domain Eukaryota; kingdom Viridiplantae; phylum Streptophyta; class Pinopsida; order Cupressales; family Cupressaceae; genus Cryptomeria; species Cryptomeria japonica. Next base: position 661,012 of record NC_081405.1, read on the forward strand.
AAAACAGCATCAAGCATTAGTTGACCACAACTTATACCCCTCAACAAAATGGTGTTATTGAGCGAAGGAACCAAACCATAATAGAGATGGCTCGGTGCATGATTGAAAACAAGAATTTGCCTAAGAAGTTTTGGGCTGAAGCAATGTATACTGTTGTATACCTTCTAAATCAATCTCCCACACAGGTTGTTAAGAAGATGACTCCCAAAGAAGCTTGGTTAGGGAGGAAACCAAAAATCAACTACCTCGGGGTTTTTGGTTTGACTGCATACACTTGGATTCCTAATGCGAAGAGAACAAAGTTGGATTCCAAGAGTCAAAAGTTGATGCTTATAGGCTACAGTGACAATCATAAGGCCTATCAGTTGATTGATGTGGACACTAACCGTCTCACATTTAGTTGAAATGTGGTTTTCGATGAAGATAGTGGGCCCTTTCAGCTCACTTCTCCCATCTAGCGTCCTAAAGATCATCCTCTGTAGAAAACGGATATAGGTGTTAGGCTTCCATTAGCTTCACCTGAAGGGAGGGATTCTAATGATTCTAAACTTGAAGATGTGGAATCACCAAGGCATGATATTGTACCACTAAAATTCCCTTAGGATAACCTAGATCAGCATCCAAATGAGTTCATACGAGGCAGTCCAAGTCATGTTGCTACACCTGATTTGGAAGTAGATGGCTCTGCTCTCTGACCTAAGTGGTGGGAAAAGCTTATCAATGATGTTAGAGATGATGAGCTTGTTGAGGGCAGATCTTCTAGAGACAAGAGCAAGAAGAACACAGTTAAGTTTTCTCTTATGGCAAACATTCAGAGTGTTTATGAGCCCCAAACTTATTCAAAGGCAAAAGGAATACCTGAATGAGAAAAGGCTATGGAAGCTTAACATCATAGTCTTTTGAAAAATAACACCTGGGTTTTGTCAAATCTTCCCCCTTGGAAAAAACCCATTGGCTGCAAATGGGTATACAAAGTGAAATATAAAGCTGACGGAACACTTGATAAGTATAAAGCTCGGTTGGTGGCCAAAGGCTTCTCATAGCGAGAAGGTGTTGATTATGAGGAAACCTATGCTCCCACAACAAAGATGAGCACCGTCCAATTAGTTCTAGCCATTGTAGTTCAGTCTGGCTGGAGAGTCTATTAGATAGACGTAAAGAGTGCAATGGTGATTTGGAGAAAGAGGTTTATATGATGCAGCCTCAAGGTTTTAAGGTTGTAGGCAAAGAGCACCAAGTATGTAGACTGGTAAAGGCTCTTAATGGCCTAAAAGAAGCCCCCAGGGCATGGTACATAAAGATTGATCAGTACTTGGTTGAACAAATCTTTCAAAGAAGTCTTTTGAATCCCAACTTGTATGTCAAGTGTGTTGGTAATGACACAATTTTTCTTGTCATCTATGTTAATAATATCATCATTACTAGTAGTGAACACTTGATTGAACAAATCAAACAGAATTTGTGTCGGGCATTTCATATGACAGATTTGTGACTTCTGCATTATCGTCTTGATGTAGAGGTTTGGGAAACAAGTGGAAGCATTGTCATCTCTCAGTCGAAGTATGTCAGGAGTTTGTTGGAGAAATTCAGGATGCAAGATTGCAAACTTTCATCTACACCAATGGAGAAAGGGCTGAAACTTTCAGCCAAATCAAATTCACCCATGGTGAATGAGTCAGCATTCAAGCAACTAGTTGGCAGTCTCATCTACCACCACTAGACCTGATCTCAGTTATGTTGTGAACTACATATCTAGTTTCATGACAGCCTCAAAAGCCGAGCATTGAGTTGCAGCGAAGCGTATACTGAGATATGTGAAAGGGACACCTAACTTTGGCATTTTGTATAGCAAAAGCAAAGATCCTCGGCTTATTGGTTTTACAAACTCAAATTGAGCAGGTTTTATTGATGATAGGAAGTCTACTTCTAGGTATATCTTCAGTCTTGGCACGGGTGCAGTCACATGGACCAGTAAGAAGTAGCAGGCAGTAGCTCTTTCCTTGATAGAAGCAGAGTATCGAGGAACTGTAAAGGCAGAATGTGAGGCAATTTGGCTTTGAAGGATGCTTTTTGACATGAAAATGTCTCAAGCAAGGCCTTCACCCTTGTACTTTGACAATCAGAGGGTGTTGAAACTTGCCAAGAATTTAGTCTTCCACGAGCAAACCAAATATGTTGAGCTTCATTGTCATTTCATTCGCTAGCTTGTTGAAGATGGAACTGTGGTCTTGCAATATGTTCCAACTATGGACCAAACTACAGACATTCTCACCAAGTCTCTGAGCCCAAACAAGTTTGTAAAATTTAGGGGCAACTTGATGTAGTTGATAGGATGACCATTAAGGGAGGGTATTAGAGTAATTAATTAATTATTTAATGGTCATTTAATTTATTTAGTTAAGATTAGTTTTCTTAGATAGTTTCTAAGTTTGCTTTCAGTTAATGATTGTTTCATTTAGAAACATCAGATTGTAAATTGTTGTTATGTATTCGATTGTTTCTCATTAATAGATTATCAATCTACCATTTCACTCTTCAAAAGAGAGTCATTAAGGAATTTTTGGTCAAATAGAAGAACTTGCCAATAGAGGATGCAATGTGGGAGAATGAGCAAATTTTGCAACACCTAGAGTTGAGATTGCTTGAGGGCAAGTAATTTTGTAAAGGGCGGACTGTAATGTCCCCTTCCTAATCAGTTCGACATGGTGGACTATTAGCCTATTTAGTGGATTCTCATAGGCTAATGAGTTAGGGTTAGAAAACTCTTGGAAACATTTGATCTAGTAGGTTGGTAGTATCAAATGTTTATTTGAGCTCTAGTGGTTATGATGTAACACCCTTGTCTTGAGTGATTTTAGTTGAATTCTCCTATACTTTCTATTTTTAGTAAGTTAGTTTGGGCATTGATTGAACTAGTTGTCAGCATTACTATTTTTAGTATAGTCAATGGATACAGTTTTGGGGGTTATCTTGATATTTGATATAGTCCAGGGGTTTTAAATTAAAAAACAATAAGTTATTAATTAATAAAGTTAAAGATTTAACTTTATCATTATTTTAATTTATTGAATAAAAGGACTATAGGGCGCCTAGTATTATAGTGAAAATGTTTTATTTAAATGAATGGGGCCTTTTTGGGACTTGGACACCACATTGGGGAAATAAAAGTGATTTTAAATTAAATCAAAGAGGCAAAGGCCAAAGAGGCAAAGGCAAAAGGGGGTGTAGCCTTTTGGAGAGCTATAAAAGCAAATTTGAATAGCTCATTTCATATGCTAGATTTGATGTTTTGATATTCTTCTTTACTAGAGGATCTTGTTCTTCATGTTGGTTTGTGAGGACGAAATTCCTTACAAGAAACATCCTCCACGTTGATGAGAGACTCAATCTGGAACGTCTTGGGTGATTTCATGCAGAAGTCACATTGAGCTTAATGGAGTTTTGATTCACCTTTCTTCTTCAGTTTTCTGAGCTTCATAATATCAGAGATCATTCACAGGAGAAGATTGAGAAAGGACATTGTGTTGTTTGCAGTTTTGGAGGGCATTTGAGGAGGTCATACTATATCTCATGCTGGTTGTATGGCCCTAGGAGTGGCATGTGCATTGATAGAGGAGATGGCTAAGGTTTGGAAAGGTGTTTGTTGCTGTTTGGTGACATTTTGGGCCTCCTTCGTCATTTCTATCTATCACTCAGCCTTTGGGGGGGTTCTTGCAAAGTTGCATCCCCTTTCTGCATAGCCAGTTAGCATTTTTATTTGCTAGATCAGACTTATTCATTGCAGCATTTTATGGGTATGTCTGAAATACATTTGTAATGTCATTTCATGAATGAACTGGTTTGTTCATAATTTTGAGATATCTTTTATCTTCAGTTTTGAAATTAAATCTGAGTTATTTTAGCCTTGTATGTTTCCTAAATACTGCCAACTTCTGAGTTATTTAATTGCTGCAAGTATTATAATTATCATACAAATATTCTGCTCTCTTCTTTCCTTTATAAATAATTGTAAATCATTAAAACCAAACACAAGAAAAAAACAGGGCAGAACAGAACTGCACATTACAATTATGTACATTGAACTTCTTTTATGTAAATTTGCAGCTTTTGTATTGCAGACTTCAGTTAAATGTGGTTATCGTAGCTTTATATACAATTCCCTTCATTTGATTTGCTGAATCTTGTGTATTTCATCCACTCCAAGTTTTTTATTTCTACTTGTGTTTTTTAATCTCTTCTTTTAGCTAGAATACGTGAGCATTTGTTAGCTATTTTAAGCTATGTTACCCCAAGTTTCCGGGACGGGGGGATGGGGGGACAGGGGGACGAGTTTCCGGGACGGCAAAGGGGACGGCTATATTAAATATAAGGAAAATTTAAAATATATAGGAAAATTCTAAATGTTCATATGAAAACATGGATAAAGCATGCATCTATACATTATATTCATATGAAAACATGGATATAGCATGTGTATGATACTATGAAAACATTTTAGAATGCAAACATCGAACATACAACATTATCAATAGACTCAATACTCAATATGCACTCATAATTCAGAATTTCAATTCATTCACATTGTCAATATGCATATCATAATAGATATTAAAGAAATAACATACAAAATGCCCAAAGGCCACACTGCTGCCATATTGTTTCATTGTCAATTGCGATATGGAAATCAAAATAGTACTAAGTAAATACTAAAAAGCAAAGTATAATATTTTATTATTTAATTTATTTTCTATTTATAAATTTTAAAATTTATAATATGAATTAATTTAAAATTATAAATATTTGATATGAATTAATAAATTTAATGTTGCCTTTTAAATTTTGATAGAGGGCCCATGTTAGAAAAATAATAAAATATAGATAGTCGTATTTTGATTTCATAACTATTCAAATTCAATAATAAAAAAATTGATAGTCATTTTTTAAAAAAATTTAATATAGAGGGCCCATGTTAGAAAAATTTAAAAAAATTTGAAAATACGACTTTTTTTTTTTAATATTTTTCCCTAGCCCTAGATGTGGGGGACATCTAGCCGTCCCCGGGACAGCTGGGACATCCCCAATCCGTCCCCAGCCGTCCCCAGGACGTATGGACGTCCCCCACAGCTAGGGACGCCGTCCCCCCGTTTCGGGGATGTCCCCTCAAAATTCTGACAATTTGAGGACGGGGGGGGGGGAACGTCCCCTGGCTGTCCCCAAGTCCCCGAAACGTCCCTGGGACTGGGAAAGGGATTTTCAGGTAGGGGACGCGTCCCCGGGTTTCGTAGATTTTAAGTGTTTACTTTAAAAAGAGATACAAAACTCTTTCATCTTGAATCTAAATGTTGATAAGCCTTGTGTCCTTACCCAAGAGCTTAAACATGGGCAATTTCTTTAGTTTGTTTTAATTTGTGTCCAAAACCCAGAGATTTAACTAATATATATCATAGAAAGATAGAGGTCATTTCCTCGGGTTCTATGGTTTAGTTTTGTTTTTTAGTTACAAGGAAGGTTTATCCTTACTGTCCTCTTTTGTGCTGTCCTGAACATTACAGATTAAAGTGCTAGCATGGTTCATGTTATAGTGAATACTACATCACAATTTTGGTTACAGGTTAACGTCGTTGTCCATTATGAACGGATCTAGAAACACTTCATTATGTAAAGTATTGATTGTAGGGTAATCCTGTTTGGTTTTGAAAACAAATATTCTACTTTTAGCTTTTTGTTACTTTTTCAATTATAAAGTTCAAAACATGCTTTTGGTGACATAAAGTTTATATTATTACATGAGTATCAAGCAGTGAACATCAAAGAATACCTAGCTTTCAATGTTTACTGGCTATTTCTGGATTTAGTAGGCCAACTATTCAACTCTCTTTTCCACCTGTAGTACTGGTATGTTATTTTTGTGTTATGTTACCACATTTCAATTTTATGTTTCAACTTTCAAGTTTATAAAGCCTTTGATTAACTCAGAAGTTTAATTTCTAATAATTGTGTTTCTTGATTACAGATAACTCAGCCCAAAGTGTTTGTCCATGGCAATATACACAGTAAAGTGGTTAAGGAGATGAAATGGCTAGGTTGCCCCTCACAAAGAAGATTGTGAACGCATTTGACAGGAAGTAATGTGAATTTATTGCCTTCTTTAAACTGGTTGTAATCTTCAAAATTTGCAATCCAAGAATGCAATAACTGACCTTGTGTATTCTGATTAATAATATTTTGCAGATAAACATATTCAGACATGACAATTTTTTCGTTGACTTGGTTTTTCAAATGTGGAGCGTTCATGTCAAGGAATCTTCATCAAAGACAACAGAGATATTTAAGGTGGATAATAACCATTGAATAATGTCCATGATAACAATGAATCATTGCAAAACGATTTTGAGATATTGCCGATTAAAACCAGCATATATGAATCCAGTTAATGTCATTGAATGTTGTATTTTTACTTTTAGCATTGGCTGGGGAAATATGAGAGACCTCTAAAGGTGACATACTAAATTTTTTTCAGCAAAATGAAATCTGCCTTCGTACATGAGCATAGCAATAATGTCTCAAAGCAAAAAGGCAATACTTTTGATGTTAGTACGAAAAGGGTATCTATAATAATTATAAACAAATTGCCAGACCATGGTTTTGCCCTGGCATTGGCTGATCTGCTTTGCAAATTTCCTCCTTTTCAACAATATGAAAATCGATAGTTACAAAGAGTCAAAATTTGAAGCAACATGCAAAGATTAATATAATACAGCCTAGATTTTCTAGACAATTCCCAATATTGGTTACTATCAAAGACCAGAAAAAGACCCAATGAGTCCGATTCCTTTTGTGAAATGTAGAACAATCATTATTGTTACTGGAAGTAAAATCCCTGATTTGCAGATGAATAGCAAATTCTCAGGGCCAAAAACTATCAATAATTAGATATACACACGTTTAAAACCTTCAAGCCTTGTTGATGTAATAATGATGAAAAAAGGAGAATTCATGACTATTTTCTCTACGAGAAATTAATGATACTTTCTTCTAGTGAGGATCCTGATCTGTGAATAAATGGTGCTTTTTCATAACGCATTGAGCTCCAGCCTTCTACCCCACAGATGAATTTCCATCTAAAGCATCAATATGCATGTAGCTACATTTCCTTCCTAACAAGAATATGGGAGAAGTTCACTTCATAGAACGGAAGAAGCAATTGCAGGATAAATAACAGCATCCAAGCTAGCAAAGCCAATTTGTCTTGAATTATGCAATGATATGTACTAACCCAAATTCATAAAGGCCATTTCCCAACAGAACACAACTAAAATTAGTTGGAAGAATATGCAACAATCACTAGACTATTAAGAGAATGCAGCCATCAGATGCAGAAACTATCTTCAATATGGTCTCTTCATCAAAGAATGTTTCTTCCTACCAGAACTGAAGCGAACAATCAATAGAAAATCAAGATAAACTTCAATTTTAATGGTAAATATGGGCCAAAATGAAGAAAACAATAGGTAACCACTTATACTACAAAGCTTACTTTTAAATCTTTCAATCCCATTTTGCATTAAATTAAACAAGTACTCCTATATAAAGTAAGATCCGTATGGAAAGTGTTACAGGAAAAAAAAATAAAAAAGATAAAATGTCAAAAAAGAAGGGGAAAAAAAGTCAATGTGTGAGGACTCTTCAAGATCATGAGTACTAGATGTCACTGATTAGTCGGAAACTCAAAAAGGTCAAATATTTAAGCATAGGAAAATATAAATGAATATCAAGAACAAACACAAGAAAGTGAAACAAGTAATGCTAAGAGAAATATTGCATCACTTTTAGAGCCTTGGTAAAAAACGGGCTTATACAAAGCTAGAACCAATTTCAACTTTCTCATTAGCAAATACTTTCAACATTCTTTAAAGAACACCATAAAAGTAAGCATTAGATGTCTTGGTAGTTTCCATGGCTTAGATTGCAATGGATGGCACCAAAATCAAACAATCCTCTGGAACCAAGATGCAGAACACAGCTAGAAATCAAAAAATAAATATGGAAAACAGTAAACACAAACACATAAGCAACAAGCATGGAGAGAACATTAACAGCTCTATGGAATCCACTACCTGAAGTTTTTATAATCTAGAAAGTGTCTATCTATAAGATTTCATCACTTGAGAACTGATTTTGACTCTCATAAAAAATCAGTGTTCACATGATTAAATTCCAACTTTTTTTAATATAATTTAATCAAGGAATTTTCTTTACAAAATTGGCCAAGATTTCATCTAGCTATATAATTCACTAAAACAAATGTAATCCATCTTTAACAAAAATGGATTGTATACTTGTTATTTTGTGTGAAAATATACACAAATAGTTCTAAATATGCAGTCTAGAGTTATAAGAGTAAAGAGTATTGGAACGAAGCATCTATCCACAAGAAGAGCATTAAATAACATCACAAATGACAGGTAGCACAAAAATGATCAAGAAGAAACCCAACATTGATGAACTCAGAAAAGAGTTGTTCCTCATGCCATTATCTCATAAGTTATTTCAATGGTTTATTACCTCCAGATAGGCCTACATGGACTTGTTTTGTACAAAATAGTGATGTCGACACAATATCTCTCAATACTCTCACCTTTCCAAACCTTGCCATGACTTACAAGAAAAAATTCAAGCTTCTTGTAGGAAATTGATATCAATTTCCAATATTTTGGAAGTAAAAACTCTCTTCAAAATGAGTGAAGCTAATTTTATGGAAAGTCAAATATTAAAAACAATCTAAATATATTTGACACCAAATATTCACAATTTGTATAGGTTTTACATTTTGGTAGAGTTTTGAGTACATTATAAAATAAAAAGTTTGTAAAGGTGTGAATTAAATTAAATAGAGATTGCAATTTAATTAATCTAACACAACAACAATTAAAAAAAAATCAAAATGACCTTTGAGCACATCATGAATTTCATTGAAAAAGATTTTGAAAATGAAGTTTCACATAATCTTTATTAATTTTCCACATAGCTAAAAGTTTCACTACTTTCTACAACTACAAAGTGCCAAAAGGTTCTTCATACCGTAGTTGAAAAACTCAAACTTGGCAAACCTTAAAATTTTAAAAAATCAACAATCTAATTGAACATTCATAGACATAAATATTTAAAAATATTCCTCAAAAACACACATTGATAAATTTATTTAGCATGTTACTAATTTTCATCATATAGAAATCAAAATTAGAATTTAATACATACCATAGACCAAAAATCAAATTCAACTTTGAATGAGTTGTAATGTCACTTCCACTAGCCATGTCATATGTAGAAGTTTCCTCATCTAAAGTGATTTTTGGAAAGTTGTGCAACGATATTGTCTAAGCAGGCACACTCAAGAATTATATCCCAATTCTCCATCAACCCCTCATTGTAATCATTTTTTTCATTTGATAAATTCCAATAACTAAAGGGGATCTAGAAGTGGAGACCCCAATGAGGTTGAAGGGTAGTGCCCCTCATGGGGGTTTGGGGGCCACACCTTGAATGGGGTCAAGGGGCAATGCCAAGCCCAAATTAAGGCCTTTAAAACTTTTACCACTAACAAAAATCACATTGTTTTAACTACAAGCAAGAAAAAATAAAATGATATGAATTTGGATGAGTCTTTAATGCAAAACTTGCAATTTTTTGCATTTATTTGCAAGTTTTATAGAGTGAGAATTTGCCTATAGCAACCAAAATCTAGAGTACAATGGAAAGACCATAAACACGAGAGAATAAATGTGACAAGAATAAATTGTATTCCTATCAATATGAAAAATACCCAACTAACTGAGTTGATTGAATTGAATTGGATTGATTGAATTACATACAATGTAAATGAACTTGCTTATAAAGCCAAGGCTATGAGAGCACACAATCATGACATGTGGCTCAATGAGAAACAAGGGTAGGTGAGGGTGTTGGCATTATGGATGAATTGATTATGTGTTGCATTGATGTTTTGTCATTGACGTCAACACTAGCTGTTATGGTTGGTTACCGATAGACAGGTTTTGGTTACTGATAAAAGATCTAGTGTTACCAGCAGAAGAGACTATCTGTTGGACACTACTGGCATGTTTGGATCTATGGAATATGATTTGTTACATGTGGTACATGCTTCTAGAGCATGTTTTGGTTAGATGGTAATGACTTGGTAATCATATGCTATCACACTCTGGTAAACCCTTACCGGCATTGGTTTAAGGCTCTACCGGCAAAGCTTTCATTGAGGAATCTTGATAGGATGCATAATTGGTGTTGGTGCAGCTTCTTGATGGATTCAGGATGTTTGAGATGTTCTTTGATTGTGCTTCAACTGCTTGAAGACATTGCTTTGGTGTGGTGGACCCAGAATAGGTCTGGTGCCTATCCAGGTTATGGACCGGTATCATGTTAACGTGTACTCTACACGTTACCGGGATGTTTCGGGATGATTTATGGATTTGTTATTGTTGTTTTGATCTTAAGCCAACATGGCATATCATTGTAATATAGATTTATGTAATGATCTTATTGTAATATCTTTTAGGTGGCTGACCTAATTTGTTTAGGTCTTAGGGTTTGTATAAACTGATGTAAGATCTCTTTGTAGATCGTGGTGGCATGGGAATGGAATAAGTGTTCATGGTCTTGGAATGCAATATCATATGTGAAGGAGATTTGGTAGATCATAGGTGATCGAATTGGGATTAACGAAGAGGTCAAAGGCCTTTGGTATTGAGCTTAACCAAGACTGTAATCAGGCATGGTAGATGCTATCTCTAGCAGTTCACTCTATTGGATTGTTGTCCATTTATCTTGAGATGGTTGTAGCCTCTCTGTAGTCAGTGAGACTCTTATGTAATGAGCAATACGCTCTAGGCAGTGTGTCTTCCTGCATGTGCAAGCCCCTCATTGTATCACATACTTTCTGCAGAAGTATCATTTGACTGTGGGTAGGCTTCCTACCGTGGTTTTTCCCTTTTTGGGTTTTCCATGTACAAATCATGGTGTTATGTGGTATGGTTGCTTTGCATTGATTATCTGTTTAATTGTTAAGTTGCATTGTTTACCGGTATCTGTTTCTGCTTTATCGGTACTTGATCAGGTTAAAGGTTGTATCAAAGCTTTGGTCCTCGTTTGCAGAAGCTTAACCGCTTAAGGTAGATCCTATGGCAATTAACACTTCTAATCCACCGGCAACTATTTTTAGAAGAGAAATCCCTAAGCTTGATGGAACAAATTATGGGATATGAAAAATTCGAATGGAGACTCATCTTAGATGTCTTGGCAAGGATATTTGGGAGATCACCGAGAAAGGATACACACCTTATGATCCGACATCTAGCAATCTTGCTCCTGCAGACTTGGACAAGAATATTGAAAATGATTGCAGAGCTAGAGAAGCCCTCTTGTTTTCACTTACTAATCAATAGATCATGGGATTGACTAATCAATCATCGGCTAAGGTTTTGTGGGACAAATTGCAAACTCTGAATGAAGGTGATCCTACTGTCAAAATTGCTAAACTTGATGGTTACCGGGTAAGATATGAAAACTTGAATATGGAAGATAATGAAAGAATTGTTGTGTTTATAGAAAGAGCAAATGAGATTGTTATGGGAATTCAATTTTTGTGGAGGATTTCTGAGTGAAGATGAAATAGTTTCCAAAGTCTTGAGAGCCCTTCCACCGGCTTACAAGATGAAGGCAAGTTCACTCTATTGGATTGTTGTCCATTTATCTTGAGATGGTTGTAGCCTCTCTATAGTCAGTGAGACTCTTTTGTAACAAGCAGTACGTTCTAGGCAGTGTGCCTTCCTGCATGTGCAGGCCCCTCATTGTATCACATACTTTCTGCAGAAGTATCATCTGACTATGGGTAGGCTTCTCATCGTGGTTTTTCCCTTTTTGGTTTTTCCACGTATGGTGTTATGTGGTATGGTTGCTTTGCATTGATTATCTCTTTAATTGTTAAGTTGCATTGTTTACTGGTATTTGTTTCTGCTTTACCAGTACTTGATCTGGTTAAAGGTTATTAAGTGGATTAAAAGTTATAATCTATTAACAACTTATTCACCCCCCCACAACCCGACCCTCCCCACCCCCGCACCCCTCTCAATTGTTCACCGGTTATCCTAACAGAGGGTAGGTAGGAGAAATAATAAAGTATTCCACAAGAGGTGGATCACCCACCAAAGGTGGAATGCAAGAACAAGATAAGACCACAAAAGGTGGAATTTCTCCTACAAGCAATTTTCCTAGGTGCACACTTCCCTTAAGTGTCTCATATACAAACTACTATGAGATGCATTATCCTGTCAACTTAAGTGTAATTATGAGACATATTTATACCAACACCCCCCCCCCCCAGTGCAACTTGGGGAATGTAGACTCAAGATAACAATGCAAGATGGGTCTTGTTGGTGTATGTTTTATCATCTACCAAACATTAAAATAAAATACCACAAGGATATTCTATCATCTCCTGAATAAAATCACTACTTGTGCCAAGATTGTGAGAAGACAACAAGGCGACTCCAAGGTCTATATGTGCAAACAAGTGACTTTATGTGGATAGCTTCTTAGGTAGTGTGTTCTGAAATACAAGGGGGACTTACGCTTAACAATTGATATCATTCACAAGCTAGACTTAGGCGAATTTATCAATAAAGCCTCTTTGTATTCGGATTTTCTGATTTAGGACTTCAAAAAAAAAAGATAAAAAAGGGGGGATAAGGGGGTTTAGGAATTCTAACTACTACTAAACTATTCCTATGAACTCTAGAGATGGTAAAGACTGGGTGAAATTGGTAACGACACTTTGTTTCACCACACTTGGACAACTACGCAAAGCAGGTGCAATCTTCTAGGGTTGTGCTTAAGATTTTCACACTCGTAAATAATACCAACAATTGAACAATATTACTCAAAATAGAAGTTAAGCATCCACATCAAAAGTTGAGGCTAACTTTACACATTGAATGAAAATCATCCATCCAACAAAAGTATGAGCGAAATTTCACCAATCTTAACTATCAATCCTTCATTTATCTAACAACTTTAAAGCAAATTACTTAAGCAAACTTAATCTAAGTGTTGAAGGAAATATGCAACCATGCAACCATTTAGCAATAAAAAGATTTCAAAACAATATTAATAATGAACTTTTATTACTCAAATAGCTCTATGCAACAATTTCATAATTCTCTCCACACCGAATTGAAATGAGAGAATGGGTTTATATGGAGTTTCTGAAAACAAATGAATGGTTGAGATCAAACTAAGATCAACGTGTTGGTTGAAAATTTTGTACACCAAGGGGATGTGCAAAATTGTAGTTTTAGCCAGAGTGTGTGAGTATGATACTCTCCTAATGTAGGGAAGGATCCCCCTATCTACAAACTAAACTAATCTAATATGAGTGAGACAACAGTCTTTCTTCTTCTTTCAAGAAAAACTATTTTTTTTTGTCTTCACAGAAAAGTAATAGCAATTGGAAATAAATAACACCAAATACAGAAATGAGACTTTTTTGTATGATTTTTGGAACATAAAGGGAAGCAAAGTTTCCATGAAAGCAAAAAGACCTTTGTCACTTCTCCGAGATGGGAAAATAGAAATGAAAGCACAAAGTCTTCAACACTTCTATTGCCTTATCAACCTTTGCAGATGGTTTTCTGGTAACTAAGCACGATATATAGCAGCTCAAAGTCTAACTACATGATGCACCTCTTATGCACAAACATAGAAAATAAAAGCAGCACAAATTCTGCAAGTTACTCCTTTGCTTGAGTGTCCTACAATAGTTTCAAATTTGACAAGTTGCTCAAAGTCTGCAATATTGAGCTTGAATACCTCTTGTATAACACCTCAAAACTCACAATCAATCTCCAGAAAATATCATCACATAACACCTTGAATCAACACGAAGTTTGAAACAATCTGCCTCTTTTAATTGATTGCAATCTGATTTACAACTAAGCTCAAAGTCTTAGAGTGTACATACAAACTGACAAAGTCTTGTTACATTGCCAAAAGATATTGATTGCAATAGACCCCCTCAAGTATTTATAAGAGAGGAGCCTTGAGAAAAAGGTGGGAGGATCCCAACTAAATTGAAAAATTCTATCAACCACCATGGCTTATTCCAACTACAGTCCTAATCTAACTCAACTTGTAGTTGTCTTACATGTAATTACATTTTACAAAAGTGCAAGTGAAAGCAACGCTTGCAATTACAAAACTTGTTTTTACATGTAACTTGTCAAAACAAAATTACAAATACACAATTGAAACTATTCTATGTGTCTGAAGACACAACTCTAATTACTTCATCCTTTGTTTTGGAAATCTTCATGCTGCTACAAGACACTCTGTGATCGAGGTAAATGACACCTTGAACTGGAACAAAAACTTGCACCCTTGATAGTCTTTGTGTCTTTAACCAGCGAACTTCAACCTTTCACATGCTTGGGGTAGTACCATTTCTTTAAGAGGGAAAGGGTTGCTTTCATTTTTTCATGTTATAACCATCTCTGCCTTGAAAGTATTCTATAATTTGCATCCATGAATTGTTGTCATATCTCTTCTTTTGTTCACTGATGAAAAACCCATAACACCTTATTCAAGATGATATTGTTATAAAATAATTCCCATGCATTGATTTGTTGGTTTGATAGATCGTGTGTGCAAACAAGATTGACAAGGGAAGGGATAAATTGATGCAAAAATGGGCTCACAAGTGAATTTTGGGTTTTGAGGACTACATTACATGTGTGGAAAAACAAGAGCTTTAACTTGCAATTGTGGAGAACAAACATGCAACTTCATATGTGTAATGGGTAACTACAAGTTTGCACTTGTAATGGGATCTTTAAGACTCATTTTCAAGTGTTTTGAGTGCATTTTGGACCAATTTCGGGTTCTGGAAGGCTGACTACAAGTATGAAAATGGGAAAAACTCTTGTGAAGACGTAACTGTGATCGGGTTTTAAAATTTCAATTGCGAGTAGATTTAGAATGGGAAAAATGAATGGAGGTGTGACAAAGGAACACAATGGTAGGAAATGATGGAAATAATGATTTTGACCAACAATGGCAAACTTGGAAAGAGGGAAAAAAATTCAACTTGTAATCAAATTTATAAAATCTAAAATCAAGTGAATGAGCAAAATTATTTACAAGCTTGATCAAACAAGAACAAAAAGAACCCAAAGAAATCAAAATAAAATTGAAAACACATACCTTGCTTGATCAAATGCCCTAGGAAAAAATAAATGAAGAAGAAATGACCCTAAAAACTTTATAAGAAGACAATGGAGCCTCCACATCTGAGCTCTAAAGCGTGAAAAACAACATAAACAATGGACAAAAAGCGCAAAAAACCCTAAGAAAAAAGTTTCCCATTTTTAGCCCCAAACACCAAGAAAATTGAATATCAAATGCAACAAGTGTCAAAACATGGCAAAAACCATGGGCAAAACTGCAAAAAACGTGGAGCAAAAACAACAAATAGAGAAACAAAAAACCCCCACGTTAACATGCATATAAGGTGCCATCTCCATATGAATCGGATTCTTGAATGCCACAAGAAAGAAGTCGCTGCCCTTGGGGAGGAAAAACATGGTCAGATTTCTAGAATCCGACTTCAAGCAAGGGAGACAAGTGAAAACTTGAAGCAAAGGAAGATGTATTCGGGTCCCCACTACATGTTTAATTAAAATTCTTCTTTCCTTCAAACCTCCAAAATCGGGTTTCTAGAAAGAAAAAGCACATAAAACATAAAAAGCACTTAAATACTTGCAATCGGGTTTTAAAATCCCTATTACAAGTTTAAAAATAAAGTAGGAACTTTTTAAAGAACTTAACAAGTTCTCATAAACTTGTATTTTTAAATTAACTTGTAGTTTGACCAAAAAGTTCCTACAAAACAACTTAAAAGACAAAAGGGGAAAATGGAAAAGAAAAAACAAATTACAAGTTACATATCTTTTATAAAATTTCACTTGTAATTCCTCTAAAAAACTCCTACAACTTAAAAACAAAAAGGTCTCTTTACTTGCAAAAGAAGGAAAATTTCTCACTCGCAGTCTAGAGGAAAAAAACCCGATTTTGAAGAAAAGACCAAGCAAACGAACTCAGAACATGATGAAATTTGAAACGTGGATCAAAGATGAATCGAAGATTAGTCCAGTTCATGAAGAAGCAAGAATTTTGTCTCGAAAAGTGTGCCTTAAGAGTAAAATCTCCAACTTGCAATGATTGCTTTGAAACCCAAAATTGCACAGAAAGCTAGGAAAATGAAGGCCAAAACTCACCAAAACTTGGACAACGATGGCAATGACACCCCTTGATGATTTGACACTAACAAATGTGAGTTTTTCACCTCGTAAAACATACCTTGGAGACAAAAATGACTCATTTTAACCAAACATTTGTAAAGGTTGTCACATTTTTAAAAAATTTTAAATGAGGACAACACAAGGGTTGATATTATGACAACCTAACCCTAATTAGAGTTTCCTAAAATAAGATCCAAGATCAACTACAAATGAGACAAGTGGCACAAGATGCTATCTTTTAGGATTGCACCCCCTTCTTCTGATATTCAATGAATCTAGACACAATTTGGTCAACTTCCTTCATTGTGGCATGTGGCAACATGTTGATCCTGAATTTTAATCCTTCCAAGTCATCTGCACTTAGAGAAAAAGTGATTTCCCAATCTAATTCCTTCTTCTGAAAAGCATCTCTGATAGACAGGAGGTTTGATGCCTTAGACAAATTGCTCTTCAAGAGTCCTGTGATGGCAAAGAAAATGTCTTGTGGTTTGACCTTCAAATTCGCCAACTGCATATCCTTTTCTCGGATAGTTTCTTTCCCAAGTATCTTTGCAACTATAAGGAAAATCTTGTCCTGAATTGCCTTTATTTGTTCTTCTATTCTATCAGCATCAACCTTTACCTTTTCCAAGACTTCATTTCATGTAGCCAGTGTCTAGTGCCAACTATTGAAGTCATAGGCAACCCATGCTTCAATTATTTTTCCATTAACCAATTCTTGTGGTGGGATTCCTTTCGGCTCTCTAAGGCATGGGATAATTCTATCTTGGATATCTTGGAAGTCAACCCACACTTCTGTCATGTTCACAATCTCGGAAAGTAAAAAAGAGGTTTGTTCATTTGGTGATGATATTCCTTCCATAAACGTGGTTGCTTCTTTTCTTGTACTTTCCATCCAATCTTTAGTCTCTTTGGTTGTCACTGCTTCTTCCTCAGAACCTTTGACTACCTGGTGTGAATTCAAGAGCGAAAGAGCTTCTAGATTTTCTTGATCAAGTGGCTTGGTAGTCAAATGTTGAATGTAATCTCTTAGGCGCTCAACTTCCCTCTTGTACTCATTCTTCTTTACTACTTCCCTATCCAGTCTTGCCTTCATGGAAGCAACTGAATTGTCCAGGTCTTCTTTTACTTGGGTCTTCGTGCTTGGTCCCAAGTCAAAGGTGGCAATCTCATACTCATGGGGACCAATATCTCCCTTTGCCTTGTCTACCTTTGGTACTGCAATCTATACTATTGTGCCTCCTATTTCATCTCTCTGGATGGTGGAAAACCTTCTGGCTGGCTTCTTTACTGTTGTTTGCTCTAACCTAGCCAAGAAATCAATCATGTCATCTTCTTCTTGTTCTTCTACTACTTGTGTGTTTATTTTCAACCTTTCCTTCAACCAATCTGGAACAGTGGGCTTCTCAATGCCTTTCATTTCTTGTTTTCTTTCTATACGTGCAGTACCCCAGAGAGCGGAAATCATTCCCTCTTCAAAATCCATTTCATTTTATGATTCTAGAATTTATGTGCAGTAGGAGACAATGGTTGTTCATCTTCTTGATGGATTGATTCTACATTCTCCTCATGGACTGGGGAAGGAATTTCCATCTTTGCTAATGACTGGTCAATGGCCAATATATCTATGTTAGTGGATGAGGCAGAACAAGATGGTTCCACCCTTTGTTTGTTTTGAACATGTCCTTTAGTCACAATTGCCTTTCCTTTAGCTTTGGAAGAACTTCCCACTTCTTTTAGTTTTGTACCTTCAATTTGACTAGCACCTTGAGAAGCTTCAACATTTGAGGAACATTCTTCTACTTCTCCCATAAAATCATATGTCAAGTTTATATTTCTTCTTCTCAGCCTTTGGATTTGTTGATCAACCCACCAATGGGAATAGTTTTCTACTGGTCGCATTAGGGTAGCTAAGTCAGCATGTTCAGGTTCTGACCATTTGATAGGAGGGAGAGGCGCATCCCCATCATGTTGGGAAAATAGTGTTGTACACCTTGCATAATAATGTTTCATTGTTATATTATTTTATTATTGTGTGAGGTGGACATGGAATTATATTATAATATCATATTGTATTGTTGCACCTAGGAGCACCTAGATGGACGTGCAACATGTAGAGATTCCCTTGGAATATTCTTGTAAGCACTTGATGAGTTGTATTGATACATTGGTATTATTATATTATATTTATTTAATATTGGTAAATGTAATTGTGATGAAGTACCCAATATTAAATGTGGGTCAAGGGTAGGTAAGAAAAATATTATTTTTTTTGTCACATGGTTTTGAGCACAAGGTTTGATGTAATACCACTTGGTGGTTTTGTGCTTGCTTGTCTCTATAAAAGCACCACAAGGGTAGTTGTTTGGGTTGGTCGGTTAGCTAGGTTAGCGTTTGTGAAGTTGGAAGCATGGCATGGGATGTGTGGTTACATGCTTGTTCACATGGAGTGCTTGTTGATGACTTGTGATGGCAGGGTTTTCGAAGGCTTTCCATAGTTGTATTGTAATGGACGCATTGCTAATAATACATGGTGGATGATTCTTTTGGGGGCTGGGATTTTCCCTCATGAGGGTTTTCTCAAGATACATATCATGTCACATTTTCATGGGTATGTTGTCTATTCTTTGCATATGGCTTCTATGTGTTGATTTGATTAAGATCTCAATTGGGTTATGTGAAAATTGTCATAAAGATGGCTGCAAGTTTCCATTCAAGTGGTATCAGAGCTATTGGTTTAATGGTGTTTATAACTCTAGTTGGAATCCATGAATGCATGAAAGAATGAAAAGACAAGGCAAGATATATGGTTTTGCAAATCTATGTTATTTGGGTTTGTTGTTATGATGGGTTGTTTGCAAATTTGGGGTTTGAGGAATTTGGTCAATCTAGGGCATCAATAAAAATTTGCTTTGAATGAGGGTTTTGTGAGTGAGATTTCATAAATGACCCTGTGGCACAAAATGGACCTCATGGATGGATTCAGGTTGGCTGAGAAAGGAAAATTGATATATATTTTTTCCTATTTTGTCACAGTTGAAATAACTGCAAAAAAAAAATAGTATCACGGTCTTGACAGTCGTCAAATTTGTGATAGACATCTACAGGATATATATATATATCAATCATTCTCGTTGGCAGAAAAAAAAATTGTACCTGCGAAAATATTAAAAAATGATATGTGGGGAGGGCGCCTTTTAAAAAGCGAATGAGAAAATTTGAATATATATATATATATATATGACTCATGGGGGGGATTGTACCTGTTTATGGTGAAAAGTGGAGAATAACAATATTGAAAAACTAAATGAATCCAACCACCAAACCTTATCCTAACAACAACAAAGATCCACCATAACATATGAAGATTACCTAAGACAATGCAAATCAAATGAAATCTCAAAGATTATACTATCACATGTCCAAAAGGGTTTGGATCTCGATTCTTCCTATCTCCATTGATCTTGCTTGATATATTTGCTCTCAAATTTTATGTGTGCACAAGAGCTCAACAAATAACAGAAATGTGGTTGCGAGTAGGCTTGATCGCACATGAAAGTTCGAATGCTAGAAGGCTTCAAAGATCGATTAGGTGATTGAATAGAATAGAATTGATTAGCTTATTAGGGTTGATAATGAGAGAAGTATCCTCTTGTATAGAAGACATTGTATGAAATGGAGGGATAAGATTGAAAGGTGTAAAAGATAAATGGTCAGCTAGGATTAGAGGGTAGGTAGTGTAGGAATTAAGAGATGAATGACATGTGTCATGGGTAGAAAAGGTTAATGAATTAATTAAATAAATAAAGATTTATTTAATTAATAGAAGAAGTAGGATCAATTAAATAAAAAAGATATTTATTTAATTTAGGAAAATGATAATTTAAATAAATAAATATATTTATTTAAATGAAAAATAAGGCTAGAAGAGGATAAATGAATTAATTAAATAAATAAAGATTCATTTAATTAATAGAAGAATTAGGCTAAAATAATTAAATAAATAAAGATATTTATTTAATTAGACAAGACAATTCTAGGTGTCTACATTTTGCCCCTCTTTGAGACAATGCAGCTTGTCGCGTTGTTTCAAAGAAGATAAGATGAGCTGATACAAAGTTGCCCCAAGATGGGAATGATATGCACCCTCAAGAGATTGGATGAAAATGTCTGAAAATATCACAGACAATCTCTTGATAAGAAAGAAAGGCTAGAATGGACTGACCAGATAGGATAGAGTAACAGAGTCACAGGATAAAGAAGACTGACTCGGGAAATGAGGGCTAGGGTAGTCTATAAGATAGACTACGAGGGAAAACATCCTCATTGTCATCCACACACCTAAGAGATCAGAGTGCAGAGAGCAGCGATGGCATTGGTGCATAGATTCGATCGCCTTCGCTAATATCAAAGGCCAGCAAATGCAGGAGAGCCGGTGAGTACCACAAAACCTCCTTGTGTTTTGTTGCATTAATTGTTGTCATAAATGCATGTCAAGTAGGGTAATAAATGCACTCTAGGTATGTCTAGAAAAATGGCAAGCGAGGTAAAAATGGTAAGGCGCATCTACGTTGGTGTCAGGCACATTTGGGTAGGCTAGGCGTGTCTGTGTTTGTGTCAGGCGCGTCTATGATTTCAGTAGCGTTTGTGTCAGTTGCGAGCGTTTCTATGTATTTCGGGCACGTTTATGCAAGACATGTAGGTCTGTGAAGTATGTAAGTGCGTTTGCGTCATGAATTCGCGTTTATGTCTTCAAGGTCAAATCGATAGTTCTATGATAAACATACGTTGTCGATTGGATAAGCTGCTGAGAGGATACACTCAAGTAGGTCCTCTAGGGAAGACTAGGGTAGCAGATAGGGCTAGGATTGACAATTCTATGATAGAACATACGTTGCCAATCAGGAAACTACTCAAGAGGATACACTCAAGAAGAGGCCTTAGGATAGGATAGATCGAGGAACTTTGTGATGAATAGGGAGTACCAAGAAGTTGACAATTATGTGATAGAACATACGTTGTCAAGTGGATTAGGCTGAAATTGACAATTATGTGATAGAACATACATTGTCAATTGGATAAGCTACTCAGGAGGATACACTCAAGTAGGTGCCCTAAAGATAGGATCAAAGCAGCACTTTGTGATGAATAGGGAATGCCACTAGGATAGAAAGCAACACTTTGTGGTGAACAAGGAGTGCCACTGGGATAAGAAGCCATACTTTGTGATGAACAGGGAGTACTACAAAGAGTAGCACTTTATGATGAACAGGGAATGCTACTAGGATAAAAAATAGTATTTTGTGATGAACAGGGAGTACCACTAGGATTGACACTGTTCATTTGCTTAACTACAGGAGGACCTAATGATGCTGGAGTCACGGGAGAGATTCCCTTCGGCTCAAAGTTTGCGAGCAGAGCAGCAGTGGAGGCTATGGGACTGCGATACATTTTGTATGTGCCTGAGTTTCAGATGAACATGGGATTGTTGACTGCATTAGCTAAGAGATGGCACTCAGAGACTTGCACGTTTCATTTTCCGATGGGTGAGATGACACTCACCTTGGAGGATGTATATAGGATACTAAGGATATCGATCGATGGGGAGTTAGTTCCTTACAATCAAGATGGAGACAGGGATGTGCTGAGATGAGTGTTTCGGGATCTAGGACTAGAGATGAGGGCTAGACATGTGGCTTGGGATACCATGACACAGATAGGATTGGCACTACCGACAGTTCTGGTAGGAGTGATTAGTGGGTTCCTCTATCTGGACAAGGCAACACGAGGGTTGGTTGTGGGATGGGGGAGGACTCTAGAGACACTGGTGACCGAGCACACTAGGTTTGCATGGGGGCTGTGTCTGCTGGCACAGTTGTATTATGAGCTGCATCAGTTTGTGTATCACGGATTAGCAGGATTGGGATGCAGAGTGACACTATTGCAGATATGGGCATATGAGCATCTACCAGTTACACTTCTGATACACTTCAGAGGTAGAGGACATGGGCGCAACTCTATACACTTGTATGATATGATTACGTCGTAGCCACGGATTGGGAGACTGAAGTATTGGCGTCGATTGATTAACGAGATAGATAGTGTGGTATGGAGGCCGTACCGGGACTGTGAGGAGTGGGAGGATGATGCAGTGGAGCTGTCATATGTATTCAGGAGCAAGTATCTGATTGGCTAGACACCTTATGTTATTGAGAGGCAGTTGGTAGATAGGGTGGGCAGGCAATTCAACAGGATACAGTGGATGCCACGGGGGTTAGGGATGCACTGAGATGAGCGTTCCAAGATCCAGAGAGAGATACAACTAGTCTCAAGAGGCAGCTGAGGGACACTGAGCGGGAGAGGTATCAGGCTATTCAGCGCTATACAGAGGCTGAGACAACACTGAGGGGAGGGAGGCAGGAAGCAGAGGACACAGGGGCCAGATACGCCTATGTTCTGCGGGAAGGGGAGGAGATAGGTTACTAGCGAGACCTATACTATGGAGTGGTGCCACCAGATCAACGGGCAAGGAGCTTCCAGAGACCATCGCAGACTGCGACGACCACTAGAGGGAGAGACAGAAGACAGGCATCTAGTGGTGGGGTCATGGGTCCTCCACCACCACCAAATAGAGGGGGCAGGAGAGATGATCCTAGGGCGGGTCCTTCCAGGGCTCAGACTCCGTCGAGACCAGCTGGCTCCGAGGGAGGGAGTTCATCATAGCCTTAGAGGGCTCCCTATGTATCAGTTTTTGTACCATTTTTGTATGATGATGTAGACACCTTCGGGTGATTGTAGCCATATGTATTTTGACATCATTATATCATGACACTTATGATTTTTTGATATATATATGAGATGATTCATCCTTGAGGCAGCGATATGCATGTGTACCTATGTGATGCTTCTATATGTTTTATGCATGATGCTTATGATATGAATGCAAATATGTATATGATGAAATGCAATATTTTTGTTCTTTTATGTTTTATATGTTATGCAAATGTAAATGTGAATGTAAGAAATGCAGATGAATATGATAATGCAAATGATTATTTACATGATGAGAATGTAAAATGTCCTAACATGTGTTGTGTGCAGGATGTGATGCAATTTGTGATATCTATATGTATGTATGAAATGCGAATATGTGGTAATGCAGGTGCAAACTATATGAAATGCAAATATTTTCGACGTGTCATTATACTCAGTCATGTGATAGTGGGCTACATGGACTCGGGAAGGACGATGGAGGTCAGTCAAGAAAGGGGGTGGAAGATAGAAGATATGGAAGTGAAAGAGCTTCTTGTGCTATTATCATCATTGAGCTTTATTATGGAAAAGAGGTTATGACAATCGAGGTATATGTTCGACCCAGAAAGTCATTGTACCTGTTTGCATGGAGATCAGACAGTCGCAAATGAGGAATGCCCCAGTTCATACTAGACTCACAGTGTCCTCATATCCTTGGACAAGTCATAGAATTACTAAGAGACAATCGACAGATAGCAAAGAAAAATAGGTGACGATACCCCATCCTCGCCTTTCTAGTTAAAGACATCCTGGAGATAAAATCTCTAGTCAAAGACATCCTAGAAAAGCTAAAAGACATGTCACCAAAAAGATAAAATAAAATAAAAACAAAGAATCGACACCAACATCCACTGTAGTCCTCAAGTTTAGTGTCTCTTGTCACTTGTATAAGTCTTATTTGATTATGGTCACAATGTTTACTTTCACAAAAGGATAGATAGCATTGAACCATAATGTTGCCTAAGTCTGTTGAAAGATTTGATTTGATGAAGCCACTTGCTGCTTGTGTCTTATTTGAAATTGACTGAATCCATGAAACTGATACTTTATTGTGGAGAAGATGAAACATTATTGCGGATCCGTGATGTAGGTGTTGCTTTATTGTGGATTTGTGCACAGATAGATTGGAATAAATTGTACTCCTCAGAACGTGTGATGTTCTCAGTTCCACACCCATCACTAGACTTAAGATTTGCCTTAGCCACAGATAGGAGTTCATTTATTATGGATGGAAAGGGGTGAAAAGGAATGTTATTATGAATGGTTAACCAATATTGGGTAGATCAATAACAAGCCATGATTTGAATGGGTAAGTTTATTATAGATGAAGATGTTGTGAGTGTGTGCAAAGTGAAAGAATGAGATGGAATCCTGAAGGAGGGAGGAGCAATGTCTCTACACATGGCGTCGATGACCTAGTTTTCACCATGGTACTTGCCCAAGGTGCCACTGAAGTGGTTTTCACCATTGGACGAAATGCTTTTTTTTTTTTCAATTTTTTTGTGTCACAAGGTGCTTGTTTGCCAGGTTTTCACCAAGTAATGATTTTTTTTATTTTTATGATTTTTTTGTATTTTTGAATTTTTTTTTTTTTTTTTGTATTTTTGAATTAGGATACTCTGAAGAGCAATGTGTACAACCTGTGAAGGTGCATGTTGTTGATAGGATCCTCCAAAGGTTCGCCATCTGGAGTTGAAAGCTGATATGCACCAGATCCATAGGTTGTTGTAATGATGTATGGACCAAGCCAATTTGGTTCGAACTTGCCCTTCTTCTCTCTATCTTGCTGATTTTTAGGATTTTCTTTTAGAACTAAGTCACCCACCTCAAATGTACGAGGCTTTACCTTATAATTGTAGCTGCATTGTTGTTTGATTAAATGATGTGTAGCTCGAGTGACTGTCTTCCTTCATAAAGGAACTGAGATAGAATTACTAATGTGTAGACTATGTTTGCCCATATGTGTGTCACCTAAAGGAGCTTGGGCATCCTTGACAACAAATTCCTTCGAATAAGCTCCATTAAAGGTCCATGATGTATCGCCAGAAGGGGATGGATGTGTGGAACAAGTGGAAGAGGAATGAAAGTTTATGATTGCGAAAAGAAGTGAAAGTATGATAGCATGATGAAGACTTAGGATCAACAAGTATGCTTTTTGAATTAAAATTGTAGAACTTTTTCCCCCAGTTATTTTGGTATTAGGGGAGATCAACTCTTGTTCTTTTTCTTTCATAGGATTTTTATCCTTGACCTTTATTTTTTTAGAGTCCAATAGCTTTTGATTTTGATTTGGACTAAAGGACTTCTCTTTATTTTCAACTTTTAGATTTTTCTTTTCAATGCTTGATTTGTGATCCCCAATGAGTAAGGGATTTTTTAATTCTTCTTGATCCAAGTCTAGGAGAGGATTGGAAATGGAAGGAGTTGATGAAATGGTAAGGCTATGTGAGTTCTCAAGAGGGCTAGTGATACGCTCAATAGATTCTTTGTTGGAACCACTCTTAGGATTATTGATATCAAGAGTTGCTTTCACCACTAGAGGAGATTTGCATTCAGAATTAGTAGCCACAACACTAGGTGCTTCACACCTAATTCCTTGGCATTGTGAATTATTTGTAGGTTGTCCCTGTCGACTGAATACCTTAGGAGATAGTGGGAGTTGATCAACATGAAAGATATACTCACCACATCCCATGTCTTTAATCTTGAACTTTTCTTTTAGCTCTGTTTGTTTGGATGTAGAAGCTTTTAATGATTCTGGATCCACATATGTTGATGAAGGAATAGCCTCTTGATTGACAGGGATTGTTATTTCTGATCTAGGTCACAAATTATTGCAATATATGAATGGATTTGGGCCAACTTTGACGATCACTTCAACTCCATTGTGTGGGAACTTGATACATCGATGATATGTTGAGGGAACAACTCTCGTTTCATGAATCCAAGGACGCCCTAGCAATATGTTGTATGTGAGATCCAGGTCTAGGACTTGACAAACCACATCCTTTGTAACTAGCCCAACTCTGAGAGGCAAGGTGACTGTGCCTTTGAATGAACGCACTTCATCATCATATCCCTTGATGGTAATTTTGTTTGTAGCATTCACAGCTTTGTCTGAATATCCCAATTGGATTATTGTGTTCAAAGTACAAATGTTGAGACCTACTCCTCCATCTGTCAAGACTCATTTTATTCAATGTTTGTGTAGGAAGGCTTCAATGTGTAAAGATACATTATGTGGTTGGCTCACGAAGGCATTGTCAACTTTTGTGAATGTAAGGGAGTGTGGAACGGAAAGGTATCCCACCATGGCTTGAAACTGGTCCATGTTCAGATCAGTGGGGATGGAAGTGTCTCTCAAATTTTTGTCAAGAATGGCCTTATGTGTAGGGGATATGTGTAAGAGCTCAAGGATTGAGATAAGTGTGGGTGTCTTCCCTACCTGTTCTATAAGGTCATACTCAGGTTTGGTTGATGAGGAAGTGGTGTTTTTAGCTGGAGCACCTTGCAAAGTGAATTTACCTTGACGAGTTGTAACATTACATTCAGAGGTAGGTTCAGAAGAAGATCCAATGCCTTTTAGGACAACCTTGGGTCTTTGGGTATAATTTCCAGGTGTTTTGTCTTTGATGATAATATTAGAGACATAATTGTCCATCGAAATGTGATCGACAGTTGAATCATAGTTATAAGATGCTTTGGTATAGTTGGTCTGCTCATTTGTGGCTTTGGTTTTTCCCTTGTCATGTTTTGGGAATGGTTCTTTAAACATTTCATGTTCTTGGTTAGATGAGTGTCCTTCGATCTCAATGTCTCCTTTATCAATAAGATCTTGTATAATTTTCTTCAGCCGATGACAATTTCCTATTTTATGTCCCTTTCTTTTGTGATATTCACAATATTCATCATCATTCCACCAATTTGGTTTGACCTTTGGCTCATATGGAGGCAAATCTAGAATTGTTATTATCTTGTTTGCCACTAGCTTCTTGAAAGATGACTCAAGTGGTTCTCCCAATGGGGTGTATTTCCTTCATGGTTTTGAAGTTGTTTGAGTATTCACTTGATTGTTTGTAGAGCTTGATCCAAAAAAAATGATTTTGGGTCGTACTGTATTGGCATCAACAACACCATCATTGACTGTGTTCTTGTTTTTATTCCAAAATCTTGGCTTGTCTTTTCCTTTAAAGTCCTCTTTGTTTTCTTTGAATATTTTGATGATGCCTTGCTCAATTAGGACCTTCTCTGTTGCTAAGCCTTTTTCAATGATGTCCTTGAAAGTGGACAAGCAAGCTTTCCTTAGATCATAACCAATTTGTTTGTGGACATTCTGGGTGAACATCTCTACCTTTTTTTTTTGTGGAATTTCACAAGAGCATCTGCTGGCTAGATTTCTCCATCTTTGTAAAAATGATGAAAAGAACTCTCCATCCTTTTGCTTGGTGTTGCACAAAGTGGTGATTGATATATCTGTCTCTATGTTATATGAGAAATGTTGTATGAAATATTCTGCTAGATCACCCCATGACTTGATTCCAGGTTGAAGTTGAGAGAACCATTCCATAGCTTGATCACCTAAGCTTTGTGGGAATAGTCTCATCAAGTATGTCTCTTCTAATGCTGCATCAATGCAAGTTGTGAAAAAGTGTCTTATATGTGCCTTAGGATCTCCTTTGCCTCTGTACTTGTCAAACTTAGGTGTCACGAAATGTGTAGGAAAAGGAGGCATTGGAATGCTTTTGTCAAATGGATAGGGACATATGTCTCTCATTATATAAGTTGGTTTTGGTTTATTTATGTCCTCCATTTTCTTTTGTAAGCCCTTAATTTGTTGTTCCAATTTTTTCTTAGGTGGAAACTGACTTCTTGGACCATATCCCATACTTGAGCCACTGGGTGGGGGCAAAGCATATTGCATATATGGATGATATTGATCATACACATGTTCATATGGAGGAGGTCTATAGTGATGATGTGTATAAGGACCACTTGGTATAGAGTCATGATGAGGAATGGAATATCTGTTTTGTCCATGTATACCATACTCTATAGGCATGTCATGAGTTTGTTCTAATGTGTTTCCCCCAAATTTGACGCAGGGTTTCCTTGTGTCCAAATTTTGATCATGCCTTTGGATATCCAATTGCTTTGGTGGTTGGTCCTTAGCATTGGCATGTGATTGAGTATATTTTTATGCATAAGACTTTTATAATGGTCTACGAAGGTGAGAAGCATATATTTGTCCATGTGTATTTGGGACCTCAGGTTTTTGAAACAAAGATGATGGAGACTCAAGCACGAAACGTGGTCCTCTAGTACCTCCACTATTAGTTCTCCTTTGATCCATGTTGAGTTGACTTTCTCGTATGGGTCAATTTTCCATTATTTGAGACATGTCAAAATCATGAGGGATCTTGGCTCCACTTTGTGCCATCACTTGTAAGAAATATTGTCTATCTCTCCTCATTATTTCCTCAACCAATCGATTAAAATGGGGATCCATAATAGAGTCTTCCACTTCTGCTGAATGTACGGAAAAGTTGTCCATATTGTCATTGTGTGTATCATTGTTGTTTGTAGTGTCCATGTTCTCAACATTTGGAATATTTCTATAGGCATCCATGTCAGGTAATGTGGTATGATCAGAATTGAAAAAGACATCATTGTCATACTTATAGGCACTCATGTTTGCGGACTCTTGAGCCTCTTTAGCTTCTCTCCTAGATTTTTGGGAACGAGTTTCAACCGTGAACTAGATCTTGACCAAGATGTGTGAGACTAGATGAAAATGGAAAGAGTATGGAATACCAAGAGTTGGATGGAATGTAAATGAATCTGAGGTGTACTTGCAATGTCCAAAGTGTAAGACCAAGTATGTATGTAGTATAGTAGGTGTGGCTTCCAAAGAGATGATAGTTTCTCGTGATGAGGTAAGTTGACCTTGACTCTAGGTAAGACCAAATGAGACCCAAAGGTGATAGAACTTGATGAGGGACCACTTAGCAAAATGTTGTTGTATGTAATGTGTTGACTGATGCAGAGCATTGTGATCATCCAACCAAGAACCTCAAATCATTCATGAAGTTCAATCATCAACAAAATCTTCCAACATGTTAGAGGCATTGTCATATATTTCCCAACAAAATCATCAATCAAATAACCATTATCAAATCTTCTCCATAAATATCAATCCATAATGATTGTAGATCCATATATTATGCATTAAACCTGAATCATTTAAACCCTTCATCTATTCATTTCTTGCAAATGAAAACCAAGAATTTTCCCAAACTATGAAATTTACCCTATTCTGGTCATGAAATTACAGTCATGAACAGTCATTAATAACTCTTAACATATTAATCACATAGACAATCGCTCAGGTCAGATTCTATAAATGCTAGTTATAAAATGTTCCTCCAAATTATAGAGAGAGCCAACGGTTGTATCCAAAGATATGATTATTTTTCCAAAACTGGTCGCCGTGAATTAGGGTTTTGGGTAGTTCCAAACGGTTTTCACCAAAACTCTCATAACTTTCTCAAAAATGCATGAAATTAACTCAAACAAAAATCAATGGAAAGATTATTCAATATACTACACTATCATGATATAAATACACTTGTTTCCAAGTTGTACATGGCCGCACAAGGCCTGGAAACAAGAGGAAAAACTTGCAAGACCACAAAACAAGAGATTGAAACAATGAAAATATGATACCAAAATGTTTCCTATGCTTTCCAATTCCTTCTCCAACTTTTTCACACACTTATGAACGACCATTACAGAGGTTTTATAGCCTTTTCATCTTCACGTGGAAGTTACAACTACCCAACTTCCTCTTATGACCATACAACTTCCCATTTTGGTCTTTTTACAACTTTTGAAAAGTTGCATTTTACAACTTTTGACTCAAATTACTTTAAACCTTCAAAACATATTAGGATGGAATAATAATGTATTTTTGTCACCATTTTACCCCTCAAAGGTTATTTTATACAAATTTTACCAAATGACTAATTCAAGACCTTATTAGGACAACTTGGACAACTCATTACAATGGGCTCTTTTAGTCTTACATATTGATTCATATTGACTCAAAATGACATTACAAATGAAAATTTAATTGAATATACTTATGAATTGATTTTTATCCTCTTATAGACTCCTTTTGTGCATTTGTGTTAGGTGCTCCTGCACCATTGACAAAGCAAGATGAGGACAAGCAAGTGACCTTTTCACTCAAGTTTAGACAAATGTGAATGTAATGCAAGGTGTAAAGCAATGATGGACTTTGTGAGACTAGAAATAGGTTGAATTCTAGATGAAAACCCGGAGAGATAACCTAGGAAGCTCAATAAGTCTGAAACTAATTGCTCTTGTTTGTTGGATTGTAAATTTTTCCAATTCTGAACACAGACATGTTTGTATAATTCACAGACATGGTTCTAAAATCTGAGTGCAATTTTTTCAATTTGTGAAGTTGTTGTTGTGACCAAATCTGAATTTGTTTGACTATTTTTCATGACAAGAGGACACAATGTTGATGAAGACTCAACGTTTGGAAGTCTGTAGACTCAAAAGAAAGTGTGTTGTTTGATGTAAAAATGTTTTGCATACACTTGAAGACACAAAAGACACAATGTTTTTGATGTTTGGTCTTGAGTGTTTGAATGCTCAAAAGAAGACAAACACAATTCTTATGGTTGGCCAGAACAATAGTTGTTGATCCCACATGGGGTTTCCCCCGAGGCTATGCTATTCAAAGTGGATACTTAGATGCTTGACCCCACTGGCTCCACCCTCGATACTCACTTCTCCAGGGAAGCCAAGTATCAGTCCCCACAAAAACTCCTCGTGGTGAACTTTGTATCTCTACTAAGAACCGTATGTGTGTGGGCCGCTCCAGAGGTCCGACCTCCTGCCCTAACAACTAGAAGGATTTTGGCTTTCTAAAACAAAAAGGTGCTAGTAAGGGCATCCGCTTGTGTGGCCATGCATGCATCACTTTTAGCTCTGTAAATATAGAAGGCTCCCAGCCGGTAGGGGTTACGCCCTACAACTGATCAAATAAATTTGATCAAACAGGTTTATGGGGAGACATAGTGTCGGTATGAACTAATCAACACACGTTACCCATGGCTTTCACCATGGATACAGTTATTTATAGTGGTTCGGAAGAGGATGGTTTTTCCTCACTACCACTTGGGTCGTTCTCTCCTCACTAGTAGTCCTAATAACCACACGGGGAGACAGGCCCTCTAGAGATTAAACAAAAAGAGCCTATTGCTCAAGACACAAAAGACACTAGTTCAATTTTAGTGCACCAATTGAAGTGTTTAGTAATCTATGAAAACAAGGCACACAAATGAAGATAAAAAAAATAATTTTTTTTTTGTCAAGATCCTTCAACAAAGATTTGTTACTAGTTTGGGTTGTTTCAAATGATTACCCCTTCCTACAAGCACACAAGTTAGGTAAATTTGAGATCCAAAAGACTTTGTGAAATAGGGGCCTTCGACAAGACGTTTTTTTGATAGATTCAAAGATATGATTTTGCATGAGTTATTTTGCATCATAAAAAACAGAGCAATTGTAAAATTACAAGACATTTCCAGAAATGTAAGAAAAACCAAAAAAGTTTCTAATTTGCTCCAAAAATTATTTTTTTATGAAAAATCATAAAAAATTCATAGAAACTGCAAAATGGATCCAAAAAACCTGAAATTTTTCCTAGACACTTCTGATAGCCTTCCAAACTTGCTCAAAAAAATTCTTGCAAAAATTCCAAGTCTTTTGTGTGGTATGATCAAAATAATGCAAAACCCTAACTTTTAAAGATCTGATTTTTTAGGAAATATTTTGCATCAAAATTAAAATCACAAAGAATAGGTCATGTGTATAATTTTGAGAGATTTCCAAAAATGTAAGAAAATCTAAAAAAAATCTCTCATTTTCTCTCAAAATTATTTTTTTATGAAAATACATAAATAATTCATAGAAAATTACAATATGCTCCAAAAAATCTAGTTTTTCTACTATGCATCTCTGATAATATTCTTGACCTGCAAAAAACATTTGATGCCAAAATGAAAATCCGTTGGTGAGATTTGGTCAAAATAATGAAAAACCCTAATTTTTAAAGATCCAATTTTTAAGGAAATATTTTGCATCAAAATCAAAATCACAAAGAACAGATCTTGTGTATAATTCTGAGAGATTTCCAAAAATGTAATAAAATCCAAAAAATTCTCTCATTTGCTCTCAAAATTAATTTTTTATGAAAATTCATAAAATATTCATGGAAAATGCAAATTTGCTCCAAAAAATCTGAATTTTGGATTGAGACCTCTCAATACTATCTTCAACCTGTCAACAAAATTTGGTGCAAAAATTTCAAGCGGTTTGTGAAATTGAGTCAGATCTCTTCAAGATCTTAATTTTGTGTCCAAAACCCTAGCTGCACAAGGTTATTCTCCAAATTGTTTTACAAAACCACAATATAGGGTTAGAAAAATTTGCAAAAAACATAGATCTAACAAAAATCCATGCCCCACGGGGCGTTCCAAAATTTTTATGGCGAAAAGTGGATAATAACAATATTGAAAAACTAAATGAATCCAACCACCAAACCCTAGCCTAATGACAACAAAGATCCACCATAACATATGAAGATTACCTAAGATAATACAAATCAAATGAAATCACAAATATTATACCATCACATATCCAATAGGGTTTGGATCTCCATTCTTCCTATCTCCATTGATCTTGTTTGATATATTTGCTCTCAGATTTTATGTGTGCACAAGAGCTCAACAAAGAACGGAAATGTGGTTGCAAGTAGGCTTGATCGCATATGAAAGTTCGAATGCTAGAAGGCTTCAAAGATCGATTAGGTGATTGAATAGAATAGAATAGATTAGCTTATTAGGGTTGATAATGAGAGAAGTATCCTCTTGTATAGAAGACATTGTATGAAATGGAGGGATAAGATTGAGAGGTGTAAAAGATAAATGGTCGGCTAGGATTAGAGGGTAGGTAGAGAAAATAAGAAAATAATAAGAGGGTAGGTAGTGTAGGAATTAAGAGATGAATGACATGTGTCATGGGTAGAAAAGGTTAATGAATTAATTAAATAAATAAAGATTTATTTAATTAATAGAAGAAGTAAGATCAATTAAATAAATAAGATATTTATTTAATTTAGGAAAAGGATAATTTAAATAAATAAATATATTTATTTAAATGAGAAATAAGGCTAGAAGAGGATAGATAAATTAATTAAATAAATAAGATTCATTTAATTAATAGAAGAATTAGGCTAAAATAATTAAATAAATAAAGATATTTATTTAATTAGACAAAACAATTTTAGTTGTCTACATTACCTGCACCCCACAGGCCCCCCTGCATAGATCTGCGGTACTAACAAGGGCCAACACTGTTAGTGCTCACGACTACTGGTAGGATCAAGCCCTGTCTACCCCAACAATCCCACCATCGGTAGCTGGGTCTCCCCCAACCAGTGGTCCCCGCCCAATGGGCGTAAAACAAGGTTTTAAAAAAAACTGCCATTTAATAAAAATTTAAACTGCCTTTTGAAATCTGCCACAAATGATTATTGGGCAATTAATTAAAATTTTGGTTTTGAAAATATTAAACCAAAATAGATAATATTTCGGGTCCAAAAATATGAGAAATTGAAAAAATGAATTTTTTGAAAAAAAAATGACTAACTGTGGAGAGGAAAAAGCGAGACCGGGTGACTAGGACCTAATCTCACTTTTGCCAACACATTGAGAATACAAAATAGCCTAGGGAGATAGCTCACTTTGGCTATTTCTTGTGAGAAAGAGAGAGCCAAGGATTATCTCTTAGAGTTTATATCTCTCTTGTTGTAAATGAAGATAAGATGTGAAAGATTGATCAACTAGACTAGGAGATAAACAATGAAGCATATATGAACTAAAATTGCAGAAACTCACAAATCTAAAACTGAGATACTGAAAGCAAAGAAGGGGAGGAATATAGATGTATACCTGATGCTAAAAACTGAGCCCTGCCCCTGATGATTTGACAAAGAGTTGCAACTGGAAGGCTACAAACCTGAGATCATGAGACTTCACCCTGTTAAAATCCACTGAAATTAAGGGGGACCAGGCCGCCACACCCCTATCCTAGCCAGGACCAGGGTGCCACACCCCTATCCCTGATGGATTTGTGGCAGTTTGAGGCCTTGGGACTATCCTTGTGCCTTTTGCTTATTCGGGAAGCCTTCCAGGTACCTGTTTCTGCACCTGCAACTGAAAAAGAAGGGGGTTTGGGTGGCTATAGGGCTTTACCTTAGTCAAAACCCTGTGTTGGTGATTTCTACCTCCACAAATAATCGATTTGTATAGTAAAATAGCATGTGCAGGAATCTTGTGTGTGTGCAAGACCCTATGATGAATGCAAACAATCTAGAGCAACCCTAAAGAGTAAACCCTAAATGCTTGTAATTGACAAAATAAATTCTCTAAATCAATGATGTAAGGTGATCTAAAGCATGAATATAAATATGTAAATTGATGTAATGAAGCTCATATAAAGACATGAAAACAACATGAAACCATACCCAACCCCTAAGGGAGGGGTACAAGCCAATCGTCAATCGGTGTTCTTCTATCATTCTTCAATGTCTTTGAGACTCCTAATTGATGATGAATGCTTGATGAATTTTGTTGAATGTTGTTGAAGACTCCACATAGGCTTCTCTTTCACTACATAGAAGGCTCATTATGCTTACTTCACCAAAACTTCCTTGTTCTTAGATCTTGGTTAGATTCCATTATATTCAATAGATGCCTTCAAATGAAGAAAGAGAACTCTTATGTATGGAACCCTAGATCTTAATTTCGTCTTTAGGCTAACCTAGGATTTGAATTTCTCACCAATTTCTTGGGGTTAAGCATTATAATATCATAGGATTATGCTCCTAAAAGTTCAGGAAAAATGTCAAGGACCGTGTTGCACTTGCACACAGTCCAACCAACTTTTCACCAAATTTTCAGGGTCGTTAGATATGATGATATTAGAGCGAATCCCAAAGTTATAGCTTATTTTGAGATGTTTTGACATGCGAAAGCGAGCCTTAAAGATTGAAATAAGACATAATTAGGGTTGATGATTTAATGATTCATTGGAAAAATAAAATAAAAAGGGGCACACTTAGGGTAAAGGGCCCAACTTTATGATGTGTGAAGTGGTGAAATATGACTTTAGATTAAATTAAATTAATTAATTAAATTCTTAAAGGAAAATTACAATGCAAGATGCAAACACACTAAGGCGAATGATAAACTAAGCGTGGAATTGTACCACCCTAGCAAGGGTGTACAATTTACGATGTTACATTTAGCCCCCACTTTAATGGTCATATGACACTACGTGCATATGCAAGCTAAAGTAAAGAAAAGTAAACATTCATGAAAAAAGGATATATCCACAAGTTGTCGGACAAAGCCCCTAGTGGTATCTACAGTACACAGTTAGGAACCACACCCTACAAAACCACATGTTAGATAAAATCACAAAATCACCTAAATTATTACTAAGGAAGGTGATGAAAATTTGAGGGTAGCTATATGCCCCCCACTGTTTCGGCTTGCTAATTTAGTGAGTTGAAACGGGATATCATGTTTACCACATCGAATTGTGAAAGAAGATTTGATACAAATAAAAAACTAATGGAGAATCATTTGGTAAGAAAGAGGACTAAACCTCAATTCCAACACAACAAAGAGTGTGAGGATTTGAGAGCTCTCTAACACAAGATGGAAGATTTAAATGGAAATAAATGCAAGAGATATAATCCAAAAATGCAACTCTATAAAGGAAATTGGAAAAGAATAGAGGATTGAAATGACATCAAAGAGAGATTATTTATAGCAACACTCTTCTAAAGAAGGCAAGAGATCTTCATCAGGGACATGCACGTTCACAACATAGAAGGGTTTATTATAAAAGATACTACTCAATGAATAAAATAAATTGATGAATGATCAAATACTTCCAACACCAAGGAGAGGTCCCTATTAGGGATGCTTGTTCCAATGTGAGAGAAGGAATTCAAATGTGAATACACCTCTACAATCAATAAGAAATCCTTATAGAAGACACTACTTCTCAAAGGAGAATTTTAATCTTAAGGAGAGATGTTTGAAATCACTCTTGGCCCCCATATATAGGGAGAAGAGAT
This sequence comes from Cryptomeria japonica, assembly GCF_030272615.1. Lineage (NCBI taxonomy): Eukaryota > Viridiplantae > Streptophyta > Pinopsida > Cupressales > Cupressaceae > Cryptomeria > Cryptomeria japonica. The sequence goes on from NC_081405.1 coordinate 697,435, forward strand.
GAGATAGAAATAGGCTATTATGTTTCTTCCAAAAGTATGATTGCACATGAAATTGTACCATCATGAATGACAATGAGCCCCCAGTAAGTGAGCTACCAATGTCACATAATGATGAGCAACATAATAGCCATTAATGTTATTTAAAGACATGATAGATTGAATGAGGTATCTAAATCTGACATGTTAAATGCTCTACTATAAGTGAGATTAAAAACATGTATAAGATGATGAATGTTAAAAAGTCTTTAGAAAGAGAGAAATTTATAGGAGAAGAATAGGCTACTAACTCATACTTTTCTTGCACAAAAGAAATCTTTATAGAGGAATAAGTGTAATTCATTAGAGCCTTATTCCTAGAAGAAGGAATTGTAGAATGAGTACAAGATAAAGTCTCATAAGTGGGATTATAAATCTCTTGAGGAGATTCATAAAGAGATTTGTTCATCACCAAGATTTCCTTATGAGGTGGATTAGTGTTGAAAGAAGTAGAAGATGATTTAATTGAGGTGAGGTCATCATCACTACTAAATATAGCATTCACATTGAGAGATGGTCTTTTAGAGGCTTTGGTGGGATTAGAGGGATTATATCCAAGTCCAAATGAAGTTTCATGTGTGTTATGTTCTAAAGGAACTTTAATTCCTTGTTCATTTGTGCCACAACCATTGCCATCATAGCCACTCTTAGCTAAAATGTGAAAACCAAGACCATAAAGGGATGCCAAATCAAAAAGAGATGGTTGTGCCTCATAGGTCTCAGTGCTATATGAATTAGAGGAAGGATTTGAAGTATTATTTGGATTAGAAGCAGCCACAAAGTGGGATGCTCTTTAGGTTCCTCCTTAGATTTCTCCTTCTCAGTCTTAGATTTTTTCCAAGATACTCTATACTCTCCTATAAAAGTAGGGTTAAAGTCTAGAGATACCTAATCATCATCTGAGAGAACTTCTTCGGGAGAAAAGATATATTTGGGAGGAGATTTCGAATGAGTAGAAGAATCAAGAGTACTAGAAGGAACAAGATCATTAAAGGAAATAGATGTATTTTGAAGAAGTAGGAAGATCGGGAGAAGAATGGGAAGTAGTTGAACAAGAAGATCTAGATTTTAATGGTTCTTGAAGATTATCAGCTAACAAGGTGTATGTCTTATTGTTATAAATGAACTTGACTTGCCTATGCAAAGTTGAGGGGACAACTTGCATGCTATGAATCCATGGTCTCCCTAATAGAAGGTTATATGTCAAATTACTAGGCATGACATGAATAGGTGTAGGTAAAATAGAAGGACCTACCTTAACAGGCAAGGTTATGACACCTAAATATTGTTTAGAAACATTATCAAATCCTCGAACAGAAAGTGTAGACACATCAATCTGTCCACTTAATTAAATGACTATTTAGTATTTATTTGATTATTTAACCATCAATCAATAATTAATTAAATTAATATTTAATTAATTCATCTTAACCCTCTTCTCCTATTAATTAAATAAATTATTCAATTTATTTGATTTAATTCACTTAACCAAATTCAGACCATTAATTAAATAAATAAATCATATTTATTTTATTTAATCTTCTCTCACATTTAAATAAATATTTATTTAAATCGCCCAAAATCCCATCTCTCGCATTTAAATAAATTAACATTTATTTAAATCACCTTTATCCTCCACCCACTTGCATTTTCCTACAAATGCAAGCTGCACAACTATTTTAAATAAATAAATTATTTATTTAAAATCCTATTTATCCTCACCCACTTGAAACCTTTAATGGTTTCCCTTAAAGTCTTCAAACTTAATGGCTTCCTTCTAGAGTCTTCTCAAGCCTTTAATGGTTTCCCTTAAAGTCTTCAAACTCAATGGCTTCCTTCTAGAGTCTTCTTAAGCCTTTAATGGTTTCCCTTAAAGTCTTCAAACTTAATGGCTTCTTTCTAGAGTCTTCTTAAGCCTTTAATGGTTTCCCTCAAAGTATTCAAGCATTTAATGCTTTATCTTCCTTTTTTTCATATAAATAAATTAAGATTTGTTTAAATAAAATCCAAAATTCACATTCACATTTAAATAAATAAATATTTATTTAAATATCTATCCAAATGCAAATTAAAAATTCCTCCCACTTGCATTCTCCTACAAAATCCACTTGCATGCCTAAATCCCTTCTAGATTCTTCTAACCCTTCTAATTAGCCTAATCCTATCCTAATCATTGTCACATTTCTAAATAAAAGGAAGTCACTTCTCAAAAACCTCCAAAGTCTTCAATAACCATTAAAGGCTTTATGTCTTCAAATGGTTAACCTCTAAAGTCTTCCAAACCATTAAAGGCTCTTACATAACCATTTATGGCTAACTCACCTTTTACCTTTGGTTAGAGACTTTCCTCTAACTTAACCATCCTTTTGACTCATGGATCTCTTCAAAGCATTTATTTATTTGACTAAGGTAACCATTTAACCCTTGCACATTCATTTATCCCTTGGATAAAAGGAATATCCATTAACCTAACCCTAACCAACGCCCCAGGGTAACCATCATGTCCCCTCAAACATTTAATGCTCCTTATCTCTCCTCTCAAGCCTCCTCATGGTGACACTTGGCAACATGGGATTGGGTTGAAAGTATCACATGGATTGAATATCTTTCAATCCTAACCTTTGTCAAGATTTCTCAATCTTAACCCTTCATTTCCCCATTTCTTCTATAAATAGAACCATTATCCTCAAGAAAATGAGGAAGCATTAGAGTATTGTTTCTATATTGGTATTAGCATAGAGATTTTTCATAGCATCACTATCTACACTTGCATAGCATTTCTATATCACATCCAACCATCTTGAATCTCCATATGGCATCCATGGCTAGTGCTAAAAGTTGAGAGCTACACTCATTTGGGACTTGGAGAGGGGAGAAACAAGGGAGAAGCATCAAAAGGCATCATGGAAGCATCATAGGGAGGCTCTTCTCTTTTCTTTTCTTTTGTTAAACTTCTTTTATACTTTTTGAAATCTCTTTTGATATGTTTGGAATGGTTTTTAGTTATTTGTTTTGGTTTTATGGTTGAAACTAAATTATTAACATTGAACTTTGTTGTTGCCTTGTCCCCACTTCCATGACAGAAAGAGAAGAAGGTTCAATGAGAGAACGATCTACATTAATCTTATCCAATAAGTCCAAACCACAAACATTAAGGCCAGACCCATTGTCCACAATGGTTCGTCTTATAGCACTATCGTTGATAATAACCACAATCATAAGGGGATCATATTGATGTTGGATTTCGTGAGAAGGTAACTCATCTTGTGTGAATATAATTTGAGCTTTGGGTTTATTTGTAGGATCAATCAAAGAAGCCATGTTGTTAGGTGTCACTGAAGGTGGGACATCTAAGTTTTTCAAAGCATCTTGTAACATCCCATGATAAGCAGGTGAAGTTTGAACCAAATCCCAAATAGAAATCTTGGCAGGAGTAGATTTAAGTTGTTCAATGAGATCATACTCCTTACTAAGAGTTTTTGATATATGAGGTACTTGTGGAAGAGTAGGTTGAGAGGGAAGAAGTGAAGTTGGGGTAACTGGAGGAGGATTAGGTTGCCTATTTTTTCTTGTGTTGTAGTTATGAGAAACCGTATGATAAATCTCTTCGGTGATTTCCTTAGCATACTCATAAGGGATCTTAGTAGGATAACCTCCTTGCACAGCAATAACAAGTTTCTTAGGAGTGCAAAAAGAATCATTAGCATAACCACCTTGAACCAATAAGATAGGCTTGCGTTGAGAAATTTGAGAAGGACAAGCACCTTGAACTATGAAGAGGGGTTTATTAGGTATTTCATTCACATGTATCAAATTGATTGAAGATGGTTTAGGAATATCAAAGGTGTCCTTATGAATTTTAGAAGAAGAAAAGACAAGATTGTTGGAAGAATTGTTGATAGTCTCTCCTTGCACTAAAATGTTATCATGGATAAGATCAATTTTAGGAGGTAGACTAGGAGTAGGAATTGATGTTTTAGAAGGAAGAGTATTAGTAGGAAAGGTCATATCATCCTTTATCATCAAAGGATTTACATGGGGAGTAGACTCTCTAGGAGAAGAATCAACATTACTCTCTAAAGTTTCACCTTTGAAAGGGATTCTAACATTCTCTTCTTGAACTAAGGTATCCTTATGAGTAGAACCTACCTGGGGAGAGGGAGATGCTTTATTTTTAGAGGGAGAATGATTGAGATTCATGAGAGGTGAGATGCTATCAAGGGGGTTACTCTCATATGGTAGAGAATAATCAACAACTTCTATTAATGGTTCATCTCAAATAGTGAGGTCATTGAGAAAATTATTAGAAATATCTTGCATAAAGATGTCCTTATTGTTATTGCCAATTTTGGGAGAAGGAATAACATTGTTCATTAATTCTTCATCCTTAGGAGGGAGAGAATCACGACGTGTGTTTAAATCACCCTCTTGCCTCAAAATGTGTTCAATAGGAAGCTTAAGGGAGATAAAATTAATTAAATTGATTATGGTTTCATCTTCTTTTTCTAAGGCATTTTTATGGGTAACACAAGCTTTAGGGCAAGGAGAAGAATTTCTCATTAATGCATCATCTCTAGTGGGAATTTTGTCAGAATCAAAAGAGGAAATGCCATCACTAGGAAAAGTAGGGACACTACCATCTTCTTGCACAAAATGATCCTCATGAGGAGAGTATTCTTTAGGAGGGAGATGAACATCTTTCTCCAAAGATTCATTCTTAGGAAGGAGATCCTTGAAAGAAGTGCTCATAACCTCTTGTTGCACTAACATGCCCCCATTGGTAAGACCAAATTTAGGAGAAGATAATTCAATGTCCATCAAGACCTTTTCATTTAGAGAGGCATCATGTAAAGAAGGTAAAGTAATACTAAGAAAAGTGTTTATGATATCATCCTCTTCCTCTAAGATAGCTAGATGGGAAGGGCACATTTTAGGAGAATTGTCAAGATCGCTCTTCAAATCTTCATCCTTAGAGCATGGGAGAGTTTTGAAGGGGTCGGTAACAACTCTTTTAGGCACTAAAATGTTGTCATAGGTAGGAGGAGGTTCTTTAAGAGATGTAAAAATTCAAGCAAGAGAAGCTAACCCATTATCACATCTATGAAATGAATGCATCATGACAACAATTTTCCTCTTTCAAATGATAACATATGCAAAATAGAAGGAAATGTTCAATTTTAACCAATGCAAGCACTGTAAATGTTGATTTAAAAAATGAAATTTATGAGTGAAATGTGTTCCTAAATCAGATCTGAAATTGATGATCCAAATTAAGCTATCCACAAGTTCAATTTTGAATTGAAAAATTAAGGTTTTAACAAAATTGACCTCTAAATTTTTTAAATTTGCAAGGAATTGAAACTTGTAAATATAAATTTGAATTTGAAATAGAAAACACTCAGATATGAGAACATAAATTAGAATTAAAGAAGGTTGGATTCATGTCGGGTTCACCAAAATATGGAGGGGGGGAAGCGAGACCGGGTGGCTAGGACCTAATCCCACTTTTGCCAACACATTGGGAATACGAAAGAGCCTAGGGAGATTGCTCATTTTATCTACTTCTTGTGAGAAAGAGAGAGCCAAGGATTATCTCTTAGGGTTTCTATTCCTATTGTTGTAAATGAAGATAAGATGTGAAAGATTGATCAACTAGACGAGGAGATAAACAATGAAGCATATATGAACTGAAATTGCAGAAACTCACAAATCTGAAACTAAGATATGGAAAGTAAAGAAGGGGAGGAATCTAGATGTGTACCTGATGCTGAAAACTGAGCCAAACTGACCAAAACTAGGGCGCCTTGCCCCTGTCCTTGATGATTTGACAGAGAGCTGCAACTGGAAGGCTGCAAACCTGAGATCATGAGACTTCGCCCTATTAAAATCCACTAAAATTGAGGGGGACCAAGGTGCCACGCTCCTGTCTTGGGTAGGACCAGGGTGCCACGCCCCTATCCCTGATGGATTTGGGGTAGTCTGAGGTCTCGGTACTGTCCTTGTGCCTTTTTCTTATCTAGGTACCTGTTTTGCACCTGCACCTAAAAAAGAAGGGGGTTTGGGTGGCTAAAGGACTTTGCCTTGGTCAAAACCCTATGGTTGTGATTTCCACCTCCACAAATAGCCGATTTGTATAGTAAAATCGTGTGCAAGAATATTGTGTGTGTGCAAGACCCTAGGATGAATGCAAACAATCTAGAGCAACCCTAAATGCTTGTAATTGACAAAGTAAATGCTCTAAATCAATGATGCAAAGTGATCTAAAGCATGAATGTAAATATGTAAATTTATGTAATGAAGCTCATATAGAGACATGAAAACAACATGAAACCATACCCAACCCCTATGGGAGGGGTACAAGCTAATCATTGGTCGATGATCTCCCATTATTCTTCAATGTCTTTAAGGCTCCTAATTGATGATGAATGCTTGAAAAATACTTGATTAATGCTTGATGAATGTTGTTGAATGTTGTTCAAGACTCCACATAGGCTTCTCTTTCACTACATAGAAGGCTCCTTGTGCTTGCTTTGCCAAAACTTCCTTGTTCTTAGATCTTGGTTAGATTCCATTAGATTCGATAGATGCCTTCAAATGAAGAAAGAGAGCTCTTATGTATGAAACCCTAGATCTTAATTTCGTCTTTACGTTGACCTAGGATTTGAATTTCCCGCCAATTTCTTGGGGTTAAGCATTATAATATCATAGGATTATGCTCCCTAAATTTTGGGAAAAATGTCGGGGATGTGTTGCACTTGCACATTATCCGACCAACTTTTCACCAAATTTTCAGGGTCGTTAGATATGATGATATTAGAGTGAATCCCAAACTTACAGCTGATTTCTAGATGTTTTGACATGCTAAATTGGGCCTTAAAGATCTAAATAAGACATAATTAGGTTTATGATTTAATGATTCATTGAACGAATAAAATAAAAAGGGGCACACTTAGGGTAAAGGGCCCAACTTTATGATGTGTGAAGTGATGAAATATGACTTTAGATTTAATTAAATTAATTAATTAAATGTTTAAAGAGAAATTACAATGCAAGATGCAAACACACTAAGGTGGGTGCTAAACTAAGCGTGTAATTGTACCACTCTAGCAAGGGTGTACAATTTACGATGTTACACTAACGCCTTTGGAAAGGAAATTTTTTAAAACCACAAATTATTGCCATATAAGGAAATTGGCTGATTTTATTCAACGGGGCATAACTTTGACCCGGGATGTCGGATTTTGGACTTCTTATACTTGTTGGAAAGATGATTCTGAGCACTATAGTTTGGTACTAGTTTGGTTCCCTAATTTTACTATTTTGACATGTTTTTGGAGCCTGGAATCCAAATGTTCTCCTTTTCACGATTTTGGTCATAACTTTTGCATACAAAATCAGATTTTGGATTTCGAGTAGGCGTTGGAGAGCATGTTCAGTTGAATACAGTTTGGTGCTATTATTTTATCAGTTTTATGAGTTTGGAGAGGTGTGTACTTGTTTGATCACTTGTAGGTGTTTGAGATTTGGGGTGTAAGTGTGAGTGCACCTGAACGAGTCATGAGGCATAACCTTGAGGGAGTGCATGTTTTCATTGGATATTTATGATGATACAACTGATTATCAAATTTGGTGCTTCCTTGGTATAGGTTTATAGGTGTATTTCAAAGTTGGGCTTTGATGGTGATAGGTACACAGGTTGTCTTTAGTTTGAGGACATGGTTTGAGACTTGGAGTTTCATGTGGGTGATAGTTGAGTGCAGGTACATCGATGGTTATGATTATGGTGTCATGGGTATGCAAGTACATGTTTTGCATTGACACGACATAGTCATGTTTTTGGTGATTTGGTGGTGATTTGGTTTGATGTTAGGAGGTTGTTGTTAATCTCATTGATGCTTATTTGTTTCCTTGACTACGGTACTTAGTTGTGGACATTTTTGGCAAATCAGATTGGATGTTGATTTGGTGTTTGAGTCATGTGGTCTATAGGATTATTCTCTTTGATATCTCAGTTTTCAGTTTACTAATGTGATGATGAGTTTACATGTTCAATGTTTCACCTACGAGTTATGCAGTTGTGTGGGTTGATCACCTATTCATTTGCAGTGGGATGGATCATATGTGGATTGTCTATATCCACCAGGTTTGATTCATTATGGTGTATACTTGTTAGTTGACCTTGTCTGTGGTCATTTGTGCATTGGTATGGTTGTTTTGGGATGAGAGGATGGTTGATGTTATAGTAATTGGATAGTTGGCATGGGACTTGTAGCATGTATTTGATCATGATGTCTTGATAGCTTGGTTATTTATTTGATTGCACTTTCAGTGGGAGCTTTTGACAGTGATGAGTTGGTGGTGTAGGATTGATTCCCGATTGGTGGTTTGTTGGTAGTTGTATGTATCTTCTTGAGATGGAGTTCATGGTTTACTTGATATTATTGACATTTTAGTTGGATGTGTGTAGACCTAGATGTTCTTCATTTAGGAGATGGCTGTCATGATGCTATGCATGACTCGGTATCAGTTCAGTGGGAGTTGTTGTCAGTGATGTGTATTTGCCATTGGATGGTAGATGATCTTCTTAGTGTGCATATGTTCAGAGGATGCCTTAGATCATGTTTCTACAAAAGGGTCTTTCACATTTGTGGGTACACTTGTAGGAGATGATGATCTTCATGATATTTGAGGATGTTGACATCTTGAGGGCTCAAGGAGTCCTTTGTTGAGGTGTGGTTTATGCTTTCATTTGACAAGTTATCATTGCTTGATAGGATGGTTGATATTATGCCATGGTGCACTCTTGATTCTAGATTAGATTTTTGGCATGGTATGGTTATTGGATATGTTCACATGGAGCATGTTATCTCCTTTGGAGGAGATGGTTAGATCATGTTGTCATGTTATGTTCCTAATTTTACGGTTGGAGCTTTGACATTGATCTTGGTAGTTTTCTTTGTATTGGCTACATGATCATTTGCTTGATACTTCATGATATTGTTGTGTTGCAGTTGGCATGGATTGGTTAGTTATAGGTACTCATGGATACATGGAGATGTTGGTAATGATGGTATTCTCTTGTGATTAGAGATATGTGTTGAGATGGTTATTGTTTCAGCAGGATGACCGAGGAGCATTCACCTAGTATGGATTTGAGAGGAGATTTTTCTTAGATGAGTCATGATGACTTGGATATCTTGGAGGATCATTCCCATTCCCACTCTTGGTCTACTTGGTGGTTTACTATTTGAGAGGCATTGCACATTGTTTCCTTTCAGGTGCATTATGTTTATGCTTATCTTTCATATATATGGATCTTGAGCTATGGATAGATGTTTAGTTCTGGAGGGTTCATTTGAGAGATGTATGACATTGGTTATCTCCTTGTGCATTTGAGTTATTATTATGATGGTGGTAGTCATTGATATTAGTTTGGGAGATGGTTTATTGGGCATATTCCCTAGGCTTGGGAAATGGTTATTTATTTTGATCTTGTTGATTATGAGAGACTTACATCCATGTTTATTACATGTTATATATGTTGGTTTGGTCCAAGGGACTGAACAATGTTTGGGTGTTGTTATGATTTTCATGTGGGGTTTTATGGAGGATATCATACTTGACACAGTTGGCATTTAGAGGTGTGTGTAGAAGGACATGCTACAGGTTTTGATTTGCAGTGTTTTTCTCTTTATTTCAGTTATCTTCCTAGATGTTCATATTCACATTACATTGGCTAGATGTTGTTTGAAGCTATGTGTTCACTGGTTTTGTGTTCATGCGTTGTCATGTGGGAGATGGCATTGTGGTTCCTTTATCTCTTTCTTTTGCTGGTGTGGAGAACATGGTGTTATCTTGATGATGATGTTTTGATGTAATAGGTTGATTAATGACTTGTTTCATGTTGTCATTGATGGAAACTATGTTTTGATAATCATCTAAGTCTTTTAGGCCAACCGGTAAGGCATAACTGGTAAGGTAGATAGTTTACCAGTAAACCGGCAGATAAGACTTTAACCAGTAAACAGGAACAGAGTTGTATTCAGGTAATCAGTATGAGAGATCAATACAGAGTTAGGTGATGCAGTTTTGTATGAGTATTGAAGATTGTATCAGGTAGCTATGTTTCACACCGTAGTGATAGATTCAATGGGATGAGCGAGTTATGATCTACAGAGCAGTCAATCATAAAGAACAGTTAACCGGTAGAAGCAGAATGACTTAAATCGTTAAATCAATAATGATTATGTTTTATTTTTAAGTTGTTATGTCGATGGCCGACATAAGTAAAGCATGTATTGCAAGATTGTCTAGATTCATTGAACCTAGGAAATTGTTCCAAGATTAGTAGCCAACTAAGTTGAGGTTTATAAAAAGTGTGATGAGTTATGAGATGTAGTATGAGATCAAAGGAGAATATTGAGAGTTTGATTGTGTGGTAATCTAAGAAGCTCTGTATTGATGTGTTGTTGAAGGAAAATGAAGTGGATCTTATCAAGCACAAAGGTGCTACATGTAGATCATCTTATTATTATTTTCCTAACAGTTGCAGCAGTCAAATCCCTTAATCGGGTAGGTCCTAAACGGCCTGAAACTGTAAATCCCCTAATAGAGTAGCTCATTAACTTGAGTCTAAATCCTCTTGCGAGGTTGCTCCTAACAGGGAAAAGCTTTTAACAGGGCTGAGGTAAATCCCTTAACCGGGTGACTCCTAACAGGGTCTGCTCTTAACTAGACATATTTGTATAACCTTAAATAGTCAAAGATTTCTATTCTACAGATAGTGAATCTTGTGGGTATTAACTCCCACCGTGATTTTTCCCTTTTGGGTTTCCACGTATAAATCTGTGTGTTATGTGGAGCTTGATATGTTAGGTGTTAGCTTATGTGGTGATATTTCTTTTATGTTTAATAAGCTTTAAGTTATTTAAAGTGGTGATCAGATTTGTGTTGTTGTTTTTACTTGCACTGATTCACCCCCCCCCCCTCTTAGTGCCTTATAAATTTATTAATTGGTATCAGAGCCTAATTCCCTTAACTTTTAACTGCTTGGGAAAGATCCCTAAGGCTATCATGGGGGATATGAGTTATAGAGAGATGTCTAACTAGCTTGCAGAAGTTGAGGAAGCCCTAGACACATTGAAAGGCAAATACAAAGCCTCACTTGCCAAGAGAAGAGAGCTTGCAGAAAAATTGATGGAGTTTACTGAAATATAGTTCTTCTGATGAAGCAAACATGGATGCATTGGTGACTGAAGTTGAAAAACTGAATGATGAGAAGGAAAACCTGAGGAGAGAGTTGCAAGCCCTAACCATCAGGATGAGTCAAGAGCTTGAAGCAAGGAGAACAACTGAAGACAAGATCAGAGAAAAATAACATGAGATCTTTAAGATGAACCAGAAGGTTGGAACCCTATATCATCATCTTCATGAGGAACAAAAAGAAAAAGAAGAAATAAAGGCTGATCTAGACATGGCAACGTCTCTAAGAGAAAGTCTAATGAAAAAGAATGAAGATCTTACAAAGGAACTTGTTGATGCTAATGAAACACTTGCAAAGTTTAACAAGAGCTCTAATATGCTTGATGAGCATATCCAGTCACAAAGGATGAATGGACATACACATGCCTTGAGATAACTACCTTTGAGTAAGGATATCCTTCCGGTATAAAGGACTGTTAGGATAACTGGTGGATAATTGAGAGGGGGTGAATCAGTTGTCAATAGATTATACAACTTTAAGAACACAAAACCTTTTATCAGAATGCATAAACCAAATATCGGAATAGCAGATATAACAATTAAGCATAAACATAAATCATAGAACAATGACCAACCATCCACAACACATAACACCATTATTTGTACGTGAAAAACCCGGTAAAGCAAAAAACCACAGTGAGAAGCCTACCCATAATCAAATAATACTTTTGTAGCAAGTATGTGATTACAATAAGAGGGGCCTACACATGCAAGAAGGCCAATAGCCTAGAGCGCAATGCTCATCACAAAAGGAGCCTCACTGACTAAAAAATAAATCCAAACTACAATCCGGAAAGATGAATGAACTGCAAGAATAACATCTCCTATGCCTGAGTGCAGTTTTGGTTAAGCTCAATACCGGAGGTCTTAAACCTCTTTTACAAACCCAATTCAATCACCTATGATTGACCAAAACCTCTGCATATTATTACAACTTTATTCGCACATAGATAATCCCATAACCTTTTTCTACCAACTATATGATCTACAAAGAGATCTTACATTATATTTATACCAACCTGGGACCTAAACAATTAGGTCGGCCACCTAAAAGTTAATACAATAGATCCATTATATAATCCTGCAAAATAATGATAAACCAAGATGGCCTAAGACCAAAACAACATAAACCAAATAATAAATCCAACCGGTGACGCATTGGGAGCATCAACCAACACGTTACATAAATCGGTCCATAACCTAACAGAATAACCACCAGACCCAAAATAGGTCGCCATAAGCCAAATGAAACACCACGAACAACTGGAACACGAACATGATAACCATCAGCATCTTGATAACCTTCTAGAAGATGTACCAACACCACTTATCAAATTCATCAAAAGATCTTCAACAAAGAATTATCAGTAAAACCCTTACCAGTAACCAAAAGGCTTACTAGAACATATGATAGCATCTAGATCATCAAATCCTGAACCAACTGAATGTGATACACATCTAGAACACATGAATAACCAATCCAAACCAATTCCAATAAATGGCCCAAAACCGAAGACAAATCTCCAGATCAACATCAAAGACCAACCACTCTATCGGAAGCCAGTAGACAACAAAACAACTAGTGTTGACATCAATGCAACACATAATTGATTCCTCCAAATTTCCAACAATCTCCCCCTTTGGTATTAATGGCAACACTAGATGTGAAAAACATCCAAGTGCCAAGAAGTGTCAAACAAGTCTCCCCTAAAGGAAGACATCCAACAATCTCCCCAAAATGATATGACAATGAAGTTCTGAACCAACAAACCAAACTCCCCCTGTGAATGATATCTCTGTTAAGCTTTGTTTTTAACATAAATATCTCTCCCCCTTTGACATCAATGACAAAAATCTGACATAAACATCAAAGAAAAGTCATAAAACCTCTTAACCACGTAGCTAACTACTCCCCTTGAGCAGTAGCACCAACACATCAATCTGGAATGAATGATAGTTCTCATAATGCATGCTAAAATGATGCCAGTGAGCATCACTCAAGTCTCTACTAGAGGGGCAGAAAATACCAATCTATCTCTGAAGTACTCCAATGATTCCTTAGGCAAAGGTTTAGTGAAGATATCTGCAATTTGTTCTTTAGTGTTCACATAAACCAGTCTGACTTCATTTGCTTCCACCTTCTCCTTCATAAAATCATACTTGATAGAAATGTGCTTAGTCTTAGAATGAAAAACTGGATTCTTTGATATGTCAATAGCAGCAAAGTTATCACAATGAATATCTACCGGTGCATTACAATCCACCCTTATATCCTTCAACATTTGCTTCATCCATAGAACTTGTGTACATTTAGTAGTAGCAGCAACATACTCAGCTTCAACAGTAGATAAACAAGTACATGATTGTTTCTTGTTGATCCATGAAACAAGTTTCTTTCCAAGAAAGAAAGCTTCACCGGGCGTTCTCTTCTGGTCATCAAAATCTCCACCCCAGTCAGCATTTGTATATACACATAGTGTAAAGTCGTCATTTTTAGGATACCACAAACCATACTCAATTGTTCCTTGCAAATACCTGAAAATCCTTTTCACCGCACTCTCATGATTCTCTCTAGGATCACTCTAATATCTTGATACAATACAAACTACATTCATTATATCTGGTCTAGTCTAAGTCAAATATAACAAACCTCCAATCATATATTTATACCTTGTAGTCTTTATCGGAGCTGATTCATCATTCTTTGTCAATTTCTCACTTATAACCATAGGGGTACCAACTGGTTTGGAATTTTCCATACAAAATTTCTTCAACAACTCTCTAGCATACTTAGTTTGACAGATGAAAATACCTTTATCATTCTGAGTAATCTACAAACCTAAGAAAAATTTCATCTCCCCAATCATAGACATCTCAAATTCATTCTTCATATTTTTCAAAGAATTCCATACATAACTTATCCTCACCTCCAAAAATGATATCATCAACAAAGACTTCAACAACCAATATGCCATCACCAGTTATCTTATAATATAAGTTACTATCAACATCACCTTTAGTGAAACCAAGCTTCAAAAGATATTTGTCCAATCTAGCATACCAAGCTCTAGGGGCTTGTTTCAATCCATATAAATCTTTCCTTAACCTGCAAACCATGTTTTTGTTATCTAAAAGTAAAAATCCATCAGGTTGCTTAGTGTAAACTTCCTCTTCAATATCTCCATTCAAAAATTCACACTTAACATCCATTTGATAAACCTTGTATTTCTGATGGGCAGCATAAGCAAGAAATAATCTCATAGCTTCAATCCAAGATACCGGAGCAAAAGTCTCATCATAATTAATTCCTTCCTTCTAAGAATATTCTTTACATACCAATTTAGCCTTATTCCTCACAACTTGTCCATCCTCATTCAATTTATTCCTAAAAACCCATTTAGTTCCAATAACATTCTTATTTTTAGGTCGGGGAACTAAAGTCCATGTGTTGTTCTTCTCAATCTGATCTAATTCCTCTTCCATAGCTCTCATCCAACATTCATCTTCACAAGCCTCAATAACTAATGTCCGCTCAACTTGAGAAATTAAACATACCGCATCAGTTGTCAACCTTCTTGTTGTCATTACTCTTTTGTTCTTGTCTCCAATGATCTGATCTTCTGAATGATTTAACCTTACATACCTAGGAGTCTTCTGACTTTCTATTACTCTGCTCTGATCATCAGTTATTGTTGAACTTCCTGATACTGTCAAGGTAACTAGTTCAACATTTTGTTCTGGTATAGGTGCTACCGGTTTAGTTATGATCATCTCCACTTCCAGTTCTCTCTCATAAGTTCTGATTTGACCTTTGTACAACTCATCCACCTTGACATTAGCACTTTCCACAATTCTCTGCAATCTTTTGTTATAACATGTATATGCTTTTCTTTCATTAGAATAACCAAGAAATATCCCTTCATCACATCTAGGATCAAACTTTCCAATGGAATCATCTCTTTTGATAGAGCATTTACTACCAAAGATCTTGAAATACTTAACTCTAGTTGTATGACCAAACCATAACTCATAAGGTGTCTTACTGGTGTCTCCTTTGATATGAACTTTGTTAAATGTGTATACTATCATGTTCATAGCTTCTTTCCAATAGATATGAGGAAAATTAGCTTCCATCATCATAGTTCTAGCCACATCCAAGATAATTATGTTCTTTCTTTCCACAACACCATTTCACTGAAGTGTCTGAGGAGTAGACAACAGTCTCCTTATCCCATGTTTCTCACAATAACTATTAAATTTATCGGATGTGAATTCACCACCCTGATCTAACCTTAAGCATTTAATCTTCAACCTTGTCTCTCTCTCAACTTTATCTTTAAAGATCTTAAAATTTTCAAAAGCTTCAGATTTCTCCCTTAGAAAAGTAACCCACATCATTCTAGAATAGTCATTAATGATTAGCATGAAATATCTATCACCCTGAAAACTCTTTATTCTAGTACAACCACACAAATCAGTATGAATAAGATCAAGAACATCATTACATTTGTCTTGTATACTCTTAAAAGAAGTTTTGACTTGCTTTCACATTTGACATTCCTAACATACCGGATTATAGGGCTTCACAATATTAGGTATATCTCTAACAGTCTTAGTTGAACTGATCTTTACAATGCAATCAAAATTCACATGACACAACCTCTTATGCCATAACCAACTCTCATCAACTTGTGAAATCAAACATGTCTTCTCACTAGACTTCAAATGAAAGATGTAACCTTTAGTCTATGTACCGTTTGCAATCTCCAATCTAGATCTATTAAAGATTTTTCATTTTCTATCCTTGAACTGTAATTGAAATCCCTTATCCACCAACTATCCTACACTCAAAAGATTATTCCTTAAAACTTCAACATAATAAACATTATCAGTGTTATGCTTACCATTGAATGATATAGTTCCTCTTCCTCTATTTATACATGCTTTGTCATCTCCAAATCTACCCAGACCACCATCAAATTCTTGCAAAGATAAAAACTTCATTTTATCTCTAGTCATATGATGTGAACATCCACTATCTATCACCCATTCATCCTTGTCTTCAATTTTAGAATCAAGGGCCTTTTCCTCATTTTGAACAATAGGTGGCGGAGCATCTTCCTTGATAGCCAAAAATACCCATTCCTTTCCATTGTTGAATCCACTAGTTGAATCTTGTGTCAGTTCATCATCAAAATCAATCACACCTTCCTCATCTGCATAGTAACATGATTTGTCTATGTTTCTCCTGTACTTATGCTTATTTTCATAATCATGGTTAGGCCTAAAATATCTTCTAGCTTTCTCTTCAAATCTTGAATTCCTTTCAGGATATCTAGATGCAAAATGACCTATCTTATTACATGCAAAACATTTAAAAGGTGATTTTCCTTCATACTTACTTCCTGTCGGATCTTTAGGTACTCTTCTAGCAAATAGAGCTTCAAGTTGATCAAACTTATCATCTTCTTTCTTCATTTCCTCTAGTTCCTTCACATATAAATCTTTCCAATCACTCTTGTTGGTTGATGATGCAAATGTGTGAAAAGAAGATTCAATCTTTGCAGCTCCTTGAGGACCAAATTCTTCAAGCTCAAAAGCAAATAATTTTCCAACCAAAGTATCCTTGTTAACAGAAGTGTTATCCATTGTTCTCATCTCATTAATTGTAGTAGCCTTCATCTTGTAAGCTGGTGGAAAAGCTCTCAATACTTTAGAAACAATCTCATCTTCGCTTAGAGATCCACCACAACACTAAATTCCCATAACAATTTCATTCTCTTTCCATAAAAGCAATAATTCTTCCATCTTCTTCCATCTTCAGATTCTCATACCTCACCCAGTAACCATCAAGTTTAGCAATTTTAACAGTAGGGTCACCTTCATTCAAAGCCTCCAACTTATCCCATATAGCCTTCATAGATGATTGGTCAGTTAATCCCATAATTTGCTAATCAGAAAGTGCACTTAAGAGTGATTCTCTAGCTCTACAATCATTCTCAATGTCCTTATCCAAGGTTGTCGAAGGAGGATTGCCAGATGTCAGATTATGAGGAGTATAGCCTTTCTCCATGACCTCCCAAATCTCTTTCTCAATACATCTCAAATGAGTTTCTATCTGAATCTTCCAAACCCTGTAATTTTTCGAATCAAGCTTAGGGGTTTCTCTCCAGAAAATAGATGCAGTTGAACTATTAGTTGCCATAGGATCTTCCTCAAGCAGTTAAGCTTCTACAAAGAGGACCAAGCTCTGATACCAATTGTTAGGATAAGCAGTGGACAACTAGGAGGGGGATGAATCAGTTGTCAGTAGATTATACAACTTTAAGCACACAAAACCTTTTACCGGAATGCATAAACCAAATACCAAAATAGCAGATATATGAATTAAGCATAAACATAAATCATAGAACAATTACCAACCATACATAACACATAACACCATGATTTGTAGGTGGAAAACCCAGTAAAGGGAAAACCCATGGTGGGAAGTGTTATGCCCTGCATAACACACCCCAACTTTTCACACCTCAAGCTGGGGACCCCTTTTTTTGCTTCTCTTTGTTTTTTTTTCCTATTTCCTTTTCGTTGGCACTTCAGAACCTTGGGTCTTGCTTCTATTTCGTATCATTTTTGCATGTTACAAAATACCTACCTCTAGGGCACTGTCATGAAAGTGAGCAGTGAGCGCTAGTTTTGTAATAGTTAACTAGAACCCCAAAACCCCGAAGTCTTCATTGTGTGTCTTCTCCTTGGTCCTTGTTATCATCCTTCCTTTTCCAAGTTGGTCTTTCATTTCCTTGTCCTCATTTTCTCATTTTTTCCTATTTCCTATTTTTCGTAGTTTAGGGTTTAGAGTTAGATTTCATGCTTTCAATAAAATTGACTTTTATCGATCTGTGGGTTTTTGGCCTTAATAATGAACACTAAACCCCGAAATCCTGAAATCCCAAAATCATCAATAATGAACCCCGGAATCCTTAAATTACAAAATACCTACCTCTGGAGCACCATTATGGAAGTGAATAGTGAGTGTTGGTTTTGTAACAGTTAAATAGACCCTAGAATCCCAAAATTTTAGAGTCTCTTATGATTTTGCTAATATGATGAAACTAATTACGTATCTTGTGTTGCATGTTACGAAATACCTACCTCTGGAGCACCGTTATGGAAGTGAACAGTGAGCACTTGTTTCATAATAGTTGAATTAGACTTATGGAACCTTCCACCTCATCCCGAAAGAGGACTAGAGAGTACAGAGGAGGTGCTGAGAGTTTTTAATTTAGAATGGAGTATATTGTTGACCCACCTACCACTTCCATAGAATGTTTCATCAACAACTACCGGAACTACAAGATGAATGAAGGACAAACATGCAATTAGAAAAAGAAAAATGCATGTTGGAGTAGTACCACCATCACAACCACTATAACTTCAACTGATACTGGATGTCACACTTGCTTTTTTGGGCATTATTTTTGCATGATTACGAAGTGTTGGTTCATGCAGCACCATTTTCGTAATGCTCACCCAGTCATAGTTTTGTAACAGTTAAGTGGAGTTCATAGGTAGCGACTTGCATGTCGATTGTGCCTCCCATCATTTTGTAATGCTAGTTTTGCATGTTGGATTACCATCACCACCACTACATTGGGACTTCAATTGCTGCTCTAGCATGTACCTTGATTATTGATCAAGTTTTGCATGATTACGAAGTGTTGGTTCACGCAGCACCATTTTTGTAATGCTCGCCCAGTAATAGTTTTGTAACAGTTAAGTGGAGTTCATAGGTAGTGACTTGCATGCCGATTTTATGTCCCATCATTTTGTAATGCTAGTTTTGCATGCTGGATAACCATCACCACCACTACACTAGGACATCAACTGCTGCTCGAGCATGTACCTTGATTATTGAGCAAGTTTTCCTTGATTACGAAGTGTTGGTTCATGCAGCATTCTTTTCATAATGCTCACCCAGTCACAGTTTTGTAACAGTTAAGTGGAGTTCAGAGGTAGCGACTTGCATGTTGATTGCATCTCCCATCATTTTGTAATGCTAGTTTTGCATGCTGGATTACCATCACCACCACTAAACTAGGACTTCAACTGCTGCTCCAGCATGTACCTTGATTATTAAGCAAGTTTTGCATGATTACGAAGTGTTGGTTCATGCAGCACCATTTTTGTAATGCTCACCCAGTCATAGTTTAATACAAAAAGCAACTTGCGGATTGCCTGATCTACTTGTGTGTTCTTCGTGATCTGGTAACTTCTATCGTCTAAATCAACAACTAGTTCTTTTCGATACTTTATCATTTTAATAATCATATTGCGCATGTAAATGGTATATGAGGATTAAATTGATAGGGGGATTATTGGTTGGGTGATATTCATTTCCATTGGTGTGTGAAGATGTTTGACTTTATATACTTTCTGAATCTCGTTGTTTCAATGTTGATTTATTGATATTGATAATATTTGGATTATGAAATTGTAACCGTGTGGATCATTGAGTTGTTATTGTATCAATTTCATTGTTATTGTTGAACACAAGATGACACTGAGAAGGGGGGGCTGAATCAATGATTTCTAAATTTGTAATCCTTTTACCTCCTAGAGAGATTACCGGTTACCAACGTAAGAACTAAGCAAGCCTATCGGTAAGATAAAACTAGACAACACAATTCAACCACACAAATGGCACATCACATAACACCGGTATATACGAGGAAAACCCAAGATGGGAAAAACCTCGTTGAGAAATGTTGTTGGAGTCTACTGCTTCAATCCAGCCTCACAATGAAAACTTATGGTTATAATATTTAGGGCACCAACCCCTTATTTTAGGGCACCAACCCAAGGAGCATCAACCCCAGCACCGAGCTCCAACTCGATGATCTATCTTGTACATAATCAATTATAAAATTAATAGTTTGATTACAAATGAATTGTAACCACTACATACACTTTATCCTTTCGATTTCTCACCTCCTCTGCCTCACTGGTTTACTTCTACTCTTCTTTCTACCTCCTTCTCAGTCTCTCTGCTCACCTTCACTTGCTGCTACTGATATTGGTTTTACTTCTTCCTGTTGGATGAATAGTCAGAACATACACCTACTATCGGTTGCTCTTCTCACCGATTTATCCTTTCTCTTCTTACTACTTGTAGGATCTTCTCTCCATACACATGTAGTTGCTTGACTCTCCACTACCTTCCAGTTGGCATGAACATTGTCGGCTCCTACCTCTGCAACTCACTTTGCAGTTTTATGGTTTATCCAATCTTGTTGGTTAAACCATTGTTAAACCCTCTCACCGGTTTAACCTTCCCTGCTAGCTCTTTTCTTCAAATGTTGAGTTCCTTGACTCTTCTCACTCTTATCTCCTCTTTTCTCTACTCAGGATCACTCTCCTTCACCATTCAACATAACCAAATAATGTCTTTTGCCTTCATTCTTATTACTTAGCTTTCCTTCCAAAACACAGCTTCAAACTCTTGGCAAGCAAGTATTTTTTCCACTGAACACGAGGTCAATCAGATCCAATCAGATCTCATTCTGCACGAGGATGAACAACCTACAAGCAATCATGCATCACCTACCATGTCTTCTTCCTTCCAAGGCACGTTTGCTAAACTTAGCAAATACTGACAGTTTGTTGGTAAGCCTCAAGATCAAACGCCATAAATGGTTCAACAGATTGCATCACCAACCTCATTTTCCACTTGGTCACTCTGCATCAATCGATGCATCCCATCAATCACCTCTATTCAACCTTCCTTGAGCCACACACCTGTGCAACACCTCCCATGATTTATAGTGTCTACAATTAATGTTGACCAACTCTATGACAACCTCATTAGTGCACACTCCATCTACCATTGCATGCATGTCTTCCACCTTGACTCCATGTGACACCTTTCTCGGCATCCACCTTAGCTCATGAAGTCGGTCTGCCTTGGTCGCCGATAAATTACACCCAATCGGTGTGTGCATCATACCATCGATCCCTCTTTGCCTTCTGGTTAACCTTCTTTCCTTCTCCTTCCTTGTGCCAATGGATATTGTCAGCTTGGTCATCACTCATGTCGGTCCTCAGTGGCTATCTAGGATGACTCACCATGTGCATCTTCACTAGATTGAGAGCACTTCACTTTTGTCTCTATGTTCACTTGGTTGTATGTCAATATCCACCTGATTTACAAGTTTCTGCCCTCATACCGGTAATGTGCATGATATCTTCATGCCATCCATCTCCAATTGTTATGCATTTGTGGCAACACCACTTTCCATCTGCATACCGATAACTCCATGTGTTCAATTGTAGAGCCTTATCTTCATTTGGCTGGTTCTCTTCTCAACCGGTTTGTCAAGGAGGCAAACTAACCATCTTAACTCTTTCATCTTTGCCTAGGTAGCACATCATGTCTTCACATGTTGATTTGGTGCACATCTCTTATCTCAACCTCGGGAGGCATCCACATATTTCACTTTAGTCATTCGGTCTATGCATCCAATAAACTACTTTTCTTACTCTGACTAACTTATTCCAGATAGTCATGATATATGTCATGTATGTTGTGGGATAAGAAAGGTATTACCATTTACCGGAGGGGGGGAATAGACAACTGCAATTCAACTGCTAAACACTGATGGAGGAAGATCTATGTCACATGTCGGTAATGATGTGACTTCTCTTAAGAGAGGATACATCTCCAACTTGACGTATGTCCCAATACCTTTTCCATATGTCATCTTTTCTCACTGAAGCAACACACACTCTGTCAACACTTTCTCTTTCTCAGTGGGAGTCCTGCTAGTTTACCTCATACTAGCATATCAATTGTACTGCTAACCCTTCATTGGATCATACTACAATGAGCTCTACAAATCACACTCTTTCCAGTTCTCATCATTCACCGGTCACTTCTCTATCATTCTTGTTCAACATCAACATGCATACTCACAAACTAGTTCCTTCTTCCCAATACTTATATGTAAACCGGTTACTCCAACATGCTTACCTAGTGGCTTCACTGTCCACACTACCAGTTGATAGCACTAATAGCATATCAACTACTCTCTCATACCGATTGTCCTAATTTATGCTATACCATTTGACATCAATGACAACACAATGCCAACAATCTCCCCCTTTGGCATTGATGCCAACACATGTAGTATATGGTATACTAGAGATCATTTCTCCCCCTTTGACAACAATGGCAAAGGGTCTTGATAGCTGGTATATTGCAAGCTATCTCTTCTCCTTTTGTACTAGTTGTTTGTTCCCTTTTTACCACTATGCTCTGCAACCTCTCAACTAGTAGCACTTGAACCGTAGAGCTGACACCAATTTGTTTGACATATTCTCCCCATGTGCAGGTAACTCACATCTTTGTTCACATCTTCGTGTATACAAGTCCATGGTGCAGCAACAATGAAACTTGATCTCCTCTTATGTCAAGTGTATCGGATACCAATCATAAAATATGACTATGAACTCCCCCTGAATCACAACCCTTTGGTCTTCCTTTTTCTATCAAGTCCTAAACTGGTACCCCAAACTTCACATGTACCAGTGGAAATGATCATCTATTCATGCTAATGGTCTTTCACTTCCATGACATCCATCCCATCTTTGTGACATAAACATACCTGACCACAATGCTAAGTCATATTGACTCCATGTCAACTCTCACATCGGTTGACATCATGACATCTCATACACATGGGATCGGCTACTGGTCCAAGATGTTGTCATTCAGGACAAATTTTGATAACATCAAAGACATAAATTCATCTGTCCAGGCTACCAGAGCCTCTGCAACACAACCGGAGCATATTGACTCACATATTCTTCAATACCAGTAACTGTCCCTATCGGCAACATACTGCACCTATCAGTTTACTGTACCAATTCAATATCTCTGCTAGTATACTTTTTCCACTACCTCTCCTTCCGGTGTCACATCCTACTTTGACCCTATCGGCAACATACTGCACCTATCAGTTTACTGTACCAATTCAATATCTCTGCTAGTATACTTTTTCCACTACCTCTCCTTCCGGTGTCACATCCTACTTTGACACTTGCAGCAGTGATCCATCTCGCTCGTGTGAGTGTGTAGCCAAGATATCAATTGCACACATTCTTTCATCTTAGCTTCTTCATCATGTCGGTAACTACCCATCCTTTCCTTTTTCCTTCTCAACATTTGGGGGTGAAAGATCTGATCGACATATAGCTCCTCCTAAGGATCTGCATCTTTTTTAAACTTTAGGAGATATCACTTGTGCATTGAGTGCATAGTGTCGGTCCATGGTCATGTTCCCTTCCTTCTTCCTCGATACCTACTTGGACTCCCTCCTCTTCTCATTTGTAGCCTTGGGTCGGGTATCATCTTCTTCTGCTAATAGGTCTTTGCTTTACCAGGTTCTATAGTATGACTAGATATATTGCCATAGAAGTATATTGCATTCATCCCAACTGGATGATTGGAAGATCTTCTATCAGACCGGTTTGATCTTCTTCTTAGGGTCATGCCATTATAGTCCGCTATCAGTTTCAACTGATATCTTGATCTTGCAGGAGGATTTCTCCTTTGGGCATAGTTGTTATGTTGGTTGCCATGTGCATGAGTCATCTTCTTCATGCACTCATTACTTCTATGGCCAGATCCATTACAATTATAACATATATAATTTATATTTCTTGAGGCAGAAAATGGACTCTGATTAGGATAACCAGGAGTGGGCTTATGCATGTTTCTACATTCTGATGTTCTAAGCCCAAATGCATTACATCTTCTATAGACTGAATTGCTATTCCTAGGAAGAACACCTTTTCTATTCCTAGACATCTTTTTGCATTCCTATGCCCTATGGCCATATCCTTTACAAGAAAAATAGTAATAGGAGAATGGAGACATATTACTTACAAATCCATTTTGCTAAACATGAGGTGATATGACCGGTTTCGCTTCTCCACTTCTACTTCTCCGAGGTGTTGCATCTCTTTGTCTCCCACCGGTGGGGAATCTCTTAGGCTACCTTCTTGCATTCTTGTTTCTGGTGAACCTATCTTCTCTCAGCTTTCTTTTTCCTTTAGGATTTGCATTATTTCTTCTTGATGCACCGATCTTCATTTTTAGCCTCAAGTCCTCAATAGTTGTAGCTAGGTCAACCTTCTTTCTTGGTGAACTTCGGACTATGAAGGTATGACCCTTGTTATCTTCATTAGAGGAGACAAACTAAATGTCCTTGTGAGAGACATCCTCACTTGTGGAACATTCACCGGCAGCATATCCTAATCCTTCAGTATCCTTGGTGTGTTTTTGTTTACTCAACATTTTGTCCAAGGCCTCAGTGTTGCCATCGTACCGGATCCTTACCTTGAGCTTATTTTGACACTTCTCAAGGTCTTTCCTAATGTTCTCCATTTCTCCTTTTAGGTCTTGACATTCTTTGTCATTTGTCTCCACTTCTAGCTAGAGTTCCTCATATCCTCTCTCCTTAGCATCAAAGACTAAGTTTAATTCACCAGTCAATCCATTTGCCTCTTCTAGTTGAGATGTCAATATGCAAATATTATTATTTGACTGTTCAAGGCATGTTCTCAACCGGTTGCATTCTTCATGATCTGAATCTTTGTACCTCTTAAATTCCTTTCTAACATTTTGCAGCTCTTCTAGTGCACTTACCAATTCACATTCAAGATCAACTTCGACTTCATCTTCATCATCACTCCCAAACACATCTTGTCGGTAAGAGTGATCTGCATGATTACTCTCTTATGTGTGCCTCTCCTCTTCTAATTCTTGATCCATAAAGAGGTGAGTTTCCTCTTCATCATTTTTGTTGTTGCTAATAGATCTACCTTCATCATCTGCAGACACATGTGCTTCATTTCTTTTCTTGTTTCCACAAACCAGTTTTGCACTGCAAGGTTCATTTCCATAAAGTTTCTTCAATATCTCCCATAGGCTTTTAGGAGATCTGCATCTATCCACCTGTGAGAAGACATCACTGGATATCCCACTGAGTATGGCCTCCATAGCTTCATCATTACATATTTTTCTCCTTTCTTCTTTAGGACCAGTGGGAGGATTGACTTTACCAAGGCATCCATTTACTACTGACATTCATACATCAAGCCCAAGGGAGGATAGGTAGACTTCCATCCTACGACTCTAAACAGAAAAGTTTGAACCATCAAACACTGGAGTAGGGGGTGACACTAAGAAGACCATTGTGTTCAAATACAAGAATCTACCCAAGCTGGAGAAAGCTTATCAACCGGGAACCTGAGCTCTGATACCAATTATTGAACACAAGATGCCACTAAGAGGGGGGGTGAATCAATGATTTCTAAATTCTTAATCCTTTTACCTCCAAGAGAGATTACCGGTTAACAACCTAAGAACCAAGTAAACCTACCGGTAATATAAAACTAGACAACACAATTCAACCACACAAATGGCACATCACATAACACTGGTATATACAAGGAAAACTCAAGATGGGAAAAACCTTGGTGAGAAATATTACTGGAGTCTACTGCTCTAATCCAGCCTCATAGTGAAAACCTACGGTTACAACATTTAGGGCACCAACCCAAGGAGTACCACTCCTGCTTTAGGGCAACATCCCAAGGAGCACCAACCCCTACATTGAGCTCCAACTCGGTGATATATCTTGTACATAATCAATTACAAAAGTAATAGTCTAATTACAACTGAATCTTGTAACCACTACATACACTTTATCGTGCTCATTTCTCACCTCCTCTGCCTCACCGGTTTACTTCTACTCTTCTTTCTATCTCCTTCTCAATCTCTCTGCTCACCTTCACTTGTTGTTGTTCATACTGATTCTACTTCTTCCTGTTGGATGAATAGTCAGAACATACACCTATTGTCGATTACTCTGCACACCGATTTAACCTTTCTCTTCTCACTACTTGCAGGGTATTCTCTCCATACACATGCAACTGCTTCAATCTCCACTACCTTCCAGTTGGCATGAACGTTGTTGGTTCCTACCTCTGCAACTCACTTTGTAGTTTTTTAGTTTATCTAATCTTGTCGATTAAGCCATTGTTAAACTCTCTCCTAGGTTTAACCTTCCTTGCTAGCTCTTTTCTTCAGATGTTGAGTTCCTTGACTCTTCTCAGTCTTATCTCCTCTTGTCTCTGCTTAGAATCACTATGCTTCACCATTTAGCATCACCAAATAATGTCTTCTATCTTCATTCTTATTACTTAGCTTTCTCACCAAAACGCAGCTTCAAACTCTTGGCCCACAAGGCTTTTTTCCATTGAACACAAGGTCAATCAGATCCAATCAGATCTCATTCTGCATGAGGATGAACAACCTACAAGCAATCAGGTATCACCTACCATGTCTTCTTCCTTCCAAGGTGCGTTTGCTAAACTTAGAAAATACTGACAATCTATTGACAAGGCTCAAGATCAAACACCATAAATGGTTCTGTAGATTGCATCACCAACCTCATTCTGCACCTAGTCACTCTGCATTGATCGTTGCATCCCATTGATCACCTCTGTTCGACCTTCCTCGAGCCACACACCTTTGCAACACCTCCCATGATTTATGAGGTCTATAATTAATGTCGACCAACTCTGTAACAACCTCGTCGGTGCACACTCCATCTACCACTCCATGTATGTTTGCCACCTTGACTCCATGTGGAACCCTTGTTGGCATCCACCTTATCTCACCAAGTCAATCTGACTTGGTCACCGACAAATTACACCCAACCGGTGTGTGCATCATACCATCGGTCCCTCTTTGCTTACTGGCTAACCTTCTTGCCTTCTCCTTCCTTATGTTGGTGGATCTTGTCAGCTCGATCATCACTCATTTTGGTCCTCAATAGCTATATAGGATAACTCACCATGTGCATCTTCAGCAGATTGAGAGCACTTCACTTTTGTCTCTCTATTCACTTGGTTGTATGCTGGTATCCACCTTGTTTACCAATTTACAAGCTTCTACATTCATACTAGTAATGTGCATGATATCTTCATGCCATCCATATCCAACTATTATGCATCTGTGGCAACACCACTTTCCATCTACATACCAATAACTCCATGTGTGCAAATATAGAGCCTTATCTTCATTTGACTGGTTTTCTTCTCAACTAATTTGTCGAGGCAAACTCACTATCTTAACTCTTCCTTCTCTGCCCAAGTAGCACATCATGTCTTCAAATTGTACATTTCTGATCTCAACCTCAGGAGGCATCCACATCTTTCACTTTAGTCATCCAGTCTATGCATGCAATTACCTACCTTTTCTTAATCTGACTAACTTATCCCAGAGAGTCATGATGTATGTCATGTATGTTGTGGGATAAGAAAGGTATTACCATTTACCAGAGGGGAGGAATAGACAACTGCACTTCAACTGCTAAACACCAGTGGAGGAAGATCTGTGTCACTTGTCGGTAATGATATGACTTCACTAAAGAGAGGATACATCTCCAACTTGACATATGTCCCAGTACCTTTTCCATATGTCATATTTGCTCACTGAAGCAACACGCACTCTGTCAACACTTTCTCTTTCTCGATGGGAGTCTTGCTAGTTGACCTCATACTAGCATACTGGTTGCACTGCTAACCCTTCATTAGATCATACTTTAGTGAGCTCTACCGGTCAAACTCTTTCTAGTTCTCATCACTCACCGGTCACTTCTCTATCATGCTTGTTCAGCATCAGCATGCATACTCACAAACCGGTTTCGTCTTCCCAATACTGATATTTAAATTGGTTACTCCTGTAGATGTATAAAAATGACCACTTTCATAAATGAATATTTAATGTTCATTTCATTCTCATTCCTCTATTTAATTAAATTTAATTTAATTAAAGCATTCACATTCATCTATTTGATTAAATAAGTTATTCAATTTATTTAATTAAATTCACCTAGGCCTTTCATATCATTTAATTGAATAAATCACTTTATTTAATTAAAACCCCTTTCTACTCTTTTTAATTAAATTTACATTTAATTAAATTGTTCACTTCAAATAAATAAATCTAATTTATTTAAATCCCCTACTTGCATCTATTTTTGTTGAAATAAAGAAATTTATTTTAATTAAAATTACTCTCCATCCACTTGCATTCTCCTACATCTCCCACTTGCTTCTCTAAAACCTCTTCTAAATTCTTCTAATCACTTCTAAATTAGCCTAACCCATCTACTAAATATTGTCACATCCCTAAGTAAAGGGAAGTCACTTCTCAAACCCTTAAAGTCTTCAATAACGATTAAAGGCTTTATGTCCTCAACAAGTAACCTTGAACATCTTCCAAACTATTAATGGTTAACTCAACCTTCTTACATGGTTGGATACTTTTTGCCTAACTCAACCCTCATCTAACCCAGGGGTCTCATCAAGCATTGATGGCTTTAACCTTGGTTATCCCTTTAACCCTTGCACAAGAGTTTATCCTTTGGGTAAAAGCTTTATCCAATGGGTAACATTAATCTAACCTTAACCCTTACCTTCTAAGGTAACCATGAGGTCTTCTCAAGCTTTTAATGCTTCTTACATCTCCTCTCAACCAGTCTTATGTTGACAATTGTCACCATTTCATTGGTGAGAATTATAAACATGGATTGATAACTTTCAATCCTGACCCTTGATAGGATCATCCAATCTTGACCCTTCATTTCCCTATTCTTCCTATAAATAGAGCTCTCATTCCTCCATTTCATATCCAAGTCTTTAGTATCAAACTTATAGACATTTTACTCAAGATCCAAGTTTTATGCATCTATTCTATACTCATTTTTATCAAGCATTTTAATCCCTCTTTGAATAGAAATAATCTAATAAGCATTTTAGAAGTATTTCACTTTATCATAATAATCATATTAAGCTAGTGTATCATGTTAGGATAGTTCTTTTTCTAATCCTTTCATCTTATCATCATATACATGCTAGTTTACTTCATCTTTTGTTAATATCAAGCACATTAGGATTGCATTCATGTTAGATTGATCAAACATCCCTCATTCTCATGATTGTCATCCCTAAGTCACTTTTCTCATTGATCTGAGAGCAAAGGCATTGGCTTAAGGGGTCTTGTGAGATAGAGAACAATGGAAAATCCCTTGGGAAGTTGAGCTATTCTATATAGCTCCATAACTTGCACCAAGAGTCCCATTGGTGTGTGGACAAGACTTGTATTCGTAATATTCATTTCATTGAACCACTTTTCCCGCATACATTTATGGTGCCCACCGTGGGGCATAACCTCATTTATCAAATCATTTTTTATGCAGGACTAACTTTGCAGGTACGCAGAAAACTTGAATCAACGCGTGGATACCATTATCTAGCGCATCTGGTCTTTCCTTTGGCACATCTTGCTGACTATTTAGCGCGTTGATACCATACCTTAGCATATCCAGACTTAAGATTAGCGCATAGCATTTTTTCTATTTTCTGTAGGTCTCGGCGCTTTAAAACATCAGTGTAGCACATTAAGACAACAGTGTAGCGCATCTAGGCTTTTTTATAGCGCATCCATTCCATTTTGTAGTGCATCTGGTCTGTAGATTAGCGCATGACATACACAGAAAGAAAAAACAAAATTGTAATAGAGACAAAAAAATTAGACTTGTAAAAGTCCACCTTAAAAATTTTGTTTTCTAACTGGTTTTTGTTGCAGGTAACTAACATTTGTTTGCAGGATTGGGAGATTTTCCTTTTACTAAGTTTAGGCTTGTGATTAAATTTTTATTTCTAACTTGGTTAAGTTAGTTATGGAAAGTTTTCTTCATTTTCTCATTAGTAAAATTGAACTCATTTTCTTTTGGAGTACTTAAAAAGAACAACAAATAAAACCTTACTTTGCTTTCATAGGAAGAGACAACACTTCATTTTTGGGTTTTAAAAAGAACAAGACAAACCTTTATTTATGCAAAGTCTTAAAAAGAACCTGACCATCCTTTGGTGTCTAAAAGGATCCATTACTTTTTCTGCATAAGTTAAAGAACCTCACTTGTTTTCAAGTTCTAGGTAAAACAAAAGAGGGAAATCTTTCCCCTATCGAATTCATTTTGTTGACCATCTCAAAAAATTTCTTTGTTGACTAGGATTTCATTTAATTAGCTTAAAAAATCACTGATTTGGGAGTTAAAAAGAACACCATGCCTTTTTGGAGCAACATCTCCCATTAGAATTAGCAAACAAGTGAATTGTGGGATTGAAAGAATCATTTTGTTCCTTGTCTCGAAAGTGGAAGGTATATGCTCTCCCCTTAACTGGGTGACCAAAAAGCCAAACCACTCTTATGCTTTCAGTATTTCAAGCATTTACAACCTTTACCAAGCCTTCCCCCCCAAGTTGCTCTTAGAGCACCATTTAAATGGTCGGTGAGAGGGGAATGACCTAAGTGGGAAATGGCTTTATCGCTCAATGTTCCAACCCACTATAATCAAAAGTGGAGGGTGACAAAAGTTTTCAACAATTTTGTGCAGCAATTAGTCTTCCCCCAATATCTTTACGATATGTAAAACCGTTGTTCTAAAGGTTGGGAAGCCTCCCGAGGGAGTTTATCACTGACACTCGAACAGGAAGCTTGATTACAAACCTTAGAAATAGAAACCTTGAGCCGAGTTAGTATCTAGACATCTTCAATATCATAATACAAGTGTGGGGAAGAATTCGCCCCTAAGATTACTCACCATATATCTCCCAAGATAACTACTCAATTGTGAAGAAATTCACTTTGGGTTAATTTCTGGCAAAAGGCAAAAAAATGGGCGCCCCCTAGAGGGTGACATGGTTGTTTGAGCTAATAGAGTATCAAGACTAGTGGGCTAGGGTATTGTTGATGACCCTTGAATAAAGAGTCTGCCTAAATTGTATTATTTGTATCCAAAACTATAAAAACATTGGGGATTTGAACACATCCTCATAGAACATACACTCTTTGTTTAGAATAGGCAAAAATGGTTGTCTTTTTTGTGCTCTGTTTGCATTTTATACTTCAGAAAATCATCTATCAAAATTGAGAAAGTGTAAAAATTTCCAAAATAACCCAAAAACAAAACAAAACAAAGTAGTTTAGCGCGTAGGAGCAACATCCTAGCACATCTGAAGCAAACTTTGGCGCGTCAAAACTTAAACTTAGCGCATTCATTCTCAAAAATAGCGCATAACCATCTAAACATTTGGAAATTTACCACTAACACTCTTAAGCACCATATTAGCGCATTAAAGCATCAGCCTAGCGCATTGGGGGCAAACTGTAGTGCTTTGACTCTAAACATTAGCGCATTTTCAGGGCAAATTAGCGCATAACCATTCCTGAAATAGCAGAAGTCCAAGCATTGGTTTAGCGCGTAGCACAAGCAGCTTAGCGCATTGGTGGTTTTAAATAGTGCATCTGAGTCAAATTTTAGCGCATCCAGTCTCTGTCTTAGCACATAGGTAAAACTATGAAAAAAAGAGAGAAAACCTAAACATTCTTGAAAAATTTTAACATCAGTTTCAAACACCCTTTTGGATCTTCAGTCGACCTCATCAGGCAAAAATTGAGTCAGAACATCAGAACTATTCCAAACGATCAAAAAATCAAACAAGTCATTCTTAGAACAACAGTTGTCAAAATCTAAAACTAGCTAAGGATAACACTTTCTCCTATCAAAATTGAGTAACATCATCACACTGATCAAAAGCTCCACCAATTAAATGGATTCCATCATCAAAACATACCTAGTTTAAATCTAAGTTGTCAAATCGAGTTTCCATATCATTTGATGCACTTTGTCGTGAGGGGGCATCTAAACCTTCATTTGATAAAAGTACACTTAAGTTTTCAAACAAAGTATCATAATCCAACCAAATCAAAGGAAACCATTGATCACCTATTTATGACCACTCCTCATATTTTGAGAAGAAAAAGTCTTCATCATAACACTAAGTTGAAGAAACGACAACCTAGTTCCCAGAAACTTACTAAAAGGAATATATTTCTCTACATCAATCTCCAACTCTTCAAATCTCATCGCACATTTCTCCATCATATGCACTTATATCTTCAATACAAGTCAAACGAATTTGACAAAGAGCCATTAAGAAGTAGAGTTTTTTGCCAAAAATCAGCATTCAACCAATGCTTAAATCATGGAAGAAAGATCAATCCAGCTTTCTTCCCGGAAGTTTGCATCACTTATAACATACCACGATTTGAACCACCAATTCTCGAACAACACGAAGAAGAGGAATTCATCCCCTTTGTCATGGAAAGTTTCTACTAGATGCTCATTGTCACTCGCTCTCAACGAAACAAGCAAAGTGAACCACAACCAGAGTCCAGTATGGGTCAAAGATTATCAAATCCTTTTAAATATCCAAATCTAGAAGACATGGATATTTCTGAGGATCTCTTCCAAGAATGTCAAGAAAGCGCCTCATTTCAAAAACTTATGGAAAGACTCATAGAGGCTGACAAATAAAAATACTTGCTCATGCTAACAAGCAAAGGAGTTAGGATCCCTGAATACTTTGATACTAAAATATTTAGGACAAGGTCTTGAAATTATACTAATCAATAACAACAAAGAGAAGAGGAAGCACGTGACCCCGAGCAAAACATACATGAGACCAACATGCCAGAACACACACATACCCGAACTAGGAATAATGAAAGGGAAGAACTCTTCCCTCAATAAACAAATGCACCCTTGGTTTTTCTTACACAACAAATGCAAATGTTGCAAAGACAAATGCAGGACATGCAACAGGGGACCACAGTATGGTATTTCTTAAACGAAATTTTTCCTAACCCTTTTGACAGAAGGTTAAACATGATACCTTTGCCCCTGAATTCAGATATTCCCAAATTTGACAAATATGATGGTAAGAGTGATCCTCACGATCATGTTTGGGAGTTTTGTACCATGAGCCTTGAATTTGCCCATGATGACACCTATTTGATGAGGCTATTCCCAAGAAGCTTGGGAGGAAAAACCATGGAGTGGTTATCCAAATTTACACCTCCCATCAGATCCTTTGATGAGTTGGTCTATAAAATTATCACTCAATACTTCTACAATATTCAACATGCAATCACCATGCTAGATGTCTGCAATACCAAACAGAAAAACAATGAAACATTCATGGTGTTTCTTCAACGTTGTAGACGGATGGTTTTGAGATATCCTCGAGATGTGCCTGAAAAGGAAAAGATGGAAATTTTCATCGACAATCTGAATAGTGAAATGAGTTACATACTCAAGCTCCAATGCATACCATCTTTTTCCAAGTTGATCGAAAACGGAATCCAAGTAGAGGAGGCATGTATTAAGAAAGGAACATTGAAGTTCTTCAAAGAAGGAACTAATTCATCCAACTCTCATTTCAACAACCAGAACAACAACAACTTTTACAAATCCAGGTTCTGGACCAGAAACAAAAATGCTAGTAATGAGGGAGGAACTAATGCTAATGATATAAAATCCAAACAACCAGTATTGGCTTTATCAAGTAATCCTCAGGCTACCAAGAATCAAAAGGGTGTTAACCAAGGCACTAACACTTATGCACCGAATACCAATCCAGAACCTTCAAATGTAAACAACACCAAAAATACCCAAAACAACAACACAAATCGAGGACCTAATCCAAATTCAAGGGGTAACACCAACAATTTTCCAAATAAACGCATTTACACACCATTGGGGCAATCCTTAGAATCAGCATTCCGAGAACTCCTGGCAAACAAGATTATCACATTACCAGCTATAAACAACTTTGAACCCTAGGTAAAACCACCTTGGTGGAATGACTCACACTTCTATGATTATCATCGAAACAAAGGACATCAAACAAATGATTGCATGAGGCTTAAAAACATTGTTCAAGACATGATTGATAGAGGTGATTTAACAGTCAATGGTCTCAAGACAAATGGTGACCATGGCGCCTTTAAAAATCCTCTTCCGAATTACAACAAGGATGGAGCTTCATCATCAAATGATACACTAGGAGCTTGCATTAATCACATATACAATAACACCATCAATCATATATCGACAGATGACAATCAAGTAAATGTCATTAAAATCAAAGACAAACAAGAACATGAATCGATCAATGTAACCACCAGAGCTCAAAAATATGTCTTGAAAGGGCATACATACATCAACAACAACCACTATCCCCAAGACTTAATATGATTTTATAAGTTAATTGCGGAGAACTCCTACTCAAATATCCATAATTGAGTTGTTAAAACTTTCACCAAAACATAAAGACATCCTGGAACAAGCACTATTGGAAACAAATGTACCTCAAGATCTGGATATTGACAAATTTCAAGCCATGGTGGCTCACATGACAGGGCCTCATAATCTGACCTTTTATGAGCATGATAATATCTCGTTGAGCCATCCACATAATACTCCTCTCCACATTGAAGTCTTGGTCTACAAACATCGAGTTAAAAGAGTATTAATAGATGGAGGAGTTGGGCTCAATATCTATACCTTAAAACTTATATGTGCATTAGGCTTCTCTGAGCAGTCTATTGATCCACACAAAAAGATCACCATCAAAGCATATGATGATGAAGAGAGATCATCCAAGGGTACAATGATACTGCCAATTCAAGTAGGACCGATACAAAGGGACACTATGTGCCAAGTCTTAGACATAGACCTCACATATAATATTTTATTGGGTCGTCCTTGGATACATGAAATGCAAGCGGTGCCATCGACTTACCACCAGTGTATCAAATTCCCATATAATGGGCAGGATATTTCTATATCAACAGATAATAACCCCTTTCAACATTGCAATGCTATGGGGGTAGCCCAAGACAACTTGGTTCCACATAACAAGGAAAAACAAACTTCCTTGGCATCAGATCATCATCAAGAAAAGCTCAAATCTTTATCCATGGATTTCAAACAAAAGATGAAAATAAAAGAGCAAGGCATGGGATAATACTCTTTTGAACCCATGTGTCTAACCAACTTACCAGCATCACCAAAAACTCATGGGCAGCCGCCTTCATCAACACAACCCATCACCAAGTTTGATGGCAAATTTATCCAATTAGGCACACTAGCACATGAATCAAAAGAGAAGGACATTCTTAGTTGGCTATAGAAGGATGAGGAAGAAGTCAAAGTTGCTATTAAGAAGGTAGCTATACCAACATAGCAGTATGGAAAAGGATACCTAATCTCGCAACGGATGGGGTACAATGGCAAAGGACCTATAGGCAAGCATCAAGAAGGCATCACAGAACCATTGGATCCGCCTTCACATTTTTCTAGAGACAAAATAGGATTGGGCTATGGACACACTCTACCCCCAAAGAAGAAACCAAATAAATATCAAAAACCTCAGTGGAAAGCAAAGAAGAAATACAAGGAGGACTCATGGCAGGAGGCACTGCACAAATCAGCATAAACAATAAGGAAAGAGCAAGAATACCAGGAAAAAGAAAAACAACAAGAAGAGTTGGCCATTCAAAGAGAAGAAGCATCTTATGCAGAAGTACACCACATTCAGGAACCTATTTTAAACAAGGTGGAATCACCCCTTGAAAACATCACTACTTCCCGAGGAGAAACAGTATATGAACAAATGCAAAGAGTATATGCAGGATCTGATACGGAATCAGAGAAAACTATTAGACTGGTATCAATTATCAGGAATCTCTTTTCACCTTACAACATCCCTATCAGCAGCACTGAAAAACTCTGGGACAATACTTCTAAGACTGATTCTAATGACTATGAATGGGGCAGTTGTTCAAATGTTACTAAAGATATTCCTGAGATTACTATTCATACACCCCTTTCTCAAGAAGGACAAGGCACGGAATCTAGACTACCTGAATTTGGTCCACAACATATCTATGAAGCCAAAGAAAATGAGCAGCAGCATTACAAGCAAATCTAAATGGAAGACAAGACCTCGACAATATCATTAACTTATCCAATATCCCAACCAACCTTAATGATACCTCTATCATGACACTTACTGCAGCCAAACTCAACCCACCCAATGACTCTTTACCACTCATATTTCCTGATCTCATAGACTGGGATGAACCTAAAAACCATGACATACTTTTTTTCCCAGATGATGACTCCATTATCCGTTACCTATGTACACTCAACCCGAAAATAGACTCTACCAGCAAAAAAAGTAACGACATCTGCAATCAGGGGAGTGCCGAGTCAATAAAGGATCTACTGCTGAAAACCAGTCAATGGCGGCACTAGATCACAAAAAAGTAAAAATAAAGGATACATATGAGGGTGAAAACCTTTTTAAGGTACATAAGGATGGGAGACTTGACACTCTTCTTGAACACTATCAGGAGCGATCACCCATATTGATTGATCCCACTCAATCAATCAACATTGGTACAAAAGAAGCAGCCAAAAACATACACCTAGCAGAATCTCTGACAAATGAAAAAAAACCAAAGTTTATCAAATTCTTCAAAGAAAAACAAATCAATTTTGCTTGGTCCTATGCAGATATGCCCAGGATTGATCCACGCTTAATCATGCATCACTTATCTATTGCTCCAAGAGCTAAGCCAGTCAAACAAAAATTGAGAAAGATGAATCCGCGTGTAGTACTAATGGTCAAAGTTGAACTAAAGAAACTCTTAGATGTCGGATTTGTTTGACCCATAGACTATGCTAAATGGATTTCAAACATTGTGCTAGTTTTAAAACCAGACAGAAGCATCATGATATGCACAGATTTTAGGGATGTTAACAAAGCCTATCCAAAGGATGACTTTCCTTTGCCTAGCATCAACATAATTGTAGACCTCACAGCAGACCATGCAATGCTATCATTAATGGATGGTTTTTCTGGCTATAATCGAATCAAGATAGCTCCAGATGATCAAGATAAAATAGCGTTCACTTGTCCTTGGGGAAATTATTGTTGGAATGTCATGCCTTTTGTCTTAAAGAATGTTGGGGCAACTTATCAACAAGCAATGATGACAATCTTTCATGATAGGATGCATACCTTCATGGAAGACTATGTGGATGATTTACTGGCTAAGTCATTTACCCGAGCAGAACATCTAGGCATATTAGAGAAAATATTTGAAATATTGGAGAAATTCCAAGTCAGGATCAACCCTAAGAAGTGTGTCTTTGGGGTAACATTAGGCAAATTATTAGGCTACATCATGTCAGTAAAAGGGCATTAAAGTAGATCCAGTGAAGGTACAGGCCATCATGGAGATGCCACCTCCCAAGAACATTAGCCAACTCAGATCTCTACAAGGATAACTCCAGTCAATCAAGCAATTCATCACCCAACTAGCAGATAAAAGTCTACCATTCAATCATTTGCTACATAAGAATGTACCATTCAAATGGGAAGCCAAATGTGAAAAATCATTCTATCAAATCAAGCAATATCTAATGAACCCACTAGTTCTAGTACCACTAATAGCAAGAAAGTTGCTCATCCTATACATATCAACAATGGACATATCATTGGAGGCACTATTACCACAAGAAGATCAAGAAAGAAAAGAATGAGCTATCTATTACAACAACAGAACATTAAATGGATATGAGCTCAATTACACATTCATTGAGAAGGCTTGCTTAGTTGTAGTCTTCGATTCTCAAAAGTTCTGAAATTACATGCTAGCTCACACAATCAAGCTAGTAGAAAAAATTGACCCTCTCAAGTATTTACTCAGCAAAGCAGCTCTCACGAGCAGATTAGCTAAATGCGTCATGATTCTCAGTGAATTTGATATCCACTACATAGAGCATCGAGCTATCAAGGGACAAGTAATTGCAGATCAATTAGCTGAAGCACCACTACCAGATAAGAAACCAATGGAGGTCAAATTTCTAGATAGGGATGTCCTTACTGTTACCACCAAGCAATGGACCCTGTACTTTGATGGTTCATACACTCAACATGGCTCAGGTGTCGGCATCTTGTTCGTCACTCCTGAAGGACACACCATACCAAGATCACAAATTCATGTTTCCATGCACAAATAGCATTGTTGAGTATGAGGCATTGATTACAGGAATCAAAATGACTGTGGAATGGATAATCATGGAACTGAAAGTCTATGGAGATTCCTAACTAGTCATAAATCAAATCAATAATGACTATCAGACAAAAGATGACAAGTTGCTGCCATACAAAAGAATGGTGGATGAATTCAAACAATATTTTGTACAAATCACCTTTGAGCAAATACCAAGGTTGGACAACAGAGTAGCCAATGCAATGGCTACTATTGCTTCACTGCTACAAATTCCAGAGCAACAGAGTCATTATGAGTTTCTAGTAGAGCAACTGTTTTCCCCAACTATAACAGTTTTGCATCCCATGCTATCTATACCTTAACTGGTTCATACTCTCCTTTATACAAAATAATATATGAGTATCTTAAAACCAATACCCTACCCATTGACCTATCTCAAAATCAAAAAATGCAACTTTATCCAGCAAGCCGCCCGTTATACCCTAACTGCTGATACTCTTTACCGTCGAGGTCTAAATGGTACTCTTCTTTGTTTCCTTGATCGTAATGAATCTGACTCTTCTTTACACAAGCTTCATGAAGGTATGTGTGGCACACATTCAAGTGGTCCTACTCTTGCTAAAAAACTTCCGAGAATGGGATATTATTGGCCGACAAAGGAGAAAGACTCTTATCAATTTGCAAAGAAATGTCCTAAGTGTCAAATCCATGGCAATCTTATACATGCACCAGCACAGGAATTGCAGACATTTACAACATCTTGGCCTTTCTGTCAATGGGGACTTGACTTAGTAGGAAAAATACACCCTTCATCTTCAAATGGACACAAGTTCATTATCACTGCAATAGAGTATTTTACAAAATGGATTGAAGTAGTCACAATGACCACAGTAACTAGAAAACAAATTGCCTCTTTTATTCTCAATTATCTGATCTGCAGATACAGCATTCCCAGTTCCATCATCATAGATAATGGACGTCCCTTCAAAAACCAATGTGAACGATTCAAAATCTAATATCGTTTCTCTACACCTTACTACCCGCAGGGGAATGGTCAAGCAAAGGCATCAAATAAAACAATATTGAAAATCCTAAAGAAAATAGTAAATGATGCAGAAAAGGATTGGCATGTGCAACTCAATCTGGCACTTTGGGCATACAAGAATAGGATCCAAACACCTACAAGAGCTATGCCATATTCATTGGTGTATGGATTAGAAGCAATTTTACCTCTTGAGGTAGAAGTTCCATCACTCAGAGTATCTTTGAAAGGCCTCATTCTAGATGAGGAGTATCGAGTAAATAGATTGCAAGAACTAGAACTTCTAGATGAAAAATGACAACATGCCTATAATCACCTCAAAGCATACGAGTAGCGCATGTGAAGAAGCTACAACCACAGAGTCATCCCTAGTAATTTTAAAGTTGGTGATCTCATACTCAAAGAAAATCCCAGAAATCAACAGGATCAAGAAAAGAAGGGGAAGTTTGAACCTAACTGGTTGGGTCCCCATGTCATTATCTCGGCCTATGGATCAGGCACCTATCAGCTAATAACCTCAGAAGGAGATGTGCTCGACGAACCAACCAACAACATCCATCTGAAGAAATACTATACTTGAGTAGTCTAATGCATGGAAAAAGTGAAAAATACAAAAAGAAAAATACAAAAAATACAAAAAAATCAAAAACAACAAAAAGGTGCAATAAAAACAAATGGTGAAAACCTAGCAACAGGCGCTACTTGTGAGAGAACAACTCCTCTATCTATCTTTTCTCATATATTTTTGTATCTGAAGTCAAACACCACTGGCCATCGCCCAAAACTTTATCAAAACAGCATTATCGAGGACATACTTAGCATAGTCATTGTCCTTGCTTATCTGAATATCAGTTCATTGTATCCCACCATGGCTTGTTAATCACTATGCATATCCACATCGATCGGTATCTATAACTAGGGGCAGCAATCCTCTGACTTCAAGCATTTCAGCAAACAAGAAAACAAGAATCACAGCATGCCAAGAAAATCTTGTCAAGCAAAACTCCAGCAGCCAAGAAAACAAAACACTGATCCAATTAAACAACTTCAAAACACATGATGGATGATTTTCTGAAGTATAATTTGTTTACATCTTGCATGAAGTTTTGACTATTTTTGCACTTGAACTCTTTTGAATTATTGGATCCCTAAATTTTCTCAACGATGCATCGAGCTAGAGAAAGTGGTTGGAGACTCCAATATTTTTTTAGTTTTTTGTCTATGAGGCGATCACTTGTATTATGCAAATACTTGTCTTGAGACATGATTCAAAGCATATCACTAAAGACATGGTTCCACTTTGTGCATACAAATGGTTTAATCTTGTCTGTTTATATGCAAGCAACACTCAGGTCATCTTGGTTCCATTATACCTCGACGCTTGTGCCATCTTGCAATATCAAAATCCCTGTAAATTTTTCTCAGGTCATTATGGTTCAAATATACCATTATGTTTGTATAAATTTTCAACATGTCAACAGCTCAATGATGATCAACAGAAAGAAAGCAAAAACATGTGACTATACAGGAATGAAAAATGATAGAATGAGGATGATCAATTAGTTGCATATCATTTTACAAATTAGTTGCATATCATATAAATTTGCATTTAGTCACATCATATCATTATCATACATCTCATTTTCAAGATACACCTCACAACATATCATTATCATACATCTCATTTTCAAGATACATCTCACAGCATATCATTATCATACATCTCATTTTCAAGATAAATCTCACAACATATCATTATCATACATCTCATTTTCAAGATACATCTCATAGCATATCATTATCATACATCTCATTTTCAAGATACATCTCACAGCATATCATTATCATACATCTCATTTTCAAAGATACATCTCACAAATCATATCATTACATCATGAATCATAGAATCATATCAATCAATATCAAATTAAAAGCATTTATCTAAGCATTACATCATTATCATAGAACCATCACATCAATGCATAATCCTCATCCATAAAAACACATCACATGTGGATCAGAAAATCGATGTCATATATATATATATATATATATATCAAAAATAGTCAAAATATACAAAAGATGTCATGTCTGTCCAAATGCAACACAATGATCAAAATACAATCGAGACAAGTCTCTCAGGTATGACTATCTTCTGAAGCTGATAATCTTGTAGTAGATGTCCCAACTCCTAGATCTCTAGGTGGATCACGTCGAGAAGGCCCTGTAACACCTTTTCTCTCTATCCCTGACTGACTCTGAGTTGGCCAACTAGCAGTAAAACTAGGAGCCCTTTGCTCTCTGGGGACTAGGTCCTCATACAACTACCTCTAGTACTTGATCGCCATGGTCATGTACCGTATCTCCTCAGTGTGTCCCGCATCAGGGCACCCATTGTCACTCTCTACAAGCTCCTCTACTCAACCTTGACGCTCTCTCTCGGTATCCCGCTCTGCGGTAATCTGTGTAATTTGATGTTGCCGAGCCAGTACCTGTGCCTACAGCTACTGCACTAACAACTGTAGGGACCTAATCTGTGCATCCTCTCAGTGAGTGGGTATTCAAATCTGGATGGGTACCTATGTCGTGGTACCCCCTATTCATGTCCCTGTCCTAGGCACTGGTGGTGGTAGTACATCTGATCTCCTTCTCTGAGTCGGGCACCTAAAGTCATCCATCCCACCGACAGCAACTATAACCTCGCCCGCCTGACCAACTCCACCAACTCCAACCACCAAATCTCCCCTCCCTCCCTCACCAACTGCTCTCCTGACTACTCCACCTCCTCTCCTCCCTCCATCTCCTTCAATCCTCCCTCCATCTCAACCTCCTCTCCTCCCTCCACCTCCTCCAATCCTCCCTCCATCTCCTCCTCCAATCCTCCCTCTATCTCCTCCATCCCCTCCTCTATCTCCACATCTCCCTCTACCACCTCCCCTCCCATCTCCCTCATCATCTTCTCCACCATCCCCATATCCCTCCTCTAGCTCCTCTCCCTCATCTCTTCATCTCCCTAGCCTCTCGGGTTGCTCATCCTCATCATCATCAAAAGTGGGAATCATCTCCGCTGGATCTGATATTTGTGTTATAGCATGGGCCATGAAGAGCGTTGCAAACTCCTCCATCATCCCCACATCTACTACCCCAAACCCATAGTCCCATATCTATCCATCCAAATGCATGTACTCCTCCACCACCGCTGCACTATCATTAGTCGAAACCCACTTTGGCACATCCTACCTCTGACGAGCATATAAGCATGCTCCCTATGGTATACCCTATTGTCAACCATACCGTCGCTCAACTTGGTTGTGCAAGAACCTCTCAATGATAAACGGTGTTTTCCCTATCAGGTATCATGACATATATACATAAGGCATCTCTAGCCCGTCCTCTGCCCACACCTCGTACTCAATATACAGTCTCCAGATGACTGTATCAATGTCATCCAACACCCTCCTCCAATGCTCTAGCTTGCCCAGCTTACGCTGGACAACTATACCCATGTATCCATATACATAAGCCCAACCAACTGGCTTATCCCTATCTGCAAGTGGCCTCACTGCGGGAATGTGCTCCCAAGCCCACACCTGTAATAATGTGACCCCGGCTAATAAACTGGTGTATCCTAAGTACACCACCTGATGCAGATCTTTGTATAGATGGGCCAACATGCAGGACCCCCATGCAAACCTATGACCCTGTGTCACCATATCCTCAAGAACCAATCCCCATCCCACTATCAATCTCTTCGACCTATAGTCGGGACACAAGAAGCCACCTACAAAACCTGCCAGTATCGATGGTAGTGGGGCATAATCAAAATCTATGAACTCCTGCCAAGGGATCTCGTATCCACAAATTTGATCATCATGGAAGATCCGATGAAGCACCTGTATCCCATCCTCCTCGGTCTTCTCATAAGGCATTAGTGCCCCTACCACAGGAATTCGTAGAATTCGATAACAGTCCTCTGGAGTGACTGTAATCTCACTAGTAGCCAAGTGAAAGGTGTTTGTGTCACTATGTTGCCTCTCTACCAAAGCTATCAACAAACCCTGGTTAATGATATACTGAGGCATGTCCAACAAATAGGACAACCCACATCTCTCAATGATATCTCTATCTACCTACGTCAATCATGGAATCACAGACCAAGGCCACGAAAATCGCTCTCACGACTGAAGAACACCAAGTCCTTCTTGTCACAAGCAAAACATGTCCAAGTATCAATTCCCACATCTATCTGATATATCCAATCAAAATTCCATATCAACTTGAAACAAATCCATATCAAATCAAGTTTCATATCCAAAATTAAACCCATATCGAAATCAAAATTCCATATCAACTTGAAATAACGATAATCGAATCAAGTTTCATATCAAAAATCAAACCCATATTGAAATCAAAATTCCATATCAACTTGAAACAAATCCATATGCAATCAATTTTCATATCGAAAATCAAATCCATATCAAAATCAAAATTCCATATCAACTTGAAATAATGACAATCAAATCAAGTTTCATATCGAAAATCAAACCCATATCGAAATCAAAATTCCATATCAACTTGAAACAACAATAATCAAATCAAGTTTCATATTAAAAAAAATCAAACCCATATTGAAATCAGAACATCAATATCAACTTGAAACAAATCCATATCAAATCTATATCGAGAAATCAAATCAAATCCATATGGAGAAATCAAATCAAATCCATATCAAGAAACAACTCAAAAATCCATATCGCACAACTCATATCAGGAACCATATCGAAAATCATACATCGGAACTCATATCAGACATCACATTCACAGCAAAATCAGAGATCCAAATCAATAGAAAATAAGGATCATCATTCAATCAATCAGCTTGGAACTTCAACAGCAAAAGCAATTTCAAAAATCTATCAAACAATCGCACATCAGCACAGCAGTCACAACATTGGCTAAAGCACCCATCCTAAAAACACTTGGCAGACACCTACCCACC
Organism: Cryptomeria japonica; assembly: GCF_030272615.1. NCBI lineage: Eukaryota > Viridiplantae > Streptophyta > Pinopsida > Cupressales > Cupressaceae > Cryptomeria > Cryptomeria japonica. The sequence goes on from NC_081405.1 coordinate 741,838, forward strand.
CCAACCCATCTTCCTTCATCTATTTTTCCCCCGCAACATCATCTTTTCTCTCCTTTCTAGCTACATTTTCTAGCCAGGCACTAAGAAATCTCCCCCATGCACTAAGCTGCAACCTATGCACTAGCTAAACTCAGCTACGCACTACAAACTTTACCCTATGTGCTAGGTCTACCCTACGCGCTACCATGTTCCCCAAATGCGCTACCCTTTCAGCCCTATGCGCTAGGTTACCCTGTGCGCTACCCTGTTCCCGGCATGCACTATCCTGTTAGCCCTATGTGTTATCCTACCCTATGTGCTACCCTAAACCTGCGACGCACTATCCGATGACACCTAGAGGCAACCCTAGTTGGCAAACCCTATGTGCTAACTGTTTTATCGTATGCACTATGAAAACGACCGAACACGCTAAACCTTGAAAATCCAACACAAAAAATCAAAAACGTGATCAAAATCGACAAAACAAAAAGTAAAAGGGGCAAAATTTAGATGACTTACAGGTGGACCATACATGGCGAGCCTTCGGTATTGACAAACACGCTCAAATCAGTGCGAAGCATAGGGAACCAACATTTTGTCACTCTCCAAATGTCACTCTCACCAAAAGTCAAAAGGCACAAATGATACAAATGAAATCACTTTTTACCTTTTTATAGGGTAAAAGAAAATTAGGGTTAGTAGGTGGGGCATGTATTTTGCTCGTGCTCTCGCTTGTAACCCTATCAAACATCATTATCGGGAGATGAATCAATTGGCGTGCATTAAACACAGACAAAATTTTAAAATGCAATCAAATCTACAACAATTATCAAATCAACCTTTTGATTCATCTCCCGAGGGGGCATTATCAATACCATTTATCAAATCTGGGGCATGACATCGACATCTCGACACACGACATCACATAGATCAAATTTTGGCGACATCAATTTTCTTTGAATCAACATGTGCACACACGTCACTTCAAAGAGGGGCAAAATGTAGACGTATAAAAATGACCACTTTCCTAAATGAATATTTAATGCTCATTTTATTCTCATTCCTCTATTTAATTAAATTTAATTTAATTAAAGCATTCACATTCATCTATTTGATTAAATAAGTTATTCAATTTATTTAATTAAATTCGCCTAGGCCTTTCATATCATTTAATTGAATAAATCACTTTATTTAATTAAAACCCCTTTCTACTCTTTTTAATTAAATTTACATTTAATTAAATTGTTCACTTCAAATAAATAAATCTAATTTATTTAAATCCCTCACTTGCATCTATTTTTGTTGAAATAAAGAAATTTATTTTAATTAAAATTACTCTCCATCCACTTGCATTCTCCTACATCTCCCACTTGCTTCTCTAAAACCTCTTCTAAATTCTTCTAATCACTTCTAAATTGGCCTAACCCATCTACTAAATATTGTCGCATCCCTAAGTAAAGGGAAGTCACTTCTCAAACCCTTAAAGTCTTCAATAACCATTAAAGGCTTTATGTCCTCAACAAGTTAACCTTGAAAGTCTTCCAAACCATTAACGGTTAACTCAACCTTCTTACATGGTTGGAGACTTTTTGCCTAACTCAACCCTCATCTAACCCAAGGGTCTCATCAAGCATTGATGGCTTTAACCTTGGTTATCCCTTTAACCCTTGCACAAGAGTTTATCCTTTAGGTAAAATCTTTATCCAATGGGTAACCTTAATCTAACCTTAACCCTTACCTTCTAAGGTAACCATGAGGTATTCTCAAGCATTTAATGATTCTTACATCTCCTCTCAAGCATCCTTATGTTGACAATTGTCACCATTTCATTGGTGAGAATTATAAACATGGATTGATAACTTTCAATCCTAACCCTTGATAGGATCATCCAATCTTGACCCTTCATTGCCCTATTCTTCCTATAAATAGAGCTCTCATTCCTCCATTTCATATCCAAGTCTTTAGTATCAAACTTATAGACATTTTACTCAAGATCCAAGTTTTATGCATCTAGTCTATACTCGTTTTTATCAAGCATTTCAATCCCTTTTTGAATAGAAATAATCTAATAAGCATTTTAGAAGTATTTCACTTTATCATAATAATCATATTAAGCTAGTGTATCATGTTAGGATAGTTCTTTTACTAATCCTTTCATCTTATCATCATATACATGCTAGTTTACTTTATCTTTTTTTAATATCATGCACATTAGGATTGCATTCATGTTAGATTGATCAAACATCCCTCATTCTCATGATTGTCATCCCTAAGTCACTTTTCTCAGTGATCTAAGAGCAAAGGCATTGGCTTAAGGGGTCTTGTGATTTAGAGAACAATGGAACATCCCTTGGGAAGTTGAGCTATTTCATATAGCTCCATAACTTGCACCAAGAGTCCCATTGGTGTGTGGACAAGACTTGAATTCGTAATATTCATTTCATCGAACCACTTTTCCTGCATACAACTCCAACATGCTTACCTAGTGGCTTCACTGTCCACACTACCAGTTGATATCACTAATAGCATATCAACTATTCTCCCATATCGGTTTTCCTGCTTTATGCTATACCGGTTGACATCAATGACAACACAATGCCAACAATTATTTCCTTGTTCCCTTGATCTATCTTTTGTTATTTATTTTGAGAGGATCTAAATCTAAAAAAAATTAAAAAAAGGTAATTCGAAGTTGTTTCAACTAGCAGGCCCTTTGACAGTTACAATCACATCAGCCACTGAGCTGCCCATCACCGTCGAGACCCGACTATAGAGACCTTGGAGTGGTTAGTTTCCCAAAACTTACTGCTTTTCAGGAGAGGTGGTGATTGTTCACATAAACTACCTAACTGTTGGTGAGTGTGTCAAAAACACCTGTCAACAGGAACCCTACCTATAGTCAGATAATACTTCTGTAGCAAGTATGTGATTACAATAAGAGGGGCTTGCACATGCAGGAAGGCCAACAACCTAGAGTGCATTTCTCATCACAAAAAGAGCCTCACTAATTACAAAATAAATCCAGACTACAATCTGAAAAGATGAATGAACTACAAGAATAACATCTCCTATGCCTAAGTACAATTTTGGTTAAGCTCAATACCATAGGTCTTAAACCTCTTTTACAAACCTAATTCAATCACCTATGATCAACCAAAATCTATGCATATGATTACAACTTTATTCGCACACAGATAATCCCATAACCTTTTTCTACCAACTATATGATCTACAAAGATATTTTACAATATATTTATACCGACCCAAGACCTAAAGAATTACGTCATCCACCTAAAAGATAATACAATAGATTCATTACATAATTACACAAACCAATGATAAACCAAGTTGGCCTAAGACCAAAACAACATAAACCAAACAATAAATCCAACTGGTGATGCATCAGGAGGATCAACCAACATGTTACATAAACTGGTCCCATAACCTACCAAAATAACCGTCGGACCCAAAATAGGTCACCATAAGCCAAATGAAACACCATGGACAACTAGAAAACTAACATGATAACCATCAGCATCCTGATAATTTTCTAGAAGCTACACCAACACCACTTATCAGATTCATCAAAGGATCTTCAACAAAGTGTTGTCGGTAAAACCCTTATCGGTAACCAAAAGGCTTACTAGAACATATGATAGCATCTAGATAATCAAATCCTAAACCAACTAAATGTGATACACATCAGCGACACATGAATAACCAATCCAAACCAATTCCAACAGCCGGACCAAAACCAAAGACAAATCTCCAAATCAACATCAAAGACCAACCACTCTATCGAAAGTCGATAGACAACAAAAAGTTAGTTTTGACATCAATGACAAACATCAATGTAACACATAATCAATTCCTCCAAATGGCCAACAAGGATAACATTGAAGAAGGTAAACCAATACCTAAGACATACTGCTTTAATTGTCATAAGCCAAGACATACTGCTAATGTTTGTAGATCTAATGTTGTTGATGGATATAGACCTAATGCCTATCAAGGATACAAACCTATAACCTTCAATGGTTATTGTTACACTTGCAACATGTTTGGGAATAGAGTTGTTGAATGTAGGTATGGAGAAAATAATTTGACACCCCACATGAATCAGAGGTCTAGTGGAGATTGGCAAAGAACTTTTAATGACCGGAGAGATTCAGATTGGCAGAGACCCTATGCTAACTAGTCTATTCCATATGAGATGGAAAAGAGAATGAATGTGATTTGCACAATCTATCATAACTACGGTCATGTAGCTATGACTTGCAGAAGAAGGACTGCTAGAGGCAATGATGGACCCTGGAGAGTATCTAGTATGGCATGTTTTCATTGTCACCAATCGGGACACCTTACAAAGTTTTGCAAAGCTAAAATGAGACAACCAGTAAATCAATCTGCTGACCAAAAAGGGAAGAAGAAACTTGATGTGGAAGAGACCACATAAGAGATGAACAAGATCTAGAAAAAGAAGAGTGATGAGAAAGCTGAAGACAAACCATCGGAAGATCCTAATTCTTCACCTAGTATGGAGAACTCATCACCGACAAACTAAGCTGTTAAAAGGCTTAGGGGGAGCTTAATGTCAGATCCATTTCCGGACCCCCTATATGGTGTGTGGTAAGAAAAATTTGCATATCTTGATGCTTTATGATGTTTTGAAGTGATTTTGTGATCAAACCGGTAGGTTTGATGTGATATGAGAACTGGTAGTATATTGAATGGTATTTTAGGGGTTATTTGTTTATACAACCGGGTATAGCATTTAATGCTGTAGATATTGAGAAAATAAAAGGACTTTTTGAATATCATTTGTCACTTTGCATTCTTGAGAGCACTCGAAAAGCGAAAAGAGCATAGAAGAGCTTGTGTGAGCAACATTTGATCAGGTTGATAGAAGTATGGATTGATCTACAATCGGTAATCGGTGAAAGAGTTGAAACCCTAGTTGTGGAAGCGTTGAAAGGTATTTATCCGATAAATCCTATTATCTATTTAAGAGTTTGAGTTTCTAAAGATGGATGCACCACATTTGGTAGATGTTACAGTTAGGCCTTATCCATAGTTTAAGAGGCACCCTTTTAAATCCATCGAAACCGATCCTGTCGGAACCCTATCTGGAGTCCCATATGGAGTTTTGCATGTAGAGGATATTAGATCCTACATTCACTGTAAGTTGGACGATCTTGGAATTTATGCTATATTTGATCAATATAGGGTAATGTGTAATAAGGATGGATTGTTGAAGGAACAATTTAAGAATGTTACTGATAAAGGTTTTCACTATGCACTAAATTCTATTGATAATTTTGATGATGATCTTGTGAGATATGTTTTGAGTTGTGTGCATGACCAGTTTATGTGGCTTGATCAACCACATAAGATCACTAAGGAAGTGATTCATGCAGTAATTGGATTGTGTTCCATCAGTGAAGTTTTGATACTGAGATCAGTTCCTAAGAATGATGTTGAAAAGTTGACCAAGTCACGATGGGATGGAAGAGCTATGACAGTTAAATTTGCTTCAATGGTCATAGGGTACCAGGTATATCATTCTAGCAGGATGAACAACATCCCTACTGCAGCTATTCATACAGCTTATCGGATGATCAAGGATAATGTTGATTATGATTTGTCTGAGGCATTGAGAAGTCAGTTGGTGCTCAATCTTGAATCCATCAAGAAAGACAAACGACTGAAGTTTAAATATGGACAACTGATTATTGGATTGTTCTAATTTCATAATTACTTTCCTAGTATCGGTGATGTTCAGTGGTCTGAGGACACACCGGCATTGTTACAGATGAAGAATAACATCTGAATGTTGGGTAATGATTTTGGTAAGATTTCTTGGGGTTATTTCAAAGATTTTCATAAAAAGATGCATGCAAGAGAGAGGATACCGACATAGGTTGTTAGTAGATATGAGCATACCATCTATTTTTTGGTTGATACTGACACATGTCAGATGGAGGCAGTTGATCCAAGGACAACTTGGGTGATGCCTATGGGCTATGAAGGTGAAGAAGATCTTTTGGTTGCATATGGAGAACACTTGCTAGCACAACTGATAGATACTACTACTGAAAGTTTTGGTACTTATAAAGAGAAATCTTTACTAGTACATTCTGAGCTTGCCAGACCAGTAATTGTTAAGAAAGTTAGAAAGGAAGTTGGATAGTTTATTGAGAAATAAGGACTTACTAAGGAAGCAATTGCAGAAGCTAGAGCAAAATATGAAGCTAAACAAGCAGAAGCATCTAGTGCCCCAATTAGTACCAGCACCGGTAGACAAACAAGAAGTACAGTAGTGAAGGAGACAACTACAGTGGCAAAGAAGAAGAAGCCTTCTAAGATACAATTCAAGAGAAAAGGTAAAGTCATTGAGCCCCCTGCACCTAAAGCACCCAAGGTGAAATAAGTTTACAAGAAGAGGAAAAAGGAGCAAGCAAAGAGACTGGCAACTGATGATGAAGAAGAAACTGAATCCAAAGGTTAGAAGAAAGCTTTGAGAGCTAGTGGTAAAAATTCAAAGGTTGTAGGAGCATCCACTGTCAAATCTGTCAAGAAACCAATAACCAAACTTACACCTTTTGAAAAGATGCTAATGCATATTAAGGAATATGGTGTTCTTAATGGTTTAGATAAAGTGTATGACAAGTTTAGTGAGGATGAACAAAGGCAGATAGAAGATGGAGTTGTTTTATGATGAATAAATATAGTAAAGCCCTAATTGAATTGCAAGGGTAGAGTCCAAATTCTTTGTATGATAATCTTGATGCTAGATGGTAGGTAGCCATGAAACAAGATAGAGAATTTATTGAATTTATTCTTAAAAACTTGCAACCTGAAGCCACAAAGGAGGAAATAGATGAAATTCTTGTAGAAGCTAAATCATCTTTTAGATCTAAGAAAAGGTTGACAAGACTATTAATTGGTGGGACCCAATTAGTTCATATGGATATTGAGCAGATATTCAAGAAGTTACTAGGTTGATTCTTGATGAGGAAGAACAACCGAAGAAGTTTGAGACATAAGATATTCCAGACAATGTTGATATCAGTGATTTTACACCTGATGAGATTGTTATGGGAGACCAACTTGTAGATGAAGGAGAAAAGACAAAACCGGTTAATATTAAAACTAAAACAATTATAATTCCATATGATGATACTAGTACTGAGGAGGAAAAGAAAGATCAAACTAAGGATATACAGGTTGAAGATGTTAAGATGACTGAACAACAGGAACATGAACCAAAGAGAAGAGAAGAAAAGAAGACTGAGCAAGAGCCACCATTGGTAAAAGACAAGGAGAAGACAGAAGAAAAGAAAGAAGAGGAACAATTGAAAATAGAACCTAAAGTTACACCCCTATCATTTACCTCTAAGAAGAAAATTGATGAGGATGAGGATGATGATGCATTAAGTATACAAGGACCCATCAATATAGATGCATTGAGTTCAACAAAACTAATGGAAATTGCAACTACTATGCAATCTAGAGCTAAGAAGAAAAGAATGAAGGAATAGCAAAAGGAAGCTCATACAATACATTGTGCAGTTGAGATTTTGTCTAGTCTATTACCGAAGATAGACAAAAATAGACTGTCTACACCGATTGATAAGTTAGGTCAATTGGTTGCTGATGTTGGTGAATAGATGAAATTTTTTGAAGATGCAGCTTTTTTTAATGTGAAAAAGGAATACAAGAAGAAGCTTGAGTAGAGTAGTTGATGAATGATATTGATAAAGATAAAGTTTCTCTAACAGTTAATAAAGATCTGTTGGCATATGCACACTCCAACGAGACATTGTATGTGATTGAAAGTTTTGTCATTGATGGCAACCTTGCAATCCTATGACACCGGCAAAGGTATTATACCGGCATCAAGCAGATCACACTCTACAGTGGCACTCAGGACACCAGCACCGGCACAAAGAAAAGAAGTATACCGACATAGAGGCTGACAGGATTTTATTATATTATATTTTGTTTATTATTGTAAAAACTTTGTAAGCCGACTTGGCAAATTGTAAAATGACTCTTATATATAAAAGAGATCATTGTAGACATTTTGTAATGAGTAAGGAGTGAGGAAAAATATTAGGAAGACCTATTATGCGAAATATAGGCTAAGGGTTTATGTAAGAAGCAGAGCAGCAACCGGTACTGGATCAGGCATTATAGATGCTATTGTAAAGCAGTACAAGATATAGGATTTGTATAATCCTCATTGTAAGTCAGTGAGACTTCCCATTGAGCAGTGAGCTCTAGGCAGTTGGTCTTCTTGCATGTGCAGGCCCCTATTGTAAGTAATATTCTCTTACTGGCCAGTGAGTGAATATTGTGGGTCACAAATCCCATCGAGGTTTTTCCCACACCGGGTTTCCTCATTAAAACCTTGTGTTATGGTGTGCTTTTCATGTGGATGTTCTTAATTTTGTTTATTGCATTATATCTTACATACCGGTACACTATTATAATATGTTCTGCATGTTTTAATTTAAGAAATATTAAATACCGGTTAGATACTGATTCACCCCCCCTCTCAGTATCTATGGGATATTTAAGAAGAAGAGGACAAACAAAGACTTGGCCCCTCTTGATATACTGTTGAATGAAATTACAGAGGAAGGTAAATTGAAAAATATAGAGAAAATATATGACACGTTAACAGCTGATGAAAAAGAACGAGTTGAAAATAGTGTTATATTGCATATGGATATGTATAAGAAGTTTTTGATGGAAGTAGTAAATGAAATTCCAGATGAACTATTTAAGAGACTGGAAGCAAGAAGACAAGCAGTAATAGAACTGGACAAGAAAATAAAGATTGAAAAGCTACTTGTTGTTTATCTGATAAACTCACCCAAAGAAATTGATGACCTAATTGCTCAAGCCAACCGGTCATTATTTGCTACTGCACACCGGCACATTGCTTTAATGGTTGGAAGAATTAATGAGGTAACTGAGGAAACAGAAAATGGATGGGATATATTCTTAGTTGAAAAAGAAAAACAAGAAGAATACAGGAACCCCAAACCCATAAAAGTTTATCAAAAAGATAGAGACAAGGGTAAAGGTAAAGTTGGTGGACCACCTAGTATCAAGGTTAGAGACAACTTACCCCCACCTCCTTTGATTACTTCACTGGTAAAAACAACAGCTATAGAAGATCAACTGGGAGCTAAGAATATGGATGTAGAGGATGGTAATACTAATCCTGAAGTCTTATATACTATGGATGTTGATACTCAAAAGATCAACATAGTGGTAGACAAAGATACAGCTGATAAGACTGACATGGTTAGTGAGCCTCTGGTAGCTGAGCAAACTAAAAACACATAGGAGAAACTGGCAGAAGACAAAGAGCAAAAGGTAGAGACTCAGACTGAGACAATGCAACAAACAGAGCAAAAGGCTTCGAAACAGGCACAACAACAACAGGAACAGGAACATAAGGAAACAGTGCCACCGGCAACTAGAGAAATAGAAAAACCATTGCTTAAAGAAATGCGGACACAAACAGACCTACCAGAGGTCAATACAAGCTTGGTTATTTCCATTGGTACTCAGATTGTTGGTTCATCATTAGGCTTCAAATCAATTAATGTGACTGAGGTACTATTAGATTCAATCAAAAAGATAACAGACTACAGCTCACAAGCTTACAAGGCAATTGATGATACCATACCAATTTTGAAGGTAATTGCTCCTAACTGTAATATGTGAAAAAGGAATACAAGAAGAAGCTCGAGTAGAGTAGTTGATGAATGATATTGATAAAGACAAAGTTTCTCTAACAGTTAATATAGATCTGTTGGCATATGCACACTCCAATGAGACATTGTATGTGATTGAAGGTTTTGTCATTGATGGAAACCTTGCAATCCTATGACACTGGCAAAGGTATTATACCGGCATCAAGCAGATCACACTCTACACCGACACTCAGGACACCAACACCGGCACAAAGAAAAGAAGTATACCGGCACAGAGGCCGACAAGATTTTATTATATTATATTTTGTTTATTATTTTAAAAACTTTGTAAGCCGACTTGGCAAATTGTAAAATTACTCTTATATATAAAAGAGATCATTGTAGACATTTTGTAATGAGTAAGGAGTGAGGAAAAAGATTAGGCAGACCTATTATACGAAATATAGGCTAAGGGTTTATGTAAGAAGTAGAGCAGCAACCGGTACTAGATCACGCATTATAGATGCTATTGTAAAGCAGTACAAGATATTGGATTTGTATAATCCTCATTGTAAGTCAGTGAGACTTCCCATTGAGCAGTGAACTCTACGCAATTGGCCTTCCTGCATGTTCAAGCCCCTATTGTAAGTAATATTCTCTTATTGGCCAGTGAGTGAATATTGTGGGTCACAAATCCCACCGAGGTTTTTCCCACACCGGGTTTCCTCGTTAAAACCTTGTGTTATGGTGTGCTTTTCATGTGGATGTTCTTAATTCTATTTATTGCATTATTTCTTGCATACCGGTACACTATTATAATATGTTCTGCATCTTTTAATTTAAGAAATATTAAATACCAGTTAGATACTGATTCACCCCCCCCCTCTTAGTATCTGTGGGATTCCTAACAAGATCATATTAAAGATGCAATTGAAACCGAAGGTAAAATCCTTTCCACTATTACAAATTTTTCATTATTTTGTGATGTTCTGATGAAAAGGAAGCAGGAAGCTAAGATGGAACTTGATGGTCTAAGTGAATTATTTAGCCCCCTAAATGATTCTGTTATAGTGTATGGTGGATCGGTTGTTGAACTTCAACATAAGATAAAATCTTATGAGGATGAACATGTTAAAAGGACTAAGTCACTGCAAGAGCTACAGACACTTTTGATTCCTAAGGTTGAAATTTTCCAGAGAGGCTACAAGGAATCTAAAGCTATTCTAGCTACACCTGAAATGAGTACAATTGATGCCATGGAGGAGCTGGATTTCCAGATAAAGACACATGTTGAGATAACTGACACTCTTTTGGAGACTTGGCACAATGATTTGAAGTAGTTAAAGTCTCATTTTGGAGATGCATTTTCTAAGATGGCATTGTAAATCATTTTTGAACTTTTATATCTATATATGATAATGTAAATTTTGTTGTTCGTTTATCTTTCATTTATTTACTTACCTTTGTCATTGTTGTCAAAGGGAAGTGCACTAGGTGGATGTGAAGAGTGTTTTTCCTCATAGTGACTTTAAAGAGGAAATATACATGGAGTACAACCACAAGGTTTTGTCCAAGATTCTTCACTTGTGTGGCATCTTCAAAAGTCTCTCTATGGCCTCAAACAAGCCTCTCAGGCTTGGTACCAAGAAGGACTCCTTCCTTCTGATAGTTGGGTTCACTCGGTGCCATTCTGATCCCAATGTCTATATTTTGTTGGGAAAATAGTTGTTGTATACCTTGCATAATAATGTTTGCAATTATAATATTTATTTATTATATGAGTTTCTCATAGACATGTAATGTAATATTTATTTATTTGATGTTGCACATGGATGTGTAACATGTAGAGATTCCTTGGGAATATTCTTGAGAACACTTAATGAGTTGTATTGTAACATTGGGATATATCATATTGTATTTATTTAATATTGGAGAAATTTAATAAAGTACCCAATATTAGATGTGGGGCCAATGGGCTAGTTAGCCCATGGTATTTGCACATGGTTTTGATGTGATACCACTTGGTGGTTTTGTGGGAGCTTGTGTCTATAAAAGCAACCACAAGGGTAGTTGTTTGGGTTAGCCAAGTTAGCCAGGTTTAGAATTTGTGGAGGTTGGAAGCATGGCATGGGATGTGTGGTTACATGCTTGTTCACATGGAGTGCTTGTTTATGGCTTGTTGATGGTTGGGGTCACAGAAGCTTTCACAGTTGCATTGTTGAATAAAACATGGTGATGGATTCTTTTAGAGGCTAGTTCTTTCCCTTGTGAGGGTTTTCCCAGGGTATATCTTGTTTCATCTTTGATGGGTATGTTGTTTATTCTTTGCATGTAGCTTCTATGTGATTATTTTGTTGAAATCTCAATTGGGTTATGTGGAAATTGTTATAAAGTTGGCTGCAATTTTCCTTACACATTTTATAGTAGAATGATTCACTCCTATTTCTACTTTTATATGTTGATGACTTGTTGATCACAGGGACTTCCTCATATTCCATTGGAGCAGTCAAAACTGCTCTTCATGATAGGTTTTTAATGATGGACTTGAGCTTGTTGCATTATTTTCTTAGGATTGAGATCATTCAATCTTCTTCTGGGATCACCATCACATAGTCCAAGTATGCTTTTTATTTTCTCTCAAGTTTTCATATGGCTTACTGTAAGCCTGCTCCAACTCCCTTCCTTTTTGGAGTCAAAAGTTGAGCCTCAGTCTTCTTTAGCTTTTGTTGATGGCACTTTATACCAACAACTTGTTGGGAGTCTCATTTATCTGACTCATACGAGAACCAAAATTTCCTATGTTGTAGGCATGGTCTCTTGATTCATGTAGGAGCCCCATTAGTTGCATTAGAAAGAAGCCAAGCAGATACTTCACTATATTCAGGGTACTCACAAATTTAGGATTCACTATGAAACAAGCATTGATCTTCACTTGGTGGGCTACACAAATTCAGAATGGGCAGATGATTCTTAAGATCACAAGTCCACTTTTAAGTTACAGCTTCTCACTTGGTTCAAGTCTTGTTTGTTGTTTGATCAAGAAGTAGTCTACTATTGCTCTATCTTCTACTGAGGCTAAGTATTGGGGGGATGTGAATACTTTCAATAAGGCCATTTGGCTTAAGCATATTCTCATTGAGTTTGAGATCCAGTTCAGATGACCATTAGTCATATTTTCTGACAACCAAATTGCCATTCAAATATCACGAAATATGGTTCAACATCGGTGAACCAAACACATTGAGGTTCACATGCACTACATCTGGGAGCTTATTCATGGCCATGTCATCAACCTTCGCTACTATCCAACTTCCAATCAGGTTGTTGATATTTTCACCAAACCCTTCACTAAGTGTAGTTTCTTTCATTTGTGAGCTTTATTGGGGTGCAGGAGGCTTAATCTTCTAGGGGGGCTTCTTAGTCTTTTCACTTGGAGTCTTGACTCTCTTTACTCTAGGGGGGTGTTTTCTCTCTCTACTTTTGGGGGGCTATTCTCTCTTTTTCCAAGGGGGCTTCTTCTCTTTCGGGAGGATTTTTATGTACATGGGTACCTCCATCAAGCTTCACTTGTCGGGACCCATCTTTACCTCACCTAAACTACACTTAAGGGGAGGTGTTAGTGTAGGTTTTTATTTCCTAATTGGGTTATTTATTTCCCCTTTATTCCTAAATTTTTCCTACACCTTTTTTAATCTTTCTTAGGTTAATAAAGAATGTTTAATCATGTAGTGGGTTATGAGGTATCGCATTCCTACATGTGAGCATCCATTACCTATCTTGGGAAGATACTTTTCTATCTTTAGTCTGATAGATGGTTGTTCCTAATTGGTTGGTGTTGCCATGTCTACCTCTCTCCCTAGTCTATATAAGCATGCTACCTGTAGACACCTAAAATTGTCTTGTCTAATTAAATAAATATTTTTATTTATTTAATTATTTAAGCCTAATTCTTCTATTAATTAAACAAATCTTTATTTATTTAATTATTTAAGCCTAATTCTTCTATTAATTAAACAAATCTTTATTTATTTAATTCATTCATTTATCCTTTTCTAGCCTTTTTTCTCATTTAAATAAATAATTTTATTTATTTAAATTGTCCTTTTCCTAAATTAAATAAATACTTTTATTTATGTAATTGATCTCACTTCTTCTATTAATTAAATAAATTTGTATTTCTTTAATTAATTCATTACCCTTTTCTACCCATGATGTCATTCATCTCTTAATTCCTACACTACCTACCCTTTATCATTTTATTGTTTCTTCTACCTACCCTCTAGTCCGAGCCGACCATCTATCTTTTACACCTTAATCTTATCCCTCCATTTCCAACAATGTCTTCTATATAAGAGGATGCTTCCTTCATTATCAACCCTAAGCATTCTAAGCATTCTAATTGTCTAATCAATCTTATGCAATCAAGCCTTTTTGCGATCAAGCTATCAACCACATTTCCATTATTTGTTGAGCTCTTGTGCACACATAAAATCTAAGACCAAATATATCAAGCAAGATCAATGGAGATTCAAACCCTAGTGGACATGTGATTGTATAATCTTTGTGCTTTTGTTGATTTGAATTGTCTTAGGTAATCTTCATATGTTATGGTGGATCTTTGTTGTTGTTAGGCTACGATTTTGTGGTTGAATTCATTTAGTCTTTCAATATCGTTCTTTCCATTATCCACTTTTCACCATACACACTACCTAGCTTATATTTCCATCTTCTTGAATGCATTGTATTGTTACTTTAATATTCTATTGTAGAAACTTTGAGCTCTTAATGCAATTTTGTCACATCAAATTTTGCACCTCTCTCGGAATCACTGGTTTGCTTCCATTTTGCATTTCAATTTATGTAGCTCACAACTCTCTTACAGATTCTTAGGTTTCATATCTTATTTAATATTTCTAACAACTTTTCAAACTTCTAGTTAATGATCATCGATCTCTTTGATCAATGGTGCATATTTGAACATGCCAACCACCCGACTAGTAGTATAATGGCTCACATGGGAATGCACTGATGAGGCCTATTTGGTGAATTAAAGTTGGATTTCTTAACAAATTCTTGTAACAAGTTGATTTCTAAATCTTTCATAGCTCCCAACAAAGTAGGATAGAAAGAGGTAAAGGGTTTTCTTGTAATACAAAAGATTTTCTCAAAGTTTTTAATGTAAGTGGTCCCATTAAATAAGTATATTAGTTAAATCTTATCCTCCTATAAATTTGGCTTTATTTCTTTTAATTTGAGTTTTTTTGCTTCCAATTAGGGATTATCATGAAGTTGTGTTATAAAAAATCAAACCCTAGTTAACTATAGCTCATTGTGAATTAAAATTTGAGAAAATAGAACTTAGGCATCATCTGTAAAACAAAATTAGTTGCAAATTCTTATGTTCTTTAACCCTAAGAGCCATGGCCGGTTCATCTAGAGGGCTTCCCAACAATTGTCCTAGGGTTAAAACATGAAAGAAATATATGGATTTTTGTGAAGATTTGATACAAAAGTTGCTTGGTTCTACAAATAGGTTGAGACGCCAACAGGGTGTCAATACTCAGTTGGATAAATTTTAATATATCCAAAGGGGTTGCATGGATGGTATCATAGCTAATTAATGGGTACACTTTGTTCAGAAATCATTATTCAAAAATATATTGAAATGTCCCAATCTATAATCTATGGAGACTGGGGATTGTTAAGTTATTGGTGCCTAGTGTATTCATAAATATGGAATTGATAAGGGCATTGGCAAAAAATATGTCCCTGAGAAAAAGAAAATCTATGTTGAAGATGGTGAGGATTCCATGGACATAAGAAAGGACTACATCTACCATGTATTCAGGCTAGATACAAGCTTTGAGTTGTCTGTTGATTTAGTGTGTTTCAATGGAGAATATCACAAACACTAATGGGACTACAAAAGAAAATGATTACCAATTCACAGGCCCAAGAAGGATGATTATTTACAACAACAAAAAAATCGATAAATATCAACCACCATTCTCTATTGATTTGTTTTATGAATATTTTGAAAAGACCTACTATGCAATTCGTCAAGTATTGGGATACCCATGCGCACATGCCAAAGTATTTGATGGTTCTAACTACGAATATTCAAAGCCCTAAGAATGGTCAACCTTTTGACTATGCCAAGTATCTTGAGGATAGCATAAATAAGGCCCTTGCTTCTATGAAAAGAGATAGATCACTTATCAATTTTAAGTGGTATTCTTTTTTGATACATATGTTTTTATATAGAGGATGGCAAATACACATGTGGGAGGAGCTACTAAATATGAGACAATAAGACAAGAAGGATTTTTTGTGCCCTATTCAAGAGTGGACTCATATGGGATGGTGGATGCCAAATGGCTCACTACTTGTACTTTGAATAATTCTTTGTGAAGGATATTTACAAACATCTTGGGTTTCCCACTACTTGGAGATTTTCTAAAACAATAATGAAGTTTTTAAGGCCAAAAGGTGCATGATGATAGATTGAAGATTGAGCATAATTGGGGTGATTGGCATGCATTCCAAGGTTGCACCATGATAATAATTTATGGTTTTGAGGGTATTCCCCTTTTTTCTAGTGTTCATTGCAGGCAGAGTTGCATTCTTAGAGATTGTTTGGTAAATGGCTCGTTCAGACTACTTGCATTTTAAGGGACATGGGAAACAATATTTCTTGCCTTCCAATTTATTCTTTGGAGATTTCAGGGTTATTACTAGAGAGGGGTGTTCACTTATTGGAACAAAACTCAATTATTTTAAGTTGTCACTTGCAAGAAATGGGAGAATATTTAATCTACATTATTTCATATATGAGGCTAAAATTGCACAAGGTTTTAGTATATATGTGTATTGATTTGATTGGAAAGAGGAAGTAATAAGAAATTGTGTGAGTTTTGATCATGTAGAAAGGAAATTAGGTCTTTGGAACAAAGCTCAAAAGGCTAAGAAACTGAGAATGAGAGCATATCCCTCTTATCATGGAACATTCATTACTGAAAATGATGAGATCAAGACGATGAAGTTGATGATAGAGCATGAATCTAAATTGGTCTAAGAGCTACAAGGTCACCTAGTGTTTCTTCTACTTGTGCACATAGCACAAGACATGATGGCACACAAAGTGTGACACCATTATATCACATTTCTCCATAGCCCACCCTAGCAACATTTTTTTCCATGGATCAGAGTTAGGGGTGGGGTTCTCTAGATAGATATGAAGTGCTACAATCACTAAGAATTAATGTCCAACATCCACCTAAGACAAGTTGGAAATGGTTTTTGAACGTTCAAATCAATTGTCAGATGATATTAGAGCCAAGGAAAATGCTACCTTTATTGTTGATGGTAATTTCATCAATTCTCAAGAATTCAAAGTATTTTTTGTGAAATTAAAGGGTGAGGAAATAAGGAACAAGGTGAAGGATATTAACCCTTCCGTACATGATCAAATAATATCATAATTTTATGCAAAGATAGATGAAGAGATGAAAGATATGACTCATGAAAAAGGTCATGAAGATAGTAGAAGAAGTAAGTTGCATGATTCTACCTTGCTGGGATATATCATTGGTAATTGTATTTGATAACCTTGTTGAACACATCAGGATGTTGAGAGGGGGTGGTGAAGGAGCCTGTCCTTTGTTCTTACTTGTCCCAAAAGTGTGACTCATTTCCTTATCAAATTCTATTTGTTTGGAAGGAGAAGTTGGCATAGACATTCTAGAAGGCATCTAATTCTATTCTTCTCAAGAAGATTCTTCAATTCTTCAATATCCTTCTTATAACAATAGTGTTCTTCATGTCCTATTTTCTTGCAATATGCACATGTAAACTTCTCCCTCTTAGATGATTCCCCCTGAGTGAGAGAGAGAGAGAGAGAGAGAGAGAGGATTCAAATTCTTTGTTTAGCTTGTTCCTTTTCTTCTTTTTCTACTTATCAAGATTTCATGTTTCTTTCTTTACTTTAGGCTCCATTGCCACCAATGCTTGGTTTGTAGAAGACATGATTAGACCCATTCAAATTAACTTTTCTTCCTCTTAGATTAGAATATTTGCAAAATCATCAAACTTAGGATCAACATATGATGCTCCTATATACACCTAAAAATGGTCTGAAGATAATTAATTAAATAAGCAATTATTTAATTAATCCCCCTTCCTAATTTAATTGAATTCACTAAGCAATTTGATTAAATTCCCCCTTTCATCTACTTATTAATAAATCTAAGGATTTATTTAATAAGTTCATTTTCATAATCCCCTTTATTTAATTAATTCAAATTAATTAATTCCCCCCATCAAATTCATTTCTTCTAATTAATTAAAACAAATCAATTTATGAGTTATTGAGATTAATTAGCCTTTTCCTATTATTTGAATTTTTAAATTCAAATTCTCCTGACTTCTAACCACCTAACCTAACCCCTTCTAAACCTAACTCATTCCATCTAACCCCGGGTTTAATTAACCATCCTAGCTTGCACATCCTAACCACCATGTCCCCTTTCCTTGGACACTTGCTCTCTCATGATAAAAGTCTCTTGACACTTGTCACCATAGAGATGGAAAATGTTCCCTTTCATCCAACCTCTTCTAGAAGCTTCTTGACACTTGTCACCATAGAGATGAAAAATGTTCCCTTTCATCCAACCTCTTTTCCAACCTCCTCCAATTTTACCATTGATATCTTCAGACTTAATCTTGACCGTTGATTCCTGCCACCTCACCTCTGGCCTTGGAAATCCTATAAATAGACCCCATTTTGGAGCAATAATCATACCATCTCATTTGCATTTTAGGCATTGTTACTATAGGCATATGCAATCTTAGTTTATCATTTGAGCATTGTTCTCATAGCTTAATTACATCATTTTAGCATATTTTATAGCATACTCATGGAATCATGTAGCTTAATAATTATCATTACTAGCTTAAGTGCATCATTTATCATTTAAATCCTCCATCTAGGTGTAGTCAAGTCACTAGAATTTGCCTAAACAGATCTAAGAGAAAAATTCATACTCGAATTTACTAGGAGGCAATAAATCGCTTAGCTATGGTTTTATCTTTCTTTGCTTTAAATTCATTAACCATGCTTGTAATGATCTATTGAGTATTTTGTGTTGCAGCTACAGGTCTACACTTCATAGGCACGACATTTTGGCACCCACTGTGGGGCCGAAATTATCATTTTTGGCCTCTTAAGCTTCATCAACATTCATCTCTGCCCGGATCTGGTTCAGAATGTCGTATGATCTCCTTTAGTGGCTCGTACGAACTACTTTGTGATCTGGGACGAAAATCATTTCTCTGTCGTACTAGTTGAATTCTTTGTCATACAAACATGTTTCTATACTCGTACGATATCAAAAATATTATCGTACGAGCTAGTAAATTGTGTCATATGACACTCTGCCTCTGTGTTTTTAAATAGACTACATTTTTAGGGTTTCAGGTTTTAATCCGATCATTACTAATCCTAACCCTGATTGGTTTGTGAGATTTTTGGTAGCCTAACTCTTTTCTACAAGATGATTGTCAAAGATACGCTTGCCAAAGACTTAATTCAAAACACATCAATGACTACTAACAGATTTATTTTGTAGGTTTCCTAAAAGAATTCAACAAAACTTTGTGTATTTCTTAAAGTTTTTTTAGGCACACTTGTCTTTTTGGCTAAAAATAAACAATCATGTATTTTGTGTCTTTGATGATAGGCGAGTATGCTCTCACCTTTCTTTCATTAGTGCATATCTTTAGCAGGCCCTCCTGAGGAGTTAACAACTCTTAGCCATTAAGGTCAGTGAGAGGGGAACGACCTAAGTGGGAACGGCTAACGCCAAGTAATCCAACCCACTATAAAATAAATGTGATTTGATGAAAAACAAGTCAATGGCAGTTCTTGGGAATAGCTCACCTCCGTACCTTCGGGTATAGAAAACCTTTGTTTTCAAGGCTAGGAGACCTCTTAATTGAGTATTATACCCCGACGTGCCGAACGGATCCCTTAGTAGTACCAATTAAATTAGAAGCTACCCGATTCACCTTCAAAAGGGTGATAATCTTTGTGCAAGAGAGATAGTAACTCTCCCAAGACACTTGCCATATCGTGCCTCCATTAGCATTTGGAGTCGGATAATACAACGTTGAGATCTCATTGCATGAGACTCAGCGGTCATATTCTGATTAGCTATTGGGTGTGTACCTAAGTTTGCAAGCAAAGGTTTTCTCTCCTCAGCCAACTTCCTTAGGGTTAGCATGCTTGTGGTCACTTATCATATCACATGTTTGTTGTGTATTCATCCCTAAATTGAAAAATTGGACATCTAAAACTGGAAAACATAAGCAAAACATCAGAATTCAGTGATCAAAATTCGACCAAACAAACACATTTTTCTCTATCGTACAATTCAGTTATCTTGTCGTATGGTTCAGAAAAGTTTGTCGTACAAACTGGTGATTTGTCGTATTGCTTAGTATTCCTTTTCGTACAAATAATCTATTTTATTGTATGGTTCAGAAAAGTTTGTCGTACGAGCCTATTCTTTTGCACATGAAAATATCAATTTTTCGTATGGCCTTGTATCTTTTGTCATTTGGGGCTGGGTATTCTATCATATGATTCTATGTATTTGTCAATCTAGAGCTCTTCTTGCATGCCTTTTTTAGATTTGTCATTCTTGTTTGATCAATTTGCAATAATCATAAGCATCTGTTCTCTATCATTATGTGCTTGGATTATCTTCTTGTTTTGCTTGGTCAAGTTATCATCCATCGAAATCAGACTTTAGAACATAAACACCTCAGGATTTTCAAGTGCTCACCCTCAACAAGTTCAAGATCTAAACATCTCAAAGTGCATTATCACCCTCTTTGGTAAACTGATCACTCAAACATAGTTTCTCATTAGGATCTATCATCCTTTATCACAAAATTGAAACATTTGGTCAGGATAATCTCATCCCACATCGTAAGATATATCGTTCCTACTGGAGTTGGTTTTAATCAAATCATCATCATTGCACTCCAAAACTGAAGAACGAAAAACTTGCAAAACTTTAAACACTTGAATCATCTTTTCGTGTCATATCGCGCTATCACACTTACCTTAACAATTGATCACTTATCAAAACAACCTTTTGGAAAATCAAATTTTAGCACAATATCTAACACACATGTATGCCCATTCTAACTAGAGCTCATAGACAAAGAATCACAGAGACGGAAATTGAAAGATTGGGAATAACTGAAAAGCATATAACCATGGAACATGAAGATGAAATACAAGTTGAAGGAGAAATAACAGAACAAAATATCAAAGACATCAAAAAGGATCCTCAATTCGATAAATTTATGCAGAAATTATTGGAGGGAGAAAAAGAAAAGTATTTCCTAATGTTAGCAAAATCTAGTGCTACACTTCCCCAAGATTTTGATGTAAACAAATTGACACAAAAGAAAAATGATCCTCCCCCTAATAACAAAAATGGATTCTACTACTTTTCAGAATCATAAGTCTTTGAATTCTCAGTTAGAACAGATCCTCTCCAGAGAAGAAATCTACTAGCGACAAAAATCCAGATATTTATGGTTGAGTGATGGGGATCGAAATACCAAATTCTTCCACACTTCAACCAAGTTGAAATGCTAACATTGTAGGATCTCTTGTATTCGGAACTCTGATGGAGTTGTTTTCACTGAAGAATTAGAGATTGTTAATGAGGGTGTCCAATTTTTTAAGTCTTTTCTTTCAGAAGAGTTATCTATCTCTAATGATAATTTTGCCTCTTCCATTCCTAAGCTTATAACTGATGAGGATAATGTGATGCTCATGGCTCCTTTTTCCATTCAAGAAGTCAAAGATTTTGTCTTCTCAATGTCACCGGATAAGGCTCCTAGTCCTGATGGTTTTACTATTGTCTTCTTTCAAAAATGTTGGTCTTTTCTTGGGGAGGATCTTCGTTTGGTTTTAGAAGAATCTATATGTAATAGGACTATGTTAAGAGAGCTTAACTCAACTTTAAGTGCTCTTATTCCGAAATGTGAGAATCCTAAGTCTTTTGTGGATTTTTGCCCAATTGCATTATGCAACACCTTAAATAAAATTATTACTAAGGCTATTTCATTAAGGCTTGCTAAGCTCATTCCTAAAATCATCTCGGGTGAGCAGGGGGGCTTTGTCCCTGGTAGGGAGATGACAGAAGGGGCTATTGTGGCCCATGAGATTCTTCATTCCATCTCTCAGTTATCTATTTCGGCCATGATTTTTAAACTGGATATGATGAAGGCTTACAATGGGGTAAATTGGCAGGCACTCTTGACTGTGCTCAAGAAATTTGGGTTTGGAATTAAATGGGTCAAATGGGTTCAGGCTTGTATTAGCCTGGCTAGGTTCTCAATAATTTTGAATGGTTCTCCATGTGGTTTTTTTGCCTCATCTAGAGGCCTTAGGCAAGGGGATCTGTTGTCACCCTTTTTGTTTATCATTCTAGCTGAAGCTTTTAGTAGAGCCATTTCATTTGCCATGGAGAGTGGCCTATGGAAGGGGATTTCCATTCCTCATATGACCATGAGTCATACTTATTGCTTATTCACGGATGACACATTACTGTTTGGGAAAGCTACTATGGGGGAAGCTCAGGTCATTAACAAGATCATTTTGGATTATTCTTTGTTCTCTAGACAAAAGGTTAATCAGACTAAATCAAAAAAATTCTTCCTTAATGTCTCCCCTCTGGTGCAGACCAAATTGTCTCGATTTTTGGGGCTTCTCTGTGGGTCAATTTCCTTGTAAGTATTTAGGGTTGCCATTTTATACTGGTTCAAAAAAAGCATAATTTTTGGGAATAGTTTTCAGGGGTTATCTCATCGAGGATTCTTTCTTGGTCTCACAAGTGGTTAACTTTTTCTGGTAAAATTGTGCTTATTAGAGTTGTTTTAAATGTGGTTCCTATCTATCTGTATCCATTTTGAAGGCTCCTAAAAAATTTGTGGTTGCTCTTCGATCAATTGTAAGATCTTTTTTATGGAATGATAATGTTAATAAGAAAAATAGGATCTCCCTGTTTGCTTGGGATAGGGTTTGTGCTCCTAGGGAAAAAGGAGGCACTGGGATCAAGGAACTAGGTAAGCAGAACTTGGCTCTTGGTGCTAAGCTAGTTTGGAAATTTTATAAGAAACCTACCTCTAAATGGGAATCCATTTTATCTGCAAAATACCTGAATAATTATTCTAGGGAGGCTATCCTCACTGCTTCTTCATTTCCCAAGGGGTTTGTGATCTAGAATTTCATGGTTGAGTGTAGATCTGTCATTTTTCCAGGATTGTCCTGGCTTATCCATAATGGTTGTAAGGCTAGGTTTTGGGATGAAGTATGGAATGGCTTCCTTGTATTCTCTAGTCTTAGGGATTGGTTGCCCCTTATGTCCATCCTTAAATCCTCCTGGGGTATTTTTGTGGCGGATTATTTTTTTGTAGACTCCTCGGGCTCCCTGCCTGTGGAAAAATGGAAATCAATTGATTCTCTTTCGTTGGATCATGACATTAAGTATGCATTTGTGGATGAGATTAAGAAACACCCATTACACTTCTCAAAGAAGGATGATGAGCTCATTTGGACTTATTCAAAATCAGGGGAATACTCGGTCAAAGAAGGATATAATTTTTTGTCTTTAGATGTTAAAAGGGATGATTTGCCATTTAAGTTATTTTGGCATGCTACCTGTTTGCCCAAAGCAGGGGCATTTGCTTGGCTGGCTGTTCAGGATAGAATTCTTACTGGCATGAGGTTAGATGGGTTGGGTATTACTATGGTTTTTCCTTGTGTCATGTGTGGTGGGTCCCTTGAATCTGTGGATCATCTCTTTATGCATTGTCCCTTTGCTCTTCATTGCTGGAATTGGCTTTTTAATAAGTTAAATTGGAGGTCTACTCTTAGTAAGGACCTTAGATCTTACTTCATGAGTTGGCCCCTGTTATATCCATCTACATTTTATGCTTGTCTTTGGATAATTGCTCCTTTTGTTCTAATTTGGAAAATTTGGCTTGAGAGGAATAATAGGACTTTTAAGAAACATTCCTCCCCTCTACATGATGTGCTCTTTTGCATAGAGAAATTGATTTCTGAAACTATCTTGGCATTCATCTATAAAGGTTCTAGTCTGCATAATACTTTCACACCTTGGGATAATTGGGTGACCAAACATTGGGCAGCCTTGCAAACACTCCCTTTGAGTGGTGCAATATCTCAACCGTGCCCTTTAGTAAATAGAGAGAAAGTGGTTTGGTTACCACCTCCGGCTTCAAAAGTTAAATTGAACATTGATGGAGATTCTCGTGGCAATCCTGGTAAATCTACCATTGGGATTGTGGTCTCTGATGACAAAGTCGGTATCATAAAAGCTCAATGTCAATGTATTGCCTATGGGACTAACAATGTGGCTGAACTTCATGCTCTTTCCACGGGTCTTGAATTGCTTCTTTCGTTACATTTGTTGGATGTTGTTATTGAGGGTGATTCTCAGGTAGTTGTTTACATGGTTACTAATCGCTCATCCCACTCCTGCCATTTAAAGTATTAGTTGGACAAGATTCTTGATCAGCTTGATTTGTTTAATTACTTCACTATGGTTCACTATTTTAGGGAAGCTAATATGGTGGCAGACTTCCTGGCTAATAAAGCATTGGATGAGGATATTCAAATATTGGTTGAGGTGGCCTCCAGTTCTTTAACTCCTCATTCAGTTTAACTGTTACTAGGTTATTTGTAGAAGCACGGCCTTGTGCCTTGCCTGGTGATTACATTCAGGCATGCAGCTTAATGTGGTGGTGTCGAACTCTTTGGCCCTCATTACTTCATTATGTTTGCATTACTATGTGTAATCTCAGGATGGGTTAGGGTTTTTGCTTTTCTAGCAGTTTGTTGGAATTTGTGGTGTGTGGGAGTCTCTTATTATCATGCTATACTTTGTGTTTGTTTGTTCTAACTCATTTACAATAGATTGACCTTATACCTCGCATGACGATTATATTTAGGCATGCAGCAATCATTATGACTGCATTACTGTGTAATCTCAGTCTCGGTACAGGTTTGCCTTTGTTACAAATTAGCTGGGATTTGTGGTGTGCAGGGGTATTTATATTTTGCATGATTAAAATCTTCCCTGTGATTATCATTATTGTCATATGTTATTTGCTTGTTTAATTCTTGATGGTTGCACGGATTTCATGTGTTCATCTCATGGTGATGCAGCAATCATTATGACTACATTACTGTGTAATCTCAGTCTCGGTACAAGTTTGCCTTTATTGCAAGTTAGCTGGGATTTGTGGTGTGCGAGGATAATTATATTTTGCACAATTGAAATCTTCCCTGTGATTATCATTATTGTCATATGTCACTTGCTTGTTTAATTCTTGATGATTGCATGGATTTCATGTGTTCATCTCATGCTGATTGTACTCTGTCCGGATGTCGTGCTTTCAGTTTTGTTTCGTCCTTTACCTTCCTTCCCAAATTGTGGCAGATTTTTTGAGTTTTCTCATCTCATGTGGGAGATTTCACTCATGTGGATATCTTGGTTTATTGTTTGGCATGTTTTTTATTTATGGCTATGAGCATCATGTGGATATTGTCATCATTTTTTATAAAGGTGGCAGCTTGTCGTGGTTGTTTTGCACGTATCTTTTTGGGCTTGCTTGAGGTAATATTTATTGTGTCATCCTGTCATGGTTGTGTTGCTTTCTTATAAAGACATTGAGCTCTTTATACTCCTGTGCTTTGTTGTCCTCGATTTCAGCATGGCCAAAATCATGAGGCAACCCTGTGAAACTGGTCTGTTTCATACCTTATGGTCTCCGGGAGAGCTTAATCGACTTGGTCGATTAGTTCATTTCGTTCTTTGCTTTCTATTTTTATTGTTTTCCTTGTTGCTTAAGTTTGCAGTTTGGACTTTAAAGTCCAAACTGTAGGGTTCTTTGTTACAAATACACTTTGGACTTTAAAGTCCGGTATGTATTTGTGGTTTTCCTGCTTGCAGTTCAAACTTTAAAGTTCGAACTGCAGTTTGTCTTAGCCTGCAGTTCGGACTTTAAAGTCTGAACTGTGGGTGATTTGCCCATAGCTTGCATGTCGGACTTTAAAGTCCGAAGTGCAAGTGTTTCTAGCTTGCATATCAGACTTTAAAGCCCGACATGCAACTGTGTGTTGTATTAATGCCGCATTAATTGCTATTAGGGTTTGTTAAAAAGCTTTTTAAAGTTAATTTTTGTGTTTTGGGTTTTCATTGTGGTTTGCCTTCTTCTCTGCGTGCCCTCCTCTACTTTTACTCATCATGATTTAGATTTTCTTTGCTCCATTGTCGGATCTTTTTCCATCATCAGTGAAGCGGAAGAGGTAGGGTTTTGTTTTCTTTCGGGTTTTTCATTCTTGTTTGTTTTCTTTTTGTTTTTGTTTTTCTTTCTCAGATTTCTCTCCAGAGGGCAATCAGATTTTGTAGTCCGATTGTCTCCCTTATTCCAGAGGACAATCGGACTTCGAAACCCGATTGCCCTTCGGAGCCCCCCTTCTAAAGTTGCATACCGGACTTTAAAATCCGGTGTGCAGCTGAAGATTAGTCCCTTCGCATATCGGATTTTAAAGTCTGATATGCGGGATCTTAACCTTCGCATATCGGACTTTAAAATTTGGTATGCGGAGGGGAGTAGGTTAGCATGTCAGGTTTTAAAACCCAAGATGTCGACCGGTTGTCCTTCCCCTTTCTAAGAACATCGGACTTTGTGCCTTTAATCTTTTCTAAATTGTACATCGGACTTTAAAGTCTGATGTGCTTGTTAATGTTTTTCCCCGACACATCGGACTTTAAAGTCCGATGTGTTGATAACCCTTTCACAAGATTGCACATCAGACTTTAAAGTCTGATGTGCAGATCAAGGTGTTTTTATTTGCACTTAGGACTTTAAAGTCTGATGTGCAATTTTTGTTTTCAAAAGAGCAGGTCAGACTTTTTTTCCCCGACCTGCTATTTTTGGCAGTTTTACTCTTAAGCCTGTTTTGAGTCCCAGTTTTTGATTTGTTTGAGAAAAATTGATTTTGATAATGATGAATAGCTAATCATCAATGTTGAATGCAGTTATTGTGCATGAATGTCAAATCTCTCTCACAACAAACTCGAGTCTTCCTCAGGACAACCTTCTCCAAGTAAAGCATCATCAAAAAAGATAAAATACAAGTACGACAGGTACTTGAATCTGTACCGAGAGAGTTCAGTGGACTCAAATATTAAGGAGATCAGAGACACCCAAATTGGGCATGTTGATATGCAATAATTTGTTGACTGGGTTCAAAAGGCTCCTGCACGTCTAACTAGTTTAATCAAATTTGAGCTGCATAAGTATGCATCTTTCCCAGTTGCGGCTCATGATCCTGAATTTGTATTGGCAGTAGTTGATCACTTTGATCTGAGCACAAGGCAAGTGAAAGATGAAGATAAGAATGTCATCATGACCCTAGACAGTGTATTCTTCAATAGTGTATTCAAAGGTTCATCAATTGAAGAAGTAGCTGATATTTCTCAAGAGAGTGCTCAAGAGTACTACGAGAAACATGAGGATAAATGCAAAAAGGTGATCAATATTGTTTATCTCTCTACTACAAGAACTTCCCTCACCTCATGATGGCCTAAATCCTTCCACAGGAGTGATTTTAATGAGGAATATAATAACATGGTCACCATGTTATCCAGAGTGAGAGGATTAAAGGACTCTCATTATTTTCAAAGCTGGATGTCTTATTACATAAATATAATCAGAAAGGGGGCCACAAGAATTGATTGGGGAGAGCAGATCAGTGATGCACTTTGTGCTCAATTGAAGGAGGTCAAGGTAACACTGAAGTTTTACATGACCTCATACCTGGTTTATGCGGCTGCTTCAATCAGGCAATATCCAGGCTTGTCTACCAGGGGTGACAGAAGAGTGGTGCCCGTTTGGGAGTACTATGACCAGCTGACAATCAATAATCAAGGTAATCATTATAGAAGGGTTAATGATGCCTTCTTTGATGTATGGAAGTGCATTTTTGATAAAGGCCTGCAGAAGAGAAGAATATCAGAGGCTGCTTATAGTAGGGTGTCTCATTTTGGGTGTGTATTTCTACAGTTTCCCGCATTCACCTATATCTGAATTGGATGTTTCTCACATGACCCCTTCATTTTTCCAAGGTTCCCTTCAGACAAAATCTTCCTTATGGAGCTATGCAGACAAATGATTAATGTGCATAAAAAACAATCACAAGCACATAAGACTAGGCTGAAATTCCCAGAGTCAATTGGTAGGTATTCAGTACTAACCAATCCCAAGGCCAAAAATATGGAGGAGGACATGCAGTGGAATACCATGAGAAGATTCAAGGCCCAAACTAATTTTGATTTTTGGGGTATAAAGAACAAACTCAAAAGGACTTTTACTCATGTTTATAGGTTTGAGGATGTTTGGGCAGATTGTCAAAATGAGGAGGATATAAGAAGGATGGATTTCAGCCGCCTTACTCTGGAACAAATTGAAAATTTGGATCTAGCTAAGATCCCAATAACCATGGAGGACACAGATGACATAGTGGATCCTATTTATTATGAGAAAAAGATTGTTGACTCCCTAATTCCGCTTGTGCAATGGTCAAAGAAAGAAAGAAAATCTATTACACAGAGGATCTCTCCTATCTTAGCAAACATCAATGCTTGGTTGCTAAAATAGAACCTTAGGATGAAACAAATTCCCACTAGTTCAGGAGATGATGACAATAGTGATGGCCCATTGGGCAAGACAACAATAGTTGAAACAAGAACAAAGAGCAGGGCAAACCCACAAGCACTATCCTCGGCTCCTGTGATACAATCAAAGGGTAAAGGACCCAAAATCAAATTTATAGTTAAAGGGTCAAAGAAGGGTGAATCATCATCTGCATCACAAGAAGCAGTGGCGAAGGAGCCAGAACAATCACCTGCCAGTGAAGTTGGAAAAGGAAAGGAGGTTGAAGAAGGTGAAATTCCTCAACAAGAGGAAGTATAGGCAGAAGAAGTATCACATCCAGCTGAAGTTGATGCCCCGATTACCTCACAAGTAATCATCCATTCTATTGACTCTGACTCTAACTCTGATCAAAAAGATGAAGACTTTCAAGAAGATGGAGATCTAAGTATGGGTATGACACAATCAGAGACCATTGGTCAGTTTTTTACAATAACCAACTTCTCTAATTTAGATGATATCCCTTCATCTACTTATGAATCCACCATGATGGATTTTAATGAGACCATGCAAGATGCACTTATAGAATAGGTTTCAATAGATTTACCCGTCACTACTACCACCACCACGGCAATTCCTCTATTAGTAAGTGTTGAAGTTACATTCACAGCACCCTCCACTCTTCCATCTGTAACTAAAGAGGTAGCAGCAACAAATGTTCCACTAGATGCCTCAATATCAGCACCATTAGTAACACTCACAACTACCCCAAGTTCCAGTCTCCCTACTTCTGAAGCTTCAACTCCATCAGCAAGGAGCTACTACTCCATCAGCTAATCCAGAACTACCCCCTGGATGGAAGTAGTGGCCCCTAAGAGGAAAAAATGGGTGATATCCCTAGATGAGTTTGACTTTGAACTTTTAGTTCCCTCGAAGCCTAAGGGAACAAAAAAGCCAAAGACGGTATCTCGGGTGGTAATAGACCCAACTTCCAAGAGAAAATATGCTGAAGTTATGGTGCCATCGTTAGACAAGGAAAAAGGTAACATACAATCTGAAGACAATACCATCCAGGTTGTAGAGCTCGGGGTGGAAACACATGAGAGTGTGAAATTAGATTCTCAGACATCCCTTAATTCTTTATTGAGAAGATTGGATCAAGAGAGGGATGAGAAAAATATCTTGAAGCAGAAGTGTGAAGGGCTAGCCAACGTTCTTCTAAAGGTCACATAGTCTTCTCAAGAGATAGAGCCTTTAGGATCTTCAATAGATACCAAAGCTCTCAAGAAGATTGAACAAGTGGGAGCTAAAGGCCGAGTGATGGATGAGTGGATTTCAAGGATAAGGTCAGAAAGCTCTTATCTTCTGAGCTCAACAATGGAACTATTGTATGATTATGAAGTAATCCAGAGTCGGATGCAAGGACTCAAAACCTCTTTATCATAGGAGATTGAGGAGGTTGTGAAAAGTACTACCTTGTAGAGCAAAATGGAGGACTTCAAGATAGATGTCCTGGTTGAGAATAAGGTAATTCCCACAAGTGAGAAGTACATTCAAATCTTGTCTTTATTGTCTCATAAACAAGAGACAATGAAGTTAATGATTGTAGAGCTAGACCAAGAGAAGAAAGAAGGTGATGAAGAGGTTGACCTTATTTTTTCTAAAGTTGGTGATCTCCCTTGCTATTTATATGATAGCAATCAAAATCTCGTCACTGCTGAAGTTGTCAAGCAAGAACTCCTTTCTTTGATGGATAAATGCACAGGACAAGATTTCTCTCTTGATACATTTGATAAACTATTATAAATTCAGGTCAGCTTTGAAGTCCTCGCATCCATGTTGAAGGATGTTAAAAAGAAACAGGTGAAAATTCAAGATGCAATGTCCCGCGTCCAAATCATCACAAGTTCTACCTTGATGTCGAATGAAGCAGAAATTAAAGCCATCCTTGCTAAATTCAAAGATTTCCAGAAATCCAATGAAGAGGGGAATCAAGAATGAATTTCCCCCTCCCGACATCCTTTCTTCATGTAGCCGCACTAATAAATGTTGTCAATTTTTGTGCAGCTGCACATTTTCTTTATGTAGTAGTTGTAGTAAAATGGGATTGTGCAATTGAATAAGTCAACTGTGCCCACCTTTTTCTCAACTTCTTTTCCTATATAAGGAAGACCTTTTTGTAAATATTTGATCTTTTTTCATGCTTAGCAAAACTTTGTTGATTTTTTATCCCAACGAAGACTTTGGGCTTTTTGTGGTGAAAATCCTATCAAATGAATAAAGAAAATAGTTTTGTTGATTACAAACTTTGTGTTGTATCAAGAAACTCATTTATATAATTTGATGTTCCTATGTCCATTGCATCTATATTATCTTTACTTCTTTGATCTTTAAGATATTGCTACGTGGTTAGAGAGCTCTCAAATCTTGCAAAGTAGACTTTGTGCTCTTAGCATACTTGAGAAATCTGCTGATAAATTAAGTAACTTGTGGTATGCTTTGTATTGTTGCGGTTATTTGTAGTTTAATGGATTAGAAATCTATACTTGAAGACTTTGAGCTTTAAGCTAAGTTTCTAATTGTTTAATTTGTAACGATCAGTGTGAATTAGTGTTACCATAAAGGAGACTTTGTGCTGCTTAATAGTAACTCTTGGTGTAGTTTGTTAGATTAATAGTTCTTTTCTTTAAGTATCTGAAGAGGTAGAGAAATTGTAAATAGGTGAAGGAAGAATACATAAACTCTGAAAAAAGAGAGTTATATGCCCAACACCAACCCACAAATTTAATTTCTTATTAATTAGAGGAGAAATTTCATAGGGAACCTCCCCTTGATGAGAGGAGAGATTAATTTCTTAGCATAGTGTTGTGTGAATTATATATTTTGTCATTAGTACGCTGGTGACAAAATATTAACCCAACATGCTTTCTCTTGGTTTTGCATTATCTTTTTTGATGGAATCAGTGGGCTACCACATTTTGATGCCTTGCAAACATTATGATTTCCAAGACTCTTATGCTTTGGATGATGAAAATCTTGGGCGTCTGTTTCAAGTTTATTTGCTGGATTTTTCTTTGGCTTTTCGCAAGGTTTTGGGAAAGTGATGGCTGGCGGAAAGCTCAAGTTGTTCTCTTGTTGATATTGCATCTCGGTTTCTCACTATCTGTATGGATGTGCTTCTAGATTCTGCTATGCTCAAGGCAATTTTTGATGCATATTTCAACTCCCATTTCTACACTACTAATGATTTGGATAGTGCATTATCTAATTACCATTTTGAAATTGGTAATTTTGAGTATGGTGGTTTTATTTCTCGTTCTCAGTTATTATCTTCTGGTTAGCATGGGGAACTTCTTTCAATTTTAAGGAATGGTTTGATATCTAACTCATATGATGATACATTGTTTGCTATGGTAGCTCTATTAGATCATGTATCACCAGATTGTCTGGTTGCAGCTGTAAATATATTTGCAGGAATTCACTTTCTCTTAGAATCAATGCACACTGTTTGGTCTTCGCCAGTGTCAGTTTTGCCTATCCATATGGTGCCTCCTTCTTCTCCTCCTTTGGAAGGCCCTAGCACATGGTATTTGAATTCCTTGTCATAAAGACTCTTGGTTTTGCAATATAGTAAAGGTATTACAGAGAAAAAGATAGAAGAAAGATTTTGGTCACAGGTTTGGAGCAAGGCTATGAAATCATCGGTCTCCTTCCATTGTTAGCAGCAGAGGATTTTATTTCTTGAGAATTATCTAATGGGTCTACTAAGTGCCATATGGCCTCTATGTAAAGTTGATATTATAGGTGACCACATTTTCTAAGCGATAGATTGTATAAACTGTCAAGATATTTTTATAGGTTTATTTTATGAGTTGTGACCGGAGGTTTTCTTTCCAAGGTTCTTTATATATATATATATATATATATATATATATATATATATATATATATATATATATATATATATATATATATATATATATATATATATATATATATATATATATATATATATTAAATTTAGTGGAGTATTCCACTTTTATCAAAACAAAAAAAAAAACAATACGAGGATATTTTTGGTCTCCACATGAATGACACATCAATCCCCGATAATACCAGAACCAATGAAGAAACTTACATACCCAAAAGAGATGAAGTGGAAATTCTGAATAACATTCAATCCAATGAAGATACAAGGACTAGAGATGAAAAAAGATGAGATCCAGATCCTCTTAAAATGCAAAATCATGGTTATACAAGAACAAATCAAGTTGATAATCCTATCACAACTCTCACACAACAACTACAAACAATGCAAACACAAATTCAAGATATGCAGAGAGGAAATGTTAGAAGATACTCACTTTAAGAAATTTGTCCTTATCTATTCGACAGAAATCTAAACATGATACCATTTTCAATAGGTTTTGAAACTCCTAGATACGGAAAATATGATGGAAACACTAACCCTCAAGATCATATACAAGAATTTTTCACAATGAATATGGAGTTTGCACATGAGGATACTTACTTGATGATATTATTTTTGAAAAGCTTAACTAGACTAGCTATGGAATGGTTCTCCAAACTTTCACTTGGAATCAGATCATTCTCAGAATTGGTGGATAAGTTTGTTTCACAATACTCTTATAACATACAACATGAATTAACAATGCTAGACCTATGTAATGCCAAACAAAAGGCTAGAGAACCTTTCATGACATTTTTACAACGATGGAGACAATTAGCTTCACGGTATCCTCGTATAGTGCCAGAGTACAAAAAAATGGACATGTTCATCGACAACTTAAATGATCAAATGAGTTATTACTTAAAAATGAAAGGAAATCAAAGTTTCAGAAAAATGATTGATAACAGAATTAGAATGGAGGAAGCCATGATAAAGAAAGGTGAATTGAAAATATACAAAGAAGGAGTCCATCCTCCTAGCCACACCAATAACAACAATCACAATGATAAACCAAAGTTTTGGAATAGAAATTGAAATGTTGTCAACGATGGAATAGTGGATAACAAAAATGTGAAACCAAAACAACCGATTTTTAATTTATCCACTCACTCAGCAGTAGCTCAACAAAACAACCATCACCAAAAAGCAACTATCAAAACTTTCTTCCGAAGACAATTTACAAACAATCGCGAACCCCTTGGATCAGCACTAAAAACACTTCTCACAAACAAATTGATCACTTTGCCAGAAGAAAGGAACTACAAACCTCAAATAAAACCTCCTTGGTGGAATGATAACAGTTATTGCGATTTCCATCAAAACAAGGGACATCACATAGATAATTGTCAGAAGTTGAAGCATGTCATCAAGATTTGATTGATAATGGAGTAATAATTATGGATGGACATACAACAAATGAATCTCATACAGCTTTTAAAACTCTGCTTCCAAACTATGAGAAAGGTGAATCATCAGATACAAACAATGGTAAGGGTAAATCGAAGGTAAACTACGCTCATACATATGATAATGTGGTAAATGTGATTGTAGTTAAAGAAAAATAAAATCAAGAACAAGCTCATGCTATCACAAGAAGCAAAGACAAAGTTGTTTTTTCGGGTCCCACAATAAACACGCCATCCATTACCAAACAATACAATCTAGTGGAGCAATTGCAGAAAAGACCCGCACAAATATCCATCATAGAACTTTTAAAGCTTTCACCTGCAACAAAGAAATTCTTGAACAAGCATTAGTAAATACAACAGTTTACAAAGATCTTGATATCGATCAATTCCAAACCATGGTAGGACACCTCACAACCCCTCATTGCTTATCATTCACTAAAGAAGATGATATGTCCCTACAACATCCCCATAACGCTCCCTTGCATATCGAAGTCATCATTCATAAGACGTGAGTTAAATGTGTCCTAATAGATGGGGGAGATGGCTTAAACATTTGCTCTTTGAGTCTTGTCCATGCTCTAGGTTATTCAAAAGATGCAGTGGATCCCTGGAAAAAGATCACCATTAAAGCCTATGATGAAGAAGAATGTTCCTCTAAGGGAATTGTGATGTTACCCATCAAAGTGGGACCTTTGCAGAAAGACACAGTATGCCAAGTTATAGACTTAGATTTATCATACAACATACTCTTGGGAAGATCCTGGATACATGACTTGCAAGTTGTCCCATCAACATATCATTAGTGTGTAAAATTTCCCTACAATGGGCAGGAAATCATAATCTCTGCAGATTCAAATCCATTTCAATACTGCAGCAATCTAAAAATGGCACAAGAAGTCATTGTTCCTCATAATAGGGAGGCATCATCTTCGAACACACAATCCAATGAACAATCATTTGCTTCAATTCTATCAAGTATGGAAAAACAAATGCAGCTAAGAGATCGAGGGAATGGAGAATATTCAATATTGCCATTACCACCTTCTCCTAAATCCTTTGGAAAACCATTGAACTCTAAATAACAACCAATTGTGAAACATCTTTTGATATTTGATGGAGAATTTGTTAGTGTTGGAAGCTTATCAGAGGAAACAGAAGATAAAGATGTGCTACAATGGCTATACAAGGATGAAGAATGTCAACAAAAGATCAACAATGTCAGAATACCTACAGAAAAGTATGGAAAAGGATTTAACATTCTCAGAAGAATGGGATACACTGGAACAGGTCCTATAGGAAAAAGAAAAGAAGGTATCTCAGAACCTATCCAACCTTACACTCAGCAGACTACAAACAAAATAGGCTTAGGGTATGGACAAGTCACTCTACCGTAAGACACATCTTTTAGTCAACAACAAGAGGAATATGAAAATAGACAAGAACAACTGGCAATTGAAAGAGAAGAAATGTTAGCCAAGCAAAAAACACAAGCAAACATGAAATGGGAAAAGAAGCAACCTTCAAATCAACAAGGGAAACAAACTAAAAGCAACTCTCAAGCAACATTAAATCTCAATCAAAATAAGAAAGAAGATAATATAAGTCAAGGAGAGCTCATAGAAAATTTGACATAACTCAATCTCAGTCCTGAAGAAGTTGAATATGAAAGAAGAAAAGATATAGCCAGAAAAGAAGAAGAAATGCTATATGATCAAATTTGTAGATTGCAAGTTGCAAGTGATACA
Source organism: Cryptomeria japonica (assembly GCF_030272615.1). Lineage (NCBI taxonomy): Eukaryota > Viridiplantae > Streptophyta > Pinopsida > Cupressales > Cupressaceae > Cryptomeria > Cryptomeria japonica. Next base: position 777,419 of record NC_081405.1, read on the forward strand.
GATTCTAATGAATGGGAATGGGATTCCTATCACTCTAAAGAATCAGCTGAAGAAAATTGTTGTGAAGGAGATGTAGGAGTCGATGTAGTTCACACGTATGCAGGACAAACATCAGGAACTAGTTCACTTGAATTATAACCACATTCGGCTGACTTGGACTTAACTGAGGACGATCAAGAACTCCTTACACGAGGTCATTCTTATGAGAGTACCATTCTAGACATCAACATACATATTGAAAACTTTGATACATCCATCATGACCCTTGAAACATCCCAAGCTAAAGATCCCCTACCTCTAATCCACCTCGAGCTTATTGATTGGGAAAATGAAGGACATACCGCCATTGATACCTTTCTAAATGACCATGCTATATCTATATATCTTAACACAATCAAACCCATAACAACTCCCACCAGGAATGTCAGCAATGCATCTTCCAGTCAAGTGGGTGTCAAATCTTCTAGTCGCAAAAGTGAAAATAACAAAAAGAATATCAAGTCTAATGCTGAAAACCATTTATTGACAATATTAGATCAGGAAAAAGTAAAAAGAAAGGATGCATCTAACGGTGAAAACCTCCTTGAGGCACCGAAAGATGGGAGATTTGACACTTTACCTAAGCACTATCAAGAAAGGTCATCCATTTTGATCAAACCAACAAAGGTAGTTAACATTGGCACAACAAAGCAACCAAACATTATTCATCCAGCGACTTCTCTATCAAAAGAAGAATTGCAACAATACATAGAATTATTCAAACAACGGCAAATCAATTTTGCCTAGTCATATGCAGACATGCCAAGGTTAGATCTAGAGATTATTATGCATCACTTGAATGTTAGTCCAGGAACCAAACTAGTCAAATAGAAGTTAAGGAAAATGCATGTGCATATCACTCTCCTAGTCAAAACAGAACTAAAGAAATTACTGGATGTAGGATTCATCAGACCTATAGCATATCCTTAATGGGTATCCAACATCGTTCATGTTTCAAAACCAAATAAAAGCATCAGAATATGCACAAACTTCAAAGATCTCAATAATGCATGTCCAAAGGATGACGTTCCTTTGCCTAACATCGACATCATTATAGATTTAACTGTTGGACACTTCATTTTTTCTTTAATGGATGGTTTCTTCGGATACAATCAGATCAAAATAGCACCCGAAGACCAAGAAAAGACATCTTTCACATGCCCATGGGGTACTTTCTGCTAGAATGTCATGTCGTTTGGATTAAAGAACACACGTGCTACATATCAAAGAGCTATGACAACTATATTTTATGACATGATACATACATTCACGGTAGAATACGTGGATGACATATTGGCTAAATCATTATAGTAGAGAAGAACATATAGAGATACTAGAAAATATCTTTGACGGGTTAGAAAAATACAAGCTAAGGCTAAACCCTAAGAAATGTGCCTTTGGTGTTACTTCAGGCAAGCTATTGGGATACATTGTTTCAACTAGAGGTATCGAAGTGGATCCAGCTAAGGTTAAAGAAATCATGGAAATGGAATCTCCCAAGAATATAAGTCAACTAAGATCACTCCAAGGAAGGCTCCAATCAATCAAAAGATTTGTTGTTCAACTAGAAAATAAATGTCAATCATTTAGTCATCTATTACATAGAAATGTTCATTTCACATGGGACCATCAATGTGAAGACGCATTCAACAAGATCAAGGCATATCTCATGCAACCACCTGTACTAATGTCACTGATTCCAGGAAAGCAGTTGTTACTCTATGTATCAACCACTAAAGCATGATTAGGAGTTTTGCTTGCACAACAGGATAATGAAGGAAAAGAATGAGCTATCTACTACATCAGCAGAACACTAGTAGGATACAAGATCAATTATTCACTAATAGAAAAAGAATGCTTGGCTATAGTTTTTGCTTCTCAAAAATTACGACACTATTTACTATCTCACTCCAATCAAGTTGATAGCTAAAATTGATCCTCTGAAATATTTACTCGACAAGGCAACATTAACAGGACGACTAGCAAAATGGATCATGATTCTGAGTGAGTTTGATATTGAGTATGTTGATAGAAAATCTATAAAAGGACAAGTCATTGTAGACCAACTAGCTAAGGCACCACTTCAAGATGATCATCCTTTACACATTGAGTTTCCCGATGCTAATATCCTAACAATCACAACAAAAACATGGCAATTATACTTTGATGGTTCATATACACAACATGGATCAGGAGCAGGTATTATATTCATCACACCACAAGGTCATACAATCCCAAAAACATACAAATTATGCTTTCCATGCACCAATAACACAGCAGAGTATGAAGCTTTGGTTACAAGTATCAAAATGGCTATAGAATGGAATATTACACAACTTCAAGTATTTGGAGACTCTTAGCTTGTCATAAATCAAATCAATGATGACTATCAAACAAAGGACAAAAATCTAATGCCTTATAAAAAGATGGTTGATGATATCAAGAAATACTTTGTAGAAATAACTTTCCAGTAGATTCCAAGAAATGACAACAAAGCAGCAAATGCCATGGCTACACTTGCTTCTCTACTTCAAACACAAGAAAATCAACAGCGTTATGAATTCCTGCTGGAAGAGTTGTTTTACCCTGTTCATGATTGTCTTGATTCCCAAACTATCTATCACCTTGTTGGGCATGATTCCTCATGTTATGGCCAAACTTACACATATCTGAAAGATAACACCCTACCTCCTGATTTATTGAAGAACCAAAAGAGAAACTTTATTCGCCAATCTTCCCATTTTACTCTCGTCGCAAATACCTTGTTTAAACGAGGTCTAGAAGGTACTCTTTTAAGATGTCTCGAACAAGAAGAATCTGAGAAGGCCTTACATGAAGTCCATAACGGCATTTCTGGCACTCATTCAAGTGGTCTTACCCTTTCAAAAAAACTCATACGCTTGGTCTATTATTGGCCGACCATGGAACGAGATTATTTTCAGATAGTTAGAACATGCAAACAATGTCAGATCCATGGGAATTTGATTCATGCACCAGCACAAGAACTTCATTCTTTGGCAACATCTTGGCCTTTTTGCCAATGGGGTCTTGATCTAGTAGGAAAGATAAATCCTTCTTCATCTAATGGTCACAAATTCATCCTTGTAGCTACAGAATATTTCACAAAATGGATTGAGGCAGTACCTCTCATAAATATCACAGGAAAACAAATTGTTGCATTTATCTTGAACTATATCATCTGTCGCTATGGAATACCAATGACCATTATCATTGATAATGGGTGACCATTCAAAAATCAAGATGTACAAGAGCTATGTGAGAAATTCAAGATCCAACACAGATTTTCCACACCCTATTATCCTCAAGGGAATGGGCAAGCAGAAGCAACAAACAAAACTATTATGAAAATCCTCAAAAAGACAGTGAATGATGTTGGAAAAGATTGGCATATTCAATTGAACCCTGCTCTATGGGCCTACCATACCAGTATCCGCACACCAATAGGTGCCACACCTTTCTCTCTTGTTTATGGATTAGAAGCAATACTTCCAATAGAAGTAGAGATACCTTCTCTACGAGTATCATTAAAAGGTCTCATCCTAGATGAAGAACAACAAGTATCTAGATTACAAGAGTTAGAACTGATCCATGAACAAAGACAAAATGCATTTGATCATTTAAAGGTATGTCAACAAAGAATGTGTTGGAGCTATAATCACAGGGTCAAACCACAAATTTTTCAAGTAGGGGAACTAGTACTAAAAGAAAATCCATGCAACCAGGCAGATCGAGAAAAGAAAGGAAAGTTTGAACCAAACTGGTTAGGTCCATTTGTGATCACAGCACTATTTGGGTAAGGAGCATATCAGCTATCAACACAGGATGGAGATCAGCTTGAAGAACCCATCAATAGCATGCATCTGAAGAAGTTTTATGTCTAAAAAAGCAAAAAATTAAAAACAGTGAAAAAGCAAAAAAGCAAAAAAAAAACAAATATGAGAAAAAGTGCAATAAAAACAGACGGTGAAAACCTGGAAAATAGGTGCTATCTGTCCACTAGCTCTTCCATCTATTAGTTCATGCATTTTTTCACTTGTATTCATTTTCCATCAGCATTGTTCATATGCATCATAAAGCCTTTGTACATACGCAGGCATCTCGGGTGGCTTCTCGCCATGGTTTGGATCATTGGGTATATCATAACGAATTTGTTTCTAGGCTTGGGGCAAAATCCTACACTTAGATGGGGGTAGACTCTTGATCATTTTGAGCTTAATCAAATAGGTAGAACAAATAGTTAGACAACTCTTATCAAGCGAAAACTGTGACATATCCAACATTGAACATGAGATCAAATTATCAACCATCAAACTATCACAAAGTCAGTCTAAGCACATCACACACTTTTCAATGGATGATATCTTTTGGATAATGATTTTAACATGATTGTTCAACTTTTCTATATTGATTTTTGCTATCATGATTTCTGAGTGACTCCAGGATGTCTTTGACTAGAGGAACAAGGAAGGAACATGATATTTTTCTTATCTGTTGTCTGAAAATTAATCATTAATATGTGCAAATTTGTCTCAGGACATGATCATCAAAGTATCATTGAAGATATTTCCAATTTGCGTATTGAAATAATTAATACTGCATGTTTTATGCAAGTAACACTCAGGTCATCTCAGTTTAATTATACCTCAATGCTTGTGCCAACTTGCGATATCAAAATTCAGGAAAGCAATGCTCAGGTCATCATGATTTAAATATACCATCGATGTTTGTACTCACTTCCCACATTTTAAAAAGCTCAATGATGACAAAAACACAATAATCCAGTGACTAGTCTGATCGTAGCTTTGCATTTCATTCTTGCATGGGATCCTGCATGCTTCTTTTATCCAAGGTTAAATCTATCGCAGGAATCATCAAGGTATCATCACAAGTGTATACACAATCAGACTGATGACTCATATCTCTCCAGATATTGTTGACCCAGCGAAAATCTTATGCTACCCTCTCATCAGAACCAGCATCAGCATATCTAAATCTTTCTACAACATGATATCAACAAACTATCAGTTCTTTATATAATCAACCTTATCAATTCTATCAATCTAACCTAATTGATTCTATCATGTCTTATACAGGATGTATCTTTCCTGAAACTAGATGTTCTGATCTATGTCTTATACAAGATATATCATTCCTGAAACCAGACGCTTTGATCATCTTTGTCTTATACAGGAGGTATCATTCTTGAAACCAGACTGAATCTTAATCTTATCAATCTAACCAATCAAGCTTTATCAATAATCAAGAAACTACATCACCATAATTGTCAAACTCACATTTTCATCAACCACAGTTGTGGACATCAAATCATTTCTAATCGGGATATCAATTTCGCAAAAAATCTAAAAACTCCAAAGATCAATTATCTCAATTGATCTCTCGAAGGGGGCATCATCGTATCGGATTTATCAACCAATAGTTGGGGCATCCTATCAAACCAATATCATCATCAAAAGGAGATTATTCTTTGAATCAACGTGTCATCACACCTCGCTTCAAAGAGGGGCAAAATGTATACACCTAAAAATGGTCTGAAGATAATTAATTAAATAAGCAATTATTTAATTAATCCTCCTTCCTAATTTAATTGAATTCACTATGCAATTTGATTAAATTCCCCCTTTCATCTAATTAAAATCTAAGGATTTATTTAATAAGTTCATTTTCATAATCCCCTTTATTTAATTAATTCCCCCCATAAAATTCATTTCTTCTAATTAATTAAAACAAATCAATTTATGAGTTGTTGAGATTAATTAGCCTTTTCCTATTATTTGAATTTTTAAATTCAAATTCTCCTGACTTCTAACCACCTAACCTAACCCCTTCTAAAATTAACTCATTCCATCTAACCCCGGGTTTAATTAACCATCCTAGCTTGCACATCCTAACCACCATGTCCCCTTTCCTTGGACACTTGCTCTCTCATGATAAAAGTCTCTTGACACTTGTCACCATAGAGATGGAAAATGTTCCCTTTCATCCAACCTCTTCTAGAAGCTTCTTGACACTTGTCACCATAGAGATGACAAATATTCCCTTTCATCCAACCTCTTTTCCAACCTCCTCCAATTTCACCATTGATATCTTCAAACTTAATCTTGACCGTTGATTCCTGCCACCTCACCCCCAACCTTGGAAATCCTATAAATAGACCCCATTTAGGAGCAATAATCATCCCATCTCATTTGCATTTCAGGCATTGTTACTATAGGCATATGCAATCTTAGTTTATCATTTGAGAATTGTTATCATAGCTTAATTACATCATTTTAGCATATTTTATAGCATAATCATGGAATCATGTAGCTTAATAATTATCATTGCTAGCTTAACTGCATCATTTATCATTTAAATCATCCATCTAGGTGTAGTCAAGTCACTGGAATTTGCCTAAATAGATCTAAGAGCAAAATTCATACTCGCATTTACTAGGAGGTGATAGATCGCTTAGCTATGGTTTTATTTTTCTTTGCTTTAAATTCATTAACCATGCTTGTAATGATCTATTGAGTGTTTTGTGTTGCAGTTGTAGGTCTACACTTCACAGGCATGACAGCTCCAATAAAAAGCCTATGTGTATGAAATCCATAAACAAACTCTAAATACTCAAGACCAAGTTTGGATAACACATTAAGAACCAATTGTAAATCCTATTTTTGAATATTTCATCCCTTTAGCTATGTTCTTAATTTCTTGATTTTGGAGATATAGTATTGGATGTGGCAAAACTTCTTGGATCAAGATTCATCAAATCATTATCAATTTAATATCCCCTAATCTTATCAGTTTTACCATACAATGTTTCAAAGTCTTCCACACCTCCTTAGGTGTTTCACATGATCCAATATGAAACTAAAAATCAAATGAGATGAATGAACATATGCATCCAAGTGTCTTCTCTCTTTCAATCTCCCATTTTGATAATGCATTAGTATCAATTGGTTGAGAAAATGTTTCCTTTAAATAGCCAAGATAACCCTTTCCTATGAGATAATTCCATACTAATTTCTTCCATGATGCATAATTATGTGATGTTAGGAGCTCAATTTGATATTTTTCCATAATTTGAACACAAGAACATGCAAAACAATACAATGAAACACTTCAAGGTTACCCCCAAATTCACTCAATCAAAGACCCCCCCCCCCCCATCTTTCCCCCCAAAAAAAGTAATGATTTGGAACTTTATACTTAGTGCAATTACTGTGGCCACTTGCAAAACAAAGGCAAAGTGGATTTCTATTTTTTATGTTTAAAACAACCACAATTAGGCTATATTAGACTCAAACCAATATGTAAAAAACCAAACTATGATCTATGCATTAAATTTTCCAAAAATAAACCAAGTAAGGTTGTGTTGAAAGTGAATTTTTTTATCACAATTACTACAAATTGATAACATCACTATGAAATATAAGAAAAATTATGCACTTCCAAAAAAATTGCATTTGAAAAGGAGTCCAGATGAGCCCAAATGAGGCCCTAAAAATTGCCAAAATAGGGATTTCAATATTTTCTAATAAATGTGTATATAAAAATCAGAAAACACTTGCACCATTGTGAAGAGCATGAAATTCTACCCTAAATCAAAATAAATTGCTCAAAAAAATGAGTCTAGATGACTGAGATATCATTGTTTGAAAATTGCTTACGTAATTATGATAGCTATATCATCGCAATACCTCCAAACTTCAAATGCCTATAGATTTGGCCTCTGAAGTCTAATTTGCATGAAACAAAAGGCAATATCAACTTTCTCAAAGCTTCTAAACTCAATGTGATAGTTCTAATACTTAATATAAGTACAGATCCAATAGCCAATAAGATGAGAGGGGGGGTGAATCATAAAAACTTAATCTTCCATAAAAACATCAGATTCAACCGTGGTAACATATATATCAGTAATATAATCAAAACTGTCAAACATGAAAACTCAAAAGCATATAAACATCATAAACCTCATAACACCAGATTTAACGTGGAAACCCAAATAGGGAAAAACCATTGTGGGATTTCGGACCCACTAAGAAATATACTCTTCTAGAGTATGCTCGGTTAAAAGCAAATCCTGTTAAAGATTACAAACACATTGCTAGATGTGACTCGATTAAGGGATTTCCCTCAGATCTGTTAGGATCTTCACCTTGTTAGAAGTAACCTTGTTAAAGGATTTCAAACACTCAATCAGAATGTCACCTTGCTAGAGGGTTTTACAAATAAGACTGTTAAGTCCGCTCGGTTAAGAGATTTTCTATCACTTTCACAAAATAACAGTAATAAAACTCTATCTGCAACTTCACATCTAAAATGCTAAAGCAGATTCCTATTTGTTCAATACAATCTAGACATAGAACTAATCTTGTCTATCTGTTGGGCTTCTATACTCTGTTATTTAAACAGGTCTTCAAGCTTCTGTGCTTGGTAATCACTATGTAGCATCCCTATGCATACACTTGCCCACATACATTGTTTATCAACAGTTTCCTATTTATAAATAATTAGGTAACCGCTTAATCTCCTTGATCACATTTCCCATGATCAATCATAGCCATTAGATCTTCAATCTTGTCCAGGTTCAATGCATCTTTTGATCTGAAAATGTTTTACCCCACCTTGGAACTTGCATACATTTCTTGAAACTTGTGCTAGGGTATTGCAGTTCAATCTGCGTTGTAGATCTTCATGTTGACTTTCCATTGCCTTAGATTCATTAACAAACTTCATCCATGGCTCACCAATCATTTAATCAGTTCCAACTCATTAGCTTCCTTCATTAAATAATGAATGCAAACATGTAATGCATTCTGTTATAGCTCGGTTACAACTCAGTAGTAACTCGGTTATAACTCGGTGAATACTAAACTTCACTCGGTAGACATTCTGTCTTCATTAATCGATAGCGATAACCTTAGGGTTTACCGACTAGGTTCTTTGCTTGGTAACATAGTATAGTATTAACCTTCACAATTTACAACATGTGTATGATGTTAAAACAATCTAAACATCATGATCTCATCATTGTCTGACTCGGTAGTAGTTGCCCATTGAATACCTTATTCATCATATTTTTTCCTGTTTCTTTTACCGACATCTTTATATTCTTTAAATCATACTTCTCAAGATATGGCAACATCATACTGAATTAGAAAATCAATTTCTTGACATCAATGACAAAATAATAATATCAAGACAGTAAACATCTTTAATCAGTTATATCCATAATCATCAACAACCTTCTCAATATCCTTATGAAATGCCAACAATCTTTCATTGTCTGTTATAATGCAATATTACCAACACAATGGTGACCTCTGATTTGACCCAACAAGCTCTAATTTCTTCTTGCATTACAAAACCTCAAAAACAAAACCCTAAATGACACCAAGAGTCTCTCAACAATACTAACCAATAACACTTTAAAAGCTCTAATACCATGTAATATTTGGCTATGAAGGTAGCCACCCAAGGTCTATAGACCTAATAGAAAGTACAATAACTAGAGAGAAATAATATGACAATATTAAGTTGTATTCTTATTAATAATGTAAATATAATCAATCAATTTGATTGAATTACAATAGATGAAAGTACATTGGAGAGCCCTTGATTAAATAGGCCAAGGTGAGACATAGGAGTGCATAAGATTATGACAAGTGTCATAATTGTGAGGCCCTACCCCGATTCAGTTTGACATTTTTAGTTATTTGCATATTGAGACTATTATAGATGCTTTATTTTATGCTTTATGGATTTAGAACTTATATGATTCCATGAATTGGATCACATTGACATATGTTGTTGCTTTATTTTATGAATGATGATTATGAAACTATATATATGTTGCTAGAATAGAATTATTTTGAAATGGTGAATATCATTATTGGAATTGCAGGACTTCATTTTGATGATAAAAAAAAATGATGCTTATTTATGAATGGTTCAATTTTGGAGAATTATGTTAATTGCTTATGTGGAATCGAATTTAATTGAATGAGATATTGAATTATTGTTGCCAATGTATGAAGTGTTTGATGTGCAATGAAATCCATGTATTTGATTATGTATAATTGTGATTATTTGGAATTACTAATGTATTAATTGAGATGCGCAGGAAAATTATCCATGTGACCATGGAATTTATATGGAGAACCAAACCTAGACCAATGTACGTTTGTTAAGCCAGGGGTTGTCTATTTGGAGAGACAACACCCCGTTTGTAATGTATTTTATTTGTGAAGTGTATGATGCTTGAGTGTTAAAATTAATTTTTATGTATATGTGTAATCCTACAAGAGACAAATTCCATGTGTGATTTTTATATTGTATTTTTATTGTGTCACTTGACACATGTGCTGATTAGTGTCATTGATTTTGACTTGTCTCTTGGAGGGAGTTTTGTTTCTACCAAAGCCATTCAAAAACATGAGTGTGGTCCCAAACTTTCGTTGGGTAGGGAGTCTTGGGAGTGGTCAACTCAGGTTTGACCCGTAGGTAAACTTTAGTTGGGTTTCTAAGGGGTTAAATGGACTCCTAGGGTCAGTTTTAGGGCTTTTCCAAAGGTCCAAAGGGTATACCTATGGGTTAGGGGTATTTTGAAACATGTGACTTCTCCCATGTGACTGTTTAGTCACCTCAAAAAATGGTTTTTCCAAGGTGAGCGAAAATTCAACTTAGAAAGTCCCTCCTAGGATAGACAACCTTCCCTTTTGATGTCAAACTCTCTTCCCCATCTTCTCTCACCTTTTTCCTTTCCAGTTTTAGTAATGTGTAAGAGTTTGGGAAGAGCAACCAATGGGAACTCTCACCTCACCCAAGGGGTTGGGAAGTGTGTGAGAGGCCTTCTTAGGCAAGAATTGGAGACTTAGTGAGTAATCACCCACTCTCCATTTTTGGAGATTATGCTTTCATTTTGAAAATTAGTAGTAGAATAGAATTTTTGGTAGAGATTGGAGAAAAGTTTGTGTGGAATTGGGCAGCTCATCCCCAACTAAATCTAGCATACCTATTGGCAGAATAAGGTTGGTTTTTATCTCCTCTTATTTATGTTGTTTATGTTGTTTTGTTGAAGGAAAGAAAAGCTTGTTGGGAGAGTTGTGTTTATGCAAATTGTTGTTGAACAAAAAAAAATGTAATCTTTCATTTCTATGTTTTTGCCTATGTGTTCTTGCTTTTGGGAGTGTCCAAGACCTCCTACTCTTGGGGGAGTAGGATGGTCTTGGGGTGGAAGGAGTATGACAGCCTTGGGTGAGAGGCTCTCCTTATGGAGAGTGATCTCAAGGGTGTCCTTTGTGACCCTTGCTGCATAGCCTTGTGTATGCATTTGGGGGTCATAAGGGGAGAAAATATGGCCTTGAGCCTTTGGGGGGCATAAGGTATGTGGATGTATTTTTGTTGCATTTGTATTGCCATGAGGTGGTTTGAGTTGTATTTTGGCTTGCAATCTCCCCAATGGTATTTGGTCCACTTCCACCCGTGGATTGTTCATCACAAAGTGTGGTGAAAGTGTAGCTTGGGATGGGAAGATGTATGTTGAGTGCTTGCTCTATTTGTTGTGTTGTTTGCTTGTTTGTAACCCGTCTAGTGCTTGGTTCTCCAAGCTTGGAGGTAACTTCTAGTAAGCCTAGGCTGGGAGGTGAGCTCTCCATGGTCAAAGTTGTGTTTTCATTGCAGGTTGCTTAGGATGGGAAAAGAAAGAATAAAGAGCATGGTTGTTGTTTTGTGTTGCAGAAAAGTGTTAAAGAAAAAAAAGAAATGTGTTCAATATTGTAGCTTGTATAAAAAAAAAGTGAGCTAAATTGTATTTATTTTCAAGAAAAGAAGTGTATTCATTTTATTCATATTACCATGAAAAAGAAAATATTGTTGGGTTTTCAAACCCATTTGCATTCATATTTACTTGTATCTACATTGCTAAAGAAATATGTATATTTTTCCTACTTTAGTTAGTGTTGCAAAAGAAAGAAGAAATGTACTAGATTGTATTTAAATCTTCATGTTTTACAAAAAAAAAGTAAATGCATTTTTATGAATTTTGCAAATAAATGTAACTTATTACCACATGTTCTTTATGATATTATGTTGCTGCAAATAATAAATCAGTCATTTATTTTTTTCATGTAAAGCAGAAATAAATCTTATTATAGCTAGTCCATTTCTTTTCAAAAAAAAAAAAAATTACTATTTAGTTTTTAGTTTATTTTGTTATCAAAAAAATATATATATATATTTTTCCCCATTATTCAATCTGCAAATAATATTAGGAAAATGTTGTATGCATTTTAAAGATACACAGAAATATTAAACTCAAATAAAAGCCTAAATGGGTCATAGATTGAAAAGCAGCAATATATATATATATATATATATATATATATATATATATATACATTTTATTTCCTTAAAAGTTATTCTGATAATTTGTTATTAAACAAATAAAGAAACAGAAATGTATTATACTAAATCTATTTACACTTTATATATATATATATATATATATATATATATATATAATAAGCTGGTTCATGCCTTTTAAAAAAAAAATTACTGCATGTTAATCTTTTAAACAAAAAAAAATGGATAAACGAAGTTAAGAATTTCTTTTAATTAAAAACAAAAAAAATACAAAAAAAAAAAGGTTTTATGCATACTGCGGACCGGGGAAAGGGCCATGAAAACCCTACCCCCGCCGCCTTTCGTAACCCTGCGGGCGCCGCAGTGGGCAGACGCCACCCGCTGTGGGCCGCCGCAGTGAGCAGGGTGAAGCCCACCACTGCGACAGTTCACAGCGGCGGTGACCGCCACTATGGCCACCCGCAGTGAGCGGCAGCCGCCACTTATAGTGAACGACGACTGCTCCCTGCGGGGTGCCATAGAGGCCGCTGCCCGAATTCCCTCCGCTCGGTCTTCCTTCATCCCTCCGCCACGCCAACAAAAATAATAATAATAAACTCCCAGTTCGGCCCTGCGCGCGCCACCGGGTAATGAAGCTCGGGCCGCTGCGCCCGCACCTGCACACACACACACACACAAAAATGGAGCATACACATACAGCACACACACACAAAAATAAAAGAAAGTGTGAATGATGTTTGATTTACACACATGCCCTAACCCTATTTTCAGGTTAGGGCAAATACATTTAGGTTTTTTTTTAAATAGGAATGTGTGTGGGCATGTTTACAAAGGGGGTAAATTAATATACTAAAATAAAAGCCCCACCTTCTCTTTAGAATTTATTCATATTCGTATATATAGAATTTATAAATAAATAAATATATATATATATATATATACAAAAGTAGATTAAGTTTTATATTTATTTGAAATTAAATTTGTTAGTTGTAAAACTAAGTTTTTGTTTTTTTTATTATTTGACAAATGTAGAAGAATTTTAATAGGAAGGTTTATTCCTGAACTCTTGGTAGGATTAACCTAGGAGGTTTAAAATAAAGGACCCATGTGTGTCTAGTTGGCCCCCTTTACTTTGAAATTTATTAGGCACCTTTTCAGTAATGAATATTTTACTTAAGGGGTTAATGTAAATCAAGAGTTAGAGTAAATTAATTTTTAGACCCACTGTAATTCAAGAACTATAAGATAATTATTGATCATTTAAATTTGAGATTAATTGTTAGGTTTGAGATTTTAATTATTTATTAATGGATAACTCCTTTGGAGAAATATTAGCTCGCTTATAACTTGGAAAATTTTATCGCCCGATTAATTTAATTGTTTGATTCATTCAAAACATAGTTATGACCAAACTAGAATTGCATTATTTTAATTAAGTAAGTCGTATTAAGTTAAGTATTAAAATATATATATATATATATATATATATATATATATATATATATATATATATATATTATTCCGTTCGTGCCCAAAAGTTTGGGCATGACAATAATCTTATGACATCTAATAAAAAGGGATAATCTATCATTCCACCTAGAGTGAAAAAGTGATAGTGTGATACATCCACTAAAGGTGGATCACCCATCAAAGGTGAAAAAGTAACCACACGATAAAACCACTAAAGGTGGATCACCCATCAAAGGTGAAAAAGTAACCACATGATAAAACCATGAAAGGTGGAAGATGGACTTAAGATGGATATGTGATAGAATGATAAGACCACTAAAAGGTGGAGAGTGCACATAAAGTGTGATGTGATAACATGATAACACCACCTAAAGTGGAGATACTCCTAAAATCTCCTATGCGGTCCCTTAGTAAGCTTAAGTGACGTGTAATCAAGATCTAGGTGAAGAATAACCAAGGTACAACACCTTAATTACACCAATAAAATACTATATAAAAATTATGTAACTGAAGTTTTCACTTATCCATGGAGATCTTGATTACACACAACATCAATCACTAAATGGTATAAATCAACTTTACATAAATATATGCAAGAAAAATAAAAATATCACTAATTAACCTTCCACAATTCTTCCAAATAACTATCACCCTATTGCATACAAAGATCCAATTGCTAATTATTAAAACAATGTTTAAATATAGCTCAACTATAATTTTCTCCCAAAATGCTCTTCCTCTATATCCCACAATGTAAGCAATAGTTAGTTGTCAATCGGCTATCACATATACCATCTTTGACCTCATGAATATTAAATCTTCCATTAGTTTAAATTAGCACTAGGGTTCAATTGGGATAAGCGCTAGTGTTAGGATTCAATTAAGGTTAGGTTTTAATTAGGGTCATAGTTAAGGTTAGAGTTGGGGTTATCATTTAATTTAGGCTATGATTTGGGATGGGGTTCAATTAGGATCTTAGGGCTAGGTAAGGTTTAGGGTTTAATTAGGATTACAATTGAATTAGGGTTGGAGTTCAATTATGGACCAATCAAGATTATTATTAAGGTTTCAATTCACATAGGGTAAGGGTTAATGTTAGGGTTCAATTAGGGTTAGCCTTTTTAGAGTTCAATAAGGGTTAGGTTTAGAGTTGGGTTAGTGTTTGGGTTTGATTAAGGTTACAGTTAGGGTTCATTTATGTTTAGTGTTGGTGTTCAATTATGATTCAATTAGAGTTGGGTTTAGGGTTGGCTTTTAATTAGGGTTGTAATTGAATTAAGATTCAATTAGGGTTAAGATTTAATAAGGTTTTGGGTTAGTGTATGGGGTTAAGATTAGGCCTTTTGTTTAATTTAGGCTAGGGTTGGGATAGGGTTCAATTATGGTTATGGTTAGGGTTTAATTAGGGTTAGAACCTCACGATGAATATTGTAAATAGATATATTAAAGATATATATGTTGTTTTTCTTTAAATACTTTTTAAATTTTTGTTTTACATTATACCATATAATTTAAAAAATATTCTTAATCTAATATTATAAAATAAACTTACATATACTAACATTTATTATAATATTATAATACTTAGATATTAAGATACAATCTATGTAATATTATTTAAATTATACATTATTAAATATAATATGTCATATAATTTCTATACATGATACTGATTAAAATGTTAAATATATTTATGTTTACTATTTATCTACATGGATTATTTAAATGTATAGTAAATTAATTAAAAATTATCTTATATATATATAATACACATTATTATATACATTTGATTAAAAACATTTTTTTTTAGTTTGGCTTGAGTTAGGTGAGGCCACAAATAAGGGATCGCATTCCCCCAAGATTACATTGTATTAATGTGAATAGTCCAAACCCATGAGTTTAGTAGGGAAATAGGTACACAAATTTTGAAGGCACGCGAACCCAATGAGGGTTTGGGCATGAAGATATTAGCACATATACCATCATGTTCAATGCAAAGGTTCAAGCTTATGCACACCTACCTAAAGACGATTCAGATCATGAATGACATCATATTCAACACGGAGGTTCAAGCCTATGTGTGCATTACATTAATGAGAGCACAATACTCGTAAACATAATAGCCCAACAAAGGTTTGAACCTTGGTGACTACAATAAAAATGCCACAATTTGACCATCACACTATGCCACATCCATAATATTTTTTTGTATAAATAAATATTATTAAATATATATATATATATATATATATATATATTTGTTTACATGGTTTATATTATTTAAATTAACTTATAAAAAAATTAACAACTTATTTGGCTTTCTATAGAGATAAAATGAGAGAGGTCGAAGGTGGGGGTATATATAAGAAGAGATAGAAAAAGTGAGGAAAGTAAGAGGGAAATAGAAATAGAGTGGACATATATATGCATACACATGCACCTACATATACACGTACATACATACATACATATATAAAGAGAGTTGTACTGTAAATGTAAATACACAAACATCCATAACAAATAAAAATCTCAAAATTCTCACAACTTTTCATAATTATTAAATAAGGAATAAAATACATGAAAGTATGAATTACAATATCCTTCTCATCAAGAGGCAAAGTACAATATCAAGACCATGTAGGTCGATTACATCAAATAATGTGAGCATAGAGTCTATTACATGTAATATATATACAATGAGGCTAAACCAATGTCGCCTTCAATCACCACAAATTCCTTCCATCTGCTTTTGTGAGAGAAAAATGTGATCCAAGTGCTTTTTCCACCCAACCATGAAGAAAATGTTTCACCAATTCTTTTCATGTACAAGAGCCTAATGAGGCTAAAACAATGTCGCCTTCAATCACCACAAATTCCTTCCATCTGCTTTCGTGAGAGAAAAATGTGATCCAGGTGCTTTTTCCACCCAACCATGAAGAAAATGTTTCACCAATTCTTTTCATGTACAAGAACCTAACAATCTGGAACCGACAAGGGGGATGGAATACTAGTGCAACATGATGCATCTAACTAACATTTCACATATGAACATACAATCCTATCATCATGATATGTCAGGGAGTATAGTAAACCAATCATCTAACATCAAATTCTCAAAAATAACTTTTAATGTAAAGATGCATATTTTCTTATTCCCCGTGCAACTAGGCTTCTTTTCCTGGTCAAGTGCAATTTTTTTTTAAATGTGGTAATTTTTTGTACTTAAACTTATTGTTTTTTGTTTGTTTTCAACTTCCACTACAAGTTACGGTTGGAATAATTAAAATTACACTTTTTCATTTTGTTTAAACAAAAACATGAATTAAATTTCCCATGATACGTGCACTTTGCAATAAAGCTTCTTTAGCAACCAATTTCTTGTTTTAAATTGGACTATTTCTTTAAAACAAGTTGTAAGTTAATTCTATAATATAATTTTAAAGAGAATAATTTACTTAGGGATAACTAATCAAAACAACACTTTTATTCCAATCAATATTTTTTTCTTTTCTTTTTTTTAGCTATGTTATTGTATACAATGGAAAATGATGATGACAAACTATTATAAAACCACAAAAGATCCAACCACAACAAAATCCTAGCTCTACAATAAAGCATCCACCATAAACCAATGAAGAAACACATCTACGTTAGGTTTGTACATGTCTGGAGCACGCAAACGCATCTAGGTCGGGGATGTGCACATCTATGATTGTAATCACGTATATGTGTTATTCATGTGTA
This sequence comes from Cryptomeria japonica, assembly GCF_030272615.1. NCBI lineage: Eukaryota > Viridiplantae > Streptophyta > Pinopsida > Cupressales > Cupressaceae > Cryptomeria > Cryptomeria japonica. The sequence continues at coordinate 795,065 of NC_081405.1, forward strand.
TTTGTGTCATAGAGACACATCTGGGCTGAGGGATCATGTATGTATAGTAGGGACGCATCTGAGTAGAGCAGTGTCGTGTTCGTGCTAAGAAAGCATGCCTATGTAGTAAAGGCACATTTGGGTAGAACAAAGTTGTGTCTAGGTTTATAAAATGTGTTTATGTCTTAGGAGACCAAAATTGATAGTTATGTGACGAACATGCACTGTCAATTGGATAAACTACTAAGAGGACTCACTCAACAAGTGCCCTAGGAAAGACAAACTAAAAACTAAGCTAGAATTGGCAACCATGTGATAGACATGCATCGACAATTAGATAAACTGTTGAGAGGATTCACTCAATAGGTGTCCTCAAGTAGGTAGGTTTGCTAAGTTGAATATAGGATAAGTCATCAAATTGATCAAATTCGGTGAGTGCTCTAGCAAGATAAGATCAAGTGCAATGTGATAAACATAAACACTAGGATGTAGTGCCATGTGATAGACATAAGCACTAGGATAAACCCTGATGAGTATCACCATGTGATAGACATAGGTACCACTAGGATAGGATAGGATAAGCATAAGCAGCACTATGTGATGAATATGAGTACTACTAGAAATTGACATGATTGATTTGACTGGATGCATAAGTACTTACCCCAAATAGAGTCCAGAGAGAGATTCCCCATGACTAAGAGATTACAGATAAACTTGACTGATCATGAGCACACCCTGATCGAGGCTATGGGATTGAGACACGCCATGTATATGCTTGAGATTCAGGAAAAAATAGGGATGTTAACTTCTCTTGCAGAGAGATGCCACTCCCATACATGCACGTTTCATTTGCCAATTAGCGAGATGTCAATCACTTTAGAGGATGTATATAGGATACTGAGGATACTGATCCATGGGGATCTAGTGGTGTACGATAGGGAGGGAGATGTGGATACACTACGATGAGTCTTCAGAGACCTAGAGCTAGAGTTGAGGAGTGGACACTTGAGCTAGGAGGTTATGTACACCAATGGACAGACTTTGGTTGTAGTGGTGGGAGGAGTGATCAGTGGATTCCTATGTCCCAACAAAGCTACACGTGGAATAGAAATAGGATGGGGCAGAGCACTAGAGATCCTACTGACTAAAAGAACCAAGTTTGTATGGAGCCCATATGTTTTGGCACACTTATATCATGAGCTTCATCAATTTTTGTACCTCGGTGGTTGTGGTTTGGGATGCAGGGTTACACTGCTACAAGTATGGACCTCTGAGCATATTACGGTGACAAGGTCAATTCATTTCAGATTTAGGGGTCATGGGTAGGCTTATGTACATCTGTATAGTATGATCACTTCTCATCCATGGATTGAGAAGTTAGAGTATTATCAACGCCTTTTTGATGATATGGATAGTGTTACTTGGAGGCCATATTTAGATTGTGAGGCCTGGGAGGAGGATGTTATAGAAACCATATTATTTCAGCAATAGGTATCTCATTGGAAGGACTTCCTATATTTTGGATGGGCATTTGATTGACAGGGTGACCAGACAGTTTGAAAAAGTATAGTAGATGCCATGGGGATCAAGAGAGTTTTCCCGCACAATGAGAGAGAAGGTCCATTGGGGACCAATTTTTTCTTATGATATGGTTCTCACACAATTTCAGAAGATGGTTTTGATGCCTTGGGATCTATTACTAGATGTGGCTGATGCAAGTATGGTAGAGGAGTATGTAGCCTATTTTTCTAAGCATCCATTCCCACAATTGACAGGTCCAGGGGAGCCAGAGCTAGGATTTGAGGAGGACGACGATGATGAGGAGGATGGGGGTGGATGAAGGTGGTGATGGGGAAGAAGAGGGGATAAGAGGGTTGTTAGGGGTAGGGGAGGATAGAGGGATGGAGGGAGAGGAGAGGGAGGCAGACCACCGAGGCCACCGAGAGGTAGAGGAGGACAACCAATACCAGCTACACCACAGGTATGGATACAGGTACCAGGACAAAGGGGATAGGGACATGCTGATGAGATTGACGATCTCAAGAGAGAGGTGACTCGATTGAGGCAACAAATTTGGGAGGAGCAGGATGAGAGAACCCAAATCATCTAGTGATATACAGTCACGGAGGAGGCTCTTAGGATAGCTCAGGCTAGCCTAGGAGGTGACATGTCTTATGGATTTGTCTACTCCATTAGAGTGGGCAAGGAGATAGAGTAATGGAGGAACCTATACATGGCAGCGGTTCCACCTCATCTCAAAGCAGGTAGCTACAGAAGAGCCTTCTGATCCACTGACATAGGAAAGGGGAGACAAAGAGCATCTAGCGGTGGGGTTATGGGTCCTCCACCACCACCACCACCAGGGTCCACAAAGTTGGGTCATGCGAGATGATCTAGGGGTTGGGCCTTCGAGTGCTCAAATTTCATCAAGGTCTGTCGGCTCTGAGGGAGGGTCTTCATCATAACTCTCTTAGATCCCATTTTGTATCATTTTTGTGTATGATTTTGTAGACACTTTTAGGTGATTTTGTATCCATTATGATTTTGACATCATTGTATCATGACATATTATATTTTTGATATATATATGAGATGACTTATCCTTGCGGCCATTATATAAATGTATTCCATGTGATGCACTTACTTTATGATGTTTGTATGCTTTATGAGATGATGATGAGATGGTCTATCATGCATGATGGTTATTACATGAATGCATATGATGCAATATGTTTTTACTATGGAGGCATGTTCTATTATGAGGATGCAATCATTTTCTATGTAATGCCTATATGATGATTATGAGATGCAATCCATGTATATAATGCAGTGCATTATATTTTTGTAATTTTTATGTTTATGATATATGATGCAAATGTATATATGCTAATGTAAATGGATGTAATATGATGATGCTTATATGATGTACTAATGAGTGGTGCATCCAAGATGTGATGCCATTATGAATTATACATGGATGCAATGAGATATACTAACATGTGGTGATGCAGATAAACACTACATGAGATACAATTTTATTTTTTTTAACTTGTCATTATAGTCATTTGATATCAGACTACGTGGAACTCGGGATAGGATAATGAAGGATAAGAAAAAAAAGGGATGGAAGGTAGAAGATATGGAGGTGAAAGAATTTATTGTGCTATTATCATCATTGAGCTTTATTATGGCAAATAGGTTATGACTATCCAGGTATAGGTTTGATCTAGAAAACAATTATACCTATTTGCATGGAGATCAGACAGTCACACACAAGGAATGCCCCAGTTCACACTAGACTCGTAGTATCCTCATATCCCTAAATGAGCCATAGTATTACTAAGAGACAATTCACAAACAACAAAAATAGGTGAGCATACCCCATCCTCGCCTTTCTAGTCAAAGATATCCTGGAGATAGAATCTCTAGTCAGAGACATCCTGGAACAACTAAAAGGCATGTCATCAAAAAATAGATAAAATCAAAAGAAAACCAAGACTTGACACCAACATAAACTATAATCCTCAAGTTATTAATGTTTCTTGCCACATATGCTGTCATATTTTGATCTGATCACAATGTTTTTATCTCGATAAATGACAGATAAATGCTAAAAAACCAAGTTGTTGCCAAAATCTATTGAAAGATTTGATTTGTTCAGAGCTCAGCTATTTCTTATGTCTCATCTATAAATAACTAAATCCATGAAACTGATACTTTATTATGGAGAAGAACATAACTTTATTGCAGATTTGTGATGCAAGTGATCTTTTATTACGGATTGCGTGCAAAAAGAAGGAAGAATGAAAAGACGATGCTCCTCAAAACATGCGATGCTCAGGGTTCCACTTCCATCAGTAAATTTAGGGTATGTCCCTAGTTATAGAATGGACCTAGTTTATTATGGAAGGAAAGGAAGAAAACAACGAGATGGAAAAGAGATTTATTATGGATGGCAAACCAATCTTAGGTAGATCAATAACAAGCCATGATGAGAATAGGAAATTTATTATGAAATGATGGGTTGTGAGTGTGTGCAAAGTGAAAGGGTGAAATTGAGTCCTAAAGGAGGAAGGAGAAAAGTCTCTACACATGGCATCGGTAACACAATTTTCACCATACTTGCTTAGTGTGCCACCGAAGTGGTTTTCACCATTGGATGAATTTATTTTTCTTTACTTTTTTCAATTTTCCAATTTTTTTTGTGTCACAAGGTGCTTGTTTGTTAGGTTTTCACCAAGTAAGAAATTTTATTTTTTTTGTATTTTTTATTATAATACTTTGAAAATTTGTGTAAAACCTACGAAGGTGCATTTTGTTGATAGGGTCCTCTGAAGGTTCTCCATCTGGTGTTGAATGTTGATATGCACCTGATCCATATAATGTGATGATGACGTAAGGGCCAAGCCAATTTGGTTCAAACTTACCCTTCTTCTCTCTATCTTGTTGATTCTAAGAATTTTCTCGTATAACTAAGTCACCCATCTCAAATGTGTGAGGTTTTACCTTATGATTATATTTGTGACTCATTTGTTGCTAATATGCTTTGAGATGATTAAAAGTAGTTTGTCTACACTCATCCAATAATTCCAAGTCTTGTAAGAGGGAGACCCTATAGTCTTCATCATTAATAAGATCATGCAAAGAGACCCGTAGAGATGGTAGCTCGACCTCGATAAGCAAGATGTCTTCTACACCGTAGACAAGTCAATAAGGAGTGGCTCCAGTAGGTGTGTCAATACTTGTGTGAGAGGCCCATAGTGCGAGGTTGAGTTGGATATGCCAGTTATGGACGACATTGTCAACTAGATTTCTGAGGATTTTGAGGATGATTTTGTTAGACACCTTAGCTTGACCATTACCTTGAGGTTAATATGGAGTGGAGAAGCAATTATGGATATGGAATCAGTCACAAAGCTCATGAACATCCTGATTCTTGAAAGGATGCCTATTATTGGTGACAATGGAAAGGGGAACACTATATCGACAAATGATATAGTTTAGGATAAAGGTTCCAATTTTATTTCTAGTGGCTTGGGTGACAGGAACAACCTGAATCCACTTCATGAAGTACTCTTTGGCTGTGATGATGAATTTATGGTCATTGGAAGAGGGAGGATTAATCTTGCCCACAAGATCAAGCCCCCACTAGCAAAAGGGCCATGGAGTTACGATTGGCTAAAGTTATTGTGTTGGTTCTTGAATGAGGTCTCCATGAATCTGACACTTCTTACACTTTCTAACAAATTGATATGTGTCATTTTCCATAGTAGGCTAGTAGTATCCAGTCCTCATAAGTTTCTTGGTTAAGGTTGAACCACTAGAATGAGTACCACATATACCTTTGTGAACCTCTTGTAATGCAATCTGAGCTTCATCACTTTCTAAACATCTAAGGAGAGTACCATCTAAACCTTGTCGGTAAAGCATATCGACTAAGATAACATAGAGAGAAGATTGGTGAATGAAGGTATGACATTGATTGTTGGAAAGGTTAGGTGGAAGGATATTATCATGGAGGTAAGTGAAAATGTTACCATACCAAGGGGAATCAGGACCAACAACACCTATCATTTTTGTATGAGTGATCTCATACGAGGGAAATAAAAGACTATCCACCAAGAACTCATATCAAGTCTCATTCTGAGGCATGTAAATCAAAGAAGCAATAGTAGCCATGGTATCGACAGCTCGATTATTATCTCTTAGAATTTTTTCAAAGACTATCCATGTGAAATATTGCTTGAAATCATCCACCATTTTCTTATATGGCATTAACTTTTCATCTTTAGTCTGGTACTCATCATTTGCTTAGTGAATCACCAGTTGAGAGTCCCCAAAAACATTAAGTTCCTGGATCTTCCACTAAATTACAATCCATAGACCTATTGTTAATGTTTCATATTTAGCTATGTTATTTGTGCAAGGGAATGATAATCGATATGACTTAGGAATGGAATTCCCTTGAGGTGCGATAAAGAGGATACCTGCCACTACACCATGCTGCGTGTACGAACCATCAAAATATAACTACCAAGGCTTTGAATTTGTCACTATGAAGATATATTCATCCAGGAATTCTGAAAAAATGGGAGTGTCATCAATCATAAGTGCATCTGCTAACTAATCTACAATGGATTGTCCCTTTATGGCTTTTCTATCGACGTATTCAATATCAAACTCGCTCAACATCATGACCTATTTAGCCAGTATTCATGTAAGTTTTTCCTTGTTGAGAAGGTATTTAAGTGGATCTATTCTTTCAATGAGCTTGGTCTTGTGAGTTAGCATGTAATGACGCAATTTTGTGAAGCAAAAACCATGGCAAGACACACGTGCTCAATTGAAGTGTAATTAAGCTCATAACCAACCAATGTTTGACTAATGTAATATATAGCTCACTCTTTACCATCATGATCTTGTTGTGCCAAGAGTGCCCCCAGTGTTGTCTATGTAGTTGATATGTAGAGTAATCTAGGGGTTTTCCTTGAATAGGTGGCACCAATACTAGTGGATTTAATAGATAGTCTTTGAGAATATGAAAGGCTTGTTGGCACTTATCATCCCATTTGAACTTGATATTATTGTAAAGTATATGTGGAAAAGGATGACATTTATCTACAAGTTGTGATATGAATCTATGTATTGATTGAAGTCTTCCTTGTAGAGATCGAAGTTGGATGATATTTTTTAGAGGTGGCATTTCCAATATGGGTCTGACTTTTGCTAGATTTGCTTCAATACCCCATTGTGAGACAATGTATCCAAGGAGTTTCCCGAAGGATACCCCAAAGACACACTTCTTGGGATTTAATCTGACTTTGTACTTTTCCAAACATTCAAATTTTAGTGATAAAATATCCAAATGTGTTTCCCTTGTGATTGATTTACCCAAGAGATCATCAATGTACTCTTCCATAGTGATATGCATGAGATCGTGAAAGATGGAACTTGTAATTACTCTTTGATATATTGCACCTTCATTCTTTAATCTAAAGGGCATTACATTCCAACAAAAAGTACCCCAAGGACATGTAAATATTATTTTGTGTTGATCTTCAGGTGCGATTTTGATCCGATTATACCCAGAGAATCCATCTGTTAATAACATTGCATGATAAATTGTGAGATCCACTACTAAATCAATGTTTGGCAATAGAAAATCATCTTTGGGACAAGCCTTGTTGATATCTCTGAAATCTGTACATATTCTGATGTTGTTGTCTGGTTTCTTGATAGGTACATGATTATAAATACACTCAAGGTAATCAATTGCTCTGATGAAGCCAACATCCACTAGTTTCTCAAGTTGCACTTTCACTAGTAGTGCCACGTGCGGATGCATCTTTCAAAGTTTTTGTTTCACTGGCCTGGCACCTGGAAGAACAATCAAATGATGCATAACTAAATCAAAATCAAACCCTAGCATATCGACATATGACCATGCAAATTTGATTTGCCACTCTGTGAAAAATGTTATAAACTTTGGTCTTTCAATTTCTGTCAAAGACTATGCCAAGAAGATATTGTGTGGTACCTCTACTATTCCAATATTTGTCTTGATGGTTTCTTCAATCAGAATTGATAATTTTTCTTCATATGATGTCATGGGAAGAGTGTCAAACCTTCCATCCTCAAGCACCTCGAGGAGGTTTTCACCTTCAGATGCATCCTTTATTTTTACTTTTTGGGGGTCAGACAACGCCACAATGTGGTTTTCACCATAAGACCCATGATTTTTTATTTTTTTATACTTTTGTGACTAGAAGATTTGGTACCCTCACCAAAATATGTCACTCTATCAATTTATATGATGTATCCTACTTTGTGGTCCCTAAGTGGAAGATCATCTCATATGCCAAGGTAATCAATAAAGACCTCATCATTTTCAAATGTGTCAATTCATGGAGGTCCTTGTTGATCTCAGTCAATGAGTTGTGGATGAATGAGGGGAAGGCCATTGGTGTGTTCAAAGTCAATGGGTGTGAGGGTAAAGACATAAGAGTCTTCAGGTATTTCAATGCAATCATCGAGGTCATCGCTAGTACTCTCCTCATCAGTCTCGATTGTAAATGAATCCAAATAGATGTCACTAGAAGGACACTCGGCAATGGGAGTCTTCACTCTTCGCGGTTTTGACATATAGCTTTATGATGTAGAGGGCTTGCGATCCCAAAATATTTTTATCCACGGTTCTCCACTATCTTTCTTCTCTTGAGATGTAGAATTTGATAAGTTGCTTGACCAACTTTGAATTATTTTCTAAACTTCTCTTCTTCAGTGGGTTCACCTGGTTCTCTGAATGTTTCTGTGAGAATTTGCCAAGATCTAGAGGCAATGGAAAGCACAAATAAGAGAGAACAAAATGTAACAAGAATAAACTATATTCCTATCAATGATGCAAAATGTAATCAACTGGATCATCAAGTTGTTGTCAAGAATTACATAGAATGTAGATGAGTCTACTTATAAAGGCAAGGATAAGAGACAAGAGAGCACACAATGATGACATCTGGCTCAATGAGATGCAAAGGGTAGGTAGGGGTAGGTACCTGAGAAATAGAAAAATATTCCACATGAGGTGGATCACCCATTGAAGGTGGAATGTAACAACAAGATCACACCATGAAAGGTGGAAATTCTCCTACATACACACTCCCAATGTATGCACATCTCCCTAAGTGTACAATGAAATGCATGTACCTAAGTAAACTTAAGTAAGGTGTAATAATATCCAACATGAATAATTAAGTACACCAACACCCCCCCTTAAATGCAACTTAGGGGAATGCACTTAAGTCTATAATGTAAGATGGGTCATGGCTACAAGTCCATGTTAGGTACCTATGTACAAATGCAAATGCAAAGCAAACCAATGCAATGAAATCTCTCACAAAGTGAGAAAAGAGAGAAAAAACACATGGGAAAAAATTCCCCCCCAAAAGAGAGATGATGAAAGCACACAATGCTCTCAATGATGAATGAGAAGAATAAAACCTCATGTGAGGAAAAAATCCCCCCCATAAGAGAGAAGAAGAGACCATGAAGCCCCCCCTCAATGTAAAATCTCCTACAAAGATGGTCCAATGATGTTGACCAAAATACCTTCCCATTAGGAAGAAAGAGAGCCAATGTTGCACCAATAATGTCAAAGTGTGACAAAACTAGGTACCAAGTCGATGATGATGAATCACTTGCTACAACAAAATGAAGATCAGGCATGGAGACAACTTGCTTTGAGCATCATCTAGGTACTTGTAAATGGCAGAAATATTGGTACAATTAAAGTCTTATGGGAGCCATGCACAAATGTGTACAATCTAAATCTCAATTGGACCCATGTACCAAGTCTCACAAGATATTCCTAATCTATGTGTCCAATAACATTGCATCAAATATGTCATCAAAGACAAGATACAAATAGGTGTGGCACTTTATGATAGTGCAAGTACAACATAGCTCATGCAAGAGCATGCAAATATGGAAACATGAAGATGATGCCACCAAAGAAGCCCTGTAGAATACTATAGATGAAGATGCCTCCGATTGGGATGTCACCAAGAAAAAATATAGGAGCAATAGCCCCCCCCCCCCCCCCCCCGCCACCCACTTGGCTATCGGTTGGAAGCGCTGCAAGATAGGTATGGTAGACAAGAAAAAAATAGTGTTCCCATTTTTGGTTATTAAATGATATTTTTGTTTTTAAAAGATTGAAAAAATCTCATAAAAACAATTATTAAAATGCCCATAAAAAAAATTTATTAAAAAATTTTAAAAAGGTGTAAGTGATTTTTTTTATTTTTTTTATTTAAAAAAAAAACAAAAAATATTAAAAAAAACATATTAAAAGCATTAAAGTTTTTATTTAATTAAAAAAACTATTTTAAAACTTAAAAATAAATAAGGCACCATGGGGCCATTGCAAAACCTGTGGTACTCGTAGGTACTCTGCGGTGATCGCAAGGCCTGCAGGTCACAGACTGAGGGCCGCAGTACTACGTTGACCGCAGCCTGCGTCACCCGCAGTACTGCAGTGACTCCCCCCCACAAAAAAAATTAAAATTAAAATTTAAACAATGTAAACAAAAATAACAACCCCCTCCCCCTAAACAAATAATAAATTCGATTTAAATTTTTATTTTTTATTTTTCTGAAAAATTAAATAAAAACAAAAAATAATAATTTTTTTTTTTTAAATTCAGACCTATACCTGCAAATTCGTACGACGGTCAGGGAGGGGAAACTTTTTCCATTTGGGGTAACAGAGGCTAATTTCGACGAATTGACAGTCAATCTTGTGGTTTTTGGGCCTTTTGAGCGCAATGGCGATGACAGATTTGGCCAAAAATGCTCCAAAATTGCAGATTGTTGCTAGGACAAGTCACCACACTCCACCTTCAAATGACTCTAGATTTGGCCTCAGATGTCAGATTTGGATGAAATAAAAGGTGATTCTGACTGTCTAAAACCTCCTCAATCCAATGGTGACCTCTAATTTGACCCAACAAGCTCCAATAATTGTTGGCATTATGTGAACTGGCATGAGCATTATGTGAACCGGCATGAGCCTTATGTAAACTGGCATGAAGACATAATGATATTGTATGTTGTCATTGATGTCAATATGAGACATAGTGTGAACCGGCACATGAGATAAGTGAAGAAAGAGATACCGGCATATGTGTGAACCCGTATATGCCAAAGTGAAGCGGCACATTTGTTCAAAAGTGAACCGGCATGCAGTTATGGGAACCGGCACATGGAAGCACTGTATGACTACCGGTTGGTAAGGCAGCTTCCACTTCGAGGTTTTCGGTTGGAGTATCTCAAGTTTGTGTGACTCAATCGGTGATCTTTGTGTGATGAGTTAGCAGTATGATGGAGGACAGATCGTGTTGCCACGTAAGCTCTGTGCACGTGAAGGATCTTTCATGAAGAAGACTATTCCTATCTACCTCAGGAATGTGCAAAGTCTGTCAAATGGTGATAACGCATGATGGGTTATCAGCCGCCATGAAAATGGTGGATAATGGATGATGGAGAATGTCTTGAGATTGACTCAAGACTGGTGCATTTAATGTAGTATGTTTCAACGGTCCGGATCGAACCGTTTGAATTGCTCAACCTAACAGGTTTAGGGTTTAAGGTTTCTGCTACTGACTTGTATGTTCCCTATAAGATCGGTGTTAGGTTTCTGTCTGAAGTTGTTGGCAAAATTTGTGAGTGTGTATCCAATGAAAGTGATACAAGATTCTTGCCAGACCTTAGGAGAGAAGAGATACCTATAAAGTGTGTGTGCAGAAGGAAAAGAGGAGCCTAAATGGATCAGTATTAGTATTAAGTATTGTTAACAAATCATTGTAATACCTGTTGATCTCTAACCACTTCAATAGTTGCAAAATCCCCTAATAGGGTAGCCTTAACTAGCTTGATTCAAAATCCCTTAAATCAGGTTGCCTTAACTAGCTTGCTGTAAATCCCTTAACCGGGTAACTCAAAGCTAATGAGTTCTGAGAAGCTAGAGAAGCTTAGGAGGTCCTTTCAGCTATTGAGTTCTTAAAATCCTCTAACAAGGTGACCCTACCGGATTTAACCCTTAACTGGGTGATCCCTAACAGGATCGGTTCCTACCAGAACCTATTGTAATGTTCTTAACCGGACAAGGCTCCTAACAAAGTGGACTTCTAAAGAGTTCAAAAAGTAGCTTGTGGGTATTCATCCCCACCGTGGTTTTTCCCAGTTGGGTTTCCATGTGAAAAATATGTGTGTCATGTGAAATGCTTTTGTCTTGTGATGCTTTGTTTTATCTGTTATGCACATGAAGTTTCTATGTTTTATGCCTATCTATAAAACATATTGAACTCACTGTTGTGAAGATTTGATGGTTATGTCTACTAGTTCATGCATGAGAATATTATAATAATGTGGTATTGAGCTAAGAGAAAAGCTTAGTGAGTGATCGGTTCATGACTGATTGAGCTATACTGGATGCTACCGGTTGCACTTTGTTTTACCGGTATCTCTGTTTATCAGTCATTGAGAGTGTTTGTTGTCAAACCGGTTTTGGATTGTATTTGTGCCTGTACTGATTCACCCCCTCCCCTCTCAGTACCGGTTTGGTACTAGTGGTTCATCATTGAGTTATCAATAATAACCTACAATAGAAAGCTCCAAAATGCAAAACCCTAAATTTCTCTCAATTAGCAAACCAATGGCACTCTAATGGCTCTTATACCATGTGAGAATTTGCCAAGATCTAGAGGCAATGAAAAGCACAAATAAGAGAGAACAAAATGTGACAAGAATAAATTGTATTCCTATCAATGATGCAAAATGTGATCAACTAGATCATCAAGTTGTTGTCAAGAATTACATAGAATGTAGATGAGCCTACTTATAAAGGAAAGGATAAGAGACAAGAGAGTACACAATGATGACATGTGGATCAATGAGATGCAAGGGTGGGTAGGGGTAGGTGTGTGTGTGAAAAGTGGACCTGTATCTGTATGCACAACACTTCAATTAAGTCATTACATGTATGGTTAGATAGATATAAGCATGAATATGAAAACCATAACAAATCGACCCATTGCCTTCTAAAAGATGCAATATAAGATTGCTCTCAGATTATTAGCATTACCAGTGACTAGACTACACCAAGACGAAGGATTTAATCTATATAAGCATGATATTAATGTTAGATGGATGCAAGATTAATCTAACAAGATTTAAGCAATAAATGAGATAAATGATCTAAATATGTATGCAATATTCTCAATGAACCTAGAGAAAAAATAGTATAATAACAATATATTCTCCTGCCTCCAAGATCCTTGAATGAGAGATGAGAGCCTGAATTTATAGAAAATCTAGAAAGAAACCAATGGCTGAGATCAAATGATGATGAGTGGTCAAGATTTTCCAAGAGGAAGCACAATCCAGGTGAATTGATGTGATTGGATGCTTTTCTCAGTTTTAAAGGAAATTGAACTAAAATTAAAATAAAATCAAGAAAAATTGATTTATTCTCTATTTCATTCAATTTTAATATTTAATTGTTTTAATTGCTTTCTCTGAGATTATTTATCAATTTTTAATTTGTTTTTCAAGATTATCTCTAATTGATTTCTTTTCTCAAATTTTTAATTCTTTCTTGGTCAATTAATTCCTTTTTCTGATTTATTTCCATTTTTTAAGATTTGTGCTCAATTGATTTATTTAATTAAATTCCTCTTTTTTTTAATGATTTAATGGCAAATTGATTTATTTAATTAAATATGAAAAAGATATTTAATTAAAATAAATAAGATAATTGTTTAAAATGATTTTCTTGGAATGATTTAATTAATTAAATAAATATTTAATTAATATTGGTTGATTAATTTTGCCATGTGACATTTGATGATTAAAGAATTAATTATGTGCTCAAGATTTATTTAATTGCCTTTGGTTAGGACCTTGGTGTTGTTGTCGAGATTAGGGGCTCATGGTTTAGATGACCATTTTTAGGGTATTACATTTGCCCCTCTTTGAATTAATGTACAAGCAGCGCGTTGGTTCAAAGAATAGTTGATGTCTAGGAGATACCAGTTCTGAACTTGATTGATCACGAACTAGATGAAAAGCGAGGTGTTTAGCTTGATTCAAAGCGATGAAGCTGAATGAACTCTGATTAAAATGATATTGATCCTGAACTTGATTGAACTTAGGAACGATAGAAAATAAAAGATACCGAACTTGAACTTGATTGATCAAGAAGTGGATCTTACTGATCTAGAACTTGATTGATCTAGACACAGTGAGTGATGATAAAAATTGATATTGAACTTGATTGATCAAGACACGATGAGCGAAGATAAACTATCCAGCTTGATCCAAAGCGACGAATACTAAACACCTACTTAGATTGAGTGTGATCAAAGAAACTCTTTAAACCCTTGATTGAGTTTAAACTAATAATCAGCTTGATAAAAAGCGATGAAACCGATTAACGTTAAGAGATTGATTCAGATGAAGACAAATATCGGCTTGATTTGAAGCAATGAAACCGATATGCCCCTAACGATTGATTTGATTCAGATGAATGAGAAATCTCAACTTGATATAAAGCAATGAAGTTGAGATGCCCCTAGCGATGAGGTTTTATTTGATTGTTTTTCTTTAGTTGAAAAAGATTTTTTGCTCGACTTTCGATGAAGATTTGAAATTTTCTCGACATTTGAAGATGTGAGGTCATAAGGTCACGAGTATGCCCCCTCAGGGCGAAATCGAAAGATAGTGAGGGTACATGATGATAGGCAATTTTGAGCAATGATAATTCAAAGGATTTTTTTAAAAAAAAATTAGCAAGAAATTGAGCGCAAAGTTGATTTGTAGAAATTAAATTGAGATTCGGCGTTGATTCATGAGAAATTGAGTGCAATTAGAAGAGAGAATGAGCTTTTGATGAAAAGCGCTAAGTGGTCGAAATTTTATGAAATTTTATGAAATTTCGATGAGAGAGTTGACATCAAATTTTGATTTCGATCCTAAAAATGGACTCAGGACAGCTGATTTACGAGCTCTTAATTTGATTTCATCGTACTTGTGTTGATTGATTATGAGATGTTTTTCTATATGCTTTATTCTATATGTATGCATTTCTGATTTAGCATGAATGTATGTAAGGCAAATGAATATGAATGTCTATTTTTGTTTTTTTTCATGCAAATAAATGATGATGTAAATGAGTAATGCAAATTTTTCATTTTTTCTATGCAATAAGATGAATGCAAATGGGTAATAATGAATGTATGAATCTATATAATATGTTTATGTATGCAACTAACACCTCAAAACACAAGTACTCGATCGGAGAAATGATGAAAAGATACCACTTAGCTTAGAAATGATGACGCTCCAACTCTCATTCAGAAAATAAAGAAAGCATTGTTACCATATCGAAATCACTCTAAATGTATGAGATGCAGAATGAAATGCAAAATGAGATGCAACCTAAACCTAGTCACTAGATTTTGAAAAGCTTAATTTTCATCATTGAGCATTTTACAATTATAGCAGGCAGATTAAAGTTCCTTGTTGTTCATGTGCAATATTAATTATCTTGTCCGCAATGACCCTTTTTTCATTCATATCCTTGGACAGATTACGCATGGACCCGGATTGCACAATAAAGAAATTCCCTCAAAATAGACAAAGAAATGATGGGAACCTCCCTGTAGCATTTAAATAAGCGGAGTCGAGGTATGTGTGGCGATTTCACCTTAATATGAAGGCTCTTATACAAACACCCAGCTAATTTAGATGTTTTTAGATCATTGGGATCATTCCTACAAGTAGAAAACAAAGAAAATATTATGCCCCCAATCCTTGCTCCTCTTAGTCACAATAAACTTCCTTGAGTTACTCAGAGAGATAATAATCGAAAACCAATATAAAAGATAGCACACAAAGAAAATTTCCATGCATATCCCAAACAATTTAGTGATTGTTTTCAGTAATGTTTTGCTTGTGTACTCAGTGATAAAACTTTTGAGTAGTCAGGAGACAAGTGACTGACTCGGAGTGGACGACCAGGTTTCACTGATGAAAAGATGACTTGTTTGACACTGCTTAGGATATGTAATGTGCTATGTTGATTAACCTAAGGCTAGGACATTGATCAGTTTCAAGCCATGAGGGTTCCAACGAACCAGGATATCACAAAAGTGACTAAAATATGTACAAGCGAAAGCAAAGATGCATGAAAGCAGGAATGCCAACGTTGCGTTGATAGATGGAGCACTTGAGTACAAGAGGCACTTGTTTGCCAGGTTTTCACCTGCTTGGCAAAGATTCCTTTTTTTTTTACCAAGGTGCCTATTTACCAGGTTTTCCCCAAGGCATTTTCTCTCTTTTCCCCTTTTTTTTTCTTTTTTTTTCTTTTCTTTTTTTTTCTTTTCTTTTTTTCTCTTTTCTTTTTTTTTCTTTTCTTTTTTCTTTTTTCTTTTCTTCGAGACTTTTTCTTATTTTTGTTATTTTTTCAAGACTTTTTATGATTTTTTAGGAGTTTGTTCAGGACATTTTAGGATTTTGAGTACATAAATGGATAAGTGAATGATGGTGGACGCTTTCAAGGACTATCTCACAACGTTAATCCAAGCACAGGGTCTAGATATAGCAATGTAAACCAAGGATTTTAGGGATGTAAAGCAAGGATATAGTGCAGCGAAGCCATATGGTCCAAAGAAGTGGCCATGCCAAGAGGTTTGTGGAAAGCATGTTTTTGCATTTTGTCCATAGTATTGATCAAGATCAAGGGATAGATTTGGATAGGAGGCATATATGATAAGAAAGATCAAAATTGGTAATGAAGGATGTAACCAAGCAATGGTTATGAGTTAAAGGGTCTGGATCAAGTGTAATAGATAGGACACATGAAGCCTGCGAAGATCCTTAACCTTGTCAAGATCAAAGGTGGAAAAAGGGATATGAATGTAGATAGAGTGAATGAGGGATAATGGAGGATGAAGGATAATAGATGGATGTACATGGATGGAACTTTCCCCCAGTGTAAAGTGCAAAAGTATAATCGATTATGCATGATGCTCGTTTGCCTTAGGAACCCATATAACTTTTGACTTTTCTTCTTTCTTTATGGGCTTTTGTGGCATTTTGTATTTTTGTTTTTCTTTTTGGATCATATTTTTCTTTTTTTTGACATGTCGATTAGATGGGACATGTTGATCCTTGAATACCTATGGATTGCATGATTTATGACTTTTATGCTTGGCATCCAAATTGCTTGGAGGGAGATGCGTGGATATATAGGAATGATATGGAGGTCTTTTAGATGGATGGAAGGTACTCAAAGATGTGTGCCTTTGTTGATCATGCATAAGGGATGGAGGGATATAGGGACCTACAATGGATGGAAGGTGTGAAGGAGAAGGCATGTATTTGGATTTAACTGGAGAAATGTAGGATTTATGAGAGATACCAACATCTTGAGAAATATCCCTGAGGCCATGACCTTTAACACTTTCTTTAATATGGAGGGGTTCTTGCTTGTGGAGATCTACCCCTTTGCCTTTATAAATATTTTGACTTGTAGGATACACTTTTCTTTGGAAAGAAGGCATGAGTCCATTATGAGACGAAGGTGGAATGCAAGGAATGATAGGATCACGAGAGGGATTTGTAGGCATGATGGATCCTTAAGGTGAAAATGGAGGACTATGACAAGGAGACGAAGGGATACTTTGATCTTGACATGGAAGAGGACCATTGGATAGAGTAGGAAGGGTGTTTGACTCTTCATTTTGAATAGGATCATTTGAAAAGATGGAAGATGCATCATGATCTTTCTTAGGAAGTGGATTAGGAATGGGATTTGGAAGGATTCTTTACTCTTGAAATGGAAGTGAGTTATCTTGGAAGAAATGGAAAGGTATAAGGGGATCATCATGGGATTCTAGTGAAATAGGATCTTTTTCAATCATTAGATGGGATTGAGGAGTTTTGGTGTCTTGATCTTGATTTATGATAGGACTTGTTTCTTCATTTTTCAGATTATCCTCTTGACATGGAGTCAATTTTAAGGAAGCGATAGGATTTTTCATAGGCGTAGGGGATTCTTGGAAGATCTCCATATTTTGGCATGATGGGGAAGCATTTTTGAGTGGGACTCTCTAGAGTGGGTACGTTTGGAATTGAAGTGTATGATGGCATAGGATCTGGGATTTTTAAATCTTTAGAGGAACTTGTATCAATATTGGCATTAACTTGGATTTCCATAGGAGATAGCCCTTGAAGGTCAACATGAGAAGTTTCATTGTTTGAAGGAGATGGTATGGATTGTTGTTGAGAATTTTTAGGCGATGAAGGCATCATGGAAGGAATGGAGGCTACATATGGAGCCTTTCTAGACATAGTTTCATGATTTTGATTATGCTTAGAAGTAGTTCCTTCTTTTTCTTTAGGTGAGTCATTAGGATCTTCAATTTCAATGACACCATTATCAAAGAGATCTTGAATCTTATGTTTTAATTCCATACACATTGAAGTCTTATGTTTGTTATGCCTATGATATGCACAATAACTACTCAAAACTACACATCCCCATGTGGTCTTTTTAGGCAATATGATAAGATTGTTCTTAAGAATCTCTTCCAAAGCTGACTCAATAGATTGCCCCAAAGGTGTAAACTATCTATCTAGGGAATAGATGTCTTTTTATCTTGATGAAGGTGTCTCATGAGCTTGTTTGAGATTTGGCTTTTGATTGTCAATTATTTGCTAGTATTTGATCATCAAATCACATAATCGTTTTAGCACTTCTTGAAGTTTCTCACACTTGATATCATACATTTGTTTTTCAAATGGAGTCATTGATTTATTTTGTTGGATTTCCATGTCATATATTTCTTCCTTTATATCTTGAAGCATTTGAGCATAGTTAGCCATGGGAATTGGAGCTAAGGTATCCAGGAGATTCTTACTTTTGTCAAAAAAATTAGAAGAGCTTTTGGTTTGAACAAGCATTTTTTACCGACAGGACCGAGAGCGAGATGTGTTGCAGAAGTCAAGATCAAATTGTAGTCAGTAGTTCATTTAACGTAGTGATTGAGTTAAGTAACTAAGATCTAGTCTAGTTTCAGGAATGATCTATTCTGTGTAAGACGTTATCTAAGTTAACTTAGGTTTGATAAAATATTTGTTTGAACTAGCTTAAAGATGATCGACAAAATCGTGCAACACAACAGCAGAGGTACACTATCAAGGTTGTTTATGCTCAGGAGGATGATAACCAATTTTAGGCTCATTGTAGATTTGTTTTGGACAAGTTTGACTATTCTGGATTGGCAAAATCAGAGACCCATAAGATAGAATTTGTGAAACCGTACGATAGTATAACAGGTTTAGGACGACGACAGTTCTATTTCGTACGAGTTGCTGCCTAGTATCGTACAACAAATGGGTAGGTCTTGAACGACAAATAATTTTGAGCAATTATGTTTCGTACGACACAAGATTTAGCTTAAAATGACAGACTGCTAGGTTTCGTACAATAGAGAATTGAGCTTTGTACAACAATTTAGTAGACTTGTATGACATAGAATATGATGCAGGATGACAAATGACCAAGCTCGTACGACTATTCATAGAGCAGAGACTAAAAATTCTGAGTTTTTCAATGACTGGGTATGATAACTAAGTATAACCAATTCTGAGATGGACTGATTTTTTACCAGGATGGACTAGTTTGTGACACGGACAGAGTTTTGATCACTAAGTTTGTTGATTTGTTTTCTTCAGTTTTAGTATTCCAATTTTAGTTTGAGTGATGAAAATACAGAAAACACGCAGTATGAATAGTAACTCCAATCATAGCATGCAAACCCTATGGAAGTTGGCTTAGAGAAGAAAACCTTTTCTTGCTGACTTAGGTACACGCCCAATAACTAATCAGAATATGGCCGTTGAGTCTCACGCAATGGATTCTCAACGTCGTATTAGCTGACTCCAAAAGCTAATGGGGGCACGATATGGCAAGTGTCTTGGGAGAGTTACTATCTCCCTTGCACAAAGATTATCCCCCTTTCAGAGGTGAATCGGGTAGCTTCTAATCTTATAGTTCTTAGTCAAAAATTTTGTTTGAAATTACCCCTTGAAGTCACACAAGCATGATTGAGGCCTATAGCCCCTACAAGGTACTGAAATAAGTTGTAGTCACGTAAACGTGATTGAGACTGCGAGGCCCTACAAAATGCTCGATATGAGAGATCTCAAAGAGAAAACTCAAATAATCCCATCCTCTGAGACTTTAATCACTAGAGGCCTATTTATTATAGTGAGTTGGAATGCTTAGGTCCAGCTGTACTCACTTGGGTCGTTCTCATAAGGTGATTACTTTTTCCCACTGTGGCAGGTCGCTAAAGGTACACAAATCTCAAAACATAGAAAAAAGCTTCGAGGGTCTAGATTTATGATTGTCTATAAAAGACAAGAGCATACTCTCCTACCTCTTAGATTTTTCTGAAAACACAAAAGATAGATTTGTTCATTAACCAGATAGCAAGTTAGGTGCCTAAAAAAATGAATTTAAAGAATACACGATGTTTGGTTGACTCTCTTTAGGCAACCTACAAAAACAATGTATCAGTAGCCATTGTGTTTTTATTCTTTGATAGGCGTATGTTCGATTGATAAATTCTTTGACAAGCATCCTGCAAGAAACTGGTTAGGCTATGAAAATATTAGGCAGACAGAAGATGATTCAAGGTTAACATTAGTATCATCAAAATTTAATTCAAGAAAAGCCCTGGAAAGTAATTTGTTTCTCAACAAATCCTCATCTAACTCCTCCAACCTGTAAGAAATTGTTATAAACCTGAAAGAAGAAAAAGTTAGTGAAATATCAAATCTCTTGGTGAGCTTACACAAGCCTAATTTCAAATATTGGTTACAAATTTTTCACTCCTAATGCTGAAATGCCTTGAAATTTGACTAAGTCTGAAATTTGGAGGATCCTCCAAAAACTAGATTTTGCATTATAACTCCTGGAGGTCCGAAACCCCTCTCAAACATCCTGACAATATATATGGAATATAATGTTATATTCCATATATATTGACCTTCCAC
The DNA here is from genome assembly GCF_030272615.1 of Cryptomeria japonica. Classification (NCBI taxonomy): domain Eukaryota; kingdom Viridiplantae; phylum Streptophyta; class Pinopsida; order Cupressales; family Cupressaceae; genus Cryptomeria; species Cryptomeria japonica. The sequence continues at coordinate 815,666 of NC_081405.1, forward strand.
AAGCCTTATTTCAAGAAAAATCCTAAACAAAAACTCTCTGTTTTTCATACGACAAAACAGTAACTCGTACGAGTATTCTCACCTGACCATACGATAATTCTCACCAAACCGAATGAGTAAAAATAGAAAAAAATGACAAATCAGTTACTCGTACGACAGAGGATTTCTTCTCGCATGATAGAGGATTTATGCCCGTACAACAGAGGATTTCTTCTAGCACGACAGAGGATTTCTGCTCATATGACAGAGGATTTCTGATTGTACAACGGAGGATTTATGCTCGTATGACACATGCAGTTTGTCATTTCAGCTTGTGAGAAATGTCGTACGAGATGACGCAGAGGCTGTACGGTCAAAAATCCAAAAAGTCAAAAAACCTAAAAAATAAAATAAATAAAAAGTCAGTCTTTGGAGGCTGAAAAATGTAGTCTTCAGCCCCACGGTGGGCACCAGAAATGTGTGTGTGAAAAGTGGACCTGTATCTGTATGCACAACACGTCAATTAAGTCATTACATGTATGGTTAGACAGATATAAGCATGAATATGAAAACCATAACAAATCGACTCATTGCCTTCTAAAAGATGTGAGTATAAGATTGCTCTCAAATTATTAGCAATACCAATGACTAGACTACACCAAGACGAAGGATTTAATCTATATGAGCATGATATTAATGCTAGATGGATGCAAGATTAATCTAACAAGATTTAAGCAATAAATGAGATAAATGATCTAAATATGTATGCAATATTCTCAATGAACCTAGAGCAAAAACAGTATAATAACAATATATTCTCCAGCCTCCAGGATCCTTGATAGAGAGATGAGAGCCTGAATTTATAGAAAATTCAGAAAGAAACCAACGGCTGAGATCAAATGATGATGAGCGGTCAAGATTTTCCAAGAGGAAGCACAATCCAAGTGAATTGATGTGATTGGATGCTTTTCTCAATTTTAAAAAAAATTGAACTAAAATTAAGATAAAATCAAGAAAAACTGATTTATTCTCTATTTCATTCAATTTTAATATTTAATTGTTTTAATTGCTTTCTCTGAGATTATTTATCAATTTTTAATTTGTTTTTCAAGATTATCTCCAATTGATTTCTTTTCTCAAATTTTTAATTCTTTCTTGGTCAATTAATTCTTTTTTCTGATTTATTTCCATTTTTGAAGATTTGTGCTCAGATGATTTATTTAATTAAATTTGTAATGCCCCGCCAGGAACCCTAAAGGAAAACAACACAACTAGGCAACTAAAGGGTGTAATAAAAAAAAAATTGTTAAAGACTAAGTGCACTAACTAAAACCATTGCACGTTGAATAACTCAGCGGAAGTCTATCATATGTTTTTCTAAGTGTAACCAACGAAGATTAATTTCGTAGATTATATTAACACCATAGTTAATCCATTTAATAAGATAAATTGAACACTTAAGTTTAAAACTACACATACATCCAAATTTCATAATAAAGAAATAAAAGAATTCCAATATATCCAATTTCCATAAACCATTTAAACATAAGATCAAAACAATAACATTCATTTCACTGACATAATAATATTACAATATCCATAATTACATGGCTTCCAATAATACCACTGGTTACAAAGATACAATATCAAGATTACATAAAAGTCTGATACAATGATCACAAGGTCTCAACTAAACAATGATCTCGAATAAGAGCCGGTACCTAAACCACGAACTAAGAAACACCAGCGAAGCCTTTCCTCACCTGAAGATACAATCCAGAACATCTGATGGGAAGTGGCACTACCACCCGACCATGTGATCCTGAAATGGAACCACCCCACCGTGCTAAGAGATAGTAGAAACCCTCAAGCAAGCAAAGTAATACAAGTACAAAAGGACTACAAGACTCTGCAACCATCCATGTAACACAACTCACAAAACACTAGTGACTCCAAGAAGAGAGTGTCATCGCATAGCTTGATGGTTACCATGGTACAGCCTCCATAGGTCCCAACCCCCATACTCGGCTTTCTCCTGGTAACCTCTCCCGAGCCTCCGGTTCCAACTAAGTCTCATGTGGACCCTACCAATCCTTTTGTGAAGACAAGGTGGTAAATTTGCCATTCCAGGCCTTCTCGTAACATCATGAGCCCTGTACAAGCACTCATCTATGCACGAGGCACATTTATCTTAATTAATATTTAATCTACCCACCCCCTAATCAATTATTAGGTTATTACTTTTTAACTAACTTTTGACGGGTTATCCTGTCATCCACTTCAGGCATGGCCCCCGCTCGAAAGCTACTCTCTCTCTTAGGACACTAATAGGAAATGTTTCTCTCTATGAGAACTCTATGGCGAAACAGGCAACCATAAACAATCCTGACAAACACAAGTGATGGATACACAAATACCAACCCAAGATTGACCATTTGGATAAAAACACACAATGGCTCATATCAAATAGATTATACAACAACACCTGGTCTAGGAGAAATAATAACATAGGACACAATGACAATTTAACCAAAATTGCAATGAAATAAAACTTGACTGAGAACACAAAATACGCAAGATCCTATTACAGACAATCTTTCCGTAAAAACAACCAAAGCATAAATAACATGCAATTTACAAATTTCCAGATAATAAGAATTTACAACTTTTTAATACCAAAACATCCACTTTGTCGTTTGTCCAAAAAGATTTAAAATAGAAATAATTCTCCCAATGTATTTTCAACATATTTATTTAAATTAACATTCCAAACTGTAATTAAATAACATTTAAAATATTATAATAACTACCAAAAGAAACATGTCTAATATTAAATATATATATAAACACATATATGAATATACATATATTTATTTATATACATATATAATATAATACATAAAATATTTAATTAATCTAACCCCTGGGTACGAAACTCGAAACAGTGGACAGGGTTTAGAAATTAATTAAAAAATTTAAAACCACTTTAATAATTACCAAAAAGTCCCTGTCACGGTAGCCTATGCTACCGCCGGTAGCTAGTACTACCGTCCGGTAGCACTGCTACCACCGATAGCACTGCTACCACCGATAGCACTGTGTACTACCGTCGGTAGCGGATGCTACCGTAGGTAGTTTGCTTTAATTTTATTTTTTTTATTTTTATTTTTTATAATTATTTTATTTTTAAACAGTACAAAAAAAAAATAAAAATTATAATTTCATTTTAATAAAATTTTAACAACAATAATAACAAATTTCCAATAATTCCCTTTTTACAAAATTTCAATCCTTCTTCATTTTTTTAAAAATTTAATTAACCTAAATAAATTTAATGTATAATTAAATTTATTTTCTTAAGGTAATTAAAACCATTTCTCAGGTAAATACCCCTTTCTCACAAATCTTGCAAATTTCCATGCATCGTAAAATCCGACAAATTATCTATAACAATTTTCCTAATTTTCACAAAATTACATACTTTCCATAACTTAGAAATTCTCATCAAACATGGATTTTAAAACAAACTCAAATTCACTAGAAGAGGGTTTTGAATTTGACAATTATTTTACACACACATCAAGCAGAGACAAATAGAAATATTTTTAATAAAACACACAACTAATAAATTATCCAACCTGGTATAGCTTTCCTGGAAGAAATTTGTAGAAGAGCCCCAATCCCTTCAATAACTTCCAATAAATTTCTTCACCTAAATTCTTGACATGTTCCTATGTGTTCATGTCTATGTAACTAAAATAAAAACCTAACCCCTATTTAAACTAAAATTCTAGGTTCAATAGCTTTTTCACAAAAACCTAAATTTAGAATAATAGTAATTTTTTTTATTTTATTTTCCAAATTTATCACATGCAATAATTAAAAAACATTATTCTTTCCTTTTTTTTCTCATACACATTAATTAATTTTCTAAATAAAGAATTAAAACAATACTTTAATTCCAATTAATTATTTTTCTAAATAAACAATTAAAGCAATATTTTAATTCTAATTAATCCTTTTTATTCATTTATTTAATTATTTATTTATTTAAAATTCTAGAAAACAATAAATATAATTAATCTAATTTATTTTTCCATTTAAATAAAAATATATTTCTAATATCATGCAGCTTGCAACTTAATTTAATAATTTCTTTAATTAACTTAAATTTATAATCTCAATGCATAAACAATACAATAATGAGATAATTTTATAAACTTAATTAATTAATTAATTAAATCCACTAAAACACTCAATTTAAACAAATCTCAAGCAATTACCCATAAAAGATAAAATGACAAAATACGAAGACCGAACTAACTGACAAAATGACTAACTGACGACACTTATACGAGTGTAACTGAGTAAAATAGGGTCAACTACTATCTCCTCCACTTCCATCAGAAAATATAAGGCACGCTCAGACCTGTGAAGCCAGGTGGAGACGATACCCCATACCTACCCGGTACTTGTACCTGCAATATCCTGCATCACCGAACCACACATGCATATATATATATATATATATATATATATATATATATATATATATATATATATATATATATATATATATATATATATATATATATATATATATATATATATATATATATATATATATATATATATATATATATATATATATATTACAGCATACACACCGATGAAGGAGAATCGCAACATTCCCTGTCTCACCGAAATGAGTGAAGGAAAATCGTCCCCTTGCATCCAATACACTCGCAAACACACAACATATAATTCCACATTGCATAAATAAAGTAAAATGTTAGTACATAGCAATAATACATAAAATGCCATAAATCACAAGTACTGAAATACTGCAAATAAATTATACATCTCATCTCCAAATAAAGCATAATGTCATAAAAATCTGAATAATATGTCATGGTAATGTATCCATTGAAAAACAACCAATAATAAAATATGAGTCTAATGAGTTCAAACTAGTAGGGGTACTACAAAATTCCTCTTTTTTTTTATGATTTAATGGCAAATTGATTTATTTAATTAAATATGCAAAAGATATTTAATTAAAATAAATAAGATAATTGTTTAAAATGATTTTCTTGGAATGATTTAATTAATTAAATAAATATTTAATTAATATTGGTTGATTAATTTTGCCATGTGACATTTGATGATTAAAGAATTAACTATGTGCTCAAGATTTATTTAATTGCCTTTGGTTAGGACCGTGGTGTTGTTGTCGAGATTAGGGGCTCATGGTTTAGATGACCATTTTTAGGGTATTACAGTAGGTACTTGATAAATTGAAAAATATTTCACATGAGGTGGATCACCCACCGAAGGTGGAATGTAACAACAAGATCACACCATAAAAGGTGGAAATTCTCCTACATACACACTCCCAATGTATGCACATCTCCCTAAGTGTACAATGAAATGCATGTACCTAAGTAAACTTAAGTAAGGTGTAATAATATCCAACATGAATAATTAAGTACACCAATAGTTTCCATAAGCTCATAATCACTAGATGACTTATTTGAACCCCATTCCCATTCATTAGAGTATGTGGAATAGCGTTTCTCTTGTTGTTGGTCATTAGTGGAGGTAGAACATATGGTTTATAATGTTGTTTGTGAATTAAGACCATGCAATCTCAATGGTGCAAATCCCAGTCCTTTAGTGTGTTGCTTCTTTGGTACTAGCTCTAGTTGCAATGGCTCAACAATACCTTTCTTTTTTAACCCAAGAGGGCCTTTTCCATCATATCAAAAAATTTGTAAGAACTGAAAACCTTTTCCATAGCTTTCACATGGTATTGTGATGTGGTCTTGTGTAGATTCTTCTTCAAGTTCTCTATAAATCATTTTATAAAGGTCTTCATCTTCCATCTCACCCCATTTCTGGAATGTAGTGGGATCCCATTTTATGGTAATTGTGGATACTTTCTTTAAAGGATGTGGTTGTCCATAGTCCTTAGCAGAATCCATTAGTTGTCTTAGGTACATGGTTTGGTTCAAGGTATATTCTCCCATGCCTTTATCTTTGTATTTTCTTTTGAGCTCACCTTGTTTTGATGTAAAATCTTTTAATGATTTTGAATCAACATATGTTGATGACAGTCATTTCTTTATTAATTGGGACTATTACCTTTGGTTGTGATCACAAGTTGTTGCAATATATGAATGTATTTGGATCACCTTTAACTGTCAATTTGACTCCATTATGAGGAAATTTGATACATTGGTGATATGTTGATGGCACTGCTCTCATTTCATGTATCCATGGACATCCCAAAAGTATGGTATATGTGAGATCTAGATCAAGGGATTGGAAAACCACATCCTTTGTCACTGGCCCAACACTTAAAGGTAAGGTGAATGTTCCTTTGGATGAGCATTCTTCATCATCATATGCTTTTATAGTGATCTTATTTCTTTAATCCACAGTTTGTTCAAAGTATCCCAATCATTTAATAATGTTCAATGTGCAAATGTTTAGACCTGCTACTCCATTTATCAAGACTCATTTGATATGATTTTTATGGAGAGGTGCATTGTGTGGTTGACATGGATATGAATCATCAGCTTCTATGAATGTAAGGAAATGTGGAGTGGAAAGGTATCCCACCATGGCTTGAAACTGGTCCACATTCAGATCAGTGGGAACAGAGGTTTCTCTCAATGCTTTGTCAAGAATAGCCTTATGTGAGATACATAATAACTCAAGAATGAAGATAAGGGTGGGTGTCTTCCCTAATTGGTCTACAAGGTTGTACTCATTATTTGTAGATGGTGAAGTTGTGGTCTTGGATGAAACACCTTGCAAGTTGACTTTACCTAGTCGAGTTGTAACATTTTTATTTAGGGGTTTCATCATTAGATGGTGATGAAGAGGATGGTCCAATGCCTTTCAAAATAGCTTTACTCCTTCGAGTAGAGCCTGAGTGAGTTTAGTCCTTTATAATAATGGTTAAAACAGGATTGTTCATTGAAATATGGTTAATTGTATAATCATATGTTGCGGTAGTATAATTGGCATTGTAATATGTCTTAGAAGCTTTTCCCTTATCATGCTTTGGGAATGGTTCCTTGAACATCGCATGTTCCTCATTAGAAGTGTGACCATCAAATTTTATATCACCCTTGTCAATAATATCTTTTATGATGTTCTTCAATCTATGAAAATTGCTAGTCTTATGTCCTTTTCTCTTATGATACTCACAAAACTAATCATCATTCCACCATGCAGGTTTTACTTTTGGTTCATAAGGTGGATTCTCTAGTATTATTATAATCTTGTTTGCAACCAATTTATTAAATTTTGTCTCAATTGGCTCTCCTAATGGAGTTTATTTTCTTGGAGGCTTTTGTCTACCCCAACTATAATGACAATAATAATACCTCTAATTGAAATCTCAATCCGAAGTTTGGACATTCATATGGTAGAGTTTACTATTCTCATGGCTGGTGTTCATTTAGTTGTCAATCCAGGAACGTAAAACTTGAAATGGGTCTGCAATATATATGCACTAAGCTCCTTAAATGATTATTCTTAATTATTGTAGGAAAGGTAGGAATGGAAATCATAAAAGGCTAAATGAAAGCTTTACAAAACTCTGCTGAAAAGATCTAATAAAAATAACAGGAATCATACCGTTCTGCCTTGGCTGTAGGAACAGTTAAAGAATCTATTTCCAGTGACTGTAGGAACAGTCCAGTCATGAACTTCTACTGCAACTAAGTAAAAACTAACTTTAATAATCATAAACACAGGATCACTCACCAAGTGGGCCCCCTTGGATGAATGATATCAAACTCTTAGCAAAGAACTATTAGTAGATCAGAATAACATATCTTTATTCATTTTTCTTGAAAGATGATTACATATTCTAAAAGAGAAAAATTCAGAATGCGTGACAAAAACTCTGCTCAATCCCTTTCCATTCTGTCTAACTCAGAAAAGAAGGAAGAGTTTATTATAAAGAAAAGGCAAACTACAATGGACAACTCTAGTTACGCCCAGAAGAAGAGGCGGATAGCTGTCAGATGAAGGGGATAATAGAGAGCTTGGCTGCAGGAACTGTGGATCTGAAACCGAACCACAGTCTTTGCATGCCAAAGAGATATTTTTCAAATTAAACATGCACCAGAGTTAAACTCCCATGGTGAAGTACAACTGCTCCGATTATGCCATAGATTGCACTCACTTGAATCTCCTTCAATTTGACCTCCAGCTATCTGAACATGATTCTCCAGTCCTTAGGCGCGAAGGAAAATTCTCCACCGCAGCATCAATTATTATCTGCACTAAAACAGAAACAATATACAAGGACATGCATATGCATCTTACTTAACTAATACATTCATTAACTCATATATGAAATCATCCTAAATAATCCGCATATCACAGGGACAAACCATTTGGCTGCAGGAATAAACTGGCATGGTTGCAGGAATTAACAGACAAGGTTCAAACATGATTTCTTAAGTTTAGTTTTAAAACATGGATTACATATATTCAATTCACAATATTTTACTATCACAATGCAACACAAAAGATACCAAAAACCTAAGAGTCCTGATAAAAAAACATGTCAATACACCGACTTATCATGCCCCCCAACTTTAAGGGTTTGCTGCTCCTGCAGCAAAAGGGAAATTTCTGATTTTTGCTGAAACTCTGAAATCACCAATAGTGTCCTATCTAGTTCCCTTGGAAGGCAAATTCCAATAAAATCCCTTCATCTTCTCCAACCTGCACCATCTAGTTGTTTCTTCCACATCTACATCATAATTCTATTATGTTGGTTGACATGCCAAAAGTGGCCACATAAAGATAGGAGGCTGAAAGATTAATGGCAACCAATTATTGGATTTCTCCCTGCCTAGTTGTATGTACTTGGAGGCTCTCTGTATAGCTGCATGAAAAATCTGTAATGAGTAGGGTTCTCCCAGTTTTAAATGATCTGGTAGATTATTCCAGGGTTGAGTTAGTCCTTCATTTGTTGTTGTCCTATGGGTATGAACCAATTGCTCATATGCTTGATAGACTTCCTCTCTGATTGGAAGTACTATCTTACTAACATCATCTCTTATTAGCAACTTTTTCCAATCATAATACAGAACCCTAGGTGCTTTTGATTCCCTCCTCAATGACAATGGACAGTCAAGTTCCAATTTTTCAAACTCCTTGTCTTGTGGTCCTATAATCATTTCATTTTGTATCCAAGACATTAGAACTCTGAGATGGATATCCCCAATGTACAACAAAGGATTCCATTCTCTATCCTGGGGTACAACATAATTATGTAAATATAATTCACATAATAGGTTCCTTACAGAATGTGGGGAGGTTTGATAAGCATGATAGAATTCCTCAGGTGTTTCCAAGGATGGATTAAGATCCCTTACTATGCGGTTTAATCTAAAATTCAGATACCATTCTTTCAAGTGCACTGCATAAATTCTTGGGGGAGCCCTACACTACATTATCTCAGGAATCATACCATAAATCTCTTCTACCTTAGTCTCCAATTCTTTAATTCTATTATCTTTTTTCTCAATCTCTTTTTGCTGCTTATTAATTATCCCTTGCAACCTATCCTTCTCTATTTCCCATTGCCTAAAGAATGTTAAAGCAATTGATAAACTAGTTAGGGATGAAGGAGTTCTTATGGGTCCTACCTTAGACGGTGGGATTTCTTCAATAACTTCCTCATTCTGGATTGGCATATCTACCACATTTTCTTCAGGTTGCTATGGAACATCATCAATAATCTCCTCACATTGCAATGCCACTGAAGCCAGATTTGCAAGCTTATCCATTACAATTTCTTCCTGAGTTTCTTCTTCTACAGGGTTTTCTCGAATTTCCTCTTCTCTAGGGTTTTCTTGAATTTCCTCTTCTGAAGTTTCTACTGCAATCACCTCTACTGGATTACTCACTGGTTGAGTCTTCTGTGTCCTCCTTCTCATTCTCCTCACATACACTTTTGAAATAGATGCAAGAGATTTTATTTTTGTTCAACGCCTCTTGGCTGCAGGAGGGATATGCACTTCCTGCAGCTGGATAACAAATTCTTCATCTGACTCCTCCTTTTCCAATTCTTTTCCTTCCCTCTGCAAAACAGGTGAACCTCCTTGAAGAGAGGTAGAGGGTTGTCCTTCGATTGACTCTGTTTCAATATTTTCTTCTAAAATAATTGCAGCTCTTTCAGCAACCAGCAAACCCTCATCTTCATCAGAAAGACCTTCTGGAACTATCTCTTCTTGAACCGGCATATTATTTTCAATAGGGGCTTCATCTACCCTAAATTGCAGAATATCTTCAAACACACCCCATTCCATCTGTGAAACATCTCTCAGGGATCGTTGTACCAGCAACTTCACCAGTCCATGATGGCTAACAGAGCGATTTCCATATTTTTTAGTCTCCTTAGCACTTATAGAAATGAGATGATATAAGAAATTTGGGACATTGACTCGCCGGTCATGACGCAGATGACTAAGTAACTTGAAGTGAGGTGAATGGAGATTTGAATACCGTCCTTCACAGGTAATATATTTCATAATATACAAAGCTACCTGAGGCCAATGTGCTAGCAAAGAAACCCTTCTAGTCCCTTGCCTATCCACCATTAAGGGTCTGTGAGTAGGAATTGTGAACTCTACCTTGGCACTCCTTGCATCCTTCGATTCTGGAAAGAGTTCTCCTTCCTGCAGCAACGCTATGACCTTTGCAATTCACTGCTCTATAGCAATTACCCTCAACCCCTTAATTGTAGCTTCTCCTTCGTCAAAAGAATGCATAAATTCCGCAGCTATTTCATCATTGAAATCCCTAATTCTTAAGAAATAATCCAGCCAGCCATGGTTTTGGAAATAATGCACATAGACAACATCCTGCAGCAACCCTTCATGGATAGTTGGTTCATGGCGAATCAGATCACCAGCCATCTTTTACTCTAATAATTTCGTAGCTTCACCAAAATGTTTGACAGATTCACAAAAGCTAAAATCTACACATCTTAAATTTGGCAGCAAAAGTTATTATTCACTTGCGTGAAATAATAGTCATCATAAGTAATGTCAGTTAGGAAATCAGTTCGGGATAATAAATCTTATTGGGAAAAAGGACCATAAAGTACCCCCCCAACTTAACCTAGCACGTGTCCACATAGGCTGACGAGATTTTGGGCTTGGAGTGGATTAAAATAGAATTAAAATCATAATGACCTAATAAATGCATAATTAAAATAAAGTACAATATACACATATCTGCAATTGGACGAAAATGATGGCGAAATGAAATGAAGTGATAGGTAAGAAAGTGGGATGGAGTGTAGTGGATGGAACTTTATGTACAGAGAACAATATTCCTCATGGAAATATTTTATTATGATACGGTGAATAAGTTCACTGCAGAGGCTGCAGGAACATCACCTTTATCAACACGCTCAAATGCAACAGGAAGGTCATGAATTGATACCGAAGCATTGACAGTTGTTGCAGGAACATTACTAGTTGTTGTAGGAACTTGTATTTCATTTTGAGGATCAAACTGCTATAGGAACTCTTCTCTAGTAGCTGGCTTGTGATAAAGTCATAGTCGGTGTCCATTCACTAAGAGTTTAAATCGAATAGAATCTATTGTGGACAACCGAACTGCTCCATTGTGAAAAACTTCTTCTACCTCATAAGGACCCAACCACCTTGTTTGGAGTTTTCCCATAGCATCCTTATATCTAGAATCATACAAGAGTGCCCAGTCACCAACTTTGAATTTCTTTTCTCTGATATATTTATCATGCCATCTGGCTCTTTGGTTTTGAATCAACTCTGTCTATTGAACAACTATCTTTCTCCATTCATCAAGAGCATTTAACTATTGAATGCATTCCTTCTGTGCTTCAGACAATGTCATATTCAGTTGTAGAGCTGTTCCTAAGGTTTTATGCTCAAATTCAATAGGCATCATTGATGTTTTTCCATAAACCATCTCAAAAGGTGTGAATCCAATTGGTGTTTTCCATGTTGTTCTATATGCCCAAATTGCCTCTGAAAGCTGATTAGACCAATCTTTCTTGTGGATAGACACTATTTTTTGTAAGAATAGCCTCAAGCTCTTTGTTGGTAACTTCTACTTGGCCATTAGACTGTGGATGATATGGAGTAGATTTCATGTGTCTTATATTGTATTCATTGACCAAAGCTTTTATCAATGTTGATGTAAATTGAGGTCCCTGATCTGAGACAATTTCCCTGGGTACTCCATACCTTGTAAATATTTCTTCATAGAGAAATTCAGCTACCTTATTATCTCTTACATGTCGCATAGCTCTAGCTTCTACCCATTTTGTCACATAGTCTGTACATACCAAGATATAAGATTTTCCATTAGAAGGTGGATCAATGGGGCCAACAAAATCTAATCCCCATTTGTCAAATGGTGTAACAGATATTTGAGGGTATAGTGGCATCTCATCAGATTTTGTAGGTCTGCCCATTCACTGACATCTGTCACATTTCCTTGTGTATTGAGTTGCATCCTTGTGTAGTGTAGGCCAATAATAACCAGTATTGAGTACTTTCAGTGCTGTCCTTTTGGCAGCAAAATGACCTCCACATGGCTCATCATGACATGCATGCAAGATGTCATATGTTTCATCCTCTCTAACACATCTTCACATGACTTGATCGGGTCCAGTATAAAATAGACAATCAGCAATCCATGAAAAGTTAAAACTTTTTTCAACTAGCAACCTTCTTTCCTTAAGAGAAAAAAAAATTGGCATCTTAGCTGCAGCTAAATAGTTGGCAATATCAGCATACCAAGGAGTATGAGCCTATATGAGAAACAAATGCTCATCTAGAAAAGTGTAATCTATCATTGTAGAGTCTTCCTACAATTGAAGACGTGAAAGATAATCTGCAACAACATTAGACTTCCCTTGCTTATCAACAACTGTGATATCAAATTCCTGCATCAACAATAACCAGCAAGCCAGTCTACCGATGATGGATGGCTTATTCATAAGATATCTAATTACAGTATGATCTGTATGCACAAATATTGGATACCATGTAATATAGTGTCTAAACTTGTTAAGGGCATATATGACAACTAGCATTTCCTTTTCAGTAACTGTATAATTCAATTCAGGTCCCTGCAAATTCTTGCTAATATAATATATTACATTTTCCAACTTATCAACTTTTTATCCTAGCACTGCTCCTATAGCATAATCAGATGCATCAGTATGGATTTGGAATGGTAGAGACCAATTAGGTACTTTTAGAACTAGTGCTTGACTCAAAGCATGCTTAAGCTTTAAAAAAGCTTCATTGCATGCTGAGGTCCATTTAAATTTTGCATCTTTAGTAAGCAATGTATATAAGGGACTTGCAATTTTGCTGAAATCTTTGATGAACCGTCTGTAGTATCCAGCATGGCCAAGAAAACTTCTCACATCTTTCTGCTTCACAGGGTTATTAATATGTTGAATAACCTCAATCTTTGTTGGATCCACTTGTATGCCTTGTATAGATATATGATGACCAAGGACTATTCCTTCTTCCATCATAATGAAACACTTTTCACTGTTTAGAGACAAGTTGTAGTCTTCACACCGCTGCAAAACTTTCTTCAAATTACCCAATGCTTGATCAAATTCAGAACCATAGGTTGTAAAGTCATCCATGTAAATTTTCATTATGTCTTGAGAAATATCAAAAAAAATACTGATGACTGCCCTTTGAAAAGTGGCTGGAGCATTACACAACCCAAAATGAAGAACAGAATATGCATAAGTGCCCCATGGACAAGTAAATGTTGTTTTCTCTTGATCCTCAAGAGCTATTTGTATTTGATTATAGCCACTAAATCCATCCAGAAATGAAAAATATCTCTTACCAGCAAGAGAATCCAATACCTGATCCACAAATGGCAGTGGAAAATGATCCTTCCTTGTGGCTAAGTTCAAAGCTCTATAATCAACACATACTCTCCATTTGCCTCCCTTTTTAGGAACTATCACCAAAGGTGATACCCATTGACTGTCAGAGATAGGATAGATAAACCCATCTTTCAACAATTTCTGTGATTCTTCCTTAACTATCTCCTTCAGGGCAGGATTAACTCTTCTTTGAGGTTGTCTGAGTGGGCAACACTCATCCTTTATGTAAATGCGATGAGTACAAACTGTTGGATCAATTCTATTCATATCCTTGTAATCCCATGCAAAGGCATTTCTATGGAGTTTTAGCAAGTCCACCAGGCTATCTTTCTGAGCATCTTCTATATTCTTGTTGATGTTCAAATATTTATTCAATTCAACCTCTATCTTGATAGTAAGATCAATCTGATTTATATCAAAAACATGAGAATGTGACAATTCCTGTGGCAACAAGGTATGTAAGATATCAATGGCTGCAGGAAAGTCCAACCCTGCAATATTCGGAACCAATTCTTGGAATTCTTGGTCTTCTATTAATTCGTTTATCAAGACCTTATAAAGAATTGATTCTTCATCATATAACTACATGAGTGGCACTCGATTAATCATCATAAGGTGATTAATAGAGTCAAATTTTTCATATTCCTCTCCCAAAATAGGCCAAATAGCCTGTTGCTGCTCCAGCTGAGGTTGTGCAGGGGAATACAAGGCCAATGTTTTTGTGGAACTGCCATCTAAAATAGTCATGTCTCCTGATCTACACCCAATATATGCATCAGCTGTGGAAAGCCATGGCCTTCCCAAAATGACTAGATATCCCCCCAATGTTGCTTTTGGGGATAAAATCATAAAGTCTGCAAGATATTCCTAGGAATCTAGAATGACCACTATATCTTCTATCATACCATCAGGTCTTACTACAGAGCCATCAGCAAGTTGAAGAAATGTGGGTGTAGCCCTTAAACTATCTATCTCCAAATGTTTCATTACTTCCCTTGTCATTACATTAATGGCTGCCCCTAGATCAACTAAAACATTTTTTATTTGACTGTAATTAATGACTATACTCACAACAGGACTGCCTGGATCAAAATACTTTGGAATAGCAATTTTTCCTAACATAATATTAGCCAATTGACCCATAACATGAACTGTTTGTGGATCCTTTTTCTTTCTGCCAGGTTTCTTTAGGCATGCCTCTCTCAATGCTTTACCATATATTGGAACATCCTTTATTGCTTGCAGCCATGGAATTTTAACACAAATGTGCTTCAGTTGATCAAGAATATCAAAGCTTTGTTGTTGATCAGTTGAAACTTCTTTGTCTTTCAATCTTTGGGGAGATGGTGGTAATATTTGAGTCTGAGGTATTATATCATTAGGATCGGCTATTGGTTGCTCTTCTTGTACCTCAGTAATAACTGGCTGAGAGGGATTAGGTAGTATTGTTCCAGATCGGAGGTGAATATCATCTAGTGATAAAGAATAGGCTGGGTATTGATTAGCATCAGCTGAATAAGCTTGTTGTTGTTGCTGAGATTTGATATTTGGATTAGGCAATGGTTGAGTAGGCAACTATGTTGGCTTGGGAGGTGGTGTTGTGGCTACAGGAGGTGGCATTAAAGCAGGAGGTTGTGGCTGCTGAGCAGGGGGCTGATATCCAGAAGATTGGGATGACCATGATGGGTTTCCCCTCCATTGAGAGGTAGGATGCCAATTCCCTTGAAACTGGTTCCCTGCACCCTGAGATGGATACCATTTTCCCTGTGGCTGCTGCCACTGGGGTATTTGATTAGCAAATTGTTGTCCTTGGCCTTGTGATCCATACCAATGTGGATAATTACCAAAATTTTGAGAATATTGTGGTTGCCATTGGTTATTTGGTGCATAAGAATTACCACTATAACTAGAAAAGGAAAGTGGATCAGGTGGCATACCTTGTCTCTAAAAATTTGGTCTTCTTTGAGAAACATAGAAGACTTGTTCATCCTCCCCTTGAATTGGTTTGAACTCAGGTACTTCAACATTTGCAACCATCTTACATCTCCAATCTTTCTTCTGCTGCTTACAATGAGGACAGAATTCTACAAGAAATGCATCAGCTTCCTCATGCTTCTTCTTGGCTGCCAATGTATCCAACTAAGTAGCCATATTGTTTATAATATCCTCCTTGAAATCTTTTAATAAATGACTAAGTTCCAACCTAGAAACTCCATTTCTAGATGATGATGATAACGCTCCTGGCTTAAATCTCCTATTCTTCTTAGAAGTGGATCTGGAATACTTTTTGCAAATTTGTCCTATTTCAGCCCAAGTAGAGTGTGTAATGTCACCTCCCCCCATTAGATCTAAGGAATCAGTGCATTCATCACTGATACCCCTCAAGAATATCAATTTGAGAGAATCTTCATTTAGAGTACTATGCTTGGACTTCTTGACACTAAACAAAAACCTTTCTAGATAATCTTCAAGGCTCTCATCTTTAGTTTGTGTCATTCTAAATATATCATCCCCATGATGATCAGTGCCTCTATAGTAATCTTTGTATTTTGCAAGAAACAACCATTTCATCTCATCCCATGTATTGATTATGCTACTACCCAATCTCATAAACCATCTCAAGGATGACTCCTTCAAAATGGCTGGAAAAATTTTGAGTCTATGGGCATCTGTAGTATAGTCAAAACTCCTACGGAGAACATCAAACTCAAACAGAAATGTATCTGGATCCTCTGTAACCAACCCATAGAACTTAGGAAGTGAAGATGCTGGAATTTTCTTGAGGTTATCATTATCATGTTGGTCAAAGATGGGAAACTCAAATGTTGGACCAGGTGGTGGTGGTGGATTATTTCCACCAGGAGGTGGGTTCCCTTGCATTGGACTTGTGGGGGTTATTACAATAGGCAATTCTTCTTCTTGTAGACCAAAAAGGAACTGAAGACTACCTTCTAGAAATTTAGACTCAGGGTGATTCAAATTTTGTGGGACTTGATATAGCTCAGAAAAAGGGTTTATATCTAGAAAACTATCTTCTGCATGAGTAGTATGAGTGGGTAAAAATCTACCTCTGGCATCTCTTCTTCTATTATGCATGCAGATTCATGAGATTCAAACAATTAACTAGAAACTAAAATAATCATAAAAGGCTCTTAGCTTGACACCATCCTCGGCAACGGTGCCAAAAATGTCTACCCCAACTATAATGACAATAATAATACCTCTAATTGAAATCTCAATCCGAAGTTTGGACATTCATATGGTAGAGTTTACTATTCTCATGGCTGGTGTTCATTTAGTTGTCAATCTAGGAACGTAAAACTTGAAATGGGTCTGCAATATATATGCACTAAGCTCCTTAAATGATTATTCTTAATTACTGCAGGAAAGGTAGGAATGGAAATCATAAAAGGCTAAATGAAAGCTTTACAAAACTCTGCTGAAAAGATCTAATAAAAATAACAGGAATCACACCATTCTGCCTTGGCTGCAGGAACAATCAAAGGATCTATTTCCAGTGGCTGCAGGAACAGTCCAGTCATGAACTTCTACTGCAACTAAGTAAAAACTAACTTTAATAATCATAAACACAGGATCACTCACCAAGTGGGCCCCCTTGGATGAGTGATATCAAACTCTTAGCAACGAACTATTAGTAGATTAGAATAACATATCTTTATTCATTTTTCTTGAAAGATGATTACATATTCTAAAAGAGAAAAATTCAGAATGCGTGACAAAAACTTTGCTCAATCCCTTTCCATTCTGTCTAACTCAGAAAAGAAGGAAGATCTTATTATAAAGAAAAGACAAACTTCAATGGACAACTCCAGTTACGCCCAGAACAAGAGGCGGATAGCTGTCAGATGAAGGGGATAACAGAGAGCTTGGTTGCAGGAACTGTGGATCTGAAACCGAAC
Source organism: Cryptomeria japonica (assembly GCF_030272615.1). NCBI lineage: Eukaryota > Viridiplantae > Streptophyta > Pinopsida > Cupressales > Cupressaceae > Cryptomeria > Cryptomeria japonica. The sequence continues at coordinate 833,516 of NC_081405.1, forward strand.
CACAGTCTTTGCACGCCAAAGAGATATTTTGCAAATTAAACATGCACTAGAGTTAAACTCCCATGGTGAAGTACAACTGCTCCGATTATGCCATAGATTGTGCTTGCTTGAATCTCCTTCAATTTGACCTCTAGCTATCTGAATGTGATTCTCCAGTCCTTAGGCGCGAAGGAAAATTCTCCACCGCAACATCAATTATTATCTGCACTAAAACAGAAACAATATACAAGGACATGCATATGCATCTTACTTAACTAATACATTCATTAACTCATATATGAAATCATCCTAAATAATCTGCATATCACAGGGACAAACCATTTGGCTACAGGAATAAACTGGCATGGCTGGAGGAATTAACAAACAAGGTTCAAACATGATTTCTTAAGTTTATTTTTAAAACATGGATTACATATATTCAATTCACAATATTTTACTATCACAATACAACCCAGAAGATACCAAAAACCTAAGAGTCCTGATAAAAAAACATGTCAATACACTGACTTATCAGCTTTGATGGCCTTTGAGCATTTACTTGATTATTGGAATTGGATGAACTTGCACCTGGGAAAGTCATCTTTGGTTTTACCATGTTCGCGTCCACTACCCCATCCTCTATTAAATAATTAAATTGAAAAGTTTAATTATTTAATTCATTTGGTCTTTCTTCCATTTCAATCTTATTAAATATTTAATATTTAATCATGCACTATGCATTCTTCTAAACTCTTCATTAGTTAAATAATTCTATAATTATTTAATCTCCTTTTCCACCTCACTTCATCTCCACATCACTCAATCTTGCCAACTCACAATTTTGTGGCTAAACAAATTATTAATTTTCAATTATTAAATAGCCATATTTATCTTCAACTTTCATCTCCTAAATAAAATAATGTGTACGTACACACATTTTCAACTTCCCTATATTCTCTCCATCACTCCAAAATCTTTGGAGGAAGTTGTGTCCACATCATCTTGGTCGGCTTCCACTTGTCCCACATTTCCTAAATCTCCTCCAACCATCCTATATTCTTGGAGTCTTCATCTTCAGTCAAGATGAGCATCTTACCACTTGGACTCCTCTTTCACCTTTTCCTCTATACATATTCCCCCTTTATCTCTCAGATTCCAACCAATCTCTTCATAGCCATAAATCTTGCAAGATTTAATCTCAACCATTGATCTTTGCCACATGGGATTTTTGCTCATGAAAATCTATAAAAATGGCATTTCTTAAGCATTTTAGAGCTAATAGTCATTTAGTAGTTATCTTGCATTCACATGAGTTTTGAGCATTCAAGCATTTTAACAATTTGTAGTGTGCCTTTGGCTTTTAGTTTAATCTTTCATATAGATGCATATTTAGCTTTGCACAATCATTTGGCTTTTATCAAACATCTAGTTATCAATCCATTCATCAAGTTGTCATCTTGGAAGCAACTGCAGTGCAGTCTGAGAGCAAATATCTTCAACCAAGTTCAAATGGTGATAGGACACAATGGGACAGTAAGTGAAGGTATAATGTTCTAATTTTTAAATCCTTTATTTGTTTCATTGGTAACTTTTGGAGTATTTCTGTAGGATTCTCTTGTTATTTGTGAAAATTAATCAATCATGTAGGTTCAATTTTAAAGTATATTTCCAAGTTACACAACCATGTCCGCATCTACTACCCCATCATTAACTGTGTTCTTATTTTTATTCCAAAAGCGTGGATTATCCTTCCCATTGGATTCATCTTTCTTGTCCATGAATAGCTTAATGGTACCTTGTTCAATAAGGACTTTTTCAACTGCCAATCCTTTTTATATGACTTCCTTAAAAGTGGTAAAACAAGCTTTTCTTAATTCATACCTAATGTCCTTATTAACATTTTGAGTAAACATTTCCACCATTTGTTTTTGAGGAATATCAAAAGAGCATCGACTAGAAATACGTCTCCACTGATGTAAGAATGAAGCGAAGGACTCTCCATTTGTCTATTTGGTATTGCACAAAGTAGTCACTGACACATATGTTTATGTCAGATACTTGATCAGTCCCAAAGACACTGAGAGGGGGGGTGAATCAGTGTCAAACCAGTTAACAAAAGATTTAAACTTGTTTGCAACTTTATAACCTAAATTAATATATCGATAAACAAGTAATAATGCAGTAAAGAGAAATACGAGAGACAGCATCAATGCACACCATAACACAAGATATTTTGGCGAGGAAACCCGGTAGGGGAAAAACCTCAATGGGATTTGTGACCCACAATATTTACTCACTGGCCAATATGAATAAATATTACTTATACAATAGGGCCCTGCACATATAGGAAGGCCAATAGCCTAGAGCTCACTACTCAACAACAAAACTGGAGTCCCACTGACTACAAAATTAGATGGTTAAATCCAATGATAATGTACTGCTCAAAATAGCATCTATAATGTTGGATTCAGTACCAGTTTAAGCTCTCTCAGATACCTCTGCCATAAACCTTGCTTCGCTCTACTCTACTTTTATTCGCTCATAAAATACTTACATCAAAATGCATATACAGATATTTGCTCTCATATTCATTACCTAATTACATAATCATCTCCTACAAAATGACCTACAAGATCTCATACATATATGAGTCTTTACAATACATCATGTCAGCTACAAATAATTAATTATATTACAATATAATTCGCATAAACAAAACTTTATCTTATGTCGGCCTGGGTGTCAGTATGATTCATTGCCGGTGTAAACTGGATGCCGGTGTGAATGAACTTTGTGTAGCTGTCGGTGCTGGTATGCGAAGTCTGTTGCTGATATAATCAATAGAATCATGTAGAACCCTATTACTAGTTGGTTGCCATCAATGACAACATCAACCATTCTCATCTGAGTGTGTAATACCAACAGTTTCAATATTGTATGAGAAGTGTTGTATAAAAGCTTCTACTAGATCACTACATGACTTGATTCTTGGTGGGAGTTGGAAGAACCATTTCATAGCTTGTCCACCTAAACTTTGTGGGAATAGTCACATCAAATATGTTTCCTCTCTTGCTACCTCAATGCATACTGTGAAAAACTCTCTTATATGTGCTTTAGGATCTCCCTTGCCTCTATACTTATCAAATTTTGGTGTCACAATATATGGAGGAAAATGAGGCATTGGTATACTTTTGTCAAATGGATAAGGACATATGTGTTTCTTTGTGTAATCTTGCTTTGGTGCATTTATATCTGCCATATGTTTTTGCAAATCCTTGATTTGTTTTTGCAAGTCATTCTTAGGTGGTGTCTTATCTCTTTGAGTTAGTCCCATGCTTGAGTCATCGGGTGGAGGAGGAGGCATATAATGCATGTAGGGATGATATTGGTCATAGATGTGTTCATATGGAGGAGGAACAGAATTGTAGCTAGAACATGGACCACTTGGTATGGTATTGTAATGAGGAGCATTAGGCCTAGGTCAATTGTACATGTCATGACCATGAGGATAAGAGGTATCATAAGAATGATCTTAAATATTGCCCCCAAATCTTGTTGGCCATTTGGTAGAATTGATTATGTGTTGCATTGATGTTTTGTCATTTATGCCAACACTAGTTGTTTGGATGCTTTACCGGCACCCTTCTAGTCCCAGTAGGATGAGTGGTTTCTGGTTGGTTTGGATCTGGCATGATTTGGTAGGCTCTGGTATGGTTTGGTTATGGAATTGGCTTATTCATGATACTCATGATCATATTATGTCAATTGGTTTTGGTCTGGTGATCAGATGTTATCCTGTCTGCTTGGAATCTTGGCTTCTGGTTCCAGTGAGGGTTTCATTGGCAAAGCTTTTGATGAAGATCTTTGATGATATGCATAAGTGGTGTTGGTGCATCTTCTAGTGGAGTTTCAAGATGTTGTTGGTGATCATGTTCGAGACTTGGCGGATGGAGATCATTGTTGTAGTGTATGGACCTATATTGGGTCCTGGTTGGTCTAGGTTATGGACTTGTCTAATGAAGTGTGTGGATTAGACTTCTCAATACGTTTCTAGGATGTCTTATGACTTGAATATTTTGTGTTTGGTCTAAGCCCGACATGTTTTGTAATTATGTAATTGGTTTATTGTCTAATGGCCGACCTGATTGTTTATGGTTGAGGGTTTGTATATATGATGTAAGATCTCATTGTAGATCATCATGGTCATGGTTATGGTTATGGTCAAGGGATGTAATGTGTGAATAATATAATATCATTCAGGCAGAGGATTTGGTCAATCATTGGAGATCGAATTGGGTTTATGTAAGAGGATTTAGTCCTTCGATATTGAGCTTAATTGGAATTGTACTCAGGCATAGGAGATGCTATCTTTTGCAGTTCAACCCTTCTCCGGATTGTAGTCTGGATTTCTATGAAGTCGGTGAGGCTCCTTTTGTGATGAGCAATGCACTCTAGGCTATCGGCCTTCCTGCAAGTGTAGGCCCATCCATTATAATTCACATACTTACTGCAGAAGTATTGTTTGACTGTGGGTAGGCTTCCCACCGTGGTTTTTCCTTTTATCGGGTTTTCCACGTATAAATCTTGATGTCATGTGGATGGTATTTATTCCATGATTATTGCTTATGCTTAATTGGTTTAACTACTATTTTGGTATTTAGTTTAAGCATTCCGGTATTAATGTTTTGGGTTTCGATATTAAAGTTTTAATTGCTTAAGGTTCTAGTAATCTGTGACAACTGATTCACCCCCCCCCCTCTTAGTTGTCTTCCGGTTATTTGAACTGTCTAATAATTGGTATCAGAGCTTTGGTCCTCTCTGAAAAAAGCTTAACCACTTGAGGAAGATCCTATAGCATTTAACAGTTCAAGTTCATCCATTTCTTCTGGAGCTATCTTTCGAAGAGATATTCCTAGGCTTGATGGAACAAATTACACAGTATGGAAGATTCAGATGAAGACTCATCTGAGATGTCTTGGCAAGGAGATTTGGGAGATCACATAGAATGGTGTCACACCTTATAATATGACATCTAGCAATCCTCCTTTGACAAACATGGACAAGGAGCTTGAGAATGATTATAGAGCAAGAGAAGCCCTCTTGTGTGCACTTTCTGATCAACAAATAATGGGATTAACTGACAAATCATCTAGAAAGGCTATATGGGATAAGTTGGAGACTCTTAATGAAGGTGAACCTATATTAAAGATTGCTAAACTTGATGGTTACTGGGTGAGATATGAAAACTTGAAGATGGAAGAAGATGAAAGGATTAATGCATTCATGGAAAGGGTAAATGAGATTGTTATGGGAATTCAATGTTGTGGTGGAACCTTGAGTGAAGATGAAATTGTTTCTAAAGTTTTGAGAGCCCTACCATCGGCTTACAAAATGAAGGCTACTTCTATTAATGAGTTGAGAACAATGGCTAATACATATGTCAATAGAGATACCTTGGTTGGGAAATTATCTACTTTTGAGCTTGAAGAATTTAGACCCTCTGGAGCTGTGAAGTCTGAACCTGCTTTTCATGCATCTGCATCATCAACCGGTAAGCAAGATTGGAAAGCTTTATATGCAAAGGAATTGGATGATATGAAGAGAGAAGATGAAGAGTTTGAGCAACTTGAAGCACTATTTGCTAGAAGAGTACCTAAAGGACTGGTAGGAAGTAAGTATGAAGGAAAAGAACCTTTTAAATGTTTTGCATGTAATAAGATTGGTCATTTTGCATCTAGATGTCCTGAAAGGAATTCAAGATTTGAAGAAAGAGTTAGAAGATCATTTAAGCCTAACCCTGGATATATGAACAATTATAAGTATTGGAAAAACATAGACAAATCATGCTACATAGCAAATGAGGAAGGCATTACTGACTTTGATGATGAACCGGGAGAAGACTCTACTAGTGGTTCTGGCAATGGGAAGGAATGGGTATTCCTGGCTATCAAGGAAGATGTTTCGGCACTGGAAGAAAATGTACCTAAAGAGAAAGCACTTGCTGCTAAAATTGAAGACAAGGACGAATGGGTAATTGACAGTGGTCATTCACATCATATGACTGGAGATAAAGGGAAGTTTCTATCTTTTCAAGAATTTGATGGTGGTCTAGTTAGATTTGGAGATGACAAAGCATGTATGATCAAAGGAAAAGGAACTATATCATTAGATGGTAAGAACAATACTGCCAATGTTTATTATGTCGAAGGTTTAAGGCATAATCTTTTGAGTGTAGGACAATTGGTGGATAAGGGATTTCAACTACAGTTCAAGGATGGAAAATGCAAAATCATTAATAGATTTGGTTTGGAGATTGCAACCGGTACACAAACAAAAGGTAATATATTTCATTTGAATTCTGATGAGAAGATATGTTTGATTACACATATTGATAAGAGTTGGCTATGACATAAAAGGTTGTGTCATGTGAATTTTGATTGCATTGTAAAGATCAGTTCAACTAAGGCAGTTAGAGATATACCTAAGATTATGAAGCCCTCTAATCCGGTATGTAAAGAATGTCAGATGGGTAAACAGGTCAGAACCTCTATTAGGAGTATACAAGATAAATCAAATGATGTTCTTGATCTTATTCATACTGATTTGTGTGGCCCTGCTAGAGTTAAAAGTTTTCAAGGTGATAGATATTTCATGCTAATCATTGATGATTATTCTAGAATGATGTGGGTTACTTTTCTAAAAGAAAAATCTGAGGCATTTGAAAATTTTAAGATATTTAATGCTAAAGTGGAAAGTGAGATAGGATTGAAGATCAAATATTTGAGTTCAGATCATGGTGGAGAATTCACATCCGGTGAGTTTAATAACTTTTGTGAGAAGAATGGTATAAGAAGATAATTTTATGCTCCATGGACACCTCAGCAGAATGGAGTTGTAGAAAGGAAGAATAGAACAATCTTGGATGCTGCTAGAACAATGATGATGAAAGCTAGTCTACCTCATATCTACTAGAGAGAAGCAGTGAGCACAATGGTTTATACATTCAGTAGAGTACATATCAAAGGAGAAACCGATAAGACACCTTATGAATTATGATTTGGCAATACACCTACAGTTAAGTATTTCAAAATATTTGGTAGTAAATGTTATATCAGAAGAGATGATATCATTGGCAAATTTGATCCTAGATGTGATGAAGGCATATTTCTTGGTTATTCTAATGAAAGCAAAGCATATAGATGTTATAACAAGAGATTGCAGAGAATTGTGGAGAGTGTTAATGTCAAAGTGGATGACCTTAATAGAGGTCAAACCAAAGTTTATAAGAAGGAACCGGTAGTGTAAATGATTATATCTAAACTGGTAGCACCTTTAACTGAACAAAGTGTTGAACCAGTTACACCAGCAATATCAGAGAATTCTATAGTGACTGAAGAACATGGAAGAGGAACAGAGAGTCAGAGGAGTCCTGGTATGTGAGATTGAATCATTCAGAAGATCGGATCATTAGGGATAAGAGAAATGACAAGAAGAAGACTGGCAACTAATGAGGTATGCTTAATTTCACAAGTTGAACTAGTATCAGTAATTGAGGCATGTAAAGATGAATATTGGTTGAAAGATATGGAAGAAGAATTAGATCAGGTTGAGAAAAATAACACATGGACTTTGGTTCCCCGACCTAAAAATAAAAATGTTATTGGAACTAAATGGGTTTTTAGGAATAAAATGAATGAGGACGGTCAAGTTATAAGGAATAAGGCTAGATTGGTTTGTAAAGGATATTCTCAGAAGGAAGGAATTAATTATGGAGAGACTTTTGCACCTGTAGCTAGGATTTAAGCTGTAAGATTATTTCTTGCCTATGTTGCTTATTAAAACTACAAGGTTTATAAGATAGATGTTAAATGTGCATTTTTGAATGGGGATCTTGATGAAGAAGTTTATATTGAGCAACTTGATGTTTTTTCACTATCAGATGATACAAACATGGTTTGCAGGTTAAGGAAAGCTTTATATGGATTGAAACAAGCACCTAGAGCTTGGTATGCAAGGTTAGATAAATATCTTTTGAAGCTTGGTTTTACTAACAGTAATGCTGATAGTAGTTTATATTATAAGATCACTGATGATGACATACTGATTATTTAAGTATTTGTTGATGACATTATTTTTAGAGGTGAAGATAAGTTATGCATGGAATTTTCTAAGAATATGGAGAATGAATTTGAAATGTCTATGATTGGGGAAATGAACTTTTTCTTAGGTTTGTAGATTATTCAGACTGATAAAGGTATTTTCATTTGTCAAACTAAGTATGCTAGGGAATTGTTGAAAAAAATTGGTATGGGAGATTCTAACTGGTAAGTACTCGTATGGTTACAAGTGAGAAATTGACAAGAAAAGATGTTTATCCACCGGTTAAACCTACAACATACAAATCTATGATTGGAGGTTTTCTTTATTTGACTCAGAATAGGCCTGACATAATGAATGTTATTTGTATGGTATCAATATTTTAGAGTGATCCTAGAGAAAATCATGAGTGCAGTGAAAAGGATTTTTAGATACTTGCAAGGTACATCAAAATATGGTTTATGGTACCCTAAGGATGATAACTTTACTTTATGTGCACATACAAATGCTAATTGGGCTGGAGATGTTGATGACCAAAAAAGTACTTCTGGTGGATCTTTCTTTCTTGGAAAGAAGTTGGTTTCATGGATCAGAAAGAAACAATCATGTACTTCTTTATCTACTGTTGAAGCTGAGTATGTTGTTGCTGCTACTACCTGTACACAAGTTCTATGGATGAAGCAAATGTTGAAGGATATAAAGGTGGATTGTAATGCACCGATAGTTATTCACTATGATAACTCTACTGCTATTGACATATCAAAGAATCTGGTATTTCATTCTAGGACAAAGCACATATCTATCAAGTACAACTTTTTGAAGGAAAAGGTAGAATCAAATGAAGTTATACTGGTTTATGTGAACACTAAAGAGCATACTGCAGATATCTTCAATAACCTTTTCCTAAAGAATCATTTGAGTACCTGAGAGATAGATTGGGGGTTTTTGCCCCTCCAATGTATGCATTATCAGAGATACTTTTCATTCTAGCACTGATGTGGTGATGCTACTGCTCAGGGGGAGTAGTCATCTTTGTGATTCAGTGGTTTATGTTTTTGTTTTGATATTTATGTTAGATTTATGGCATTGATGTCAAAGGGGGAGAGATATTGATGTGAAAAAGAAAAACTTAAAGAGTTGTATACATCAAAAGGAGAGATATATGTGTAATTGAGAGCTTTATAGAGATATTATTCATAGGGGGAGTTTGGTCTTTATTTCAGAACTTCATTGCTATGGAAGATTGTTGGTTGTCTTCCATTGGGGGAGACTTGTTTGACATTTCTTGGTACTTAGTTGTTTTTCAAATCTAGTGTTGCCATCAATGCCAAAGGGGGTGATTGTTGGCCATTTGGTGAAATTGATTATGTGTTGCATTGATGTTTTGTCATTGATGCCAACACTAGTTGTTTGGATGCTTTACTGGCACCCTTTTGGTCTCGATAGGATGAGTGGTTTTTGGTTGGTTTGGATCCAACATGATCCGGTAGGCTCCAGTATGGTTTGGTTATGGAATTGTCTTATTCATGATACTCATGATCATATTCAGTTAGTTGGTTTCGGTCTGGTTATCGAATGCTATCCTGTCTGCTTGGAAGCTTGGCTTCTGGTTCCAGCGAGGGTTTCACTGGCAAAGATTTTGATGAAGATCTTTGATGGTATGCATAAGTGGTGTTGGTGTAGATTTTGGTGGAGTTTCAAGATGATGTTGGTGATCATGTTCGACACTTGGTGGATGGAGATCATTTATGTAGCGTATGGACCTATATTGGGTCTCGGATAGTCTAGGTTATGGACCTGTCTAATGAAGCGTGTGGATTGGACTTCTCGATACGTTTTCGGGATGTTTTATGTGTTGAATATTGTTTGTTTGGTATAAGGCCGACATGTTTTGTAATTATGTAATTGGTTTATTATCTTGTGGCCAACCTGATTGTTTATGGTCGAGGGTTTGTATATATGATGTAAGATCTCATTGTAGATCATCATGGTCATGGTTATGGTTATGGTCAAGGGATGTAATGTGCAAATAATGTAATAGCATTCAAGCAGAGGATTTGGTCGATCATTGGAGTTCGAATTGGGTTTATGTAAGAGGATTTAGTCCTTCGATATTGAGCTTAATTGGAACTGTACTCAAACATAGAAGATGTTATCTTTTGCAGTTCAACCTTTCTCTAGATTGTAGTCTAGATTTCTATGTAGTCAGTGAGGCTCCTTTTGTGATGAGCAGTGTGGTCTAGGCTGTCAGGCCCCTCCATTGTAATTCACATACTTACTGCAGAAGTATTATCTGACTGTGGGTAGGCTTCCCATCGTGGTTTTGCCCTTTACCGAGTTTTCCACGTATAAATCTTGGTGTCATGTGGATGGTATTTATTCGATGATTATTACTTATGCTTAATTAGTTTAACTGTTATTCTGGTATTTAGTTTAAGCATTCTGGTATTAATGTTTTGGGTTCCAGTATTAAATTTTTAATTTCTTAAGGTTCCTGTAATTTGTGACAACTGATTCACACCCCCCCCCCTCTTAGTTGTCTTCTAGATATTTGAACTGTCTAACAAAATCTGACATGAGGTCTCCTTGTGTCATAATTTTGAATGTTATCTTGGGTATAATTTTTTGTATTGGCATGGTCTTGAGTGTCATCTTGTTGTTGAGTATGTGTAGTAGCATTTCTCCTCCATGCAAGAGGACAACCACAAGGTTGTGCATAAGACTTTTTAGCAAAATTATTATGACCATGAGTGTTGGTGACTATTGGTTTTTGAAATAAAGATGAAGGTGACTCAAGCACAAGACGTTCTCTCCTATTACCACCATTATATTTTCTAGGATTTGCATTTGCCTAATTTACTTGATTTGGATCCTCCTCTAAAATTTGTGACACATCAAAATCATGAGGTAATCGTGTTCCACTTTGTACCATGACTAGAAATAAATATTGGAGTTTCTTCTCATGATTTCCTCAACCATTCTATTGAACCTTGGATCAGTTATAGTCTCTTCAACATTTGTGGAAGTGATGGATGCATTGCCATTATCATAGTCATTGGTGTTCTCATTGTCATTGTCTGGTATATTATTGTGATTTTCAAATGGGTTATAAAATTCATCTCCTTCAAACTCATAGGTACTCATGTTGGGAGATCTTAGAGCTTCCTTGACTTCTCTTTTAGACTTTTGTGAATGAGTTTCAACCATGAACAAAACCTTGGCTACAATGAAATATGGAAGAAATTACAAAGACTATGGAAGACCAAGGGGGAATATGAGATGGAAAACAAGAATCTAGGATTGTCTTGCAATGTCAAAAAATGTAAGTCCAAAATTAATGTGATCTAAAGTAAGGTGTGGCTTCTAAAGAGATGATAGATCTCTTGATGAGGTAAGTTGACCTTGACTAAAGAGAGCTAAATGGGACCCTAAAATGATAGATTTGATGCGGTAACCACTTAGTGATTTGTTGTAGTATGTTTGCAAGATATGATGAGGACCACTAAAACCCTTTTGACTCTAGTTTGAAAAGTATTTATGAGGACTGCAAATGATGACTGAAAATGATAGAAAAAATGTATTACAAAGTTGTGATAAATATTGGTTGACTAAAAATGAAGCGGTAGGAAGAGTTGTCTTAGAAGCTCTTTTCATCTCAAAACACAGATGTGCCATGAGTTTATAGACATAGTTTTAACCCACTTAGATGAAATTTCTCATAACACAGGTGTGGTTTCACTGGTAATGATACAATTATTAGTTGTAAACACAGACACAATTCTACCCTGCACAGACGCATTTTCTTAGCACAGATGCAGTTTAAATTGACACAGACGTGTTTCTAGTAAAATCTTGTAATATGTCCCAAAATTTGCAAATGTTGAGTGTGACCAGATCTTAATGTGAAATGTATGAAGACACAATGTCTAAAAATGTTTTGACAAAATTTTATTGTAATATGTATGTTCAAAATATTTCCACTGGTATAGCACAAATTGAAGACACTTGAAAACATGCACAACCTAGGCTAGAAAGAGAAACCATTCAATGGGGCCCCCGCGACATAGAAATACCTCAAACAAGAAGACAACTAGAGATTCTGGTAGCACTAGCTCCCCCACCATGACACTTCCTTCTCAGGCATACCAAATTCTCTTACCTTTAACATCTAAAGATAATCAAGGAATTCCTATCTCATTCTGAGTGGCTACATGAGGGGTACCTATGAGGTATGATCCTCACACCCTGAACCATCAAATGTAGGTATTTTTGGCCTCTAAAACAAAAGGTGTCTAGTGGGGGAACTTCAGCGGTCCTTAGTGTCCACCCATGTGACAACAACTCATTTAAGAACCCATTTGCAATCCTTGAGAGGATTTTTACGCATCTCACACAAATGTGGATATTGAGGGAAAATCATCAGTGTAGATACACGTCACCAAGTCATCATGGTTTTCGCCTAACATATTCATTTATATAGAAGTCTGAAGAAGTATCGCTTGGTTCATTCCCTCTCACTTGGCCTTATGGGCTACTTGGGAGGCAGGCCCTTCTACCTAAACAAATAAAGTAATAACAATTTCTCTTACACCCATGGTCCAATGGAAGGCAAGGGGAGAGTATACGTTTTCTATCACTTTAAGGTTAAACACAAAGTGTGCCAAAGGCACCAAACACTTCAAACAAGTTCTTTAACCCCAAAATGAAAATGATGTGACCCTAATTAGACTAGGAATTGAAATGCGAAGACACAAACCTAAATTACCCTTGCAACAAAAGGATTAGTAGTTTTGATATTATCACCCCCACCTGCAAGCACACTTGTTAGGTTAATTTTAAAAAATCCAAATTGAAATGTGAAAAGGGGGCCTTCGACAATATTGTAGATGCCTAAAATGTCTCATTAATCATGCACCAATTATTCATTTTTTTAATTAAATAATTATTTAATTATTTAATTAAACTAATTAAATTATTCTAAATTAATTCCAATCATCATTTCAACATTACTAATTATTCTATTTCTATCCCTTAATCAATTAATCATTTAACCCTTTCTATACAATTAATTAAATGTTTATTATTTAATTCATTATGATTTAATCCTTTAATTAAATAATATTTATTATTCAATTAAATTCATTTCTAATAATTAAATAATTTCTTTAAATTATTTAATTATCTAACTCATTCTTTTCTAATTCAAAATTCAAATTTCAAATTTCACCAAATTCTAATTTCATCAAATTTCAATAAATTACATGTGCATTTCACTATTTGAAAATCCAAATTTAAATTAAAATGCAAATGAAATGCAATTTCATGTCAAAATCCTACAACACATGTTGAAATTCTAACTCCCACTGACTTTCAATCTGACTGGGCAATCAATTCAATCAACTGAGCAATCTATTCAATCATCTCCCCAGTTAACTCAATTAACTCTTCAGTCATCTTTTTCAACTCTCAATCAACTTTTTGGAAAAGAGTAATCAATTCAGTTAACAGGCCAATCAACCTAGTTCACTGATCAATTTAATCAGTTCACTGATAAATCAATCTAGTTGACTCACCAATCAAATGAGTTAAACTCACAATTAATCTTGTCTCAAGAAATCTCAGTCATTGATCAATTCTGCTCCAGAATGAATCTCAACTGTCCATTCTCATCCTCCAAATTCTATAAATTTAGATCCATTCTCCCAATTTTCTTAACCACTATCTTCAGAATTATTGTGCCATCTTTATGCAGGAATCCCAATGCAACACTGAGAGCCACATAACACAATGATGCTGAAGAGCAATGGAAGCAAATTGAGTTAACAAAAGGGATTTTGAAATTAGAAGTTTATTATTGTTTTGTTGATCTCAAATGATTTTCATTTTGTTTATGGAAGTGCTTAATTAGATTAGAGTATTGTTGTTTTACTCTCTTAAATCTGTTTAGATATGGCTAATTTTTCCGAAAATCAAATATGGTTTTTGCTTTTGAATAGCTACACCACTTTGTTAGTCCAAGCAAGCGGTTAAGACAAAACCAAATCTGAAAACCTTGAAAGAAAAGACTAAAAATTGAAAGATTGAAAATGCAAAGAACAAAAGTGCGCTTATACCTTCCTCAGACACTGAAAGAACAAACACAGATGTGTTAAGAGTCGATCTACAAAAATTCAAACAAGAGAAACACAAACACAGTTTACAACATAAATACAAAAATGAGAGGCATAAATGCGATAATATATCATAGATGCAACAATAAGGTCGCGGACGTGAAAGAAAAGTGCATAGACACGACAATAAATGCAAATGGGGAAATTGAGATCGTAGACGTGGAAATAACTGACACAAACGCAAAAAGACCTGAAAACCTGCAAAACAGATAATCAAATAGAAACACTAACGCAAAAAGATGATCAGTAAACGTGATTTCACCTGTAATCATCGTTGATATGACCTACAACTTAACAAAAAGGACTAAAACTAAAAATAGATGTTAGAAAATAAGGGACAAGGATCCCACTGGGTGTGCCAAAATGTATATGGTAAAAAATAATGATGACAAACTATTCTAAAACCATAAAAGATCCAACCACAACGAAACCCTAATTCTACAATAAAGCATTCAACATACACCAATGAAGAAACCTAAGAACATGCATATCAATAAATGAAACAATAATATATGTAGTCACATAAATCTACCCATTTTAATTAAATGAATATTTCGTATTTATTTGATTAAAAACCCACTGGCCATCAATTAATTAAATTAATATTTAATTAATTCATCTTCAAACATTCTCCTATTAATTAAATAAATTATTCAATTTATTTTAATTAATTCATTATACCAAATTCACAAATCAATTAAATGAATAAATCATATTTATTTCATTTAATCCCCTTTTCCTCTTTTAAATAAATTAAATAAAACATTTATTTAAATCATTTATCCCCCCACTTGCATTTTCCTACAAATACAACTTGCACACATTTATGAAAATAAATGAATTTTATTTTAATTAAAATCATATTTTCCCTCACCCACCAAATCCACTTGCATTCCTAAACCCCCTTCTAGATTCTTCTAAACCCTTCCTAATTAACCTAATCCATCCCCTAATTATTGTCACATTCCTAAGCAACTTGGAGTCACTTCTCTAAGACTTTAAAAGTCTTTGAAAAGCATTTAATATTTTGTGTGTTCAACAATCTAACCTCTAAAGTCTTTCAAACCATTAATGGCTCTTACATGACCATTAATGACTCTTACATAACCATTTATGGTTAATTCAACTTGCACTCATGTGTCTCCTCAAGCATTTATTGCTTTGACAATGGTTATCCCTTTTACCTTTGCACAAGAATTTATCCATTGGATAAAAGCTTTATTCTTTGAATAAAAAATTTATTCATTCAACCTAACCTTGACCTTAACTCCCAAGTTAACCCTCAGGTCATGTCAAGCATTTAATGCTTATTCCCTCTCCTCTCAACCCTTCTCATGTTGACACTTGTCATCTTGGGATTGGGTTGAAAGCCTTCACATGGATTGAATATCATTCAATCCTAACCCTTGTTGAGATTACTCAATCTCAACCATCCATTGCTCCATTTTTCCTATAAATAGAGCCCATTTCCTCATAATCCAAATCCTGAAACTTGTATGCATCTAAGTTATAGTGAATTTTAAAGAGCATTTAGCATAAATCACTAATATATTGTTATTTTGGCCTAAAATAAATCATTTTAGCATCATAGCATCTAATATTAGCTTTTGTTCACATTTGCATAGTATTTTAGAGTAAACATTTCAATCTTGAACCTCCATAAGCATCCATAGTGCAAAAAGTTGCTGAGAGCTACACTAATTTGGAACTTGGAGAGGAGAGGAACAAAAGAGAAGGAGCTAAGAACATGTTAGAAGGCATTTTGATATGTCTTGTTATATTTACTTTCATAGTTAAATATTTCTTCATGTTTTTAGTGTCTCTTTTGATATGCCTGCTTAAATTAGTTTTTGGTTGATTAACACTAATGATTTCTTGTGTTTTTGTGTGTTATACAACCATAGGTTTTAATCTAACACGGGTATTTTGCAGAGCATAATTTGGTGAACCCGCCATGAATCGAACACGCAATCTTCTGATTCCAACAACTTTTTTTAAAAACAAGTTAACTTTTTGACTGTTTAGCTTGACACACAGGTCAAGCTTCGGCACTTTTGTTCACGTTCTAGCGCTATTGTCATTTAGTAGTTTAGCATTTTTGTTTCTACAATAGCGCTATTGTCCAAAGTTTAACGCTTTTGCATATATTCTAGCGCTTTTGTCTTTTAATTAGCGCTTTTGTTTAGGTTTTAGCGCTTTTGTCATGCTGCATAAATATCCTACTTTAGCGCTTTTGTCTTCCTTTTAGCACGTTTGTGTTAAGTAGCGCTTCTGTTTGCACACAGAGTAGCGCTATTGTAATAGAACGTTGTAAAATATGCCATGTAACCGATAAAATAAATTTTCTTAGGCTTGTAGAAGCCCATCATATGGTTGGATTTTTCTAACTGTTTGCTTCATGTGCAGGTTTTAAAATAACTTTTTTTATTTTAAAAATCAAAAACACTTCTTTTTGGTGCTCTAAAACTTACAAGCAAACTTTATTTCTTTGCAAGTTAGGATCACTTCATTTGGTGCTTAAAATCAACAAAGCAAAATTTATTTCTTGCATCAAACTAAGAATTCACAATCCACACTTCCATTTTTGAGCAACTAAAAAGAACAATCAATTTGTCTTATTTTGCAAAGCAATTTACTTCATGCATACGTGCTCTTATTTCAGTTGACCAGGATTTCAAATTCTAGTTTACTCAAACACATTGCTTTTAAAGTTAAAAAGAACATCACGGTTGTTGGAGCAACATCTCCAAATAGATAAAACATCATTGCAATGATAAGTTAAAAAGAACAAGTGTATTTTGTATTTGGCACACTTGTGCAAAAAGAGTTTGTCGAGTGGTCCTACTTCTAACACACACTATCCTCTCTCTTGGCTTTCGTGGTCCTAGGTGCAAGAGAAAAGTGTTAGTAACACTCAAGTTTTACTTTTTTAAGAGAGGCCTGCCAAGGGATCGATCACTCTTGGGAACGACCTCACGCGCTAAATCCTTCGAGCCGCTATAGAAATCAGGTGAGAATGAAAGTTGTAGCCTTGGGTATAGATGTTCCTACAGTGTAACTTGTCGAAAGGACAAATGAGCCCCACCACAAGTTACAAGGCTCTTAAGTGAGTCACTGCAGAATGAACTTATGTCCAAAAACATCGAACATTACTAAACACCTTTAAGTAGTAGCCCACCCATTCTATTGATTGAGGATATTTGTGATACAATTCAGTGTAAGAGCATAGATGGTTTTGCTCCCAAGATACTCACCATACATATTTCCTTGAGTAGAAACATAGCTTTTTGAAAAGTCACTTATGGATTGATGAAAGTGATGACTCCCCCATCATAGGGATCATCTATTTGTTATGCTCGTGCAAGACTTATTATATCACATCCTTACCTACCACGATGGGATTCATAAGGTATGTAGTACCAAAGTCGAAGAAATATCAAGATGTGGGCTGAACTTATTGCAACTGGCCATTTGACCTTAGGGATAAAAAGTGTTTGAAGTGTTTTCATTTTGAGTCAAGACCAGTGCAAATTGAGTCGACTTCAGGCTTTGGAAAACACCTAAATATACACTTAAAGGAAAAGGGTCATAAAAAGTCCAAGGATTGGGTTGATCTAGACCCATACTTATTTATGCCTTTTAAGGCAACATTCTTGTGTTTGTGTGCTTGCTTTGTTTTCTTGTCAAAGAAAAATCAAAAATCCAAAAAACCAAAACAAAGTATTCGTCCAATACAAACATTTCCAAATAAAACAAAAGATCAAAAACAAAGAGCAAAAGTATCAAAACTATATGAACATTCTTCACATCCTAAGAAAGAAGAATCTTCATCAAAACATCAACTTGAAAAAAAGACCATTGAGCTCAAAGGCTCTTATCAAAAGGAGGAAATTCTTCTATCTTAATAGACAAATCTTTGTCTCTCATAGAACTTTTCTACGTCACATGTGTCTCTATCTTCAAGGGAAATCAAACGAATTTGATCAAGAGTCATTAAATTGTCGAGCTTTTATGCAATATCGCGCTTTGAGTTATCACAAAAACAAAGGAGGCAAGATCAATACTGACTTCTTTCTAGATATTTGCATCTCATATAACGTAGCTCGGGAAGAACCACCAACTCCTGAAAGAGAAGAAGAAGAATTTGTCCCATATGTGACACAAAGCTTTTATTGATGTCAAACATTTCATCCATTCCTAAATTCACATCATCACTCCATTTCAACTCTCAAAACATTAAGAGGTTCTTGTCCTAAGTTTTATTTCGACATTGCTTGAATCAAACACAAAACATCACTTTATAGAGTGTCTCTACATCTAGGATAAACTTATCCTAAGAGACATTTCTACGCAGGTTAAAACTAGTCTATGAGTGAATCCTCTCGTTACTAGGTAGTTGAGTCTATAACACATCTCAGATTCCTCTAAACCTTATCACATCAAACTTTGTCAATCAAACACAACAAGCGATTCAAGAAAGACCTTTGGTAGCATCTACCTTTAGTGCTAGGGATCCATATGCAAAGCACTTCACCAAGCATCAATCTTTCGTTTCATCACCAACTCATCATCATTTTCATCAAACTTCAACAAAAACTTGTAAACAAGATGGCTCATACCAGATCAAGATCTAGACAACAAGAAATTGAAGAGGAAGAGGAAGAAAATATCAATGAGTTCCAAGAAGCCCTTGGAGGAAATGCAAATGATGAAAATCCAAGTACTCCTACTCTTGTGACAATAGAAAGGGCACAACACAACCCTCTCTTTAACAGACTTTTTGACAAAATACTCAGGAGCAATGCGGATGCTCACTTTTTAAAACTTGCTCAAGAGGGAGCCAAACTCCCCTCTGACTTTGATCTTGCACAACTAAGACAAGCATCAGAATGACAAAGTCGCAATGAGGAAGAAAGAGGTAGAGATCCCATCAAATACAACCTTCATCACGGTAATCCACCACCTCCTCCTCCTCCAAATGACATAGAGATGTTGCGGCAACAAGTTGAAAATCTCGCCCAACAACTTCGTAGTGGTGTGAAAATTAATCAATTTTCACTCAATGACATTTGTCCCTATCTCTTTTATAGGAATCTTCATATGCCACCTTTTTTCATGAGGGTTCGAAACACCCAAGTTCAAAAAGTATAGAGGAAAAGGAGATCCTCACGATCATGTTAGAGAATTCCATTCAGCTTGCCTCAAAGTGGCATACGAGGATACGTACCTCATGCGCCTTTTTCCCCAAAGCTTGGGAGGAACAACTACATCATGGTTTTCCTAATTACCAGGTGGCATTAGGACATTTGAAGAACTCATTTAGAAGTTCCTGGCACACTACTCACACAACATTGAACGTGATATCACCATGGCTGATCTATGTAACACTAAACAAAAACCAAGTGAACTATTCTCAGTCTTTCTGCAACGATGGCGTCAAATGTCTAGCAGACGTTCTCTTCAGTTACCTGAACAAGAACTAGTGGAAATATTTATTTCCAACTTAAACAAAGAAATGGAATTTCACCTAGACGTAAAAGACACAGACTCTTTCAATGACATGATCACCAAAGGCTTAAAATGTGAGTGAGCTCTCATTAAGAAAGGACTTATCAAAATCTATAATGAACCAAAGGATGGCCCTCATCCACGCTTCAATAGTGACAAACCAAACTTCTGGAACAAAAACAAAAATGTCGTCAACGATGGGGTTGTGGATGCAAGAACTATCAAAAGTGCACAACCTGCAGTTTGATTTGCAGGACAGAATCCCCCACCTAAGACTAACATAGTTGCTCCTCCAAATCAAGGCCGCATCACATCTCAAGTTGAACCTAGACAGTGTCAACAAAAACCAAAGCGAACATACACTCCCTTAGGGGAACCCATTGAAACAGTGTTACGACAGTTGGTTTCTCAAAATCTGGTAACCTTACCCAAAACATCAAATTATGAACCTCAAGTCAAACCTTCATGGTGGAGGGATACTGAACATTGCGATTTCCATCAAGGGAAAGGGCATAAGACAAGCAATTGTCACAGATTGAAAGATTTTATTCAGGATCTTATTGACCGAGGTGAAATCGAAATCAAAGGACATAACCCAAAGACAACAAACAATGATCATCTAATGTTCCAAAATCCACTTCCATCACAAGATCAAAGGGGTCCTTCTACTTCAGGGAGAAACACAGATACCACCAATTATACGCAAGCCACATATAATTGCACTATGAATCACCTATATGATGCTAGTGAATAAATTGCAACTATTACTATCAAAAATCCCAGCTCCACTTGCAATGTTGTTACACGTCGCGGAAAGATTACCATAAAAGCAGGTCCACAAGGCACCACATCTATCCCAAAGCAGTACAACCTTGTGGACCAATTAGATAAAATGCCTGCACTGATATCTATCTTAGAGCTATTGCGTCTATCTCCATCTCATAAAACAATCTTGGATCAAGCTCTCCAAGAGGCGTCAGTCCCTGCAAACCTAAATACATATCAGTTCCAAGCCATGGTCAGAAATCAAAGATCATCACCTTGTCTCACTTTCTCTAAAAGTGACAACTCCTCCTTCTAGCAACCTCATAACGCCTCACTCCACATTGAAGGATTTATCAATCAGCATAGGATCAAGCACGTCTTGATCAACAATGGAGCAGGCTTGAATATTTATACACTACAATTAGTCACAGCTTTGGGATATGCAATTGACTCAGTGGATCCCTGCAAGAAGATCACAATCAAAGCTCATGATGATGCAGAGTGTTCATCCAAAGGAGTTGTTGTACTACCAATCCGAGTGGGCCCTATAGTGAAGCACATCATATGTCAGGTTCTGGACCTTCCTCTGTCATACAATTTGTTGTTGGGAAGACCTTGGATACATGCCATGCAAGCCGTTCCATCCACTTACCATCATTGTATCAAGTTCCCACATAATGGTGTAGAGATCACAATCCTAGGAGATGCAAACCCCTTTGCATATTGTCATAATATCAGTCATCAACCAGAAATTATTGTTCCTAACAATAGAGAAGCCATCCCCTCCACATCATACATAAGTCCAGCCTCTCTTGCCAGTTCAAAAACCACTATACCCAAGCAAGAAAAGCAAAAGATGAAAATAGCAAAGGAAGGTCCTGGGGAATACAATTTGAGCCAACTCTTTTGTGTGGGACAAATGCCTACTTCTCCTAGAACACATGGCAAACCTCAACGGTTACTTCAAATGCCACTGGACAAGCCAGCATGTACTTTGATGCTATTCATCCTTGGAAAGAGTCAAGAAGAAGAAACTAGAGATGAGGAATTAGTAGAATGGATCTATAAAGATCCTATCACCACCAATATTCTACAAGCTAAGCTTCCCATAGATCAATATGGAAAAGGCCTTCTCATTATGCAAAGAATGGGTTATGATGGTCAGAGTACTTTGGGCCCTTGCAAGCAAGGAAGACATGAACCGTTGCAGCCAGAATTAAAGCCCAAGGATAATACAGGCTTAGGTTTTTAAAAGGAGATCCTTCCTAAGCTCAAATTCAAAGGAAAACCCAGCCAACCTCTATATCAGCCTATTACAAAGAGGTCACCTTTGGTTATATCGGCAGCACCATGCACCATAACAACTGCCCCATTGAGGCTAAAAATCCCAACAAAACCATCCACAACACCAATCATCCCACCAATCAAACCCACAACCCCATTAGCAACAGCCATAACATCAATAGCACCATTAGCAACAACAACTGTATCAGAACCCACAGAAGTATTTATGACACCAGCAGTTCCAGCAGAAGCAGCAGATTCAACACTACCGATACTCCCCGTATCGAATTCATTGATCCCCATAATCCTTCCTGCAGTACCAATCATTTCATCTACAAAACCGGTCACACCTGCAATGTTTAACTCAAAGGACATCCCAGTATGGTATAGTAATCGGATACTAGAAAGTGACTCAGAGACTGACTCACATGAATGGGAATTTGATTCCATCTAGCTTAATACTTTAGATGAGGAAGACACATCACTACCTCCACCCCGTAAAGATATCCCTATTTATGGAGAAGCACAGATAAAGACCTCTTGGGTTCCTAAGCTGGAAACATCTTCCACAGACCCTACATCACATCCTACACCTGATTCTGACAGGGAGAGTACCATCAATGACCTTCACCACAACGTCTTAACCCTCACTGACACGTCTAACGAACTTAACCTAATTGATGAAGTAATGTCCATTATCCATCCTAAACTCATTGAATGGAACCATGAGGCGATCATTGACTTTTTGGAACTACAGGATAACATACCAAGTGGGGATCATAAAGTAGGATTCGCCATAGAACTTAACAGTGCAGCATACTTCGAGGCAGATGCCAAACCTTTCAGCTGCAAAAATATAACAATAAAACATGGATCTTCCAGTGAAAACTACATTGTGGCACTATTTGATCCCACAAAAGTAAAAAGAAAGAGCATATCCAATGGTGAAAACCTCTCTGAGGCACCGGAGGATGAAAGGTTTGACATTCTCCCTTCTAGTACACAGCAAGAACGATCAACAATTCTCATTGAGGAAACAAAAGAACACAATGTGGGGACTCCTGAAATGCCTCACCACATACATCTAGCATCTCTTTTAACTCCAAAGGAACAACCTAAGTTTGTAGAGTTCTTTCAGAAGCATCAGATCAACTTTGCATGGTCATATGCAGACATGCCTGGGCTTGATCCTGATTTAGTCATGCATCACCTCACCGTAGCAGAAGGAGCCAAACTTGTCAAGCAAAAGCTTCACAAAATGCATCCTCAGATTGCAGTGCTAGTCAAAGCAGAATTCAAGAAACTCCTAGATGTTGGTTTTATTACACCAATTGATTATGCAGATTGGATATCCAATATTGTGCCTGTCGGCAAGCCAAGTGGGGGCATGTATATTTGTACTGACTTCAGAGATCTAAACAAGGCATGTCCTAAAGATGACTTCTCCCTACCAAACATTGACATAGTAGTGGACCTAACAGCAGGACATGCCATGCTTTCACTCATGGATGGCTTTTTAGGGTACAATCAGATAAAGATTGCACCAGAGGATCAACATAAGACGGCCTTCACATGTCCATGGGGAACATACTGCTAGAATGTAATGCCTTTTGGTCTAAAGAATGCAGGAGCGACCTATCAAAGAGCAATGACTACCATCTTCCATGACACGATGCATACCATAATGGAAGATTATGTTGATGACTTACTGGCAAAATCACTCACAAGAGAAGGTCATCTAGAAATATTGGAGAAAATCTTTGATAGACTAGAACAATATCATGTTCGACTCAACCCAAAGAAATGTGTCTTTGGAGTAACCTCAGGGAAGCTTCTAGGATACATTGTCTCAAGCAAAGGCATTGAGGTCGACCCAGCAAAAGTCAAGGCAATCATGGACATGCCACCACCAAAGAACATCAGCCAGCTAAGGACACTATAAGGGCGGCTTCAATATATCCAAAGATTCATTGCACAACTGGCAGATAAGTGTCACCCCTTTACACACCTGCTACATAAGAACATCTGCTTTCAATGGGATGCCAAATGCCAGCAAGCATTCTAGATGCTTAAAGATAAGATTATCTCATGAATACGCCATTACTGATCCCACCAGATCCAAGTATGCCTTTATTACTCTATATATCAGCAACAAGTACAACATTGGGTGTACTATTGGCACAACACAATGCAGAAGGGAAAGAGTGTGTTGTTTACTACATCTCTCACACACTGGTTGGCTATGAACTCAATTACACCCCTATTGAGCGAGCTTGCCTAGCAATAATCTTGGCAGCCACTAAATTGAGGCACTATCTGTTAACACACAAAGTACAGCTCATTGCAAAGATCAATCCACTCAAGTACTTACTTAGCAAAGCCGCATTTACTGGCCATTTGGCCAAATGGGTGATGATTCTCAATGAATTTGACATCGAATATGTGGGTCGTAAAGCTATCAAAGGACAAGTCATTGCAGATCAATTGGTCGATGCACCACTCATAGGCGATCATCCTCTCATTTCCAATTTTGCAGATGAAGAGATATTCATGATCATAACAACACAACCATGGAAACTGTACTTTGATGGTTCATACAATAGGCATGGCTCAGGGGCAGGCATTTTGTTTATCACACCTCAAGGTGACAGCATCCTGAAATCTTACAGGCTCACATTTCCATGCACCAACAACATAGCAGAGTATGAGGCCTTGATCACAAGACTCGAGCTAGCCATACAATGGAAATTACAAGAACTACAAGTATATGGCGACTCCGAACTGGTCATTCGACAAGCAACTGATGAATATCAGACTAAAGATGACAAACTCATGTCGTACAAACAAATGGTGGACAAATTAAAGGCATCACTTAGGACTATCACCTTTAAGCAGATACCAAGAGATCAGAATCGAGCTATTGACGCTATGGCTACCATTGCATCTCTCCTAGATCTTCCACAAAATTCAACACGTTATGAGTTCTTGGTAGAATAGCTTTGGATCCCCGCTTATGATATCCCCGAATCTGAGATGATTTGTTGCCTTATTGGTTCTGAATCCCCATGGTACGGTGAGTTCTACACCCTACTCCACGATCACACACTTCCTCCTAACCAATCAAATAACCAACGTAAAACTTTCATTTGCCAAACCGCTTGATATATCGTTATTGTTGAAACCCTATACCGACACAGCCTTGATGGTACTCTCCTTAGATGTTTGGAATAGGATGAGATAACAAAGGCCTTGGAAGAGGTACATGAAGGAATTTGTGGAACTCATGCAAGCGGTCCGTCACTAGCCAAGAAACTCCTGCGCACTGGATACTATTGGCCATCTATGGAAAAAGACTCCTACTACTTTGTCAAAAAGTGCAAGAAATGCCAAGTTCATGGAGACCTAATACATGCACTGGCACAAGAATTGCAACCAATCATAACACCATGGCCTTTTTGTCAATGGGGACTTGACCTTGTGGGTAAAATCCATCCATCTTCATCCAGTGACCACAAATTCATTATTACTGCCACTAAGTACTTCACAAAGTGGATCGAAGTTGTTCCACTTACCCAAGTCACCGACAAGCAGATCACCTCATTCATCCTTAATTACATCATCTGTCGGTATGGTGTACCCATGTCCATCATCGCAGATAATGGACTTCCATTCAAAAATCAGGATGTTCGTGAGCTCTATGAGAAATTTCACATCCAACACCGCTTTTCCACTCCCTATTACCCACAAGGCAATGGTTAGGCTGAAGCATCAAACAGAAACATATTAAGAATCCTAAAGAAGATAGTCAATGATGTCAGTTGTGATTGGCACATTCAATTGAATCCAACACTATGGGCATACCGCACTAGCATTCGAACCCCTACAGGTACAACTCCCTACTCACTGGTCTATGGCGCAGAAGCTATCTTACCTATTGAGGTCAAGATACCATCTCTTCGGGTTTCCTTGCATAATCTGATAGATGATGAAGCATACAGAGTATCACGTCTTCAAGACTTGGAACTACTTGATGAGAAATGACAAGCTGCCTACAATCACCTCAAATCTTATCAGCAGCGCATGAGCAGAAGCTATAATCATCGAGTTAGACCTTGCACATTCGAGGTAGGTGATCTTGTTCTTCGAGAGAATCCTCATAACCAACCAAACCAAGAACATCAGGGGAAGTTTGAATCAAACTGGTTGGGAACATATGTTATCACTATTGTATTTGGGTCTGGGGCATATCAATTGGCTACTTCAGAAGGAGATTTGCTAGCAGATCCAATCAACAGCATGCACCTCAAACGGTTTTATACCTAAAAGCTGTACAGAAAAACACCAAAAACATTTAGATAAATGTCGTAAAGAAGATACAAAAAACATCAAAATAGTAAAAAAAATCATGCATCCAAACGGTGAACAACCACTCTGGTGGCACCTTGGGTAAGTGCGATGGTAAAAACCTAGCAAACAGGTGCCACTTGTAGCAGCTATGGCCCTATTGTCTTTCAAACTTGTTGCGATCACATTCATATTCATCCACTCATCCATTTGCCCAAACCATGGCTTGTTATTGATTTACAATCAAGGATAGTACTTCACGCGTCTCGCATCCCGCTTTTTCATAGTCATGTCTAAACTGGGGGCAATGCCCTTAATCTATTTGATGGAAGTGGATTATACATTATTTTTGTGATTCATTGAGTTCTTCATTCAAAACTATCTCACAAAATCCAAAAACATTGGAAAACTATCTCACAAAATCCAAAAACATTTCAAAAACATCAAAATCAATCAAAAACTTGGCAACACCTTGTACATACGTTTTTCAAAGAAGATACCAAACAAAACAGTGTGAAATAATCAAATGATGACCACTTATCCGATCAACCAAACAATCAAGGATGCATCCTTCCTTACCAAAACAAAGACAAGATGACATTTTCTTTGACAAGAAAATTTTGTTTAAGCTATCAAAATACTTGGTTGATTTATGGGTTATTTATTCATATCAGGTTCCTACAGCATTGTTTGTGTATCTTCTGTGAATTATTCCGATGAAGTACTGGGGCATGTATAAATGGTGTCTACGTGGGAAGTTCACTAAGCTACATGATCTTATGCAAAATGCAGTCATAGATCACTACGGCTTGCTAACTATAGCATATACCTCGACCATATGAGCATGAACCATTATTGAGGATCCATATTCTTTTATTCTTTATGTATATTGTTTGCCTACCGGTACCATGCTCCATCCTTGGTTCCTACTGCCTCCTCCAAACTCGATAATGGTTTATCTCTGATTACGGTACGAACTTGTCTCGGGATATGATTGGCAAAAGATCAAGGAGGACGTTCCAAGTCATGCATGAAAGGAGATAATCCTTGTCTGTTCTGCAAGCAATACTCAGGTTAACTTGATCCATTATATCAAGTTGCTTGTATTAACTTGCTATATCAAAATCATGTAAGAACTACTCAGGTCATCTTGAATCATTATGTCAAGTTGCTTGTATTTTCTTACAACATTTTAAAGCTCAATGATGAAAATAAAGCACTATGGATCGTCATTTCATCTCATCTGTTATATGGCATTCCGTTGCATATCGCCCATCCATTTACTCATTCATTATTCACATACATAGTTTTGTGTGCAAGTGTGAACAAAATTAATGTGAACAATTATGTGAAAATTAAGTTGGTCTTGGATACAATTACGACAGAGTACTCTGATACATCATCAAGTGCATCATGCAAAGTCTAAACAACCTTGCATTCCTCTATCATGATCATACCGTCATCATTACATTTAGTTGCATTTACATCAAGTGCATTTCATATCATTTAGTTGCATACAATTACATATAGTTCATTATCATTTATTGACATTAGTCTTATTATATCATTTCATCATTGCATAAATCATGACATTTAGATTCATCCATATAATAAATTGTCCTTGATTGTGTTAGCCATTACTATGCGTTCATTTAGTGTCAGTTACCAATCATCATCATTTATCATCATTTATCGTTGCATACATCTCTTTATCTATCCATTAGTTAAGTGAATTCATTTACCCATTTAGTATATTTTCATACTCATTCAATGCATTTTATTTTAGGATTCATTACAAACATGCATTCATTCTACTTTTTAAATTGCATTAAGGTGCAATTATTCATAAGTTGCATTATCATTTCACTTCATCATATTTTCCGGCGTTTAGAATCATCAACAAAATCATTGGCCTTAACATTGGTTCATACATTATCCATATGCATTTATTTAGAAATCATCATTTAAACATTTGTACTTTACATTTGTTTATCCATATTACATTCATTTAACAAACCATCTAGATGCATTTACATATATACATCCTTCATTTACTGCATAAAATCATAAAATCATAAAATCATTATCTCATTGTCTCATCAAAATCCAAACAAAGTACCATTATAATCATCATTTTATTATACATACATAATCATCATGGCATTACATACATGAGGCATTACATCATCAACACATCATACACACATATATAAACCTGCATATACATGGTAGCATCACATCATACAATATGCATATAGACATCATGTAGGCATACATCATCATGAGACATACATATAGGAATCATCTCATCAATACATACATATAGCAAGTACAACTATCCATCTAAAGCATAAATCATAAAATCATCATCTTGCATAAGCATCCATACATATCATCAAAATGTACATCAGCACAAAAATATGGGATCTCCTCATATATCATATCATATCGCCAAAAATATACATGTATCAGAGTACAATGAAGTCCACCATATTGGCTACCAAAGAACCATCCAAGACACAGTCCAAAATAACAATATAAATACATGCATACAAAATGCTCTCTCAGATGCCACTCTGACCAAATGCTGCACCACCATCACCACCTGCTCCCCCACTAGTCCCTGCATCACCTAATCTATCTCTTTGTGGAGGACCCATCACACCCCCACTAGCCCCCGCATCACCTTATCTATCTCTCTATGGAGGACCCATCACACCCCCACTGCTCTGCATCCTCTGAGACCGCTTTGATCTGGCCTGCCGCATCTGTGAATAGCTCAGTGCTCGCTGACTAGCTGGCACCACCTAATCATATAACCCCCACCAATACTCTATCTCAGCCTATGCTCATCGGATCTCCCTCATCACCTCCCCAATAGGACCCTGTGCTCCTACTCCAACCTGAACTCTCTCCTGCAGCTCTGCTAATCTCTCCACTACATCATCCCTCTCCTGCAACACTACAGTCGGCTCTAACTCTCTTACAAATAGTTGCAACCTCCGCCTCCAAATCCTACACCTATGTCTCGGCTACTGTAAGTCGAGTCTGCAAATGTAATATCATATGGTCCCGAAGATCTCGAGTGGCTCCCTCCCCTACATCCATAGGTGCCTTGCCTGTAGCTCCCTCTCCAGTGGCTCCCTCCTCTCTATCCATCTCCCCCATACCTCTGCCACCTAATCTAACTCCTCCCTGCATCAAAGGTCACTGTGATATCTGCAATGGCAAACTGCCTCTCCCTCTCCACTGAAATCGACCACCACCACCTCCGAATCCACCACCTCCACCATCCCCCCTCCTCCTCCTCCATCACCACCTCCTCCATCACCACCATCCCCTCTCCCTCATCCATCTACTATAGGTCCTCGACCTTCTCTCCTCCTCTGCCTTCGTCCCCTATCCTCCTCAAACTCTGGAATCGGCTCTATTGGATCTGATATCTGAGGAATTGGATGTGCCGCCATATACTACGTATACTCCTCTGACACCCTTGCATCTACCATCCTCGGTCGTATATCCCATGGTCTCACCTGTAGCATCTAAAACTCTGCTAATGCCTGATCATAAGGTAATACTGGCCCCCATAAATACCTCTCTCGGACCACCCATGCATACTCTCCGGATCCCCTAGGCAATCCCTGCCGCCGTCCAAACTGTCTCAAAACTCTGTCAGGCAACTATCTCTCCACATGGTAGGTTGTCCTACCAATGAGGAATCGGGTCATGAACACATATGGCAACGCCTCTGCATCATCCTCCCAGTGCTCACACTCAATATACGGTCTCTAAATCACTGCATCTAGATCATCCAGTGCCTGCCACCACCACTCTAACTTCCCCAGGTGGGGCTGACTCATCATACCGCTATACATATGGCTGGTCGACTGCCCGAAATCTCAGACTAACTGGTCGGGTAACTGGTAAGTGTTCCCACGCCCAAATATGGAGCAGCGTGACTCCCACTCCCAATGAGCCCCTCCCTCGGTATACTACATCATGAAGCTCCTGATATAAGTGTGCTAGCACGCACAGTCCCCATGCAAACTGGGTCCCCTCTGTAATCATCTGCTCAATCACCTAACCCCAACCAACAGCAAGTCCATTTGATCATCGATCTGGGTATAGTAGTCCCCCCACAATCCCTGATAGCACTGTTGGTAACGGCTCATACAAAGCGGCTATGTCCTCCTAGGCTGTTGAACCATCATTAATATAGACGTCCTCATCAAAAAATTTATACATTGCTGATGTCCCCCATGCTCTGGCATACGTCACCAGCTCACCTCGAATGGGAATATGCAGGATGTGCCATACATCCTCAAGTGTAACAGCCATCTCCCCTTGCGCCAAGTGAAACGTGCATGTCTCACTATGTCACCGCTCTGTCAATGTTGTAATCAAACTATGATTCATCTGAATCATATGCATATACATCACATCATACAGGCCAGTTGCTGCAATGCAATCCACCTCGGCCTTTGTCAACCGATTGCGCAGCCCTTGTGTGGCGAAATGCCTCTCGCGCAACTGTAAGATGCGAAGATCCTCCTATACAACTGCATCAACCATCATCATCAGTTGTTTTGTTTCAAACTTTCTTAAGTTTAAACCTAAACTATCAATAGATACTTTGATCAAGTATCTTCAGATCTCAACAGGTAAGCAATCATGGCACACTTGGACTTCAACAGGCATTTATCCTAAATGACCTAAGTCTCATCAGGGCTGCTATGGTTCAAAATAACTCTCACCTCATCTCTCCATCCATACATCATTGGCATCAAGATATTTTTGTTCACGCAAACTGAGGCATCTATTTTTCTGCACAAAAGTGCTATCTCCTCACAAAAGTGCTAATACCCTAACAAAAGCGCTCAATAAACTATGCAAAAGCGCTCAAACCACAAAAGCGTTACATTAGCTATGCAATAGCGCTACTTAATGGCAATAGCGCTCAATCAACTACTCAATAGCGTTGAACAACCAATAGCGCTCAAACAGCTAGGCAATAGCGCTAACCTTTACAGAAGCGCTAAAACGACTACACAATAGCGCCATAGAGGCACCATAGCGCTAATTAAGTTAACAACAGCACCAAAACATAGTTTTAGCGCTATTGTGTCGACTCAACTTGGACTCAACAAAAAACACATCAAAATGCATAAAATTCAAAATTTTAAATTCACATACTGTTGGTCTGTAGTCGTCTGGCCGCTGGAATTAACGGACTCGCTCTAATCGATGTTTTGCTATGGGAACCGACATCCTAACTACTCCTTGCTCTTCCAGAAAGTCGCTATCAGAGCTAAAATTTTACTATGGTCGCAGATACAAATGACCCTGTTTTCACCCATTTCTCTCCATATAAACCCTTCGTCGTACCCCTAATTTTCTCCTACTCGCCATCGTGGTCCCTGTGAACTTCCCGAGCCTCCCATTTTTCCATTTTATCTCTGATTTCTTCTATTTTTCACTAGCATTGCTAAATTCTTCTTTTCTATCACCTTGCCAATTTTCATTCTTTTTCGAGAGATCGCCCGATTTTTCAAAAAAAATCAGTCCATTTCTCGAGAGGGCATACCACCCATTTAATCAACATTTTATAGAGCATTTCTTCACACCTATTTTTCTTTCTTTGAAACAACGCGATAAATCGCATCGTCTCAAAGAGGGGCAAATGTAGTCACATAAATCTGTCCATTTTAATTAAATGAATATTTTGTATTTATTTGATTAAAAACCCACTAGCCATCAGTTAATTAAATTAATATTTAATTAATTCATCTTCAAACATTCTCCTATTAATTAAATAAATTATTCAATTTATTTTAATTAATTCATTATACCAAATTCACAAATCAACTAAATGAATAAATCATATTTATTTCATTTAATCCCCTTTTCCTCTTTTAAATAAATTAAATAAACCATTTATTTAAATCATTTATCTCCCCACTTGCATTTTCCTACAAATACAACTTGCACACATTTATGAAAATAAATGAATTTTATTTTAATTAAAATCCTATTTTGCCTCACCCACCAAATCCACTTGCATTCCTAAACCCCCTTCTAGATTCTTCTAAACCCTTCTTAATTAACCTAATCCATCCCCTAATTATTGTCACATTCCTAAGCAACTTGGAGTCACTTCTCAAAGACTTTAAAAGTCTTTGAAAAGCATTTAATGCTTTGTGTGTTCAACAATCTAACCTCTAAAGTCTTCCAAACCACTAATGGCTCTTACATGACCATTAATGACTCTTACATAACCATTTATGGTTAATTCAACTTGCACTCATGTGTCTCCTCAAGCATTTATTGCTTTGACAATAGTTATTCCTTTTACCTTTGCACAAGAATTTATCCATTAGATAAAAGCTTTATTCTTTGAATAAAAAATTTATTCATTCAACCTAACCTTGACCTTAACTCCCAAGTTAACCCTCAGGTCATGTCAAGCATTTAATGCTTATTCCCTCTCCTCTCAACCCTTCTCATGTTGACACTTGTCATCCTGGGATTGGGTTGAAAGCCCTCACATGGATTGAATATCATTCAATCCTGACCCTTGTTGAGATTACTCAATCTCAACCATCCATTGCTCCATTTTTCCTATAAATAGAGCCCATTTCCTCATAATCCAGATCCTGAAACTTGTATGCATCTAAGTTATAGTGAATTTTAGAAAGCATTTAGCATAAATCACTAATATATTGTTATTTTGATCTAAAATAAATCATTTTAGCATCATAGGATCTAATATTAGCTTTTGTTCACATTTGCATAGTATTTTAGAGTAAACATTTCAATCTTGAACCTCCATAAGCATCCATAGTGCAAAAAGCTGTTGAGAGCTACACTAATTTGGAACCTGGAGAGGAGAGGAACAAAAGAGAAGGAGCTAAGAGCATGTTAGAAGGCATTTCGAGATGTCTTGTTATATTTACTTTCATAGTTAAATATTTATTCATATTTTTAGTGTCTTTTTTGATATGTCTGCTTAGATTAGTTTTTGGTTGATTAACACTAATAATTTCTTGTGTTTTTATGTGTTATACGACCACAGGTTTTAATCTAACACTTGGGTATTTTGCAAAGCATCAATATCATTCACATGCAAAGTGGGGTTTGATCTCCATTGTCTCCTATCTCCATTTATCTTGTTTGATATATTTGCTCTCAGATTTTGTATGTGCACAAGATCTCAACAAAGAACAAATTGTGGTTATGAAGTCACTTGATTGCTTGAAGGCTTGATTGCATAAAGTGTTAGCTAGCTGATTAATTAGGGTTGTGAAAGGAAGAGAATATCTTTTTATATAGAAGACACTTTAGAAAATGGAGGGATAAGATTAAGAGGTGAAAGAAATAAATGGTCGGCTAGAAATAAAGGGTAGTTAGAGAAAATAATAAAATATAAAGGCGGTAGGTAAAATAATTAAGAGATAAATGGCATGTTTCATGGAGAGAAAAAGCTAATGAATAAATTAAACAAATAAAAAATTAATTTAATTAATAGAATAAGTGGGACCAATCAAATAAATAAAATATTTATTTAATTTAGGGAAAGCATAATTTAAATAAATAAAAATCTATTTAATTAATAGCAGGCTTAGGACAAAATAATTAAATAAATAAAGAAAAGAAAATTTTAGGTGTCTACAATTATTAATATACCCGTAATTAAAATTTAAAAAAAAACTATATTTTGAACCGATGTATTTTAAGCTTTGCTTAAATCATGAAATAGTATTTTCCAATTAAATCTAACAATATTTATTTTTTAATGTCAAATCAGTGAGAAAAGATATTTGTTTATTTACTTTTATCCAATCAAAATCCACATAAATCAACATTATTTCCAAACCTAACCATTTCATTACAATTATGCATTCATGATAAACTGTGTGTGCATATTCTATCACACTATCCACTGCCAAAGGTTAGGTGATCTCTGCCTGGACCACATTCTTGCCTTCACACCTGTCAACTAATCATGAACTAAAATTTGCATCAATAAGTTAGTACATAAACCACTAGTCAATATTGAAATTAACATGCATTTCAAATAATATGTAATGATTAGTTACACCATAATCCAATTTCAGAATAAAGAGTCAACAATCAAAATATTTGTTATTATTCTAAACCTATCAAATCATATCCAAATATTAATAATAATTAAATCTGATAAATTTTGGGTTGTTACATCCTTCCCCAATAGGAAGAGACATCATCTCGTTGTCTTATTGCACACACTAAAATAATAATGTTTCTTATTAATGCAATAAAAAAAAATCACACTACGTTAACAAATGAAAGCATCTCAATCTAAGTCATGGGGATGGTCTATTTCCTTAGCATTCTATGTGTGACACTATCCAAAACACATAATTCATCTAATGAATATACAAGATGCAATCATATACATCAATCCTTACTTTATAAATCTTAAGTTCATCGCAATCCTCATATTGCATCATGAACAATCATACCTCCAATGTTATTGGATTAAAAATCAATTCTTTTAGGCAAGTAAATACACATTCTTCACATGTCTTCATAATATTAAGCATGAATAAACTAATAACCACAAGCGCTAATATTTAATCTATATGCACATAGGAACACTAATAGATGAAATTAAGAGGATAGTCTTCAAACTATAAGAAGCCAATCCATGTCTAATAAGGAAGTTAACATGATTCTATATATGATGTTCATCTTCTTACCAAAAGTCAATCAAAGTTACAATTTGAAAAAACCTAGCACCACTTCACCACCCTCAAGGCATAACATGTTTCATAATGATAAAAAGAACCTTTTGTACTAACATAACCTTTGTCTATGTCTTTTTAGAATGGAAAAACATGTATATTCAATCTATAGTATAGCAACAATAGTGGGTTACACTTTTTTGCCAACTTTGACACTGCAATATTCATTTTTAGAAGAAAAAAAAACTTTAGATTCAGACACCTATTACTTCTAAACCGTAAGGAATTTGTAGATGATGCTAAATAGTGATTTGTGTCATTTTGTATGTAGATTCTAAAAATATTTTTTTGATAATTTTTGGAATTAATTTTCTTCCATTTTTCTATCTCCCTCAAAAACTAGTTTTTTCAAAAAACAACATTTTTAAAGAGTGAAACTCACTATGTATAGCATAACTTTTTTTCTATAATATATATGAACATGATTCTTTCGAATTTAGTTTTGTAACATCTATATCTAGTGTTTTCAATTGGTTTTGTAACATTATCTTCAATAATTCATATTTTATTAATATTTGAAGTCGAGTTAACTGTAATTTTGACATGTGTCCATTTGATATTACATAACTTGTTGTATATGTAACGAAAATAAATTTTATTTTTTTTGTTGGAAGGAGGACGTTAACACCTAGTGCGTAAATATTTTTCAGAATTTTTTGGGTGATGTTTACTATTTTTCCATAAGCATTGATCAAAGAAGTTCATGTTCGGTGAAAACCTTACATTCATAAGAAATAAAATAAAAATATATTAATGAAATTAAATATATTAAAAATTATACTATTTGGAAAGCTTATAATAAGGGAGAAATAAAAAAAAAATTAAACTTCTAAATGAATTCATTTGACCCCCCCAAAAGCTAATACAAAATTGGTTTTTTTATCAACATTTGATAGATGCAAAGGAGACTCCATTGCAAGTATGATTTAGAAGTAGAGAGGTTCTATCCAAGAAATTTTGATCTAAGAGCCTTTGATCTAACTCTCTTCAATTAATTACTTCAAATGGGACCTCTTAAAGCTTAAATCATTATATTTTCTAAAAAATGTATGATTTCGACAAAAATCAGGATGTACGAAAAAGTGGGAACCAACATTGTGAGTTCACTGATGATCATGCCAAAAAGATAACAAATGTACCTATAACTTTGCAAATGTATTTGATAGGTATGTGGAAGTACAAATATTCATACATCCTAACAGGATCTCCTAATTTACAATTTAATGGATTCACAATTTCCAACTATAGAAGGGTATGCACAAGCTAAATGAAAGGCCTAAAAATATTTTTAAAACATGATAACTTGTAGGCTAAAAGGTGTTCTTGGACTCATTGTGAAACAATAAAAAATGAAAAACTAAGGCTATGATAGCCCTACTCACGACAAATACAACTCAATGACCAATCCTAGTAATAAGAGCTAATAAATCTATGCATACATTGATAATATGAATTTAGTGGATTCACCCATCTAGCTAACTCATGTGACCTAGGCATCATGCCCATCTCGTCACTATCTAATAATGTGACCTAGGAATTATATGCCCATCTCATCACATCATGCTTATTGCACAAAATTATTATTTGTTAGCATCACATCCATGTAGAGACTCAAATATATACTAGAAAACATCATCATACTAAATCAAGACATAAGCCTACTTCATTCAATGTCATCCACATAGGGAAATCACATCTCTTTATGACTATTTATGCATTGTATGTCATGTCACCACATTCTTAGCAAGGTGCATGCTAATCTATACCAAAAATTCCCAACATCGAACATGCCAAACTACATCAAAGACTTCTTAAGCTATAAGTCTTAATTTAATAATAACATTAATATAAATTTAGAATTAATATATCCTCCGCAATCTAGTCCCTCAATCATAACCGACACAAAATTCAACAATTCAAGTATCAATTCATGCAACTATGTATTTGCTTAATTTATAGACATTTTCAATTGGATGCAAAGCAATCACTTTATTGTGCAATTAGATATGTGAGGAGAAAATTCTACTGCAACTACATGGCATGTGATTAATAGCAATGGTTAGACTCACTTAGTATGTTACGTGCACTAGGAATATTATGAGCACATGGACATGATATATATGTTCACTTCTATTACTTGTTCACAAAACAAGTCCAAGCAAGGTATGCCATAATATATGGGCACTTAATACATTGACTTATATAGGGGATGATTAACCATTCAACTATGCATGAACTACCAACACAATGAACTTATATAACTTACAACATAAATCACAAACTATATTACAATGATATCCACATTCTTAACGAGAACAACATAACAAAGACACTAGGCCATACACCATGATACCATTATGATTCAAAATTTACATTTTGAAATTCATTATACCCACTATAAAGGGTGGGAGAAACACAACCACAAATGTCATAAGGGAATAAGTTGTTGACATTCGATTGTCATTGATGTCAACAATTGAGGAGAAATCAAACAAGATGTAGCGGAGAGATTAGATGGACAGGTTGGAAAAATTATTGTTGCAACATCATATAACACACTATGTTATACGCATAAGGAAATACAGGAGGAATGCATGAAGTGTGCCATTGGGGCATGAAAATGGACAAGGAGGACACAGGAAATTGTGTTGTAAATGTATTGTAAAATCTGGTTTGATTCAAAAAAAGTTAGTTGCATTTGTCAATAACACGCTATGTTAGTCGCATGCAGTTACAGTGAGTAGCAGTCACAGTTGTCAATAACATGTAGGTTATCGCTATCTATAAATTTTCAAAACTGTGATAGGAAAGTCAATAACACGACGGTTATGTGGCCCCCACTATCCCGCAACATGAACAGTTGAAGATAAGTGACCATGTGGGATAACACAAAAGTGTGACGAAGATGTCAATAACATGCAGGCTATGTTGTCCGGCTTATCCCGCAACATGTTATTCACTATCAAATAACCTTGCGGGATAATACTTAAGTGAAGCAAACAGTGAACCTCCTTATCTTGTGATATGTTATTTGCATGTAAGAAACCTTGCAGGATAACGATAAACAAAGGAAAATAAGGCATCTTGTTATCCAGCATTGTCAAAAGTGACCAATAATGGTAATCCTGGATAAGAAATTGAAGGGAGATTACTTGTAGATGCTTATCCCACATGAGACAAGGATGATGGCAGTGAGCCTACGAGATAAGAGAATAAAAGGAAGTGAAGGGCCTTCTTATCCCACGTGATCAAGATGGGATGTGAAGAAGCCTGCAGTCCATAAGGAAAAGCGGAGACAAAAGAGAGAAATACCTTATCCCACATGGGTAAGAGGTCTGAGAATAAATGACATGAGATAAGGAAAATGGAAGAAGGCTCATTATCCCAACAGCTCGGATGAAGGTAGAGTTGTTGTTTCGCAACGCGTATAACACGCGTGTTATGTGATCTACGAAACACAATTGTGTAGCCCATGAATTCAACATGATTTTCTCTCACGCGTGCACCTATTGTATGTAGAGGGAGTTGTTGATGGGTCCCACAATCTGCCATGTGACCATTAACATGTGAATGTTGAGTGGACAAATAAAAATCACTTTCTTTTTGTTGGTCACTAAATTTACAAAATGCATTCGTATCAAAGAAGATTTCCAATTTGTTCAAAATTAAAAGAGGGAAAGAACCATTAGCAAGATTTTTTGCTCAAATTTGGTTTTGGAGGGAAATCTTTCAAGAAATGCAGTTTCTAGATAGAAATTCCAACTGGAACAGACTATTATGTTTTGGAGGGAAAATCTTTGAGGAGTGTGACTACTGTAGTGAAAAAAGGATCGGATTACTTAGAGTGGTTGTTGATGAAGTGATGAGTTTTTTGAATGCTTGAAAAAGTGACTTGTGTGAAAAAAAAGGTTGAATATAGAGTAGAAAATCATTTTCACAAGTGTCAATAACATGAAGTCGAGGCGATCAATAACATCACATAAAATTTGTGTGTAGAAAAATTGGAAAGTAAAAAGGAGAAATCAGAGACAATAGGAAGTTGAAGCAGAGAGCAAGAAGAGAGAAGAAATAAAGTTTCAAGTTGAGATCAGTGTTTAAAGAGAAGAGTTACAGAGCTATGGTGGAATTAGAAGAAGTAATTGTTACAAAATAATTAAAGGCAAAGAGCAGAGCAGAAAATAGAGTGTTGTTTGCAGAAGACAGATTGTGAGTTATAAAACTTCTTTTGCAACAAGGTTCTTAATTGTTATTATATGTTTTCATTGTATTTCTCTGAGTGGGTGCTTAGAGCAAGGGTTGGTGCTCCTTGAGTTGGTGCTCAGAATCAGCAAAATTTGGTGCTCCTTGAGTTGGTTCTCAGAATTATCAGGGGTTGGGGCTCCTTGGGTTGGTGCCCTAAACATTGTAATCAAACTTTATTGTGAGGCTGGATTGGAGCAGTAGACTCTAGCAACTATTCTCATCGAGGTTTTTCCCACATTGGGTTTTCCTCGTGTATCTTGTGTCTTGTAGTTTGATTTTAGTGTGTATTTCTATTTTATTTGCATCTTTAGTATTTGCATACATTCTAGTTTAATTTTTTTTTTAATATCACTGATTCACCCCCCTCTCAGTGATCACTTATGTTCTTCAATTGGTATAAGAGCCCTAGGTTCCCTGATAGATAAGCTTTCTCCAACTTGGGTAGATCCTATCCTATGAACACAATGGCTAGGAATGAATCTACCTCTAAAGCACCTAAGTTTGACGACACTAACTATGCCTTCTGGAGTAGAAGAATGGAAACTTACTTATCCTCTTTAGGCTTTGATGTTTAGATGTCAGTGAAGAATGGTTATACTGTTCCTCGGGTTCCTTCTACCAACCCTGATGCTAAAAGGAAATATGAGAACAATGCCAAAGATAAGAATGCCATCTTAAGTGGTTTGTCTAATACAAAGTTTGTCAAAGCCATGCACTGCACATCAGCAAAGGAAACATGGGATAAGCTACAAAGTATATATGAAGGAGATACCAAAGTGAAAGAAGCCAACTATAAAATCTAAGAGCTTAGTTTGAAAACCTGAAAATGAAGGATGAGGAGAAGATAGCTAACTATCTAAAAAGAGTGGATGAGATTGTAAGTACTATGGGAGGACTTGGAGAGGAAGTCAAAGATGAAGTTATTGTCAATAAAGTTTTGAGATCGTTAACCACAAGGCATGACACAAAGTTCTTTGTTATTGAAGAGGCTATGTTGGCATTTGCATGAAGATTACATTAATGAAATGCTATGTTGTCATTTATGTCAATTAACCGGTAATGATATTGTTATAATGTTGTTTTGTAACCGGTAGGAAGAGCTAGTGAAGGAAACTGTAATCAGTAGGTAAATTTATGGAGTGAACCGGTATTGCTAAGTAGTGGAGAGTTGAATCGGTCAACCCTACCTGTTGATTTGATAAACCCTAACCGATTAAGTTTGGTGAATTGGTTATATTTGTTTATGATCTGATTATGAGGGATAATGATTATGACATGTATACATATTGTATGAAGAGAGTTTCAAAGTGTTTTTGGCATGTTGAGGTAATGGTTTTTGTCTTGGGAATGAGCAAGTATATTGCATGTAATGCAAAGCGCGTGATGAGTTACTAAGTTTGATGAAGCGATGATCAAGGAGAGGTCAAGGCTTTCTTGAATGATGTGTAGAGATTGTTATGTAATCCAATGGTCATACTTGAATCGATTTGTTTGTAATCTCTATGAGAGAATTAGGTTGTTGTTGTGTTACCGACCTATTGATTTGTTTATAAGGTCGATGAGTTGTTTTGTTTTAGAGTTGGAAAAGTTTCAGTTGTGTATGTGGTTGTCGAATCGGATGATGTATCTGCAGTTTGAGTAAAGGCAGATAGGAGCATGAAAAGGATCTGAACAAGCAAGTGTAGTTCTATTCAAACAGATCAGCAAACTCCTATTGTTTTCTAACAATTATAGTAGATTGAAATCCCCTAACCAAGTAAGCTCTAACAAGCTTGGTGTTATTCAAATCCTCTAACCAGGTGGTCCAATAGCTTGGATTTAAAATTCTCTACCGAGGTTACTCCTTACAGGGTATTGCTTCTAACAAGGTATTATAGTCAATCCCTTAACTACGTGGTCCCTAATAGGATCTGTTCTTAACAGGACTTTTTGTAAAGCTTTAACAAACTTGGCTCCTAACAGGGCAAACTTCAGAAGAGTTCAGATAGTTATCTTGTGAGTCTCATCTCACCATGTTTTTTCCCATTTGGGTTTCCACGTCAAAATATTGAGTCAAATGGTGAATGTTTTCTATGGTTGATTTGCTTAACTACTTAATCTACTTTGATAAGTCATGATAATCGACAGCAAAATGAAATGAAGTTTTACTTCTGTCAATAAAATTATTTGGATGTTTGTAAGTTTCAAGTTATTTATTGTTAATCTATTGTAACAGTCAATCGGTTTAACTTGATAGAGATATTGCTAAGTTTACTTTGAGAGATTGATTTTGAGATTGGTGAAGTTATTGTCAGTTTTTCTATCTACTAATTCACCCCACCCCCCCCCCCCCCCCCGCTATTAGTAGTTGACTGGATCCTTATTCTTTCATCATACCATCAATATTGGGAACATGTTGGTACTCAATATGTTGTACCTAGTGGGATTATGACTGATGATCAGAAGAAAGAGGAACAAGAAAACAATCAAGCACTTGAGGATATTATCAGTTCTTTGGCTGATGCAGAGTATGTAGATGTCCATGGTCTGGAGACTGCATATGAGGTATGGAAGAAACGTGAAGAGATTTATAGTGGTGATGAACACATGAAGATTGCCAAGGAAGAGAGTCTAAGAGGAAATTTTGATGACATGCAGATGGCTAAAGGTGAGAATATCCAATAGTATGGTCAGAGGATAAAAGAGATAGTTGGTGAGATCAAGATTGCGGGTGGTAAAGTGGAAGATGCCATAGTGGTTAGTAAGGTATTGAGAACTCTGCTACCGATCTACGCTATCCGAGTTGCAGCTATTCAGGAGCTAAAATCTATTGACAAAACTAAGGTAACCCTTGACTCCATCATTGGTAAGCTTACTGCTTTTGAATTAAATGGTAATGATGGTTGTGTTCAAAAATCTAAATCAGCATTTAGAGCTTCAGTTTCTAACCCATCTATGAGGAAAAGTAGAGATGTCAGTCACAGTTATAAATCTAGATCCAGCAGATAAGTTGATGATGAAGACAGTTTGGTTGAGCTTGAAGCATTGTTGGCCAAGCGGTTTCCCAAAGGTACTGGTAAATATAGAGATAAATTACCTATGAAATTTTTTGCATGCAACAAGATTGGACACATTATAGCTAACTATCCTAATGGTGATAATGAGCACAAGTGAGAGAAATTCAAGAAGTATAAGGGAAAGGGTAAAAGAGATTGTCTTATTGCAGTTGATGGTGGTATCATTGATGAGGGATCTGATGGTGATGCTAATGAAGATATTGTGTTTGTAGCCTTTAAATAGGAATCATCTAATTAGAAGGCTTTAGTTTCACACACGGATAATTCTGATGATTGGATCATTGATAGTGGTTGTTCACATCACATAACCGGTGAGCGGAGAAAATTTCTTTCTTTGAAGGAATTTGATGGCGGAGTTGTAAGATTTGGTAATGACTCACCCTACATGGTTAAAGATAAGGGAACTATTTCTCTTAATGGAAAGAGCAGTGCAAATGATGTCTATTGGGTTGAAGGTCTAAAGCACAATCTTTTGAGTGTTGCTCAACTCAATGACAGAGGATATCCATTAGAGTTTAAAAATGGTATGTGCAAAATCTATGGGAGCAAAGGTGAACTAATTGCAACCGGCAAGCAAACTAAAGGTAACTTGTTTCACCTGAATCCTAAAGTTAGAAACTATTTAATTCCTAAAGTAGATGATAGTTGGATTTGGCATAGGAGATTTTGTCATATAAATTTTGATAACATTGTTAAAGTGAGTAAGTCAAAGATAGTGAGAGGTTTGCCTCAGTTGGACAAACCGGTTAATGCTCTATGTAAGGAATGTCAGTTGGGATAGATGACATCCTCAACTTTCAACATCAAATCATTTTTAGCAGAACATCTATTAGATTTGGTTCATACATATCTTTATGGACCAATAAGGACTAAAAGTATTCAAGGTGACAAATATTTCATCATCTTCACTGATGATTGCTCCAGAATTATGTGGGTCACATTCTTGAAAGATAAAATAGAAGCATTTAGTAAGTTCAAGGCATTCAAGGCCTTAGTTGAAAAGGAGAGTGGTAAGAAGATAAAATGTCTAAGGACTAATCGAGGCGGTGAATTTACTTTTGAGGAATTCACTAGATATTGTGAAGAAAATGGTATCAAACGGTAGCTTTCTGCACCAAGGACACCACAGCAAAATGGTATTGGAGAGAGGAACAACCGTTCAATTGTTGAAGCTATTAGGATGATGTTGATACAAGGAGGTGTAGCGAAAACTTTCTAGAGAGAAGTTGCTACTCTATGAACTGGATTTTGGTAAAAAGAGGTAAGGATAAGACTCCTTATGAATACTGGTATGGTAGATCACCTAATGTTAGCTATTTCAAGATATTTGGCAGCAAATGTTTTATTAAGAGAGGTGACTATGTTAGCAAGTTTGAGGCTAAAAGTGATAAAGGTATATTTTTTGGTTATTCCACCAAGAGTAAGGCCTACAAATGTTATAACAACTAGACACAAAGAATCATTGAGAGTGTTGATGTTAGAGTGGATGAGTATCCTGAAGTCTCAGGGGAAACTAGTGTGGAGAAAAAGGATGAAGATCCTTGCATTTTGTTTTTGGAACTAGAACCTGTGAAACCTGAAACCGGTAAAGAGAATGTTGTTGTACCAGTTCAACTGGAATAAGTAGATTCAGAAGAAGATTATGTTAATAATGAAGAAGAATCTGAAGATAATGATCATGTTATTCCGAGGTATGTGAGACTCAATCACAATCCTGAACAG
Organism: Cryptomeria japonica; assembly: GCF_030272615.1. Lineage (NCBI taxonomy): Eukaryota > Viridiplantae > Streptophyta > Pinopsida > Cupressales > Cupressaceae > Cryptomeria > Cryptomeria japonica. Next base: position 877,466 of record NC_081405.1, read on the forward strand.
ATTATTGGAGATAAGGATGTTGGAGTATTAACTAGAAGAAGAATCAAGGAGAATTCTTGCATGATCTCCACTATTGAGCCTAGAACTACTAAGGAAGCATTTGGAGATGATCATTGGGTTAAAGATATGGAAGAGGAGCTTGAACAAATTGAGAAGAATAACACATGGACCCTAGTACCCCGACCGGTGAATAAAAATGTAATAGGTACTAAGTGGGTTTTTAGGAACAAGCTAAATGAAGATGGTGTTGTAGTTCGCAACAAAGCTAGATTGGTTTGCAAAGGTTATGCACAAGAAGAAGGAGAAGATTATGGTGATACTTTTGCACCAGTGGCTAGATTGGAAGGTGTCAGAACTTTACTTGCATTTTCAGCACATAAGGGATTCAAAGTATATCAAATGGATGTAAAGTCAACATTTTTTTATGGAATACTGGAAGAAGAAGTATACATTGAACAACCAAATGGTTATGCTCTGACTGATGAGAAAGACATGGTATGTAAGTTTCATACGGAATTATATGGATTAAAGCAAGCACCGAGAGCATGGTATGAAAGGCTTCATTCACACCCGATGAAGATAGGTTTTTAGAGAACCAATGAAGATAGCAACATATATCTCAAATCTGAAGGAGATAAAATACTGGTTAGTGAAGTGTTTGTAGATGATATCATATTTGGAGGGATGATGACATGAGCAATGACTTTGAAAATGAAATGAAAAGTGAGTTTGAAATGTCTCTAGTGGGAGAGATAAAAAAATTCATAGGTTTGCAAATACAGCAAATGAAGAGTGGTATTTTTATTACACAGTCTAAGTATGTGAAGGAGGTATTAAAGACATTTGGTATGAGTGACTGTAAACCAGTTGGGATACCAATGGTTACAGCTTGTAAGTTATCTAAGGAAGATGAGGCCACATCTATTGATGAGAAGGAGTACAGATCAATGATTGGAAAATTGCACTATGTTGTTCACAGCAGACCGGATATAGCTCATGCAGTTGGTCTAGTTGCTATATTTCAGAAGAATCTGAAGGAAACACATTTGATAGCAACCAAGAGGATATTTAGATATTTGAAAGGTATTATTGACTATGGATTATGGTATCCATATGAAGGAAAGTTTGACTTGAAGGTGTACACAGATGCAGACTGGGCAGGTAATGTTGATGATAGGAAAAGAACAACCGGTGGAGCATTCTTTCTTGGAGGAAGACTTGTTTCATGGAGTAGCAAGAAGCAGAGTTGTATATCACATTCTACTGTTGAAGCTGAGTATGTTGCAGCTTATATGAATTGTACCCAGGTTGTCTGGATGAGGCACATTTTAGAAGGTTTCAAGATGAAATTTACAGAATCTGTAAAGATCTTATGTGACAATACCAGTGCCATAAATATTTCAAAGAACCCTGTTTTGCACACATGAACCAAGCATATTGAATTGAAGTATTATTTCTTCAGGGAAAAAGTGCAGAGTAAAGATGTGATCTTGGAGCATGTTTCTACCAAGGAGCAGCTTGCAGATATATTTACTAAACCTCTGCCTAAGACTACTTTTGAGTATTTTTGAAGTCAGCTAGGGGTTGTAACCCTTCATGAGGTGAATTGAGCATGATGTAGAGTACATCAGTTCCGGAGCTACTTGCAAAATTTTACAACAGGATTGATGTAGAAGTGGAGTTATTCCACAGGAGGAGCATCGAGTTGCAGGTTGTTGATGCTGAACAGTGAAGTTTTACATTGCATGTTTTACTTTCACTTTGGCATTGTTGTTAGAGGGGGAGAAGAACTATGTGATTATGGGGAGAAGAACCAATGAAAAGTTGAAGACAAGGAGAGTATATGGTAAAATGTAAACCAGGATTCCTATTCACAATCACACCAATCAATGATATTGATATTTGTATTTCCATCAATGCCAAAGGGGGAGATTGTTGACATTTGCATGAAGATTGCATTAATGAAATGTTATGTTGTCATTGATGTCAATTAACCAGTAATGATATTGTTATAATATTATTTTGTAACCAGTAGGAAGAGCTAGTGAAAGAAACTGTAACCAGTAGGTAAATTTTTGGAGTGAATCGGTATTGCTAAGTATTGGAGAGTTGAACTAGTAAACCCTACCTGTTGAAATGATAAACCCTAACCAATTAAGTTTGGTGAATTGCTTATATTGGTTTATGATCTGATGATGAGCGTTAATGATTATGACACATATGCATATTGTATGAAGAGAGTTTCAAAGTGTTTTTGGTGCGTTGAGGTAATGGTTTTTGTCTTGGGAATGAGCAAGTATATTGCATGTAATGCAAAGCATGTGTTGAGTTACTAAGTTCGATAAAGTGGTGATCAAGGAGTGGTCAAGGCTTTCTTGAATGATGTGTAGAGATTGTTATATAATCCAACGGTCATACTTGAACCAACTTGTTTGTAATCTCTATGAGAGAATTAGGTTTTTATTGTGTTACCGACCTATTGATTTGTTTATAAGATCAATAAGTTGTTTTGCTTTAGAGTTGGCAAAGTTTTAGTTGAGTGTGTGGTTGTCGAACCAGATGATGTATCTGCAGTTTGAGTAAAGGCAGATAGGAGCATGAAGAGGATCTGAACAAGAAAGTGTAGTGTTATTCAAATAGATCAGCAAACTCATGTTGTTTTCTAACAATTATAGAAGATTGAAATCCCCTAATCGGGTAAGCTCTAATAAGCTTGGTGTTATTAAAATCCTCTAACTAGGTGGTCCATTAGCTTGGATTTAAAATCCTCTACCGAGGTTACTCCTCACGGGGTATTGCTTCTAACAAGGCATTATAGTCAATCCCTTAACCGGGTGGTCCCTAACAGGATATGTTCTTAACAGGACTTTTTGTAAAGCTTTAACAGGCTTGGCTCCTAATAGGGCGAACTTCAAAAGAGTTCAAATAGTTATCTTGTGAGTCTCATCTCACCATGGTTTTTCCCATTTGGGTTTCCACGTCAAAAATATTGTGTCAAGTGTTGAATGTTTTTGTGGTTATGTTTTCTATGGTTGATTTAATTAACTACTTAATCCACTTTGATAAGTCATGATAACCAACAACAATATGAAATGAAGTTTTACTTATGTCAATAAAAGTATTTGGATGTTTATAAGTTTCAATTTGTTTATTGTTAATCTGTTGTAACAGTCAACCGGTTTAACTTGACATAGATATTGCTAAGTTTACTTTGAGAGATTGATTTTGAGATTGGTGAAGTTATTATCAGTTTTTCTATCTACTGATTCACCCCCCCTCTCATTAGTTGACCGGATCCTTATTCTTTCATCATACCATCAGGCTAAAGACTTAATGCCATTCTCAATGGATGAATTGTTTGGCTCCTGTCAGCTTATGAGATGAGAACAATTAGTGGTGAATCGTCAAAGAAAGAGGCTACATTCAACATAACCCAGAAAGGAAAAGAAGTGGTTGCTCATGAAGAAGAAGATGACTCTGATGTTGTTATAGCAAATTTTATAAGGAAGCTAGGAAATGATTCGGGAAAATACAAAGGTAAGCTCCCTTTCAAATGTTTTAATTGTGGTAAAATAGGACACTTTGCTTCTAAATGTCCATATGAAGAAAAAGGAAGAGGATGAGAAGAACAATATGCAAAATTTTGGCAAAGAAAAGATGAATAAATCCTACAAACCAAGAAGAAGAAATTTTAGAAGGAGGAACGGTCTTTACACTTTTGAGGATGATGCCACAAATGAAGAAAGTGTCTCTGATGATTGTTGCGGTGAGGATGAAAGAGAAGTAAATATCTTCATGGCACATGAAGTGTTGGGTGATGAAGAAGAGAAAATAGAAGTGGAGGTATAAATTGAAGGTGACAATGTGAGTGCACTAGAAGAAATCAGAAAGGTGAGGAAAGAATACAAAAAGGTTAAGTATGTTGTTGCTGAAGAACAAGACAAAATGAAAAAATGTCTTGAGGAGTCTAAGAAAAACATTTCATATCTGAGGACACAATTGGATGAAGCTAAAACAATGTATGAGGTAACTAAATCAGATTTAGAAAATAAAGAGTATCAAAAGATGGAAGAAGAAATTGTGAATCTCAGAAAGGAACTTGAAAAGTGCAAAGATGAACTCAAAGTGAGAATTAAATATGAGGATAGCACTGATGCATTGGATAAAATGTTGAAAAAATAAAAGCACTCCAAAGATACAGAAGGTGTTGGATTTGATGTTGGTTAGAGTTCTTCGAGTATTGACTCATCAAATAAAGAAATACAATTTATCTCTTCAAGTGAGAATAGTAAAGGACAAACCTTCACTGTCAACAAGCCTACTGAGAAAAGGACATATGTTGTTGCTACAGTGAACAAACATGTTGATCCAAAAGGAAAAGCCAAGATAGATGATGGAGGCTTCACAAATTTCAAAGACACAAAGAATAATTCAAGAAGACCCAGTTATGCTGCTTCATGGAAACTGATGAGAAACACATTCAACAATAATTGGTATGTATCCTAGTTCCATGGCTACTACTATAAATCTAATACTCATGGTCATAGAATTACTGATTGTAAACTTATGCATAGATCTCCTCCTAGTTATGAAAGTAGGAATCCTTTTGATGCTCCTAGAAATGTGGACACTGTTTGTTATCATTGCAATGATGTTGGTCATAAAAGTTATGAGTGTAGGAGAAAAGTGTCTCAGCCCTATAGCAATTTTCCAAATTCATCCTTCAATAGGAATGTTAAATGTTATCATTGTCAAAAATTTGGTCATATAGCCAAGCATTGTAAACTTAAAGAAATAAATCAAAGGAAGAGAATGTCACCTTTGGAACCAAAGACAAAATCATATTAGAATGTGACAGTAGAGAAGAAGAAAGAAATAAAACAAGTTTGGATTGAAAAAGAGAAAGACAAGGCAGAGTCAAGTTTGATTGTCCAAACTGCCCTACATGCAGAGAGGAAAAATTTGTGGGTAGTAGATAGTGGTTGCTCCAATCACATGACTGGAGATAAAAAGAAATTCAGTAAACTTGAAGATTGGAATGGTGGTTCAGTGAGGTTCGGAGACAACTCATCAATCAAAATAAAAGGCAAGGGTACTCTCAGCATAGATGGAAAATTAAAAGCTCATAATGTATATTATGTAGAAGGACTAAAACACGGTCTGTTGAGTGTAAGTCAAATGTGTGACAAAGGAGACAAGTTCACTTTTGACTCAAATGATGTGAAATCATAAAAGAAAGCAATGGAAAATTAGTTGTAGAAGGAAAGAGAACTGATGGAAATGTATATAATTTAAAAGAATGCTTTGGGTCTCAATGCATGTTGGGACAAGTGGATAAGAGTTGGCTCTGGCATATAAGGCTTGGTAATATAAACTTTGATAATCTTGTTAAAGTTAGCAAGAGAGGGTATGTGAGGGACATGCCACAGATCATCAAGCCAATGAGCACTTTTTGTGATGAATGTCAAAGAGGAAAACAAACTAAGGTGAGCTTCAATACTAAAGAATATTCAACCACAAGGTCACTAGAGCTTGTACATACTGATTTATGTGGTCCTACCAGGAAAGGAGAATTAAATGGAGAAAATTATTTCATGTTGCTCATAGATGATTTTTCAAGAATGACATGGGTCACCTTCTTGCAAGATAAGTCACAAGCTTTTGAAAGATTGAAAATTTTCAGAAAAATGGTTGAAAAAGAAAGTGGATACAAGCTAAAATGTCTCAAATCAGACCGTGGAAAAGAATTCAAATAAAATGAATTTGAAGACTACTATGAAAGACATGGAATAAGAAGACAATATTCATCACTTAGGACACCACAACAAAATGGTGTTGTCAAAAGGAAAAATAGGACAAACAAGGAAATGGCGAGAACAATATTAAATGAAGCAAATCTATTGGACATATACTAGAAGGAGGCAGTCCACATTGTAGTATATATACTAAACAGGGTGCAACTAAGAGGAAATAGCAAAATGACTCCATACAAACTTTGGTATGATAGAAAACCCTCAGTCAAGTACTTCAAGGTGTTTGGTAGCAAATGTTTCATCAAAAGAGATGTGGATGGATTAGGTAGTTTTGAATCAAGAGTTGATGAAGGTATCTTCTTGGGCTACTCTACTCACAGCAAGGCCTACAAGTGTTTCAACAAAAGATGAAAGAGAGTGTTTGAAAGCATAAATGTCAGGATTGATGAGGATATGCACAAAGGGACAATAAATTAGTTTGGGGGACCATATGTGGAAGAGGAAGCACAATCTAAAAGTGAACAAGAGGAAGAGGCACCAAGCAAGGCTCCAAATAAGTATGTTCAGAAAAATCACCCTAAGGATTAGATTATAGGCAACAACAATGATGTTGTGCAAACAAGAAGGAGAGTGAGGAACAATGAACAAGTAAATTTCTGCCTTATGATAGAGATGGAACCTAAAACATGTGATGAGGCCAACAAAAGTGACAAGTGGATGAAGGCTATGGAAGAAGAGTTGCAACAAATTGAGAAGAATAAGTCTTGGGATTTGGTTCCTAGGCTAGCAGACAAGAATGTTATTGGTACCAAATGGGTCTACAGGAACAAGATGAATGAAGAAGGCAAGGTAATAAGGAACAAGGTAAGGCTTGTATGCAAGGGTTATGCTCAGGTAGAGGGCATAGATTTTGAAGAGACATTTGCACCAGTTGCAAGGCTTGAAGCTATAAAGATGTTCTTGGAATTATCAACCTATAAAGGATACAAAGTATATCAAATGGATATCAAATATGCATTCTTGAATGACAATCTTGAAGAAGAGGTGTACATAGAGCAACCTGAAGGATTTCAACTACATGAAGATGAAAACTTTGTATGCAGATTGAGAAAATCTTTGTATGGTCTAAAGAAGGCACCTAAAGAATGGTATTCTAGGTTGGATAAGTACTCACATTAGTAAGGATTTAAAAAGGGGTGTGCAGATAGAAAATTATATATTACGGTGGATGATGATCACATGATTATTGTTGTTGTATATGTAGATGACATCATCTTTGGAGGCAATAAGATATCCTATGTAAAGAGTTTGTTGATCAAATGAAGTCTAAGTTCGAGATGTCCATGCTTGGAAAGTTATCATATTTTCTTTGTTTGCAAATATCACAACAGAATAAGGGCATATTCATTTCCCAAACCACGTATGTTAAGGACATGCTGAAGAAGTTTCAAATGGAGGACAACAAAAAGATTAGTGGCCCCATGGTGATTGGATGCAAGCTAAGTAAAAATGATGAGTCACCCAGTGTAGATCAGACTTTGTATAGATCAATGATTGGGAGTTTGTTATATCTAACAACATCAAGGTCAGATATTGTTCAAGAAGTGTGCATGGTTGCAAGGTTTCAAGCAACTCCTAAGCAATCACATGTCAATGTAGTTATGAGGATATTCAAGTATCTACAAGGGACACTCAATTATGGCTTATGGTACCCTAAGAAAGGTGAAACACTTTGCAAGCCTACATTGATGTTGATTGAGCAGGTTGCGTAGATGATAGGAAGAGCACCAGTGGTGGAGCTTTCTTCTTGGGAGATAGATTGGTTTCATGGCATAGCAAGAAACAAGAGTCGGTCTCATTATCAATTGTTGAAGCCAAATATATTGCAGCTACCACATATTTCTCTCAAGTGTTGTGGATGAAGTAGACACTAAAGGACATTGAGGTATAATTTTCAAACCCCATTCCTATCATGTGTGACACTTCAAGTGCTATAAATATAGCAAAGAGCCTTGTCATGCATTCTAGGACAAAGCATTGCCATCAAGTATCATTTTCTCAGGGAAAAGGTTGCAGAGAAAGAGGTAAAAGTTGAATATGTGTGCATGGGTGAGCAAGTAGTTGATATCTTCACTAAGCCATTGCCAAAAGACAACTTTGAATATCTAAGATACAAGTTGGGCGTTGTCCCACCTCCTTTCGGTCTATGGTTCAGGGGGAGCATATTATGTTACTGTTTTTCATCCTTGAACCTCATGTTTGTCTCAGGGGGAGTTCTAAATTTTTTGTAAGTTGTATAGGCATTGTTTTTTATATTATAATAATGGTTCATCTAGCTTTCAGACGTAGCAACAGTCTAGATCTATGCACGCAAAGATGGTAATAGGGGGAGAAGAATAAGTCAGAATGTGTTGTCTGTCAGGCCCTTTGCCATTATTGTCAAAGGGGGAGAGAAGAAAGTGCGTTGACATCAATTCTAAAGGGGGAGATTGTTGGCATTAGATTGTCATTGATGTCAACAATTGAGGAGAAATTCGGCAAGATGCAAAGGAGAGATCAGATGGACACGTTGGTAAAAGTATTGTTGCAACATCATATAACACATTGTGTTATACGCAAAAGGAAATACTTGAGGAATGCATGAAGTCCATTGGGGCATGAAAATGGACAAGGAGGACATAGGCAATTGTGTTGGAAATGTATTGTGAAATCTAATCTGACTCAAGAAAAGTTAGTTGCATTTGTCAATAACATGCTATGTTAGTCACATGTAGTTACAATGAGTATCAGTCGTTGTTGTCAATAACATGCAGGTTATCGCTATCTATAAAGCTATAAAACTGTGATAGGAAATTCAATAACATGCCCCCGCTATCCCGCAACATGAACGGTTGAAGATAAGTTACCATGCGGGATAAAAAAAAGAAGTGTGATGGAGATGTCAATAACATGCAAGCTATGTTGCCCAGCTTATCCCGTGACATGTTATTCACTATCAGATAACCTTGTGGGATAATAGTTAAGTGAAGCAAACAATGAACCTCCTTATCCCACAACATGTTATTCGCATGTAAGAAACCTTGCGAGATAATAATAAACAAAGGAAAACAAGACATCATGTTATCCCGCGTTGTCAAAAGTGACCAATAATGGTCATTTGGGATGAGAAATTGAAGGGAGATTACTTGTAGATGCTTATCCTGCATGAGACAAGGGTGATGTCAGTGAGTCCATGGTATAAGAGAATAAAAGGAAGTGAAGGGTCTACTTATCCCACGTGATCAAATTGGGATGTGAAGAAGCCCATGAGATAAGAAAAAGTGAAGACAAAAGAGAGAAAGACCTTATCCAACATGGGTAAGAGGTATGAGAAGAAATGATGCGGGATAAGGAAAATGGTAGAAGGCATTGTTGGAAACCAATAACACTGAGAGGGGGGATGAATCAGTGTTATATCGGAATAGTAGATTTTAGCCTTAACAAAACATTGATTCACCAATCGGTATACCGGTATAAACAAAATTGAAAGAAGTAATGCAACCAATAAGCCAAACATATAAATGAGAACCATAACACACAGATTTATACATGGAAAACCTCAATGAGGAAAAAAAATGGTGGGATTTGTGACCCACAATATCAATTCATTGGCCATATGAAGAGCTATTACAATATATAATGGTCCTACACTTGCAGGAAGGCTTACAGCCTAGAGCACACTATTCATCACAAAACGAGCCTCACTGACTACATAACAATCCAGATAACAATTTGGAGAAGTATGTGTTCACATAAAAATCCCCGGGGTAGGTTTGCGGCTGGAGTATCTTCTTTTCCCTCTCAGCTTTCTAGTAGTGTGTGGCGTGCAAGACAGTTGTCAGCTTGGCGTTGCCCCCAATGGTTTGTGTTTTGTGTTTAAGTATTGGAGTACCGCGATGATGACAAATGGAGAAGTTTTGTTGATTGGGCCTTTTTCCGGAGCCCACCTTGTAGCAAAAGCGGGAAAGGGACACCTGGCACCTTCATGCTGGTGGATGCATTTCTGTTTGAAGAGGTTTTTCAGAAGAGGTCCCCTCGCCTGCTGCATTTTCTTTTGCGGTTAGCAAAATCTTTTTCATTTGGGCTGGTATGAAGATCATCGCAAGCAAGAACCAAAGCCTTGGGACAGTTTTGTTGGGTGTGACCTCGTGGGGTGACACGGCTTGGTTTTTCCGTTCAGGGGCGGTTATGCATGTTTGGCATATTTTGGAGTTGTTAGTAGAGTCGTAGGCTCTATTTCTGCTTGTTTTTTCCTGTTGTAGGGGTTCAGAACTTTTCAGAAAAACAATTAAGGATCTTAGATAATTTGAGCTGTTATAGTTTTCTCAAGAGGAAGGAAAATCAAGATTGTGCCTACGGCCTTCGTGATTACCTCTTTTGGATGCTTAAATAGGCTTTTCTGTGCATTTTCCTGTATTCTTGATGACTTTAGAGATATCTATCTAATACTCTATGGATTAAACTATGTTCCACACTTGTTATCTGGTGGATGCATGATATATGTTTCTTTATGTTTTTCAGAGGAATCTTAATTGTATCTTAATTTTTGTTTTGTTCGGGCATGTAGATTGTTGAATGGGCTTTAAAACCATGTGTTTCCTAGTTTTATATGCTATCTATTTCTTATGAAATGTTTTGGCGCATCGCCTCAATAGCATAGATCATTTTATTTTAAGTTTTCTTCTTTTCCCTTTTCCCAGAACCCCCAAGGAAGAGTCGGCTTCTCAATTCGGAGGTTATTCAATGAATCTAGTATAGTAGGTCCCCCATCACTGAATTTCCCATAAGGCTATTTGTTTCCCAAAGTAAAATTTAGAGTCAATAGTTCTTTTTCTGGCACGCCCGGTGGGAACTCAAGTTCAAATATAATTTTGAGCTAGTTTATGAGTCATAGGCCTATCACCAGGAGTCAGACAGCTTTAAATCCTCACCTTCTCCTGCCACCTCTAGTGACCATTCATTCAGCCGCATCTCCATCCTCATAGAGCTTTCCCACTTTCCCTGTAGTCACCTATGCAACAATGGCACACATTCCTCCCAAAAATTTTGTGGCTTGGGATAACGGGAGCCCTCTCATTCCCCCAACTTCACCCAAGGTTTGGGGAGCTATCCCTGCAGCCGCACTAAAAGTCATTCCCAAGTTCACTTGAGAATGTCATAAAATTCCAAGGGAGAATTTACAAGATGTAGCCACTTGTAAAGCGGAAAATCGAACCCTAGGTGTTCCCCCCACTCCAATGGAGAGAGAAAGGAGGTCACTAGGATTGACAGTTTTCACTTAGGAGAGACTTTACATTCAAAAGAGGGGTTGAAACTCACAAGATCCAATCCCACACAATGCAAGATTGAATTCTAAATGAGTTTCAAGGATTGAGACAGCAAGGATACCCTCTTTTGTAAAGAATGTAGATAGAAGGATTGAACTAGGAGTGTATGTAAAAGTGGGAAAGATTCGCTTGCAGACGGAGATAGGGACACGGGATGAAGCTACGGACCTAAAATTAGCAGTAAAATGTCGAGACGATGTTGTCCTGCAAGTTTGAGTGAAAGTTGATGGGATGATGGCGCTCGGAGTGCACACGGTCCTCCAAAAAATCCGCGAAATGAAGGGGGATCTGTTCGTCTCTGCACAAGGATTCCAGATCTTCAATTACAGCCACGTACCTGCAACCTACACACAGAAAAGAGAGAACGATTGGGGGGTTAGGGATTAGGGGTTTGCCTTCAGGTCAAACCCCGGTTTTGGAATTAACCAAGAAATGAGAATGTTGTAAATGTAAATGTTTGTAATGTAATAAAGTACTGATACCTTGTTGTAAGAATGTTTGTATTCTTACATGCGAAGGTGTAAATGATGTTGTATGTTGTATATTGTAAGTGATCTCCTCTTCAATGGTTGAATCCTTGTCTTGAATGCAACACTTAGCCTTGAATGGAGACTTAGAATGCTCAATTGCTTGAAGGAATGCTTGTATGCTTGAATGTTTGAATGTTTGTCTATCGCTTCCGCCTCTTGCACACATATGTTTTTTCTCTTTTTTTTTTACCATCTACCCTTTCTGAGAGGGGAAATGTAGTTTATATACTTGTCAATTAGGGTTAGAAGACTGATTTTTCCGACCTTAGGCCGACCTAGGAAGATTATTTATCAAATTGCAAACTTGAAGACCCGATGCCCAAAAAAAAACTGGGCCCAAAATAGGGCCAGGGACCAGGGCGCTGGGCGCCATGGTCCCACCTCCCAGGACAGCAGGGTGCAAGGAGGATCAAGCCAAGGTGCAGAAAAGATGCAGTTTTTGATGGCGTAAACAGGTTTCAGGGTCTCCATTTAGGTTTAATGTTGTGCCGCCATCGTGAAGACCCAAATGTAGTCGAAATTGCAAGTGTCACAATTTTACGACGCTACATTTAGCCCCCACTTTAGCGGGAGTATAAGCGTACGCCCATACTTCCGGTAAAGTCCAAGGAAACAACATTGAAAGACTTTCACCACGTCAAGGAGGCAAGATACACCAAGCCCCCGGTGGACTAAGGATCTTACGACTTTGATTGACAAAGTAAAAGGGAAGATCACGAGGGAGAACCATGATTGTCCATAGTAAGGTTCCCTCACTATGAGTCATGCAAGAAAAATACCAAAAATTTTCAAGGCAAAGCTAAGTCCGTCAAGAAATTTTCAAGTATCCTGAAGAGATATGGATGGGGTGTATGCCCCCTACGTTAAAGCGATCACACACGCCTCATCGGGGGTGATTGCTTTAAGGTAGAAATACACATAAGAAATGAGAAGGGAAAGGAGCATGTTATCACAAAGATTTAGCCCCAAAGTGTGAGATAAACCCAAGGATAATAGACACAAAACACAAATCACGAGGTGACTTCACTTTCCTTGGGGTCAGTATGCTGTATGATAATTCATGTATATCATATGTATGTATGCATAATTGTTCTTCATTCCCCAATCAAGGAAGGTCACCTAGAAGAAGGGAACACATGTGTCTTTTGAGTCAACATGAGAGAGACCAAAAGAGATCTCAATGCTTTGCATCATCCTCAAGTAGACAACATTAAGGACAACAAATAGAAGAATGAGAATGACACATAGAAGAAGTAACAAAAGAAAGAGAGGAGGAGAGAGTCTGCTATGCTAATGAAACTAGTCTAGCACGTCATCCACCCCCCGATCTTGCTGATCAATATTTCAGGAAGGCAGGAAACACGCTAGAGGAGGAACATCCAACACAGTAGATGGAGCTATCACAAGATCCAAACAAGGGCTATGTTTATGTTCCAAGCCACGTTGTTCTTGTCTAGGAGCTAGGATAAGTTCTTTAGAAAATTCGTTAGATAAATGGTTATCAACATCAACATATTCATATTCACTATCAAAAGCAAGAGAAGTAACATTTTCATCATGAATAACATTTTCATCTATATCATCATCAAGATTTATAAAAATAGGATCTTTAACTCACACAGGATCAAAACCGTCATGCATCTTATGCTTAGGAGATTTTGGCTCAATTTCTGGCTGAGGAGAAAATGGAATAATGCTAGTTGAAGGTGTTTTTGGGGATTGCAAAGTTTGAGAAGCAGCTGCACGAGCTCTAAGACGATGCTTTCGTCGGCGTTCACGTGCAAAACGATTTCGTCCAGTCTTAGTAGGAAGTTGAGAAGATTGAGGAGGAGGAATGTTCTCATCCTTATCACTTGGGTGTTTAGGTTGTGGTCTCTTAGGTTGGATGATAGGAGAAGAGGAAGGTCTCTTCTCTTTATAAGAGGAAGGAGGAGGAACTGCTCCATATAAAGGAGGAATATTTGGTTTAGGAAGGAGACCAAGTCCATCATGATGAGGAGGTATAGGTCTACTTTTAGAAAGTTTATTAGACATAGACATAGTCACATCCATAGGAATGGGTTGGGAATCTTCTTGAGGAAAGACATTAGTTTTATCTTTCAAAGGAAGAGCTTCCTTCTCAAGAACAATAGGAATATCAAGTTTGGGTGTTCGAGGCTCACTTAGAGATAGGATCATATCTTTTTTCCACTTTTGATAAGATTTGAAAAGATGATCACTTCGCGGTGGAAGAGATTGGAATTGTTTAGGCCAAAAATAATCAATAGGAATACTAGAAGTTCTTTCAGCTGGTTTAAAGAGGCTATGATTGACAGTAACAACTTCACCATTATGGGGAAATTTCAAACACTTGTGAATAGGAGAAGCAATAGCTTTCATGGAAGATAGCCATGGATAGCCTAGCTTCACACGAAATTGTTCGGATGATGGAATAATAGCAAAGCTCACATCAAGGGATTTGTTATGGACCTCAATAGGTAATGTAATAGAACCAATTGCAGGAGAAGAAAATGCATCAAATAATTTCACAACCACATTTTTTTTGTCATAGATCACTTGATTCAATTGCAAAGTAAAGAGAAATTCTTCAGTAATAACATTAACCATGCAAGAAGGATCAATAAGCACTCCACGGCAAGGTGTATTCTTGACTTTTGCAACTATATATAAAGGACCATCAGGTGCCCTGATAGTTTCACTGGAATTAAATGTGATGGAAGGTTCTTTAGGGATTTTCTGCTGCTCCACAAAGTTAATCACATTCGGAGTCATAGACACAAGACCATCAGGTGAGAAAGAGGAACCATTAGTCTCAATCACATTAGAGGTATGAGAAGGTAATGGATCAGTAAAAATCTTAAGATTTTGGTTAGGAAGAGCTACAGATGTATTACCTTTATCATTCACACCTGAAACAGAGATAGTATTATTATCAATCAAATCTTGAATTTTACCCTTTAAAGCAAAACATTTTTCAGTATCATGCCCAGGTTGATGATGAAATTGACAAAAAGTTTTGTTATCAAAATAGGGTGAATTAATCTTTGCAGGATCTATTTGCTTTATAGGAGGGAGAGTAAGCACATTTTGTTCCAATAACTTATTCATAATACTATGCAATGATTCATTCAAAGGAGTAAACTTTCTTTCTTTCTTGAAAAACTTAGAAATAGGAGGCACACCTGATGCTGCATTCACATTGTTGTTGATGATGTTTTCATTGAACTTAACGGACTCTCTGTTCGGTTTAAACTTCCCAAATGGTTGTTGACTACTATCACCCTTATCACTCGGAGCCATAGGATTTGCTTGTTCCATTTGACTCACAGTCAGTTGATAACTGTGAAGAGTTGCACACAACTGTTGGAAAGAAATAAACTCATAAAACAGAAGTTTTTCTCTAATATCTTTTTGTAAATTAGAAATAAAGATTCTTTGAATATCATTGTCAGGTACTGGAAAAGAAATTTGAGCACACAAATGCTTATATCTACCAATGAAATCAGTCACTTTTTCTTTAACACCTTGTTTACAATGCATTAAATCAATCAAAGTAACTTTAGGACCTATATTGTTTTGAAATTGTTGAATAAAAGCATTTGCAAGTTGTTGGAAAGAAGTAATAGAATAGGAAGGCAACGAGCAATACCATTGTAGAGCCTTATCTCTTAATGTTCTAGTAAACAGTTTTGCAAGCAACCTTTGGTCATGAGCAAAATCGGTACATATTGTTTGAAAGGTCTTAACATGTGTTAGAGGATCACCTTTACCATTATAAAGCTCCAATTGTGGGATTTCAACATGCTTAGGAGGGATAGCTCAAACAATGTCAAGAGAAAGTGGGCTCGCAACATCAAATGTGGGCACACTAAACTTAGATTGATTCATAGAGGCAATTTGTTGTTGTAACGAAGAGACAGTTTGTGCAAGATTGTTAATGGTCACTTCAGTCGAAGAGTTCATATTAGACATGTTAGATTGTGATGGAGGTATTATGTTATTGAAAGAAGGTATTGATTGAGAGTAAGGTGGCGGGACACTATGATAGTTAGTCATAGGAGATGATTGGAAAAAAGGAACACTACAAGGAGGAATGGAATGATTGAATGAATTGCCCCCTTGCGTCATGTTCATTTGTGGAGATGTAATAGGGACACTCATTGAAGGAATGAATGAAGAAGTTGGATTGAATGAAGGAAGAGGGTTGATTGAAGAAGAAGGATTGCCCCCATGACTAGTGATCATAGGTGGAATGTTTTGTATTGAAGTAGTCATTATGTTTGATGTAAAAGTAGGTATACTAGCAATAGAAGTTGTCAAAGGGATAGAATGATTGACTTGAGTAGGAGGTTGTGTATAACCTAAAGTTTCGGCACAACTCTTCATAGGCATCACATTTGAATCAACGATGTGTGCAATACTACGCAAAATATCAATTCCATTCTTATCACTTTGCACCATACGTTTTAGACCCTCAATTAATGAAATAGCTTGACTATCGGGGTATTCTTGAGACATCCATTGCTGAAAATCATCAAATTGGTTATCCAATTTTGAAAGTTGTTCCACAGAAACCTCATGGAGAGCTTCTTCATCATTAGGAGGATTAGAGGAATTACCCGTGTCCTCGTTAAAAAGGCCATTCAAATTAGGTTCCATATCCTCGGTAATTAAACCTTGGAAAGACTTAATTCTAAGGCTTCGTCTAACAGGAATAGTGTAAGTAGGGCTTATTGTTGTAAAACTCATGCACTAGAGAGAGAGAGAAGATTTTGAATTTTGAAAATAAAGTTGGCAAAATTGAACAATGAGATAATGATTATCCAATTTGAACTTTGTAAAAGAAGAGGGAAACATAACTTCCAAGAAAGGTAGGCACAATTGAAAAATTAGGGCCAAGGAGGTAGCACTTAATTTTAATTGTTATCTTGAAAATTGAAATCTTGAATTTTGAATTTATTTTCGATTTTAGAGGTAGAAAATTTCAATAAAATCAGCCAATCTCCTAGATTTAAGCTGTTAAATGCAATCACGACAATCTCCCGAAATTTCAGAAAAAATGTCAGGGACCGTGGCGAACGGAGTGCACACGGTCCTCGCAACTTTTTTTGAAATTTTCAGCGATGAAAGTTATGATGATTTTAAAGCTAATCTGAAAAATTGAGTGATTTTACGATCTGTAGATAGGCCAAATTAAAGTTGCAATCTCAAAATTGAACCCTACCAAGATTGTTGAAAAATGCAAAATTTGAATTTTGAAAAAGAGAGGGAAACTGAAATTTTGAATTTTATGATTTTAGAGGGAATACTAAGAGCAATGCCAGCTTTGAAATTTAAAAGTTGACTCAATTTCATGCAAAATTCAATTTTGAAAGTGGAAATCAAAGTTGTTGCAATTAAACACTTAATTTCAAAGGTCACAAATTGCAAAAATTTGAATAAAGCACTGAAACTTTGAATGAATGCCAACACACTTTTCAGATTTAGGACAGTAAGAAACACAATTTTGACACAAAATTTCAATTTCAACAATTTTTGAATGATTAGAAGCCTTAATCCAAGCAATCACTAGACCAACTTTGACTTTAATTTTGAAAGTGTTAGAATTGATGAAATCGGCCAAGATTCTGGATTTTAGCAGAAAAATATAGTAAGATCTAGCTCCCGAAATTTCGAAAAAAAATGTCGAGGACAATGGCGCCCGAGGTGCACACGGTCCTCGCAACTTTTTTCAAAATTTTCAGGGATGAAAGATGTTATGATTTTGTTGCAGAATCCAAAGTTTCAGCCGATTTGGAGGTGTTTTGATCAGTGAAATCGTCGGTCAAAGGTTGAATAGAGAGGGTTTTAAAAATTAGGGTTTTGACACTTAACCACTTAATTTTCAGAATTAAAGCACAAATATGAATTGACAATTTTCAATAGAAGGGTAGATCTGAAACAAGCATTAACAATTAAACACTTCACAAGCTCAATTACTAAAAAGAAAATTTAGGGTTTTTATGCAATTAACCTCTAAATTTGCAAAAGATCAAACATGGAAATGTAATTAAGGAAGCAAAATTTTCAGATCTAACCATGAATAATCAGAATTAGGATGCTCACGTCAGGTTCACCAAAATGTAAAGTGGAAAATCGAACCCTAAGTGTTCCCCCCACTCCAACGGAGAGAGAAAGGAGGTCACTAGGATTGACGGTTTTCACTTAGGAGAGACTTTACATTCAAAAGAGGGGTTGAAACTCACAAGATCCAATCCCACACAATGCAAGATTGAATTCTAAATGAGTTTCAAGGGTTGAGAGAGCAAGGATACCCTCTTTTGTAAAGAATGTAGATAGAAGGATTGAACTAGGAGTGTATGTAAAAGTGGGAAAGATTCGCTTGCAGACGGAGATAGGGACACGGGATGAAGCTACAGACTTGAAATTAGCAGTAAAATGTTGAGACGATGTTGTCCTGCAAGTTTGAGCGAAAGTTGACGGGACAATGGCGCTCGGAGTGCACACGGTCCTCCGAAAAATCCGCGAAACGAACGGGGATCTGTTCGTCTCTGCACAAGGATTCCAGATCTTCAATTATAGCCACGTACCTGCAACCTACACATAGAAAAGAGAGGACGATTGGGGGGTTAGGGATTAGGGGTTTGCCTTCAGGTCAAACCCTGGTTTTGGAATTAACCAAGAAATGAGAATGATGTAAATGTAAATGTTTGTAATGTAATAAAGTACCGATACCTTGTTGTAAGAATGTTTGTATTCTTACATGCGAAGGTGTAAATGATGTTGTATGTTGTATATTGTAAGTGATCTCCTCTTCAATGGTTGAATCCTTGTCTTGAATGCAACACTTAGCCTTGAATGGAGACTTAGAATGCTCAATTGCTTGAAGGAATTCTTGAATGCTTGAATGTTTGAATGTTTGTCTATCGCTTCCGCCTCTTGCACACATATGTTTTTTCTCTTTTTTTTCTTTACCATCTACCCTTTCTGAGAGGGGAAATGTAGTTTATATACTTGTCAATTAGGGTTCGAAGACTGATTTTTCCAACCTTAGGCCGACCTAGGAAGATTATTTATCAAATTGCAAACTTGAAGACCCGATGCCCAAAAAGAAACCGGGCCCAAAATAGGGCCAGGGACCAGGGCGTTGGGTGCCATGGTCCCACCTCCCGAGACAGCAGGGTGCAAGGAGGATCAGGCCAAGGTGCAGAAAAGATGCAGTTTTTGATGTCGTAAACAGGTTTCGGGGTCTCCATTCAGGTTTAACGTTGCGTCGCCATCGTGAAGACCCAAATGCAATCGAAATTGCAAGTGTCGCAATTTTACGACGCTACACCACTGTCTACACTATCCATGGAATTACCAAATAGAATTTGGCCTTAAGACTGCTGGTAGCTTCTTTCAAAGTAAGAGCTTTGGATTGGTTCAAATCATTGGGCCCTAACACTATAGGAGATTAGGATCAGCTAGGAGACCATTTTTTTCCTGAGGTTCTCCAATAAGGTGGACAAATCATCTTTGATGCACCAATTGATCACAATAAAGAGGGGCCCTCAGGAAGCACTAACTGATTTCAATCTAAGGTTTCAATGGACCTGGCAGAGGATATCTTTGTCTGCTCGCCCCCCAATGGATATGGCTTTCGTATTCTACTTAAAAGCTTTCAATTCTGACATATTAGTGATGATCTAGTCCCTTGGAGGAAACACGCTCCCGCAAGTATTCAACATAGCGGTCCAAGAGAAAACAACCTAATCGATGTCGGGAAGCTAACTCCTCACCCTATCATGCCGATTTTTCTTGAGATATTTCCTCAAATCTTAGAGGAAGTCGCTCCCAACACATCTACTCCATAGTCTATATATTCATATCCCGCTCCCCCGCCATCCTCTTTGGCTGTCGAGGTCAGTGATATGAAGAGCCTCCCGAGATCCTTCTCCAATGAGATTGTCAATCTAAAGAGAGCCTAGGTCTCGCCCGCCAAGCCTCCTTTCCAGCAAAGTTTCCAAGGGAATCAACCTCCATACCAACATAACCAGCATACAAATCACCGTACTGACAAAACTTCCTAGCTAAATGGCCAGATAGTCCTGGTCCTGAATCTATTGCAAACTGTTTATCCAGCAACTGGTAAAGAGTTAACCGTGGGTCAAAATAACCTGGCGGATGATACCAATTCCTGGTGCTTTTCGTGTAATAATGCTCATGCCCCCGAGAAATTGCCCAAGAGGGAACTTGCAGCATAAGGTCGCAGAACAAAGAAGTCTAGGCGTGACGCCGAATGAATCTGTGTATACATCTTCGGGTATGGATAATGCGGCTTTTGTCACTCAAATGCAAGGAATGTTATTATAGCAAGAAACAGAGATCATCCCAGATCATGTGATTTTCTCATGGATGGAGGACGAGGATGTTGTGCTCACCAACAACACACCCACTTCAAAGGATGGAGCCCCCTTCGTGTAGTCAGAGTATAACCTCTTCTCTAAAAGGCATTTCACCTGGGAGAATGTTGGCATCTCAAAAGGAATACCCATGGACAAGTCTCCTGAATGACCGGTCATTAGTTCTGCCTATCCGAGAAAATAGTTCATCCCCTATAAGCCGAAGGAGCCAAAGATTCCCACACCCAAAATAGTAGATGTGGTGGAACAACTAAAGAAAGCTCTGGCTCATGTCTCTCTGTGGGACCTTCTGAGTATTCCTGAGCAAAAGAACCGGCTGAAAGAGGCCCTGTCTAATGGCAAAAAAGATGGCAGTGGGAGCGCCCCCGAATCTCCACAGATCAACGAAATGGGTTTCCAACTCACAGCAGGAAAGTCACACTCTCTGGTCGTGTTGACTAATCAGGTCCCACCCCCTAAGGTTCAACTAGAAGCTAAGCCCAAACCAAACCCATTTTACCTTACCCTTATAGTTGGGGATAAATTATTACATAATTCCATGACAGATTCCGAAGCTAGCACCATTGTCATGCCTAAGCAAATTGCCAAGGTGTTGAACATCAGGTATGAACCTTTGAATAGGGGGGTTATGCAGCTTGACGAGAACAACGTCCAAACCGTAGGTCTTATTAAAAGCCTTCCTCTGACCTTATTCACATGTCCTAGAGTTACGGTGTCCCAAGAAGTAGTGGTCATCGACATCCCTCTTGTTTTCGGGCTCTATCTTTCCCAAGACTTCACTGCTAAAATAGGAGGCTATCTGTCCTTAGATCGGTCCCATCTCATCCTCCGCACCCAACATGGCACCAAGCTAAAAATCCTCTCAGAATCCCTCCATGTTGAGCATGTAGCTGACCAGGCCATGATTAATTTTGAGCCTACCCGCACTTCTATATCAAATGAGGAAATAAAAGTGGTAGAGCTCTTAGAAGATGAAGAAGTGACTAGGGAAATTCCACCCGAGTAGGAAGTTTTCCTTAATGAATTCATAGATTTTGATCCCTTTTCTAACTACCACACCACCGGCCTAGGTGCCTATTGCATTTTTTATGAAAACCAGATCATCTTGAAGCTTACTAAAGAGCCATTTTCTGAAGAGCAGTTATCTTCAGCATTGTGGACCCTGCACTTCGATGGTACAAAATGCAGGATGGGCTCCAGAGCTAGAATTTGTCTCACACCTCCCTCAGGTGAACAAATCTTAAAGCCTTTCTGGTTGCAATTCACATGTTATAACAATGAAGCAGAATACGAGGGACTTATCCAAGGCCTGAGCCTGGCGGAAAGGATGGGCATTAAAAAATTGAAGGTCATGGGCAACTCTGAGCTGGTTGTCCAGCAAGTTTGGGGAATATCCAGTGCCATGTTGGCAATGAGCTAGCGTGCCTCACAGAGATTCGCAACATGGTTTAATAGCCTCTTGTGGATTCTATAAGTCTAGTGGTTGTATCGGGCATTGACAGGTCGATCTTTTGGTGCAACGAAAACCCTAGCTTGTAACAAGTGGTATCAGAGATTGGTCACAGGTTCGAATCACGCAAGCCACGGTGAGTGATGTTGGGAGGGGAATTGTTGGCAGTGAGCCAACGTCCCTTGTAGAGATTCGCGACATGGTTTAACAGCCTCCTGTGGATTCTATAAGTCTAGTGGTTGTATCGGGCATTGACAGGTCGATCTTTTGGTGCAACGGCAACCCTAGCTTGTAACATGCCAAACACGTTTGTATGAGATCCTATAATGCTAGAACATGGGATCTAATAGAGAGTTTTGATGCTTTCAATATTGTAAGCATCCCCCAGAAATTAAATGTCGTTGCTGACCGGATGGCCGTGATCGGATCACAGTTTCACCCTGCCACTGAGTTACTCACTGGTCCCCAAGCAGTCTGTGTAGTCGTTCGTCTGGCTATTCCTGATAATGATACTCACTGGAAAGTTTTTGAGAGTGATGAGTAGATCACTTTATTCATCCAAAACTCAAGAGGATTTGCAGATCAACTGCAACCCAAGGTGAAAGAAGCCTATGGAGATCAGATCATCCAGCTGAAATCCAACAAGCTCCCAAACGGCTTGATCACTCTGGAGAACCTATTTGACAATGATGACGCTAAGAATGACAAGTGAAAGCTCATGACCAACAAAGGGGATTATGTCAAAATGTCAGTAGGAAGTGGGAGAGTTCTCAAGGTAGGAAAAGGTGTTTTCCCTAAAGACCGAAAGAGATTGGCCCAATACTGTGACGAATATGAAGGTGTCTTGGCTTGGTCTTATGATGATTTAAAAGGATATGATCCTAGAATCATCCAGCATACCATTGAGCTCACAGATAGAGGTTGTATACGGTGAAAATGGATAAACAATAATGTTGAAAGACTAAATGAATTCAACCACAAAACCCTAGCCTAACAACAACAAAGATCCACCATAACATATGAAGATTACGTAAGACAATGCAAATCAAATGAAATCACAAAGATTATACCATCACATGTCCTATAGGGTTTGGATCTCCCTTCTTCCTATCTCCATTGATCTTGCTTGATATATTTGCTCTCAGATTTTATATGTGCACAAGAGCTCAACAAAGAACGGAAATGTGGTTGCAAGTAGGATCGCATATTAAAGTGCAAAAGCATAGTGTAGTCAACTGTGCAATTGAGTTAGGGTTTGATAATGAAGGAAGCATCTCCTTATATAGAAGACACTATATGAAATGGAGGGATAAGATTGAGATATGTAAAAGATAAATGGTCGGCTATGATTAGAGGGTAGGTAGAGGAAATAATAAAATAATGAGAGGGTAGGTAGTGTATGAATTAAGAGATGAATGACATGTGTCATGGGTAGAAAAAGATAATGAATTAATTAGATAAATAAATATTTGTTTAATTAATAGTAGAAGTGGGATCAATTAAATAAATAAGATATTTATTTAATTTAGGAAAATGGGTAATTTAAATAAATAAATGTATTTATTTAAATAAGAAATAAGGCTAGAAGAGGATAAATGAATTAATTAAATAAATAAAGATTTATTTAATTAATAGAAGAATTAGGCTAAAATAATTAAATAAATAAAGATATTTATTTAATTAGACATGACAATTTTAGGTGTCTACAGAGGTAAGTCGGTCTGATAGAAGCAAAGGTTGGTCAACCCAAAATTTAGTCTCTCATGGCTCAGGAGCTGAAGAAGTTGATCGAATCAAGGATTGTTTACCCCATAAAACATAGCACATGGGTATCAAATCTAGTGCCCGTAAGAAAAAAGAATGGAGATATCTGGCTCTGTGTAGATTTCCGAGATCTGAATCGAGAGTCTCTCAAAGACCACTACCCTTTGCCATTAATGGAGCAATTACTGAGCACAGTGGTGAGGTCAGAAATATTTTTGATGCTCGACGGTTTCTTGGGGTACAACTAGGTACTGATAAAACCAAAAGACTAGCATAAGACAATATTCACCACCAAATGGGGAACGTTCGCATACCAGAAGATGCCTTTCGGGTTGTCAAATGTTGGAGCAACTTTTCAAAGGGCCATGGATTTGGCTTTCAAAGAACTCATTAACATGATCATTTTGATATACTTAGATGACCTGATTGTATTTTCCAAACACTGAGAGGATCATTTTGATCATCTTGAGCTAGTGTTCCAAAAATGTCTTGAATTTGGGATTTCCCTAAACCCAAAGAAGTGCATCTTTGGTGTCCCTCAAGGCAAGTTACCTGGGTATATAGTATCAAAAGAAAGGTGTTTCCATTGACCCAGATAGAGTCAAAGCCATAAAAGACCTCCCCCTTCCAGTCAACAAAAAGGGAGTCCAGTCTTTTTTAGGCAAAGTCAACTTTGTTAGTCGTTTCATTTTGGACTTTGCCGGAATTATAAGACCCATCACCCTAATGCTAAAAAAGGATATACATTTCAAATGAACCCCTGAAGCCAAAAAGGCCTTTGATAAAATCAAAGATGCTATATGTTCAACCCCTATGTTGTCCAACCCAAATATGTAAAAGAACTTCATAATATATGTTTTCTCTGGCCAGTATAGCATCGCCATGGTCCTAACCCAAAAAGATGCCAAAAAAGGTGGTGAACATCCCATAACTTTCCATTCAAAGACCCTTAAAGAGTATGAGGCCAAATACAACTTTGTTGAAAAACAGGCCTTAGCCGTAGTGAAAGGATTGAAGAAGTTTAGGCATTTTATCGCCTGTAATAAAACTACGATGTGTCTAGCTCATCTTCCGATGCAGGAGTACATTATGGAGGGTGACATCATTGAAAAAGGGCAAATTGGATCACCAAGATCCTGGAATATGATGTCGACGTTAAACCAACAAAGCTCGTTCGCGGGAGGGGCCTTTGCGAATATATAGTTCAGGGATGCGAACCCCGTGGAGATGAAATGACTGCGGAGGAGGCTATTATGTTTTCACTTGAGGCTCCACAAGCTTGCTGGATCGAGGCCAGACAACAATTCATGAAGACTGGGATTTTTCTCGAGGATCTCCTTCCTGAAAAGAGAAGGTTTTACAGGATCCAAAACAGTGGCTTCCGTTTGATAGATGGAGAACTCTTCAAGATAATTTTGATGGAATCCTGCTTCGATGTGTAGGTCGAAGCCAAGCAGATAAAATCCTACATGAATTCCACTATGGCTCCTCAAAAGGTCGTTTCTCCGCACCTACAACTGCTATCAAAATTACCCAAACTGGATATTTTTGGCCTTCTATGTTCAAGGACACGAACAATTTGGTAAAGAAATGCAAAGAGTGCCAGTATTATATTGGCATGAGTAAAAGAGTTGCAATGCCCCTCAGGCCTGTGTCAGTAGAAGAGCCTTTCGCCCAATGGGGTCTCAATTTCATCAGAATGATCAACCTCCCTAGTTTGGCCGAACACAAGTGGATCCTGACCGCCACCAATTATTTCACCAGATGGTGTGAAACTGTTCCTTTGAGGAATTCATCAAAAAGTGAAGTGATGGCTTTCTTAGAAGAATATCAGATAATGCATGTGCATCCATCGGCTCATGAATTACCCAATTCACCCTCGACAGAGGTATCTATCTTAAAACCTCTTCTAATTACTATCCTCGGGGGAATGGACTTGCTGAGTCCACTAACAAGAACTTGATCAGACTTATTAAAAGAATAGGTTCTGAATATAAGAGGGAGTGGCACCATCATTTGAGAAGCATGTTATGGGCAGACCGCATAACACCTAAACAAATCTTTAAAAATTCCCCATATAAGCTGGTATATGGAAAAGATGCACTTTTCCCCACGTCTCTAGAGATCCCAGCCCTGCAGCTACTGAAATCCATGGAGGTGCCAGAGAATGGCCCTATGGCCATGAGATTAGTGGAGATTATGGAGCTAGAAGAGGCAAGGGATACAGCCTTTGTGGCTCTCCAAGACAGGCAGGAAACCATCAAAAGGTGGTTTGACAGCAAAAAGAGCTCCAATCCGATTTTTAGTCCTGGGGACCTCGTGTTGAAATACAATGAAAGGGCGGTGAAGCCCAGCCAGCACACCAAGTTCAATTGCCTGTGGGAAGGACCTTTCCGCATTCTAAATTGCAAAGGTTTCAATGCATTCGAACTCGAAGACATGAATGGAGACCCCCTCTGGATTCCGGTTAATGGTTTCCACCTCAAGCCATTTCACTAAGCCTTCTCTTCTCGTTTAGTGTATATATTGTATATATTATGAATAGTTATTTTGAGTGCCTAATTTATTTCATTTATTCCCCATGCTAGTGCCAAAGTGAAAGAATTTGTAAAGAATGTCAAGGTTAAGCAAAGAAAAAGAAAGTTTGTTATATTAAACATTCTGGTATTTTTGCTACAATTAGAGAGCAGGCTCTTGGCCCCCCTTTTTACAAAGCTACAAAGCAAAAGTCAAGTAGTGGTGGATCATCACTGGTTCATTGATCGTCCGCATCCTAGTCTTCATCCATAAAGAGGTTTGAGTCCTTGCCATCATCAAAAGAGTCCTCTCCTTTCGACCACTCAGGGTCGAAATCGCTTCTAGGCTCCCCAGGCAGGAAAACAACAACCAAGTTCGACAGTTCATGCAGTGTCAGAACCTGAGGGAAGATATAGTTCCTAAATTCAGTATACCATTCGGTATCATCAGGGATGGGGACTATTAGATTAACATGCAGAAGGAATTTTGCAGCAAGCTCGACGTGATACCGATGGGAAGACAATGTCATTGTTTTCAACCCACCAACAAGCGGATGCCAAGCTACTTCCTCATTATGAGTGACAAACCTTTCCAGGTTAGATGGTAGCGGAAGCCCTCAGAAAGCGACATGATATCCAATCACATCCTCCAATCCACCCAAGTAGTTTGGGGAAAAGAGATCCCTAGTCAACTGCAAAGCTAGCAGCCTCGACTGACCATAATCCAGTAGTGAAGCTATAAAACGCGAGCAAATATCTGTATTCACTCAGTACTGGTCCACATTATCAATAAATTCCTCCCCTCGCACCCACTTAATGGTAGCAATCATAAGAGGATTCTTTCTCCATGTCATTAACTACAATCTTCGATCAGAGATATTCCCTAAGAAAGCGACCTACACTTTGCTGCTAACAAGCCTAACTGGAGTATCCATGGTTGTAGGAACTCTGTCGTTGAAGCTTACAATGTACATAAGGAATGTCTGAAAAGACATATTTATAGCAAAGTTGCAGCTGGAGATGACGACGTTTGAGGCACCAACCTTCCCAAACTCCAATGCTCTTGTCATGTTTCTATTAATTCACATCAAGTGAATGAGCTTGGATTCAAAGTTGGCAATGTCCTGCCAGGTACCTCGAACGAGTCGATATAAGTGGATGCCACACGTATGTACAAGTACATTGCAATTTAAATCTCAACCTCTACAAGACTATCTCAACTTGCACAATCTTCACTACCTGCCGATTCTCTTGATTAAAGAAAAGATTTGTCCAAACATGTTTTTTCCCTCAAAGCGGACTCGAGCAATGGCAAGTTAACTAAATGCAATCTTGGGAAGCAGGAATGGCGGCGCTCATCCTCCTCAAGATTTTATTACAACTGCAAAATGAGTTGGCATATGTATAGGCAAGCGCTTTCCATTAAACATTCATTTTTGTGAAAATCTAGGTGTGCAAGGCATTTAAGAGTGAAGTTACTCCCTCTTTTTTATTTCATCATCTTTTTGTAGCCTAAGTATTTTTCCCCCTCATATTGTTGAAAGGTTTGATAGAAGGAAAGTCAGAGCCTGCAATGGAGGTCGAAGCAACACCTTCAGGCTCCACCCATGGAGTTTTCTATGTGGACATCTTCGGAGAACTCTCATATTATTCACATGCCATTCCCCCAAAGGCAAAGTATCCAAGAATGAAGATCAAGACCAAAACAACCACTCGAAATGCGTCCACTATTCTAGACTCTTTGGAGAATTTTTTTGAGCCTAAGGTTCATAAGCAACCTAAAAGCCTCAAAGAGGCCACATGCAGCAGAATGCTCAATCATAGAGCAAAGCCTCAATCCATGGCAGTTTGTTTCTGGAATAGTGGCGCCCCCCAATTCGTGGTTCCCATGGTCCCATATTTTCCTAAGCTCATAGCGGCCTGCACCGATGTTTTCGACCCTACCACCTGCTCTATCAACGACTCCCTCTTGAAGGTGGTGATATCTCCAGAGGCTACTAGAGACATGATGTGTTGCCCTATTTTTGAAGGGATGGAGGTTTTCTCAGAAAGTTCAATGGAGGAACTTTGGGGTACTAAGAGAGACGCATTGACTTTATGTCAAAGCACACTCAATTGGAGTCTGTCTTCTGGACTTCCAAAGTTTCCCTATCATATAGTGACCTAAGGCAGGAAGACCTTAAGGACATTTCTTCTACTCTTGCCTGGCTTTGCAGTTATGATAATGACCAGGATATTATAGCCGCAATGATGAGATTTCTCTTTAAGTGTAGGAAACAAAGGGAGTCATTTCATTTTGACTTCTCAATCACTATGACCAGGGCCATAGTTAAGCAATTATCAGAATTCCAACAGTTGTGGCACTTCAGGTTTTCTTTGGTTCTAGTCCATCTGCTGCTGCACCAAAATGAGGCTTTCTTCAACCAGTTCATGCGGTTGGCTATTTGTGACAAGTCAGGAAATAGAATGTTGGTGTCCACCTAGACACCCCTCTTGCTAGCCTCTTATGATGCATATCAGTTTTCGGACTTCTTCTTGACTCTCATGCTCAAATATCTCAGTTCAATCCCCAATGAAGCATTAGCCCGCTTCTCACAGGTTTAGATGAATTGGATGTAGAATGAGTGCCCCCCTTGCGACTGATTCATAGGTCATGACTTTTCCTTTGTCCAAGTGCATGAGTTCTCCAAAGAGCCTTTTTGTCTGCCTACCTATGTTACCAAGTGAACCCTAGCTCTCAAAATCATGTGACAATTAGTGAGAATTGAAAGGGCTATTGGATCAAGAAAGCATGATACCTCCATCACTGAAGATCACAAGGCTATTGGCCCAATCACTCTAGTATGGAGGAACATTGTAGAGGAGGTCTTGACGTCTACGATGGCACAACTCGGTCTGGTAGTTATTGATCACTCCTGGAGTTATGACCCTGATGGCTGCCTCAACAAGAGAAAGAATGTTGGAAAGCATGAACCTTGGAACTCATGGGAAGACCCTACAAACCCCTGGGTTGATGACCCGAGTGTATATGTGGGCCCTGATGATTTTCTTGTTTTAAGAGGCCCCCCCTGGTTGATTTTTTATTCGCCCCTGCAAAGATTCAATCCCGCAAAGCCTATTCCCTGGGTGATGCTAGAAAATATGAAAACTTTAGCCTGGCCTAGGAAAAAGAGGGAGGACTTTTTGGTCTACCGGCAAGAGGTGAGTCAAACTAGAGCCAAAATTGGAAATGCCCCTTTGGACAAGCAATTCGAGCATGAATGGTATCAGTTGAATAAATCCAATGATGAGACAGGTGACAGCTCCTCACGCGGGGACTCATCCCCTGAGGTGGCCCCGCGATAGAGGGTAGAGGTTATAAATGTTGAAGGGCAAGATCTAGAGCCTCAAATTCTCTTTCCTTTAGATAGTTCAACTCGCAGGCCCCATTCCCAGATGAGTAAAAGGCGATCTAAGAAGCAGTCGTGTGACTCCCCTCCAAAGAAAAGGCAACATTCTAGTGCAGTAAGGAGGAGTCCACCTTCTCAAATCCCAAAGACGGCCTTAGATCTTCAGTGGTCAGTGCCTTCAATGAATCAGGTACATCCTCCTTTATCCTTGTCTCCTGCTCAGTTGGTTTCTTCAGGTGTCTCCATTGCCACAATGCAAGCCCCAGTTCCTACTGCCCTCACCTTGGCCCCTGCTAGGACACTGGTTGAACCCCAAAATGTATTCCCAAAATCATGTTGTGATCAATGACAACATAGTGAAACCAACCAATAGAGTGTCAATTTCCAACAATCTCCCCCTTTGGCATTGATGGCAACACTCATGTGAAAAATGGTCATGGTTTCAACTGTCGGTTTCATCCTGCCCTGCTCCCCCTAAGCTGAATAAACAAAATGCTCCCTATCTCCAAAATTCCAAAAACTTTGTAACTCCCCCTAGTGTATGCAATCCTTCATTCTTTTTCACATCTATACTACTCCCCCTTTGACATCAATGCCCAAAAATATGTCAAAGAATAAGAACTGTACATTGAATAACTCCAAAAGTGTCTTACCGGAGCTTGACCAATTTCAAGATTTTCAGGTAAGCTTTCTCTAATAAATCTACATAAGTATCCCAACCAGTTTTGAATGTGCCAGAGATAGATACAAGTCCACCCAATAAATATGCAAGTGATTATTTCTCAGTGACTTCTGTCGGTGTGGGTTTACCAAGTATATCCATGCATTCCTTCTTATGTACATCGAGTGAATCCAATCTTGGACTCACCAAACCTCTAAGACTTTTGGCTCTTCAAATGATCTTATCTCTTTCCTTTTCAAGAGCGGAAATTTGGTTCTCCAAGGTCAAATTTTTCCCATCAATAGATGTTGTCAGTGAAATTAGTCCATCAAAAGAGTTAGCAATACTAGCAATTTTGTCCTGTATCTCTTTTATCTTTTCATCTACTTTTGATGTAAGAATCTTGTCCTATATATGTTAGAGATCTGTTGTAATGATTGAAAATTATTACAATCATTACAACAGCTAGTGCTATCAAAATCTCCCCTCACAACAACATTAACAAAAAAATTCACAGGCACAGATCTCTATTATTTTTATACATGCAAGACCTTCATATATGTTGCAAGTCTTGCATGTATTTACATGTCTATGTGTGTATTACTTCATGCCCTTCTTGTCTTACATATTTTAAATGCCTAATGTTTCATTCCTTGCATGTATTCAGTTGTATTGCATATAATCAGATTTCTTACCTCATGACCTTACATGTGTTATGTGTATACTTCATGTATGCTTTGAGATGTGCTTTGTTATTGTCTTAAGCTTGTCAAAAGGGCTCACTTCATTCTCAATCTTACAATCCAGGACCAATCTGTGCAAAACAGTTATGGATTGATCTATAATCCCCTTGTCTGTGGTTCCCTCCTTCATTAGTTTCTAAGCAGCCATCATCATTAGTTTTGTGGGACTCATCTCTGTGATGTTTTTCTTTTCCACTAGAGAAGTGTCAATTGTCAATAATAATGTGCCATCAACTGGTTCCCTATCGGATTCCCCTGTTTTCTCTGATGATTTATCCTTTAATACCTCCTCACTTGCACCGGTGGCTTCGCCACTTGGTGCAGTCTATGCAACTATTGGTTCCTCTCTAGGAATAGTATCCTCAACCTATACATTAATATCCAGAGGACAGGTGTCCTCAATGTTAGTATCAAGTACAATGTTCTCAGCATTAATCGATTTGTACATTTGTGTTAACCGGTGGCTCAATTTCTACTATCTTGACATTCTTCAGAACTGAGGGTGGAGTACCCATAATTCCTTTACCTTTCCCTTCAACCGGTGTATCTACAGTATCAGCCTTTGTCTCTGATGAAGTGAAGAACCCTCTATGCTCTCCCAAAAAAATTATCCAAGCCTTCTGTGTTTCTTTCACTATCTCATTCATCCTTCCTAACATCAGGCTAGTTATTCTATGTTTGCTATTAAAAACCTTCCTATCTACAACCTCAATTGTCTTTTCCATCTCATCTGGAGTTATAGCAACACATATAGATAAAAGTTCTTGCATCTTAATGTGTTTATCTTCTTGCATTGCAGATAACCTTCTAGTATCTAACATGTTGTATAACTCTGTCGGTATTTGATTTTCTATTTCAATTAATGCTTTCTTACAGATATCTAAATATAGAAGAATTGCTTCCTCTACCTCTCTCAGTTCATCATCTTCAAATGTATCATAATAAGACTTAACATTTTTTAGCATCCCATCCTTAGTAATTTCATCAACAGTTTCAGCACAAGTCTTAGGTGGAATAATTGTCACATTACCATTTTCTAGTGCCAAATCAATGTCACTCTTCTTCCTCCTTTTGGCAGTAACAAATGCAGTTGATGGTGTATCCTTGGGTACCTACTTTTGTGCCGGTAATTTGATGGTAACCTTCCCAACAGGTTGTTTCTTTGCTTTCACTTTAGGTTCTTTCGGTTTCTTCCTCACAACAATTTTGAATGTTAATGGTGTGTCTCAAAATCTGCAGTCACAGGTTCAATGTGAACTACCTAATCCTTCCTCTTTCTCCCTTTCTCTAGGACAACATCAATGAGAGCCTTAATGTCCTTAGAAACTTCTTGTTCAAACTTGCTTGCCTTACCTTCTTATTTTTTCCTCTTCTTTCGGTTGAACTCAATTTCAACCTGAAGAGTCTTTTGTCATGTTGTTCCACAAGGTTTTTCTGCTTCATCTATATCTTATCATCTCTTAGACTTTCCAATGCAACAATTGTTGGCATTCTACACTCTATGAGAATATATTTGATGTTGTCAATGATGGCAACCAATTGGTATCAGGTTTCTACATAGGCACCAACATCACAGACATCATACACCAGCAGGCACATTCACCGGCATCTAGATTACACTGGCAATGAAGTATGTCGGAACTCAGGATGACATGAGACATAGTTTTATTTATATGAATTGTATTGTAAGCATAATTATTTATTTGTAAGCCGACATGATGTATTGTGTATAAGATCTTATAGATCATTTTGTAAGTAGAAGCATAAGGATAGGATGATTATTATTTGGTATATGTAAAAGTTGATCTAGTAAATGTAAGACAACGAAAGGTTTTGGTTAAGATATCTAACTGAGCTTAAACTGGTACTGAACAAAGCATTAGAGATGCTATTTTGATCAGTACATTGTATTGGATTTAACTATCCATTTTGTAGTCAGTGAGACTCTTCTATTGAGCAGTGAGCTCTAGGTTGTTGGCCTTCCTGCATGTGCAGGCCCATGTTGTAAGTAATATTTATTCATACTAGTCAGTGAGTAAATATTGTGGGTCACAAATCCCACTGAGGTTTTTCCCACACCGGGTTTCCTCGGGAAAATATCTTGTGTTATGGTGTGCATTTATGTTGTCTTTATTATTTCTATTTGGTACATTATTTCTTATTTACCGGTACACTAATTTGGATTGCAAAGTTATAAATAAGTTTAAATATTCCATTAACCGGTTAGACATTGATTCACCCCCCCCCCCCCCCACTCTCAGTTTCTTTGGTACCATCATTGCATCTAGCAATTGGTATCAGAGCCTGGTCCTCTATTTGCAAAAGCTTAACAACTTGAGGAAGATTCTAAAACCGGTACTGATGGAGAACTTGAGAAAATAGTTGGAAGGAGCTCTTGAAGATTTTGATGTAGAAAAATTGAAGAATATCAAACTTGAAGATGATCTGAGAACTACTAAAGAAATCATTAAAGGACTTCAGGAGAACCTGGTTATAGCACAAAACAAGAGGAAGGAACTTCATTAGAAAATGCAAAAACATGATGATGAAAGGGAAACTCTTAGTGATATTGCAGAAAAGTTGAGGCAAGAGAACACTAACATGAGGAATGAAATGCAAGATTTAACCATGAGGCTATGTAAGGATATTGAAGACAACAAGAAGAATGAAGAAGACTTGACTAGGAGACTTAATGATGGTGCAAATGAAAATTTGAAACTTTGTCATAAGAATGATATGCTGAAGACAGATCTGATTCACATGTAACATGATAAAGAAGAGTTTAGGAGACAAATTGGCATTCTAGAAAATGAGTTGATCAGTGCAAATGAACACAAAGACAAATTCAAAAAGACTTGATGACATGCTGAAAAGACAAAAACTTGATGGAGATACAATTGGACTTGGATTTGAACATGGAGAAAGTTCTGGGACTGATTTGGACATTTATCTAATCAATACAAAACACAAACCGATCAAGAATATGGAAAAGCTATTCAGAGGAACAATGTAACTTGTTATGCATGTAAAAGGATTGGGTATATTGCAAAATTTTGTAGAAGCAAGACTATACTGATGAATAATAAAGGATCTAATGAGAAGGAAAAAGAAAAGGTAAATGAAATAAAGCAAGAATTTTCAAAACAATGGATTAAGAAGAGAGATCAAAGAATTGATGAATCTATCTCTGCATTGGTAGAATAGAGTAACCCTCCACCAGTAGGAGATTCTTCATCTAACTAAGGAATAATCCTTAGGGGGTATGGCAGCAAGTTGAAAATCATGCATTCTACCCTCGGTTGATGGTAAGAAGACACGTTTCTTCTTTACCGGCAGATGTGTTAAGATTTCACTTAACTGACAAGCATTTAATGTGGTTTTTAAAGAAATGTTTGGTTATAAAGCACCGTAAAACCCTGATTTTAATCCACCAAGCATCCAAGAATTCAGAGAGAGCGAAATTGAGCAAAGGCATCCAAAGGCGAAGCAACAAAAGTGTTTTTCAGGTATTCAAGGATTTCAAGCAAGAGGTATTTATCTTTTAAAATAGCATCTTCATCTTCTGCACTTGAGTTTATTGCAAACCCTATTGTGGTAGAAAACATTAAGCTCCCTAGGCCCGTGTTTAAGATCATCCCTAAAATTGCCAAGCAAGATGATTCTATCGGAGCTTTTTCAAAAATTTCGAAGGGAGTCGCTTTTGCCGAAGACCCTAGAATTTACATCCACTGCAACATAGAAAATTTATGGACTAATGATTTGAAAAACATGTACAATGATGTTATTACTGATGAACAAGATTTGATTAAACCGGAGCACAAGATTATAGGAGACCTAGGATTTGTTGAAATACTGAACATACCTGAATTTCTAAAAGAGGTAATTCATCTAGGATTTGTTGAAATACTGAACATACCTGAATTTCTAAAAGAGGTAATTCATCTTGTACTGAGCAGAGTTCATGGAGAGTTTATGTGGCTTGACTCTGTTTTTAAAATCTCAAAGGAAGCAATCAAGGTAGTTACTGGTTTACCCTCAACTGATAGTAGGCCCAACAAAACAAAGAAGATACCTAACAAGGGTGTTATGGATTTAACCAGAGCTACATCCGACAACAGATCTCTTAGGGTTAATGACATTACTAAAGCAAATGTGAGATATGTGAGCATGGTACTTGGCTATAGAGTAACTCATACAAACAGATTAAATTTAGTTTCCAACTTATGTATTCATAGTGCATATGAGATGCTTAAGAATAATGTTAGGATTGATATCTGTGAATGGCTTAAGGATGGAATGATTGATAACCTAAAGAAGATTAAAGGTGAAAAGAAGGGGACATTCTGTTTTGGCAACCTACTTGTGTGTTTGATGCTTTACTTCACCAAAGAGATACCTGGCATTAGTCATAAGGACTTTGGTTATGACATCCTGGTGGGAAAGCAAATCATGGAAACTATCACCAGTATGGACTCTAACAGTGACAACATTATAGCAGACTACTTCAAAAAACTTTCAAACTAAGATGAAAGCTAGAGAAAGGTTACAACAAAGCATAGTAGATAAGTATGATAAGCAAATCTGCTTTGTAATCAAACGAGATGAAACATGGATGGAATTTGTTACTCCTAGAACTATTTGGATAACAAAAATGGATTATGAAGTTGACTTGAACATTCTTGAAGCATATGCTAAAACACTTCTTAATGCACCTAAGGAACCATTTGAAGAAATTTTTGGTAGTGCTGAGACCATTGAGAGTGTTGTTTCGATGCAGAAGCAAAGAAAAAGAAGAGAAAATTTTATCAGAGATGCATCCAAGATGGCTAAGGAGGTTAAGGAAAATGTAATGAGCTTGAGTGGTATATCTGTTAGTAAACTGGAAGAATTGAAACCAGAAGCTCATGTTTCACCGATTGTCACTTCTTCGGATACAAACAGTGGAAAAGCAGTTGAGTTCAAAAGAGTAGAGAGGAAGAAGAGAAAACCCTCACCGGTACCTTATCCTTCACCTAAAAAGATGAGGACATTAAGGAAAAAGCAGCAGGCTATAAGGGAGCCTAAGAAGAAACTAAGCCTAAAGAAGAAACAACAAACTAAGACACCGAATACCCTTACACTGAAGGAACTGGTAAATGAGATAACACAAGATGGTAATCTTTGCAATGTAAATAAATTGTAACATTCATTCAAAGATTTTGACAAGGACACAATAGAGGCTAGTATTATTTTTCATTTAGACATCTATAAGAAGGTTTTGATTGAAGTTGTAGATGATCTGCCGAATGACTTGTATCTAAGGTTAGAAGCTAAAAGAATGTCAGTGATGGAACCAGATAAAAAGTTAAAGGTTGAAGCATTATTGGCAGTACATCTTGTAAATTCTAAAGAGGAAATTGATGAACTAATTCCTGAAGCAAATCGGTCAGTTTTTGTGAGTGGACACCGACACGTTAGCCTAATGGCTGGGAGAGTGAAAGAAATTGCTGATGAAACTACGGACAAATGGGACATATTCTTTGTTGAAAAAGAAAAGAAAGAGGAAAGGGAGAGACGTAAAATGGACAAATCTTTTGCTAAGGTATACTAGAAGGACAAAGGTAAAAGCAAATTTGGTAGTATACCTATTATAAAGGTCACAGATAACATTCCTCCACCAACACAGGATACTCCACCAATAACTTCTGAGACACTGGTACATATAGACAATCAACCGGATAAGGCAACTGAAGAAGTTACACATGATGACACTAACCCTAATTCTGAAATTATTTTCACTATGAATGTAGATACACAAGATATTAACATTGTTGTGGATAAAGAGACTGCATAGGTTAAGGTAGATAATTCTAAGAATAATGAGATCTCTGAGTCACCGACACACACTGTTGACTCTTAGAACACTGAGATACCGACACAAGCTAAGGAACAGGAGACTGAGAAACAAACAGAGGATAAGGTAACTAAAACTGAGCAACCGGAGAGAGAGAAACTGATAGTTGCAGAGGTACTTACTCAAGCTGAAAAACCAAAAGAAGCAGAGGTAATAACACAGACAGAGAAACCTACAAAAAATGTAAATAAAGAGGAAGCAATTGATGGAAATAAGGAAGAAATAGTGAAGGTAATTGGGCAAGTATCTGTTGAAAGGAAATCTATTGCAAAACCAAGCACATCTATTGGAGAATTCAAACCCACTAATGTAATAGATGTTCTATTGGATTATATTAAGAGGATAATAGATTGCAATGCCTTAGCATTAAAGGCTATTGATGACACATCACCTATCTTGAAGATGATTGCACCAACTTGTAAGATAGATCACATTGAGGATTCTTTAGGTAAATTGGACACAATGTCCAAATTTATTGCTGAAAGTGTTCTAACTATAGATAAGATGAATGAGGAAACTGTAAAGGTAAGAGTAGATAAAGAGAAAGGTGAATTCTTTGAGAAAACTATCAAAGACTATACTGAGCACATGGATTCACTATTATCGGTACTTAACTCAACAATTTTGGAATATAGGGAGCTGTATAGAGAAGCTTGCAAGCCTCACCACCTGACTAAAGATATTGATGAGGAAATTAAGAAGACACAAAAGGAGATAGATGACATTGAAGATAATATGATAGGTTCTTCGGGACTTATCTCAGTTTTTGAATAGGAAATGGCAGTTTTTGAGGAGAAGTTAGAAAAACTTGAGAAAGAGAAAGCAAGGATAAGATTAAAGACCTGGGAATTGAAAAGCAAACTTGGTCCAAGATTGGATAGTTTTATTACTCAGCGGGTTGAGCTATCAAAGGAAACAATTCCAGGAGAATGGTCACCGGAGCAACAAATTCACTATCTAACCAGCATGATCCAGCAAACAGAAACCATTCTTTCTCACAATAACAAATTCATGCAGAGCCTGGATCTAATTTTGGCAAACATTTTTCAACTTGTACAAAACCAATTACAGGCTATGAGGTAGAATTTTTGTATTCTTTGATTCTTTTTTACATCCTTTGCTATTGATGTCAAAGGGGGAGTAGTATGGAGAAAAATGAATGCACATAAGAGATCACTTGCTCGGGTGGAGCACACTCTTTTTGGGATTAGATTTTGGACTTCATTTTTGGATAACAGTTTTGGATTTTTCTCATGAGTGTTGCCATCAATGCCAAAGGGGGATATTGTTGGCATTCTACACTCTATGAGAATATGGTTGATGTTGTCATTGATGGCAACCAACCAGTAACAGGTTTCTACACAAGCACCAACATCACAGACATCATACACCGGCAGGCACCGGCACCAACAGGCACATTCACTAGCATCCAGATTACACCGGCAATGAAGTATACCGGCACTCAGGCCGACATGAGATATAGTTTTGTTTATATGAATTGTATTATAAATATAATTATTATTTGTAAGCCAACATGATGTATTGCAGAGACTCATATATGTATGAGATCTTATAGATCATTTTGTAAGTAGAAGCATAAGGATAGGATGATTATTATTCAATATATGTAAGAAGGTGATCTAGTAAATGTAAGACAGTGAAAGGTTTTGGTTAAGGTATCTAACTGAGCTTAAATTGGTACTGAACTAGGCATTAGAGATGCTATTTTGAGCAGTACATTGTATTGGATTTAACTATCCATTGTGTAGTCAGTGAGACTCTTCTATTGAGCAGTGAGGTCTAGATTGTTGGCCTTCCTGCATGTGTAGGCCCATGTTGTAAGTAATATTTATTCATATTGGCCAATGAGTAAATATTGTGGGTCACAAATCCCACTGAGGTTTTTCCCACACCGAGTTTCCTCGCCAAAATATCTTGTGTTATGGTGTGCATTTATGTTGTCTCTGTTATTTCTATTTGTTGCATTATTTCTTGTTTACCGATACACTAATTTGGATTTCAAAGTTATAAATAAGTTTAAATATTCCATTAATTAGTTAGACACTGATTCACCCCCCCTCTCAATGTCTTTGGGACTGTCATTGCATCTAACAACAATTGATTGCTTTAGCTGTCTTCCTATCGGGATTTCAAAAGCCCATTACTTTCTACCAGAACTAGGAGTATCATTCAAAAAGTATAACATTAAGTAGACTAACATATTTACATATCGGAAGGTGCCCTTCTTCTCACCTTTAATCTTCCCTAAGTTGATCAATGATTCCTCAAGCATCCAGTCACAAAGATCTAACTTGATATTTTCTCTCATCATCCTATATGCAACCAAAATACATGAATTGGAAACTGAATTCAGTTGGTTAGACTGAGTTAACTTGTAGCCTATAACCAAGCTTCCAAATTTGATGTCAGTGTCGGTGATGGTGCTCACCTTCATCGATCTCTTGTCTGATGTGGCACCGGTGATCTTCCTTATGAATTCATTTGATACTTTCTTATCCAGATGTTTCCCTACCGATGGCAAACCAGTAATTGCCCGGATGGCTTCCTTAGTGATTTTATAGGGTTTGTCCAGCCATATGAATTCCCCGTGTACTCTTCTTAGTACATATCTGACAATCTCATCCTTGAACTCCAGAATATCTATGAACCATAGATCTTTGATGTGTTGATATGCCAGTTTGATTTTACCGGATTCTCCCATGAGTTCATTCATATACATTCCCTTGATCTTCAAAGTGCCTAAGTCCTCTATATGACAATGAATATAGGCCCTAACATCTTTCACATATACCACTCCCTCTGGAACGCGAGAAAATGCTCCAACCGAATCTTCCTTGGTAGCCACATGTGGATACCATTTGAAAATTGGTCTAGGGCGGTCCTTAGCTTCTACTACAGTTGGATTTGCAATGAAAATAGGAGCAGAAGATGATCCTGATTCCATGATTCAAGAAAAATACCTTTAGAATGCTTCCGGTGAAAACCTCTAACAAATCCTTCTAGATGTCAGTGTGATTGCTCAAGAAGAAATCTGATTACTTCTTAATAGCCTCTGATTGCACTAAGTCACTCTGAATCACTCTGAAATTGCTCTGAATACTGGGTGATTAAAAATGAAGTGTGATCGACCTTTTATCCATCGAGAAAACCCTAATTTTCTATTGACATAAATGACTGTCAGTGAATGATATCGGATCTCACTCTAAATATATCAATGTTGGATAATCCTCTCCAATATCTGGAACATCTTCCTGAATCTCCTCCAGGGGCATATGCATCATCTTCCATGAATTTTGCCTACCCCTAAGGCATCTGCCTTAGTTACCAGATGAGCTCACTACCGATGCAGGAGCAGCCTCTTCTGTCAGATAGGTAACTGGGACATTCCCATCTGATGATTGCTCTTTAGTCTTTCTAAACCATCCCTGAGTGTGATCTTGTTGGATTTCACTAACCTTCTCTTTGCCTTTATCATTTGATCCTCCATTGCCAACTGGTGGATTTTTGCTTGTACAAAACTTAGCAATATGTCCAATTTCATTGCATGCATAACATGTAACATTGTTCTTCTAAATTGTCTTGCTAAAATCGGTGAAATTGCTTGACCTGCACTAATTAACCATATGTCCAAATTTTCCACAAGCATAGCATTTTACATTCATTATGTAGTCTTATGACCAATTTTATTGCATTTAGAACATTTACCGAGAGCAGAATTGGGGTTCTTCTTTTCTCTATTTCTACATTGCCTAGCCATGTGACCAAATCTATTGCAAACAAAACATCTACCATTGAATTTATAAGCATTGAATTTCCTTCCTAGTGCCTTATGGTTTTGATCTTCATTAGTAGTACCAAAACTCTATCCTTGCTCAAATCCAAGTCCACTGGAATCTCCAATCTACCTCTGTCTCTTCAGTAACTCATCAAGCTGTGTTGAGCTGATCTTGAATTTTTCTTTGTACTCACTCGCAGCAGTTAAATCATCTCTTAGTATTGACATTTGTCTCTCAAGCTCTTGCTCATTACTCTGGGATTGTACAAAATCAATTCTCAACATATCATTTTCATGAACCAACCTACCACATTCTTCAAATTTGTTCTTCGAGGATATAACAATATTTTCTTCCTTTTTCTTTCTATCCTCAATCTCCTTAGACATCCTCATAATCATAGCTTGCATCTCATTCTTCATAACCATGTTCTCCTGACTCAATTTCTGACATTATTCCTTAAGTGCATTTTTCTCTTCATCATCTTGATTTTGCAAAAGTTCCTTTCTCCTAGCTTGAACAGATGATAGCCTCTCTTGTAGGACAAGAATAAAGTCTTTAGTAGAATTCAACTCATCTTGTAGCTTTAAGTTCTTCAATCTTTCAACATCGTAATCTCCAAGTGTCATCTCAAGTTGCTTCTCCAAAGCCATATTCAATGATTCTGGTTTCAAGATCTTCCTCAAGTTGTTAAACTTCCTCTGAGGCACAAGGCTCTGATACCAATTGTTGGAAACCAATAACACTAAGAGGGGGGAGAGGGGGGGTGAATCAGTGTTATACCAGAATAGTAGATTTAGCCTTAACAAAACATTCATTCACCAACCGATATACCGATATAAACAGAATTGAAAGAAGTAATGCAACCAATAAGACAAACACATAAATGAGAACCATAACACACAGATTTATACGTGGAAAACCTTAATGAGGAAAAACCACGATGGGATTTGTGACCCACAATATCAATTCACTGGCCATATGAAGAGATATTACAATATATGTCGGGCCTGCACTTGCAGGAAGGCCTACAACCTAGAGCACACTGCTCACCACAAAAGGAGCCTCACTGACTACATAACAATCCAGACAATAATCCAGAGAAGTATGAACTACTTAATATAGCATCTTCTATGCCAGAATACAGTTCCAGTTTAAGCTTTGTCTGTTCCAATTAAAACCCTAAACCTCGATACCGGAATAACCCTTACAATGAATTCCTCACATACATAGTCTCTCTGATATATTTTGCATTATATTACATTCGCATATCCATTCCACATGCCTATCCTTATTCTTATTCTTCTTACAAAATGATATAATCAATCCCCCCTATATACTCTATACAAATTTATGCCTTATGTTGGCTTACAATATCATATTTACATGTCGGCCATATAACATAAATGAATAAGCATTAAAATAATTTGTCGATGCCAGATCCAAGATGTGTTGGCCTTCAATACCGATGACCTTTACTATACCATGTCAGCCTGCATTGCCGGTGACCAAAGAAATCTTCTATCCTGTCGGTGTTGGTGTCAATGTAGAGTCTGTGAAGTGCCTGTCGGTACACCATATGAAGCCGGAACCCAAGATCATGTTGCCATCAATGACAACATAGTGAAACCAACCAATAGAGTGTCAATTGCCAACGGGCGTGTTATCCCGCCAACTCGGATGAAGGAATAGTTGTTGTTTCGCGACACGTATAACATGTGTGTTATGTGATTTGTGGAACACATTTGTGCAGCCCACGAATTCAACGTGATTTTCTCTCACACGTGGACCTGTTGTATACAGAGGGAGTTGTTGATGGGTCCCACCATCTGCCATGTGACCATTAAATGTGAATATTGAGTGGACAAATAAAAATCACCTTCTTTTTGTTGGCCACTGAATTTGCAAAATGCTTTCATATCAAAGAAGATTTCCAGTTTGTTCAAAATTAAAAGAGGGAAAGAACAATTAGCAGGATTGTTTTGTTCAAATTTGGTTTTGGAGGGAAATATTTTTGGAAATGCAGTTTCTAGAGATAAATTTCAGCTGGAACAAACTGTTATGTTTTGGAGGGAAAATCTTTGAAGAGTGTGACTGCCGCCATGAAAAAGGGACCAGATTAGTTAGAGTGGTTGTTGATGAAGTGATGAGTTTTGGAATGCCTGAAAAAGTTAGTTGTGTGAAAAAAAATGGTTGAATATAGAGCAGTGAAGAAAATACAGAGGTTGTAGACAAGCTTTTTTGCAAGTGTCAATAACATGAAGTCGAGGTGATCAATAACATCACAGAAAATTTGTGTGTAGAAAAATCAAAAAGTAAAAAGGAGAAATTAGAGGCACCAGGAAGTTGAAGCAGAGAGCAGGAAGAGAGAAGAAATAAAGTTTCAAGTTGAGATCAGTGTTTAAAGAGAAGAGTTGCAGAGTTGTGGTGGAATTAGAAGAAGAAGTAATTGTTGTAGAATAATTAAAGGCAGAGAGCAAAGCAAAAAATAGAGTATTGTTTGAAAAAGACAGATTGTGAGTTACAAAACTTCTTTTGTAACAAGGTTCTTAATTGTTATCGTATATTTTTATTGTATTTCTTTGAGTGGGTTCTTAGAGTAGGGGTTGGTTCTCCTTGAATTGGTGCTCAGAATCAATAGGGGTTGGTGCTTAGAATTATCAGAGGTTGGTGCTCCCTGGGTTGGTGTCCTAAACATTGTAATCAGACTTTATTGTGAGGCTGGATTGGAGCAGTAGACTCCGACAGCTATTCTCACCAAGGTTTTTCCCATATTGCATTTTCCTCGTATATCTTGTGTCTTGTGGTTTTATTTGTGTGTGTATTTCTATTTTATCTGCATCTTTAGTATTTGCACACTTTTTGGTTTAAAAAGTTTTTGAATATCATTGATTCACCCCCCTCTTAGTGATCACTCGTGTTCTTCATAAGCCACATAGGTTTTACATGAATACACGAAACAATTCAATTTAGAGACATAAGTTGTTGACTCTAATGTTATTACGACAACCTTGTGTATCTTTTACTTATGAACTATTTCATTCACAAATCCAATATTTCATTTTTATAAAAAACAATGCAACATGCACACTAAGCAAGTACAACATCATCATTATTTCTTATTATCTAACCCACACTAATCCTTTGCAATAAATAGCTTTCAAGTGTATCATGCTAGACCCATAAGACAAAGACATAACCTAACTCATTTGTGTGTTCTATCCTATTACACATTACATTCATATTCACATAAAGGTTTCAAGAAAGAAACACCTTTGCTTTATTTAATTGAAGAGTTCTTTTTGTTTCTTATAGATGCTCGTTGGGGACAAGTATTGGCATAATGATCCCACCACAAGCACAATACCCATCTCAAGGTCCCCTCATTCAGTTAGGCTTATTTTGTTTAGTTTATTTTTGTTATTGTTATTGCTATAATTGGCCCTCTTTTTACTTCCATACTATTTCCTTCCAACTCTATCTCAAGTATTGTTTCCTCCTCTCATGTTCCTAATTCATTGATTATTGTCTCCATGTTATTGAATTATCCTATTAGAAACTTCTCCCATAGCCAAAAATTTGTCAAATGGAACATAGGCCATGTCTCCTTCATGGTTTGGATTCCTATTTCAGTCTTGCCTTCTTTTGATCTCTTTCTTCAGGAGTTGCAACCTATCCCTTAGTTGAATCAAGAGGGTAAGAATCTAATCCAACCTCTCATCCTATGTATAGTTTATGTCATCCATGGTCCCACTACAGCTGGCATTTCTAGTGCCCATTTTAGTTGATTAAGTTTGTCTTGCATTAAAATTCTCATCTTTTAGCAAGGTAGACAACAAGGCCCTAATGTTAAACTTGGCTTTGATACTAAATGTAAAGACGCATGTTTTTTTTATTCCCCGTGCAACTAGACTTCTTTTCTTGGTCAAATGCAATTTTTTTTTAAAATGTGGCAATATTTTGTAGTTAAACTTATTGGTTCTTTGTTTGTTTTCAACTTCCACTACAAGATATGGTTCAAAATAATTAAAACTCCACTTATTTCATTTTGTTTGCACAAGGCATGAATTAAATTTCCCATGACACATGCACTTTGCACTAAAGTCTCTTTAGCAACCAATTTCTTGTTTAAAATTGGACTATTTGTTTAAAACAAGTAAATTGTAAGTTGACTATTTGAAAAGAAATCTATAATTTAATTTAAAAGAAAATAATTTACTTACAGATAACTAATCAAAACAACACCTTTATTCAAA
Source organism: Cryptomeria japonica (assembly GCF_030272615.1). Classification (NCBI taxonomy): domain Eukaryota; kingdom Viridiplantae; phylum Streptophyta; class Pinopsida; order Cupressales; family Cupressaceae; genus Cryptomeria; species Cryptomeria japonica. The sequence goes on from NC_081405.1 coordinate 921,986, forward strand.
TCAATAATATTTTCCTTTCTTCTATTTAGCTATGTTTTTTTTTGCTTGACAAAAGGTTGTAGCCAAGATTTTTTTTGTTGCTCGGTAACATGGATTTTCAGCCTGGTCCAATCACCAAGTGAGGCCACAAACTGGGGGGCCTCATCCTCGAATCCATATATGAGGTATAAAAACCTCTATGCATTAGTCCTATCATATTGTCAATATATGTAATCTCCTTATCACTCCATCTACAGTCATCCTCCTTATCGCTCCATAACTGCCTTATCTCTCCATCTGTAGCCATCTCCTTCTTATCTCTCCATGGTAAATCTCCTCTCCTTATCTCTCCACGTACCAACCTCATTTGTCCTTTCAACCTCCACCTTGCAACGAATCACCATCTTAAGGGATCACTAGCACGTAGGGAGAAGCATCCAGGTTAGCGCATAGGGATGCTGCCCTACCGTCCACTGTAAGCCAATAATGTGGCATGAACACCACATCGCGTTGTATGGACCATGCAAGGGGGAACAACCGCCAACACAAGGAAACTATGGTATGAACACCATAGAGAGCCAGTCCAACCATACACATGAGACCGTCCAACGACCAACAGTTACAAGGTGAGGGGAATCAAACTCGGGACTGCCCTATCAACAGGGTTCGTGACAATTGTCATGCTGCGGGGTGAACCCCTAGCTGTAGCCAAGATTTTATTAATATTTAAAAAAGAGTATTACATTTTCCTGCCATACCAAAATGTTCTGGACTATGAACCAGAACTAAACTAGAGATAGGAGATTACATATAATCGCCACATGATAAGCTAGAATTGATTAGATAAGCTAGAGAGGAGATAGCTAAGACCCGACTACCAAATAGCCATTTTGTCCATATAAGCTAGTATCCACATACCCAAAATGAACTTTCAACATACTAGTACATAGACAATACATACATCAACTAAGAAAAGAAAATCATATTAGAAAGACATAGATGTTAGAGTGTTCAGGTATTTACTTGATTAATTAAACAATATTTGTTTAATTATTTAAGTTCCCTTTATCTCTTTTACACTTAAGCTAACTTTAGGTGCATAATAATTAATTCTTTTATTAATTATTATGTACAAACCTAGGTTTTCCCTTTTAGGGTTTCTTGACCTATTAAAGGTTGAGTTCTTTCTTTTCATTGTAAGAAGAAGGATTATTACATTACACATTTTGTGAATATTGAGCTCTCTTTTTGAGCATATTTTCTATGTATTTCTTTCTTCTATGATTTGCTTCCTTGCTTCTCCTTGTAATGGGTTCTTCAGCTTGCAAAGATCATTTAGGCTCCTGTGGTGTTGTATTTTCTCAAATCCAACATGGTATCAGAGCTTCAGATCTACAACTATCTGTTCTTGTTTTGAGAATTTTTGCATTGGAAGCAGATCTGGGGTTTCAAAAAGTTTTTTTTTATGTACTTAGGGATTGGCCTTTTTTCTAAGCACTTTGGGCCTAAACGGACCTCACCATCGTGCTCAGAAGGCCCAAAAACCCCTATGGCCATATAAAATTTGATCTGTTTTGGTTCCTAAGCCTCTGGGAGTATTTTTTTCTCCAGATCCAGGACGTACGACCCTGACACGTAGTTCGAGAATTTTTTTTTTTAAAAAAAGCCTTTTTACGGTATGCGGGCTGATTTTTTTATTTTTATTTTTTTAAATCAAACAATTTTTGGAGGGGGCATAGGATTTCGTACCCTGCCGCTGGTCTGATAGTCCAGCCCCGACCGACCCTATCAGACTGGGCCCGCCATCGCTAGTCTTCGGCCCCCTATTGTCTCCCGGCCTCCAACCCCTTGTCGTAGCGGCCCTTGACGACCCCACCTTCCTGGCACCGCCACCACTGCTGTGCTCCGCTCCCTGGCTTCTTCCGCCATCCTCCTGCCACCTCGGCTGTCGCCTAACCACCTCATCCCGCCGCCCGCAGCGCCTGCTGGCCCCGCCGCCTGATCGCCATTGTCACCAAAACGCCCACTGCTTGGCCACCAGAGCTCCTCCCAACCATCGAAGCACCACCCACTGGCCACCTCCGCCCGCTCCAGCCACCAGACTACTCCTTCCTCTTGTTTTGAAGGGGGGTTTGGTGTTTTGGTCATATCTTGGGCATACAAAGTCTTTTTTTCAAAAATGAATAGGCATCAGAAAGATGGTTCCGAGACAGACCTCATCAAGTTGGTAATTTTTTCCAATTTTTCTATTTGATTGTGTTTTTTTCCAGTCAAAGTGAGGTCTCTTTTTTGCACTCCATGGGACGTAGAATGAGCATCCGAACTCTGTTTTTTGAAAAATTTATATTTTTGGAAAGCGTGTGCTGTGTACTTTCCAGCCATATGAGTTTTATTTCTAGATTATGCTCCATGCATATTTTATTCAATTTTTTTCTTTTCAACACTCTAGAGGATATCTTGGTTGTTTCAGGTCTTGGGATCTCTTCTCTAGGTAGGATGTCTCTATTTTGGTTCTCCTTTCTATTTCCAATCTTATTATCATTTTAGCATTGTATTTATGCAAACACACTGAGATAAAGTGCCATCATGCATTGTTTACTTGGGATCTTGCACATCTTATGCCTTGTTGGACATGCACTACTTATAAAATGCAATGAGGGGGTTGATGTTTGCTTGTTGTTTGCCATCTACCTTTGTCTAGTGAGTGTTCCTTCCATGACATTCACCTCATGATGTGTGTCAAGTGAGTGTTCCTTCCATGACACCATGTACTTTTCTTAGCACCTTTGATGTTCCTGGTTCTTCGTCATGCAGTTCTTCTTGGCTATTCTTTTCAGTGTTCCTGTCCCTCTCCCTCTTCAACATTATGGGGAGGTTTGTCCTGTTGGTTCTAATGCTTCCATGGTTCGATTGATCAGCTCTTCGGGCTTTGGTGTTTTCATGCTATCTGTATCTTCGATTTCAGTTGTTTGCCTTGTTTGCCTTCTGATTCGAGTAGTGTCATTTGAGGACACTCATACAGATTACAGTCTTCTCTACCTGGTCATGTTCTATTTCAGTGGAGGTTCTTCAGATCAGCAGTTATTCTTCGACAATGTTTGCAGGTTCTTCATGCTTTAGTTGTGTTCTTTTCCATCTCTTTTTGGAGTAGAGTTTTTTCCCACGTGGTTTTCTCTATTTCTCCAATTCATAGAGATTTCATTGTATTTGGGTACCTAATCAGGCCTTGTTGTCGGGACCCATCTTTCTTGCTTTTAGTAGATGTTCTAGGTTTTAGCTTCTCCCTAAGTCTAGCTTAAGGGGGGGTGTTAGAGTATTCGGGTATTTAATTGATTAATTAAACAATATTTGTTTAATTATTTAAGTTCCCTTTATCTCTTTTACACTTAAGCTAACTTTAGGTGCATAATAATTAATTCTTTTATTAATTATTATGTGCAAACCTAGGTTTTCCCTTTTAGGGTTTCTTGACCTATTAAAGGTTGAGTTCTTTCTTTTCATTGTAAGAAGAAGGATTATTACATTACACATTTTGTGAATATTGAGCTCTCTCTTTTTGAGCATATTTTCAGTCTATTTCTTTCTTCTGTGATTTGCTTCCTTGCTTCTCCTTGTAACGGGTTTTTCAGCTTGCAGAGATCATTTGGGCTCCTGTGGTGTTGTATTTTCTCAACTCCAACAATAGATACAATGACAAAGAGAGCCCAAAAACCACAAGCACAAGACCTTTAATGCCCAGGGATAAGAGAGACATTAAAATTGATCTCTACCAGTTCCTCATCCGAACTGCTGCTACTTGAAGAATCAACATCATCATCATCCCCCAATCCCATCAATATTTTGTAATTCCTTACCCAAGGAACTTGACCATCCATCACATCGCCAACTAGAGCCTCCAAAGTGTTGTCCTCTGTAAAACTCATTAGTCTTTTCAAGAAGTCCAGGCTCATCTAAATGACCAATTTTCTAATTTCCCACAAAGCTTGATTTCAAACGTATAAAATGGGAAGTCGAGGCACCACTATCCCATTTTGCCTAACTATTCCATAATTGGAAGCATGAGGAATGGTTAGGTTTTGATCAATCTCTCGAACTTAACATTATCCAAATCCTTGAGAAAGTATCACTTGAAAAACCGAATACAGAATAGCTGAGCCACAATATTAGGCTCCTCAACGTTTAGCACTGTGACAAAAAAAAGTTGGAATGTTTAGGTTAACCCTATACCCATAGTTTGCAAACAAGAATTCCACCCTCATAATTTTCCAGATAGTATGAATAAAGAGGTCACATGAGAAGTTGGTGATTTCACACAGTCTCTTATCTCTAATAGGGCCTAAAAAGGCCATCTGCCTTCTGCTAGCCACCAAATGAATGTTGGAGTCCATCCCTAACCCGCCGCTAACAATTGAATACAAAAACTCAGAATGAGGCTGAATACCAACCCACTACCTATTTAATGACATAATCGATAATATTCATGAGCAAGTTTCTATAATGAAAATAAATGCTAAACATTGTGACCATCATATCAAATCTGCAACAATCTCACCCTGCAGCCTCATACGTGCGATTGTGCCAAACCATTTGATCGAGAATTGGTGATGGCAGCATACTACCGCTGATGCATGGAAGAATGGAGTAGCCGGATGAATAGGATTTTTTTTTAAAATAATCAATAAATGATGACCCATCTCATCACTCTAACTACCTCAACAAAGATGCCACTTATGCGACTAGTCATTTGGAAATCCACACAAGCCACCATGTTGGCCAACAGGCCCCAGCTTCCACTTATACTTAGAAAGAGACTAACTACCCTGCTATGTCAACTTATCATTTACTTTCACTCCCCTTAAATTTAAAAAAATATCGATCCAGTCCCCAAAAAAACTCTAAAATTCAACTTTGGAAGCAGAATATGGCTCACAAAAGCTAACCTTGATGCTCTAAACAATCCAACCAACTATGCTCAAAGTTCCTCTATCAACTCTCCATTTTCCCCTTTGATGGCTAACCCATCCACCATTCCATTCCCTTCCTTGTAATTGTGATTGAATGTTACTACTTCAAAGAGTTTTAAAATCTTCAATGCTCTTCCAAGAAAAGCATTCAATCTTCAGTTCGGGGTCGACTCCCTTCTTAATGCATTAATCACTATAGCTAAATCCCCTTCTATTTCCAACCTTTGAATACCTAAATCCTTACATTTCAAGAGACCTATCAGTAATGCTTGAAATTTTATAGCATTATTGGTGCTCTGATCTAATGGTCTTGCCATCCTAGCAATTATCTCTCCATCCCATCGATGAATAATACAACCTACCCCAGATATACCTGAAATTTCCTCTAGCTGAACCATCAAAGTTTAATTTATGCCAACCCTCCTAGGGGCATCCAAATGTAGTCCAATCTTGCTTTATTTCTCTCCTTCCCCCCTTTGTTGAAGAAGTGAGGGACTTTGAGTCTTTCTGAATGACCTTTGATAATGTCATCCTAATGAGAGAAATTGGAATTCTTATGAGAGAGTGTTTCATTCCTACTGTTAACTACTTCCAATATTGCAAATTTTATCTTGTTTAGAATGCAATCTTCATGCATTTTAACCCCTTTGAATATCTTTCTATTCCTTTCCTTCCATAATTCCCATACCAAAATTGAAGGGCTGACTATCCACAAACCACTATACAGACCAATCCCATTGAGAGTCAGTCAACACTGAAAAAGATTCTATATATCCAAAGGCAAGGTTGTTGACCATCCCGATTTCGCACACAACCACTGGCAACACATTAGGGAGAAAGGACAATGAAGGAAGAAATCATTAATTGTTTCTTCCTCCTGTTCACACAAAACACATTTGGAAGGGCCACTAAATCCAGTCTTTTGAAACCATTCCATTGTGAGAATCCTACCTTTTAACATTGCCCAGGCAAATATACCTGCTTTCAGCAACCACCATTTACTCCATCATAACTAAAGAGGCAGGTCTGACTAAACCCAATTCTTCTTCCTAATGATATCCCTATAGCCATCTTTAGCATTATAAGATCCTGATTTAGCCCCAGCCCATATCAATCTATCCCTTGCATCCCTAAACGCCAAGGACCTGCCTTGAAGGATGTCATTGAGTTTCTTGATGTCTTCCCTTGGAAGCTAAAGGTCCTGAAAGGATTTCCAACCCCACCCTAATGCTTTACCTTGAGAATTGAAATTCACATAATCCTTCACATCTATACCCCATCTCCTTTTCATTGCTTCTCTTATTCGATTTGTGACCATAGAGGCATTGATTGGGGCATAACCACCCCAATAATAACTCCAAAATAGAGCCTTTGAACCATCTACCACATCCCAAGATAGTTTATCCATAATTGCTCCTCTACACATTAAGATGAAATTCCAAACCCTTGACCCTCTACGGGGGTCAACCGTCCTACAAATTGCCTTAGGCTCATCTCCAAGTAAATATTTCTTTTGCAGTATTATGAACCATTTAAGCTATGGTTGCTCATAAATTTTGTAAACCAACTTCACCCTTAATGCCCTGTTTTGTCAAATTTGATTCCTCAAACCAACCCCACCATTCTCCTTGGGTTTACAGATTTAATCCCATGCTATTCATGCCATTTTTTAAAGCAATCCTTTGCCAAAATAAGGATCTCATTTTTTTGATTAAATTCCTATTGGTCCTCATTGGTAGAGCTAAGCATGACATGAGATATATTAGTAATGTTGATAATACTACTTTAAACATTACAACCCTATCTGCCTATGTCAGCCATCTGCCTTTCCACGCTGACATTTTCTTATCCAACTTTTCCTCTAAAGGGTCCCAAATCTTTGAGGGCTGAGTTCCTTTTACCAGGGGAAGACCTAAATATTTGCAAGGGAGGGAGCCTCTTCTAAATCTAAAAAATCTCAAAATCTCAATTTCCATCTAAGGCTAAAGAAAGAAAGAAAAGACTTCTGACTTTTCCATACTAATATGTTGTCTTGATACCTTGGTATACTTCTCCAAAAGTTGATTAAAGTTTGTGGCCTCCTGCAAAGACCCATCTCCTAGAAGCATCGTGACATTTGTGAATTGTTGATGGGACATAACAAAAATGATATTGGTTATGCTAATGCCTTTAATGATTCCATTTGTTTGAACTTTTTTAATGCTTCTGCCCAGAGCTTCCACCACGATGATGAACAAATATGAAGATAATATTTGATCTACTTGTCTTAATCCCCTGGAGGCCTCAAAGAATCCCTCCGGTGCACCATTTATAATGATTGAATATCTTGGGGTAGATATGCAGTAAACTATCAAATCAAAACATCATTTGTTGAATCCAAAGGCTTCTAAGCATTTGCATAATAATCTCCAGTCCACTCTATCATATTCTTTTTTAACATCTAGTTTTATCATCATACTCAGTTGTCTCTTACTTTGGATAGAATGAATGGCCTCTTGGGCAATAATAACTCCATCTATAATAGACCTCCCCGACACAAAGCTAGATTGTTCTTCAGCTATGATCTGAGTCAATATAATTTTTAACCTATTCACCAAGGCTTTCACTAAAACCTAATATAGTGTGTTGCATAAGGATATTGATTTGTAGTCATCTAACCCTTTCGTGATCTCTTTCTTAGGTATTGATACAATAAATGTGTTATTAATTTCCTTCAAGAACCTCCCCCCATTTCTTGCCACTTCTAGGGCTTCCACCATTTCCTGCCCTAATGTATGCCAACATTTTTGGTAGAAACTAGTTGGGAATCCATCCAGACTAGGGGCTTTGTTTGAATGTAATCAAAATAGGGCAGAATAAATCTTCGATTATGCAAACTTCTCTATAAGCTTACGGTTTTGAGCCCCTCGGTTCTAATTAGGAATACTAGCCAACAAATCTATTTGATCAAACAAATTGGATCCCTCCCAATTACCAAATATTTCCTTGAAATAAGAAACCCCTTCTTTAGCAATCTCCTTTGTCTTATCTAATACCAAATCATCCTCTTTTCTAATACCAAGGATTTGATTTGTTCTCCTCCTCACTTTGGTGCTAGTGTGGAATTTTTGTCTCCTTCCAACCAAGTCTCTTTGGATTTTTGCCTCCAAAAAATCACTTCTTTGGCCAAAATATCTTCATATTCAAACATTAACATCTTTTATCTCTCATATCAGTTTGTACCCATCTGATCCTTAATTACTTATTCACTAACTGCAATCAATTCCTCCTCGATCTATTTTTTCTTTGTGAAAATATTCTTAAAGTGTTCTTTGTTCCACTTCAATAGTTTTTGTTTCAAGCTCTTTATTTTGGACACAAAGCAAAAGAGTTTGGACCCTTGAAAGCTCTCCTCCTCCCACCATATTTCAATAAGTTCAAAACACCTACTGTCCTTCATCCACATATTCTCAAATTTGAGAAGGGGCTATTGGAGGGCTTCTATTCCTCAATAATGGATAATAAAACTGGGAAATGATTTGAACTTGCTTGAGCTACTACTGAAGAATTCATTTCCACCTGAAAGGATAAAAGATCACCTCTAAAAAAGAACCTATCCAACCTCTCTGCAATATAGCTAAAACCCTTCCATTTGTTATTCCAAGTATAAATGTCATTTTCTGACCTAACTTCAATAAGGTTGTTCCTATTGACCCAATCTCTAAAGTCAATTTTAGGTTGCAATTCCCTATGCACTACACCTCACTTCTCTAAAAGATACAAGATGACATTAAAGTCCCCTCCCATGAGTGTATGTGGAAAGGCATTGTTGTTGACATAATCATTGATGTCATTCCATAGTTCCCTTTTTTTATTAGTTGGAGAGGGACCATAAACACTTATCAATATAAATCTAATACTGCTACTAATGCTCTTACCAAAACCTGACATCCATTTGCTCCTTTTTATCAAAATTTCAAAATCTACTCTCCTAGGGTTCTAGAGAATAGCTAAACCTCTAGAATCTCCCACTACTTGAACTGCTTACACTTCCCAAATCCCTAAACTCTTCTTAAATCCATTTAACTCCTCTTTGTATAGTTTTGTTTCTTGTGATAAAATAACCTTACCTTGGATCCTTTTAACTCTACGCTTTACTAAGCGCCTCTTAATAGGGGCATTGAGGTACTTAACATTCCAAGTTAGTAGCTTCATGAATCCTCAAGAAGGTTCTACGAGAGTTGAGAAACACAACACCACATGAGCCCAAAAATGATCTTTGCAAGCTGAATAACTTGTTACAAGGAGAAGCAAGGAAGCAAATAATAGATAAAACAAATACACATAAAATATGCTCAAAAAGATGAGAGCTCAATATTCACAAAAATGTGTAATGTGATATTCCTTACAATACAGTGAAAAGAATCCAACCTCTAATAGGTCAAGAAACCCTAAAAAGGAAAACTTAGGCTTGCACATAATAATTAATAAAAAAATTAATTATTATGCACCTAAAGTTAGCTTAAGTGTAAACGAGATAAAGGGAACTTAAATAATTAAACAAATATTGTTTAATTAATCAAGTAAATACCCGAATACTCTAACACCCCCCCTTGAGCTAGACTTAGGGAGAAGCTAAAACCTAGACCAGCTACTAAAAGTAGGAAAGATGGGTCCCGACAACAAGGCCTGATCAGGTAACCAAATACAACCAAATCTCTATGAACTAGAGAAATAGAGAAAACCACGTGGGAACAAAACTCTACTCCAAACATAGATGGAAAAGGCAAGAAGAAGGACTAAAAAAGCCTCAAAGCAAGAATGTTCCAAAAAGATAGGAACAAGAGAAGATTAGAAGAATCATTGAAGCATGAAGAACCTGCAAACACTGTCAAAGAATAACTGCTGATTTGAAGAACCTCCACTGAAATAGAACATGACTAGGTAGAGAAGACTCTAATCTGTATGAGTTCCTTCCACAACACTATGTGCTTTTGCTCTAATACCATGTGAGAGTTGAGAAGCACAACACCACAAGAGCCCAAAAATGATCTCTGCAAGCTGAATAACCTATTACAAAGAGAAGCAAGGAAGCAAATAATAGATAAAACAAATACACAAAAAATATGCTCAAAAAGATGAGAGCTCGATATTCACAAAAATGTGTAATGTGATAATCCTCACAATACAATGAAAAGAATCCAACCTCTAATAGGTCAAGAATTCCTAAAAAGGAAAACCTAGGCTTGCACATAATAATTAACAAAAGAATTAATTATTATGCACCTGAAGTTAGCTTAAGTGTAAAAGAGATAAAGGGAACTTAAATAATTAAGAAAAAAATGTTTAATTAATCAAGTAAATACCCGAATACTCTAATAGGTTCTCCCTCTTCCTTGCATTTAACATTGAAGTTATCTTAGTTTGATCTATGGCAAATCCATCTTTTAGCCTTATTTCAGCTAAAGAATTTATCCCTCTACGTTTCCCTTCTATTTTCCCACAGTCCAGTTTGTCCTTTTGAGGGAAACATTGACATAATCCCAAACACTCTTCCTCGCCTTCCTCCTCCTCCCTCAAAAGGGTGGTCTCTCTATCTAGAGGAAAATCTTGTTATATTTATTCAATCCTTGCATTTTCTAATACACTCTTCACCATCTTGAAGTTAGCTTCCCTAAGCTCTATTGAATTAAAATTTCCTGATGGGGATAGACCTAAAAATTCATATATAGCTTCTAACTCTGTGGGATGATTTTCGAATCCTGAATTTCCTAACAGTTTCTTGCTTGTCTTCTCTAGATCTATTGGCTCTCTTTGGGGTCTCATGATGTCTCTCTAGTCTTGTGACTCTCTTTCGACTCATTATGTTGATACTCTACAAAGACCATAATCCCTTGATTGTTTGATCCTAATCTTCCATTCCCATTGAGGAGAGACAATTGCAGAATGATTTCTTCATTTAGTGCCTCACTATCTTTCTTTAATTCATTGAGTTCCTCTAGGCTCGTCACCCTTATGATACTTTGATCATCCTCTAGCAAGGACTTCTCATTATTCTTCAAATCCTGATTCAATTTTTGCCTTGGAGCCTCTAAAGGTTCAACAAAACCATTGACATCTCTACCTATCTTCTTTGCCCCCTCTAGACTAGCCCCTCGAGTCATCTAACTGAACACAACCTCTTGAACAGACTAAATGATAGACTCATTCTCCTTAACCCTTGTGATGCCCTAAGATTTATCCACAACCAAATTACCTAGCATTCATGATTGCCCTCCATCTGAGAAATCAATTCCTTTCCCCTTAAATATTATGTCCATATTCATTCTTTGAGCTTCTTCTAAGGATATGGGATCATCTCTCCCAAAATTATTAGTAGAACTTTCACTTTTCATGGCTTCCCTCATCAAACATTTACCAGGGGTTTTATTCATCATCACCTCAATTTTTTGTATACATTTACCAAACTCGGACAAAATTTCTATCCTCTTGTAAATGCCCATGTCTGAGTCAATTTCAACATATAGGTTTTCTATGTCACTCGATTTCCATTTAAAAAATCTTCCTCAATGCCTAAAAAGGCTCCCAGAGCATCACCAATCCTAACTATGGATTCTTCATTCCAAAACTCCATTGGGAGTCCAATTAAGCTAATCCAAAATTGTTTTTTTATTGAAAACATGTTAGAGGGATCAAAATTAGGGTTCCAGTTTAGTCTATATAAGCTAAAGCCTTTTGTAAAAAACCAGAATCCCATGGAGAAGCTTCATTTTCATATTTAAATCCATACATTATATCAAGAAAAAACCTTTTTGCAGGGGTCAAATATTCAACTTGCCTGGAAAGGATGACCTCCACCAATCTATAATTTCGTCCTACGAATCGCCGATCCCACACCATTTGACAGACAAATCCCTATCCTTTAATTGTTTTGCAGTTGACTTCAATAAGTTTGGAGGCAGGATGACCATTTTGCTACCAATTTTCGTGACCGAAAAAATTGATTTAAGCTTGGCTCCTTTTATGAGTTGGGTCTAGTTCAAGCTTCCATCCCTCGAAAGTTTTTGTTTCTATTTCTATGTTCCTTTTTGAAACCTATCTGGATTCTTATTTTTTTATTCCTCCCATACCCATAATGAATATGTGAAGACCTTCCTTCAGCCTTTAAACCCTCAACTGGACTGAAAGTTGTCAAACCTCTGGTTAGGGTTTGCCATAGTTTGAGATCATGAATCTTGAGGCCATCTAACACTGATCAGAATTTAGTTAGCTCAAGAGGCGACACCATTTTCTTGAGTGTATGTCAAATCCAACTCGCTCCCCTTCCAATTACAATCCAGATTCTGCGAAAATCTATTCTCCCACCATGGCCGTCGTAGCAGAGGCCATTGGGACCCCATTCTTTTTTACTTTCTTTTAGCTATGTTATTAATGTACCCATAATTAAAATTTAAAAAAACTATATTTTGGATCAATGTGTTTTAAGCTTTGCCCAAATCATGAAATGGACTTTTCCAATAAAATCTAACAATATTTATTTTATTATCTCAAATTCATGAGAAAAGATATTTGTTTATTTACTTTATCAAAATTATTACCAAACTTCATTCATTTAATTGAAATTATGCATTCGTGATAAACTGTGTGTGTGTGTGTGTGTGTGTGTGTGTGTGTGTGTGTGTGTGCATATTCCATCGCACCATCTGCTACCAAGGCTAGGTAACCTTTGCCTGGACCATATTCTTGCCTTCACACCTGTCAACCACTCATGAACTAGAATTCACATTAATAAGTCAACACATAAACCCCTAATCAACATTAAAATTAACACTCATTTCAAATAATACGTAATGATTAGTTGAACCACAATCCAATTTCAGAATAATTAAAGAGTCATTGGTCAACATATTAGTTATTATTCTAAACCTATCAAATTATATCCAAATATTAATAATAATTAAATCTAATTAAATTCCAATTATAACACTTATGAATATTTGCCATCTTTATATATTTTTTGACACAAAACAATTGATGGAAAATCAATCTCTTTTTTCTCTTATCTCTTAAATGCTTTTTATTTCTTAATTCTATCCCTTATCTTTTTTATCTCCCCCACCCCACCTTTGTCTTTTTATTTCCCTCCCATCCCCTCTCTCCCCCACCTTCTCACCCCATCTCTCTTTGTATATTCCCCTCTCTATGTTGCGTGGATTTTAATAACGACAAATAAAAAATGTGAAATTTATAGTGAACAAACACTTTCTCTTTAAAACAACAAGTTAGATCTACTTTTATTTAAAACAACAAGTTGGATCTACTTTTATGGCCACTACTTTTCTAAAAGTTGTTTTGATATTAGTTTTTTCTAATATATGTGCATATCGTGTATACCTTGATAGATAATTATTTCAATTTATATCTACTAAGACATCAATCAACCATAATTCAGTGTATTTAAAAATATAAACATTTTATCTTCTTACAAAAGAAGATTCCATTTTTATCATCACAAAATCATATTAGTATCAATATGACACAATATAGATTAACACTAAAATCTTTTGCAATAATGAACAAACACTTTCTCTTTAAAACAACAAGTTGGATCTGCTTTTATGGCCACTACTTTTCTAAAAGTTGTTTTGATATTAGTTTTTTCTAATATATGTGCATATCATGTATACCTTGATAGATAATTATTTCAATTTATATCTATTGAGACATCAATCAACCATAATTCAGTGTATTTAAAAATATAAACATTTTATCTTCTTACAAAAGAAGATTCCATTTTTATCATCACAAAATCATATTAGTATAAATATAATACAATATAGATTAACACTAAAATCTTTTGCAATAATCAAATCTATGCTATTTTAAATCTCTCATTTTGTCACAAGTAAGAAGAATGTTGACCCCCCAAAAGAGAAATACATACAAAATGAGATAATATTTTAAAAATATAATAACTTTATTTATTTTTTGTGTAATTTAAGGACATTGTACGTAGAAAACTAAATTTAAACATTAAATAATATAGAAAATTTATGTAACTGAAATTGTGATTTATTCGTGAAAATCTTGTTTACACACAACATCATTTAGAAAAATACAGAATCACTAATCAACCTTCCACAATTCTTCCAAATAACCAATCACCGCATTAGGGGAAGCGTACTAATAGCCGTTATAGCTAACTTCAAGAACCCACAAATCTTAAATGGTACATTGGATTTCAATTTTTTTTTCGTTGTTGTCTCCATATGTGATTTAAATACTTATAACTATTGTTCTAGTTTTTGGGTAGTAATGATGCACATTGTGGGATCCGTTATGCACACAAGGGTCAAAGAGTGGTCATTTCAAAGTGTCATCCACTATCTACTTAAAGATGCCCCAATAACCGTGTACTACAACCACCTCAAAAATGACCAATACTTATGCATAAATGGCCCAATAGTTGTGTACTATATGTACCAATAAAATTGCACAATTCCTTCAATTATGTTGGTTGAAAATTTTGTACACCTAGGGAGGCATGCAAAATTGTGGTTTCAGCCACAACAAGTGAGTTAAAACTCTCCTAATTCTAAGGGAAGGCTCCCCACTTTTCTACCATTACAAATCAAATATAACAACAATCTAACTTGGGTGAGACAACATCCTTTTCTCTTTTTTCAGAAAAGAAACTGCAACTAGAGTAACAAATACAAAAACTTAAGAAAACTACAACTACGAAGATGCTTATATAAAAGGAAGTGAAGTTTCCATAAAAATGCACTCTCTTCCGTCACTTCCCCAGGACAGGAATGTAGAAGCAAAGCTTAGAGTCTTTGTTTCTACTATCCTATCTACCTTCCAAAATGATTAGTATGATAACAACGTACAACATATAACAACTCAAAGTCTGTTAGTATAATGCACTCTTAGCTGCTATTGAATAAGAACAAGTACAAGCACACAATCTCGTAGCCTCTTCCTATCTTGAGATTTAACTATACTAATTTAACCCTCAATATTTGCAGCACAAAGTTTGCAAGAAATCGGATTAAAGCTCCTTTTAATAATATAACCAGAATCTCAAGTATATGCAGAAAAATATACCATTATGACATAAGAACACAATGGATATAGGAACAAGGCTTCAACACAAAGTTTGAAACTCAAATGCCTTCTTGATAATACTTGAGAAATCAATTTACAAGTATAAAACACAAAGTCTTTATGACAATAAATTTCTATAGAGTTTTCTTGCTGGCTAAAAAGAAAAAAATTACAGAGCACCCTCTAATATATAGGAGAGGAGCTAAGAGAAAATGATGGGAGAAGTCCAACTAACTAAGACTTATTCCACATCTAACTATGACTTATTCCAAATTACAGCCCTATTGACTTTCAACTTATAATTTGTTTACATGTAATTGCAAGTTATAAGAATGCAAGTAATGTGACTACTTGCAATTACAACCTTTCACTTTAAACACAAATTGTCAAAACTAAATTGCAAATGCACAATTGAAACTAATCTAAGTGTCTGAGACATGACTCTATTTACATCATCCTCTGTCTACGAGGTCTTTATGTTGCTACCAAATGCTGACGCTTGAAGTATTCAAGATCAGTGAAGGCATTTATCTAGGAACATCAACTTGCATCATTTGACCATGAATGATGATGACAGTGACCTTATGAAGATCAACCATTGAACTTGAAGATAATAAACATTCTTTATTGGCCATTGTGATAGTGAAAATCACTACTTTTTGTTGCATGGCACTGTTATAATGCATTGCAACAACACATTCTTCTAATGCATTAGTCCTTCATTTGTAAAGGAGAGAAAATATTCCCAATGGTGAGACTAGAACTAGACCATCCCCGATTTTAGATAGGACTTGACTTAGCCACAGTTCTTTGCTTCATGGTTAATGATATTTTGATCCTCTCTGTAAATATATGATAACACACTCTTTTTATTTTACATCATTACTATTATCAACATATGACAATACCGACTTTTGCTTGCTATCCTTACATGCATTGAAATCCCTTGCAATTGGGTCTTTGGGACCCCACTACAAGTATTGATTTTGCAAAAGAAAGAAGCAGGAATGAGATTATGTGGAGACAAAGGCAAATTTCAGATCTTGGAAGGTGGAATGCAAGTGGAGTGAACTTGGAATGTGCAAGTGGAAGAATGCAATTTGGGGAAAAGACACTAAAACTTACACTTGCAATTAGGTCTTGGAGACCTGAATGCAAGTAAGCCCTTTCGGATGATTTGGTATAAGCTTACAATTGGGTCTTGAAGACCTGATTGCAAGTGTGCATACTTTCAATAAGAAAACAATGGGAGTAACAAGCTTGTAGTCGAGCCTCAAAGCTCTGATTACAAGTGAAAGAGATTAGCAAGGGTGATACAAACTTACAATCAGGGTTTTGAGACTCGATTGCAAGTGTGCATGTAATGCAACACTCAAAGAATGGGTGTCTTGCAATCAGGTCTTGAAACCCCAAATGCAAGTAAAAGATAATAAGCAAATAACGAACTTGGCCAAGTCACTTACAATCGGGGTTTTGAGACCCAATTGCAAGTGAAAGGTTAAGCTTGCAATGCATAAATGCGATGAACATACTTGCATTCGAGTTTCTGGAACTCGATTGTAAGTTAATGAATACATCACATAAAAACAAGATAAATTATAATCAAGTTCTAGAAGCCTGACTGCAAGTAAAAACAATTGACTTGCAATTAGAATAAAAAGTTCCTACTTGCAGTGCTTGACTCAAGACCTGAAATTACACAAAAAATTATGAAAATGAAAGCCTTGAAACTAACCAAAACTTGGACAACAATTACAAACACACCCGCTGATGATTTTCCCATTCAGGTACACCTTTAGCCTCTGTATATGTTTGGGGCTCATAAATACTGTGAATGTTGGCCATAAGAGCAAAATTAACTGTGTGTTGTTGGCTCTTACCTCTAACGGATCTACCCTCAATGAGCTCATCATCATGAAGATCACCAATGGTCTTGTCCCACCACTCAGGCTAGACAGTAGAAGTACCAACATCTGCTGTAGGATGAAGAGTGCCTGGAATATCTAGAGAAAGCTCCTCTGGATGTGGATCGAGAAGATCTCGAGGAAAGTAAGGGGGTGCAATGTCATGCTTGGGAGACCCCACAACTTCAGAGTCAACTAAATCCCTCCCATCAAGTGGAGCTAGGGGAATGAGCTTCATACCAGGTACAAAGTATACATTGAGGAATATTAAATCCCTCCCACCAGATGAAATCTAAACGTTGCCCTTGTCGACAACAGTATACGCTTCACCTCCACCAAAGATCATTGAATCAGTGAAAGACATGTACTCTATAAACCGATCCCGACGATGTGTGAAATGTCGAGAGGCTCCAAAATGAATGTACCAGGCTGATGATTGAACATCATCAGAGGAGGTTTGGGCCATGAACGCATAGAAGGCAGATTCCTTCTGATCAGGATGCGTGGCAGAATTGGTTTTCTGCTTGGACCCTCCCTATTTGGATTGCTAGGATGCTATCAATTTCCGACAATCTTTCACCAAATGGCCATATATATGATAGTAGGAACACTATAAGCTCTTCTTTTTGGAAGATCGCTGAGGTTGACCTTGACCTTATCCTTTCTGCTGGAAGGACAGAGCTTTACCCTTGCACTTATGCGAAGCTAAGGCTATGAAAGCCTGTTCAGTGTATGAACTAGCGTTGCTTCCAAACTGCTGCTTCCATCGATCCTGTTGGAGCAGCTTGTTGTAAAGGTCAGGAAACTTCAAATCAACACTAGCAGAGGAGATATTGAGCGTATCAATGAAATGAACGTAGGATCTGGGAAGGCTTTTCAGCGTGATCACTACCATATCCTCTTCCACCATGGTTTGACTTATAGCTTCTAACTGATCACGAATGTCCTTGATCTTCGTAAGATGTGTCTAGATAGATGACTTCTCATCCATCATGATAGAAAACAACATATTCTTTAGAAAGAAAGCTCGGCTCTTGTCGTACGTTTCATGAAGATCCTTCAAAAGATCCCAGATCTCTTTTGCTGTTTTACCTGAAGGCACCTGTGGGAGTTGATCATCTGTGATAGAGAGTTTGATAAGCATGACAGCCTCTCGATTCTTCACATCATGTTTGTCTTGATCATCACTTGCTGTTGTAGGACGAGATTCCTTGCCCAAAACAAGCTGATCAAGGCAACAATACTCAAAGATGGTAAGCATACGCTATTTCCAGGTGTTGTAGTTGCGACCATTGAACTTCTGACCGTGTTCCAACATGATGTTGGTTAATGATGCCATCACAGAAATCGAGGTTGATCGAGGTCAACTAAGTGAAAGCAAGAGACAGAAGAATTTGATTTTTAAAGAAATCAGAATAGAAACAGCTGCTGAAAAAACTGAAACCCTATAGGAGAATTCTGGCACAAATTCCAAGGCATGAATTTCGAGGTTTGGAAGAAACCTAAAAATAAATTTTTTTTGCACACTTAAAACATCATAAATGGTGCCAAAAAACAACAAAAATCCCAACGTCCACAGAAATAACATAAATTGTGAACTGTTTTTAAATTCCAAGGCAAATTTGTTGGCACAAAAATCGAGGCATGAAAAACGAGGCACCCCAAAAAAATCTAAGACCAACCCAGAAAAGCTCTTCAAATATGAGTTTTGAACCTCGTAAAATGTGTCTTAAAGAAAAAACTATGAATTTTGAGTAAAATTTGTCAGTGTTGTCTATTTTTTAAAATTCAAAAAATCGAAATAACAAATTAAAATCCAAAAATTCTAATTACCAAAAATAAAGTAAATAACTAATGATACATATAAAATCTCTTAATAAATTTTTAGCTAGGGGAAGAGCATCAGTAGTTGAGCACCCTAACTTTGCACTTCTCAAAATCCTACGTGGAAATTTCAAATCATTCCTAATTTTTTATAGTAGCTTGCTTGGCAAGTCCCTTGCTTATAACTAAGCTTTCAACACCACATCATCAAGTATGGTGCCACATCAGCATGCTTTTTGCCAAGGTTTTCAAAACACCCCCCCAAAAAAGTGAGATCAATAGGTGTGCAAAAGAGGCCCCAATAGTTGTGCAACTGATATGACATCACTTGATTGGTTACTTTTTACAATATTAGTACATTTCCTAACAACTATTGGTACATTTCCTAACGATGATTGATACTTTTCCTTACAAAAATTGATATTTTATGGTTCAAACAATAAATTTTATTTGTTCAATTTTTGAAACAAAAGGTATCAACAACCCTCACAACAATTGGTACATGCTCAACTACTCATGCTTTTCCCTTATATTTTTTAATTTCTTTATAATTAAAAAATTAGGTAAGGAAGAAGTAAAGGATAATTGAAATATGAATGGTAACTCGTGCTATTTCCCTACATGCGAAGATGCAATTGCCAAATATAAAAACGACAGCTCAAACATAACTTCCTCCCAAAATGCTTGTCTAGAAATCCCATTACGGAAGCAATAGTTGTCGACCTGCTATCCCATATACCATTTTTGACCTATTGAATATTGCAATCTTGCATTACTCTAAATAGCGAACCTAAAACTTTAGGTTGTGCTGAATCGATACCGCAGCCATTCACGCCCAGGGTATAGGGTACAGAGTTGGAAATATATTGATTGCAGCAAACGGGACAAAGCGGAGGGGCTTCATCTCAGACTTTAGCATCCATTCTATTCTCTAAGCAGCGTTAGCAGCCAACCGGCAAAATGGTATCAAATTTACTTCGTATCAAATGAAGTTTTTGTTGTTTAAAAACTTATGCGAGGGTTTGGGGTTTGTACTGTTTAACGACCCGCTGCAGTTTCTCGAATTTGGATGATGTTTTGAAATCGTTTCTTATTTATTTATAATATTTTGTATTTGTATTTAATTACACGGTTTTGAAGTAAAATTTCGTTTCACGGGGACTTGCAATGGCGAAGATTATTTCTAAACCCTCAAATATGTTCCTTTCCATGTTTTACGTGACTGTTATTTTTTTTGTGTGTGCACAGCCTCAGGGAGATTATATAGAACTTCACAGGAAGCGGCATGGATACCGTTTGGATCATTTCGAGAAGAAGCGCAAGAAGGAGGCCCGTGAAGTGCACAAGCGATCTGCTTTTGCTCAAAAGGTGCCCTTTGATTGATGCAGCTGAAAATGTTTTTTGTTGTTGCACATATGTTTAGTTCCAGACACAGAAAACGTATTCGTGTTAGAAATTTAAATCTCACTTTGCCGTTCTCTTTCAAGCATGATTGTTTGTATTGTTGAAAACAATCTTATAGGAATGCTACTGCATATGAAATTCCAACGGATATTGTTACCTGCTGAACTTTTTCAACACAAGTTGTCTAATTCGATCATTCATGAACATTAACATAATTTATAATTTGGGAAAGGTAGATATTCAGGGTCCATATTCATCAATAAATAGAACTTTTGGAGAAAGCTGCATATCAATTTTTTACGTTAATGTTTGAGATCACCCTTCGTGAATATAACCTGCTTCCTATTGAGTACATTAGGACAATTACATATCCTCCAGCCATTTTTTCAGTTGGATAAGTGTACAAATATGGCTCACATAAACAGCTGAGAATCAAAGAAACAAAGGAAAGCACCTAGAGAGAACATATCTAAGTATAGCATAATGAAATATATCCGTATGAAAACACATTTGCACCTAGCTGAATCAATTGAACAGAGCATATAGGAGCAGTTGAGCAAAAATACACCAAAAAAGAGTTAGGCACTTCAGATTCTTATTATGTTTTATCAGCAGGTTAGTAGCAATTTATTTACTACTCTTTTTATCATTTTTTTCCTGATACAGATTCTTGATGAAACTTTGAATTTTCTTTTCAAAGGTGTTAGCCCTGAACTCAACACATTCCCTTAGCCATCAATTCGAGTATGGTGTTGGTTGAAAATTTTGTACACTTGGGGAAATATACAAAATTCTGGCTTCAACCACAGTGTGTGAGTAAAACTCTCCTAATTAAAGGAAGACTCCCTTTATCTATATTTAATACTAAAACTAAAATTGGATGAAACAATAGCCTTTCTTCCCTTTTCAAGAAAGCTAATATCCTTTTCTCTTCATAGAAAGTGATAGCAATTTATAGTAAAACAACAGTAACAACTTTAAAATAAATGAGAGAAAGGAAATGAAGTTTCCTAAAAGTTCAAAGACTTCCGTCACTTCCTTCGGGACGGGACAACAATATCAAGTTCAAAGTTTTGAATATGTGAAGTCCTATCTATCCTTTTCTATATTAATGATATTAAGAACAAATTATATCAGCACAAAGACTGAAATACCTTATTCTTTTCTACATAAAATAGTAAGAACTAGTACGAGCTCAAAGACTCACAACTATTTCTTACAAAATCTACTTCTAAACTCTCTTAAGAACAAGTGCAAGCACAAAGTCTTACAACTCCCCTCAAAAGAATATTTACTCTAATTTATATTAACCTCCAATACTTGTAGCTCAAAGACTGCAAATCAAATTCGATTAAGCTCTTTATGAAACACTTGCAAGAAAGATAATATGGAACACAAACTCAAGAATGTAGCACAAAGACTTAACATTTGAGCAATCTTCTTCTATTTCTTTCAATTCTTAAATTCACACATAAAAGCTCAAAGACTTCTTTGCTGCAAATTTGACAGAGTTTTTGCTTGCTTTCCGAAAGATCATAATTACAACAGCCCCCCCTCTAGTATTTATAGGAGAGGAGTCATGAGAAAAAGGTGGGAGGATCCCAACTAACTTGAGAAATTCTCTCAACCACCAAGACTTAATCAATAACTAACTATCACTTATTCAAAGTTACAAGTCCTATCCTAAATTGACTTGTAACTTGTCTACTTGTAATTACAAAAATGCAAGTAATGACTTAAATTGCAATTTCACAAAAATGTTTTTACAAGTAAACATGTTGAAGGAGAAACTACAACTAAAAGATTACAATTTTGAAAATGCAACCAAGTGTTGAAAAACACTTAAGTTCCAGCGAGAGAAATGAATCCTTCGAACTTCCAGATGATCATTTGCAGCTCATTAGGATCCAGTTCATTGGTATTTTTAGCCATGATCCTGGTTTTCAAAATAACATCGCTGCAACGGAGGATTGTGGCATTATTTCTCTCAAAAGAAGACTGGGTTTCCTGCAAGTAGGCTTGATAAGCCACGATCTTGGTTCTCTCGGATGCTGAAAATTGTTCACTTTTCCATTCTTGACGGATCTTCAACTGCAGATCCGAGAGAACCTTTTCTTTTGCCAATAATTCCCCATCATGACCCATGATGTTGCAAGAAGCTTTCTCACAACGAGAGATCATATCCTAAAAAACTTCCATTCGCAGCCTCATAGCATCATCAATGTCTTCAATAAGTGACTTGAGAACAAGGGCTTTGTTCTCCAAGAGCTCCTGATATTCTAAGTACACAACCCTTGAAGGAATTACTTGATGTTCTAAAAGAACACTTAACTTTTGCTGAGAAATTTTAAGCCAAGTGGTCGAGCTGTCTTCTACCCTTTCCAAGTCTTGTTTGAAAGTATCAGAAACTTGGTTCAATTGTTCTTCAATGATCTTCAATTTGACCATCATTTGGGAAACCTCCTTCAAGACTCGTGCACATAGATTATGAAGCCGATCAACCCAAGATTCTAATGCTTGTATCTTTTGAGCAGCTCTCTCAACTCCTTGAATTGATTCTCGTGCCTCAGTAGAACTTGAAGGATTACTCACTTCAACAGCAGGTTTTGTGATCTTACGAACAGCTGCAACAAGTTGCCTATTCTCCTCTTCTACCTTGTCTTTCTTGGCTAGAAGCTCATCATACCACTGTACTAGTGAAGCTATAGAGTATTGGGCATCATGCTTTACTACTTCATGTGTTTGTTTACCCAATTCTACCCTTGTGACCTTGTAATCAGTAGCTGACATCTCTTCACGTGGCTTATCTGCAAGAGGCTCAACAATTTCAGCCACCTTCATCTTATTATCATCAATTGTTACCCTTGAGATTGTCTTGGCTCTTTTAGCAACCTTGGGCCTAGATTGCTTAAGCTGTTGGTAATCAAAGGTATCGGGAGAAATCTCCTGCTTCTTCCTCTTGGGCGTGAATGAACTAAGCCATGGAGGTAAAGCCATCAACTCTCCTTCAGTAGCTGCTGTAATCAAAGGAGAAGCAGTTTCTGTTTGAGCAACCGTGGTCATCCTGGGGGAAGTATATGTCTGGATGGCAACCTTGGCTTGCTCGGTAACCAAAGGACATGAAGTTTGTTTCATAAACTTCTCAAAGCTAGAAGTAGAGGTATTAATCTCTGATAGATGAATGCATGCAGGAGTATCCTCGAAGGTTTCCAACAAACTCTCTTGTTGATGATCAAGAGGTGGCTCAACCGCTGAAATGGGAACGACATGCTGAGGAAACTCATGAGATGACTTCGAAGCTAGTGACCTAGGAGCATCATCTGATTGCTGTCCTTCTTCTGGATCATTAGGATCAATCACATGAATGTGAAGCTGAGACTTTTCTTTCCCACGAACTGTCGCCTCCTCAGGAGGAAGCACCATTGCTCGACTAACCCACAATTTGATCCTTGTGCCAAAAGATGATGCACCTTCCTTGTTATCAATCCAAATCTCAGACTTGCGTCCAAGAGGCCATGTAGAATGATCTTTCCTTCCAACCTTAATCTTGATGAGCCTAACACCATTACCTTTGAGCCAAGTGTTGGTGTTAGCTAAGATGGACTGAAATCTCTCAAGAATGGAAGTGCATTTTTTGTGTGACCATTGAATTAGAGGAAGTGGAGCTTCTTCGACCTTCCGTGAGACATATTTTGGGTCAATCACATTCCCATCATCAATCATCCCTTGTGGAATGTCCCCTAGGTTCAAGTCAATGATTTGCTCAAGGGTGAGCCGACAATAGTCCATCTTCAAAACTTCCTTTTCTGTACGGAGATCCACCCAGATATCCTCAATGTGATGCACATGTATGAAGGACTTTTTGATCCTTTCCTTCATACCTCGATAGTCAAAATCTGCCCTTGACTTAAACCTTTTGAGTTTAATCTCCTGCATCTCAGTCTTCCATGGCTTTGGCTTTGACGGATGTGACAAGAGAATATCGTCCAATCTTCAATGGGTTAGTTGTAGAAATCCCCATCCCAACCTTATGTTTGACGGATTGATGAGCATGCACAACCATGATCTGTCTTCCCAACTCCATAAGAATAATCCTATCATTTGAGTATCTAGGAAGCATGTATGGCTGCCCACTGTAGCATCTGACTCTCATATAAGTAAAAGTCGGGAATTGAAGGAACAAACAACCATACTCATTCACTCTTTCCCATGCTTCATCTGACACTCTTCTATTCTTCAGAGTCTTGTCAAATTGGCACATGAAGTAACCAAAGAAAGCATTTTGAACCCTCTTGAAATGTAATCTGCTGGGTCTCAAGGGCAACTGATCATAGTATTCCCACACTGGTATATGCGAGCGATCACCCTTGGTAGAAAGACTAGGGAAATGTCTAAGTGATGTTGCCAAATACACTAAGTATGAATTCATATAAAATGCCATAGTGGAAGGGACTGTTGCAAGTTGTTCACACAAAGCATCACTGATGACCTCTCCCCATGAAATATGATGGGACTGCCTTATGAACATGATAAATTGATACATCCAAGGCTCAAAAACATTAGAAAACTCAAGACCCAACATTCTGTTGAGGAGAGTAATGATGTCTCCAATTTCCCACTTGAAGTCACAACAATATAACTTAGCCCACCTTGTGAAAGTGGCCCGTGGCTCATGAATCCACTTATTGATGTGGCGTTTGTAGTCCTTTTCCCTCTTGACATAGTACTCAGCTGCACTATCCTTGAAAATCTCCATATACACAGGTGCTGACGGTATTCTGAAGACTTTCTCAATGGTATCCACATCAAGGTGAATTATTGCCTCCCCATCATCATTTCTGATGGTTCTTGTCTCCTTGTTAAAATGATGAGCACAAGCAAGGACAAATTCAGGTTCTAGGGCAGCCACCGGAAAAGAGGAAGTGTGGTGAATGTGTCTGTCCAACAAACGCTGCATATTACTATCCTGTGGATCCTCCACCCTTTTGACGAATTCTGATATGTCAACATGCCCAATTTCTGTATCCTTGATATGATCCATAGGAGAGGAAACTTGTGTAGAAGAAACCTTGTCTTGGTATTTGTCATATTTGTATTTCATCTTCTTTGGAATGGAAGGTGATGGTAAATCTGACATTGAAGAACAACTTGGTATGCTGCGATGAAGACTTAAAAGTGTTAAAGCAACATCAAAATCAGCTGCAACTAACATTTTTTCTTCTTCAAATGGGAAGAACTCCAACCTTTGTGCTTCACAACTTTGTGAGAGAAAGATGGGAAATAAATGGGAATGCTTGAAACTTGGGTTTGACCAATTTCCGATATTGGGGAATGTTTTACAAGTATACAAGTGGGGAAGATTAAACATGCAATCGGATTTTTAAAACCCGAATGCAAGTATACTTGTAAAATAGAAAATGGAGAAATGAGTGAAAAATGAGATTTTGACGTGGGAAATGGTGTGAATGGAATGTATGGATAATGGCAATGAATATGGATGAAAATGGAAGGATTTCGAGAATGTCATCTTCAAGAAAATGGGAATAACTTTCAACCTGTAATTCGGTTCTAAAAACCCGATTTTGAAAGAATGGGTATTTTTCCACTTAGAGAATTGGAATTTCACCAAAAGATGATTAAAATATTCTAATCACTTGGGAAGATCAATTATTTTCATCCTACTTGTAATCGAGATTTAAAATCTTGAATGCAAGTAAAGAGGGAAAATGGGGAAGATCAATGCAATTCACAAATTGCTTTGCAAAGGGGAAAATCTCTCTCACAAAACCGTTTTAGGCAAGAATTATCAAAATAAACATATATACAACTAGGAAGATCAAACAAGAAGGAAAAATGAAAGAAAACTTGTCTTGCTTATCCAAGATGCCTCTTCAAGAGATGAAACAATCTTGAAAGGAAGCATCAACCTCTTAAATAGAAAATGACACCAAACCCTTGCCACTTTTTTTTTTTTTGCAAGCTCGGATTTGATTAATAACAACAAAAACGTTTTCAAGATGCAAGAAGAAAGGGTCAAATCTTCAAGGAAATACCACGTAGGAGAGACCCAAAGCTAAAGTTCAACAATGGAGTAAAATTGTGTCAAGCAAAAATGGCTTTGAAGAGGTCAAAACGCAGCATTGAAATATGAAACGTCTATCAAATCAATTGCAACGTGTTCACAAACTCACAAAATCCGCCTTGCTATCATATCGCCTCCTTGATCCATGAATTTCTCCACAAAAATCGAGAAGAATTTGTGGCAAAATCGGTTTAGGAGAGGAAAAATATTTGGTCGGGTTCTTGGAAGTGAACAACAAGTTTCAATTTGCATGTAACAATGAAAATAGGGTTTCTTTCTTCATATTACAAGTTTAAAATGTCACTTTTCATTGCACAAGGCAAAATCGGGTTTTTAAAACCCTTTAGCAAGTTTAAAATGCCTTCAAACACATTTCTAGAGCAAATCGGGTTTGTGAGAGGAAAATACAAGTTAATAAACTTGTAAGAGGAAAATAAAATCCTCTCAACAAGTTTTCATAACTTGACTCTAAAAAAGAACTTGTAATGGGGAAAAAAAATTCCCTTTACAAGTGACTTGAAAAAAAAACATGTAATAGGGAAATAAAATCCCTATTACAACTAAAGAGCAACTTTAAAAACTTGTAATGGGGAAATAAAATCCCTATTACAAGTAAAATCACTTAAAGAGGAACTTTATAAAAGAATTACAAGTGACTTTTAAATTTATAATTTAAAATTAACTTGTAACTTATCCAAAAAGTTCCTACATGACTTAAAAAGCCAAAAAGCAACAAGGGGGAAATTAAAAGTAAGTTACAAGTTCTGATTCATAAAGTGAACTTGTAATTAATTAAAAATTTCTCTACAAAGACTAAAACAAAAGAAAACATAAAACTTGCAACTTAAAGAAAATTTCCCACCTGCAATCAGGGAAAAAAAACCCGAAATCGAAGGAAAGACATAGCAAACGAACCCAGAATGTTGGTTGTAATTAGGGCCAGCGGATTCCTATTGCCTTGGCAACATTGGAACCCGCCCCCTTTCATATAGGGCTAGGCCTATCACCACTCGGCACTTAAGGTTGCTTGCCACACACTCAAATAAACATGCCTCCTTGATAGGGCCGACCCCATCAAGGTAAATTAAAAGGAAAGCAATGAAATGTTAAAGTAAAGGAGGCCGACATGTTTAGGGATCTTATGTCACCTATATATATGCAACACTTTCCTCTCATTTACCATATCAAGTTTAATGTTGA
This sequence comes from Cryptomeria japonica, assembly GCF_030272615.1. Taxonomy (NCBI): domain Eukaryota; kingdom Viridiplantae; phylum Streptophyta; class Pinopsida; order Cupressales; family Cupressaceae; genus Cryptomeria; species Cryptomeria japonica. The sequence goes on from NC_081405.1 coordinate 949,432, forward strand.
TAAAACAATCTTTGGTGAAGAGCGAAATTTATACCTATGCATTCAAGCAAGATAAAAGTCTTCCATATAGTGGCAGTGAACCTCATAAGGATTGCATTAGACTTCAACCAGCAAACAGCGAACCTCCTCACATGTTGTAGCAGATCCAAATAAGAGGGTGCGAACTTGGTCAAACAGCAGCAGACTTTACATTGAAGGCAGCGAACTCCCTTAGAGACAGCAGATCATCATCCAACATTGAAGACTCCATTAAAGGGCTGTAATCAGACTGTAACCTAATTATTCCTCCCTCATGGTGGCTGTAAAACCAGATAAGTGTGTAATTTCCTGTTGAATTCGAAATCATAAATCAGATCTGAGGATCCTTTGGCTGGGTTTTTCCTCCTAGGAGGTTTTCCCAGGGTAACTCTGCATTGTCTCCAGCATTTCATTTCCTTTCTTATTTTTAAAGTCTGAAAACAATAAATTAATTAATCTAAATCTAATTTTCTGAGTTTTATTCAATCTGAAAGTACTAAAAATTAACACAGAATGCGATGAAATTCGAAATGTAGTTCAAGGATGGACTGAGGATTAGTCCAGTCCAGGGATATGGTGAAATTCTGCCTCGGGAAGCATGCCATAAAGTAAAATTTTCATTTTATTACAAAATTTTTATGTAATGGTTCATCATTTTTGAAAACAAAAATGAGGACAACATATGGTTTAATTGAGACAGCACAACACAGAGTAGATGCTTCATCCATCTCATCACTGTCTGTATAATTGTCATTTTCAATCTTGTCTGAACTTGGAACCAAATTTTCATCAATTGCATTTTCTTTACAGCAGATTTGGAGCCTTTAACAGCATCGGCAGGGTTGAAGCTAGGAGGGCAGCTGGAATAATTAGGGCCACTAGGCTGCTCTGGCCACCCATTCACTCCATATTCAGCCTCTTCAACTCTATCAGTTAAGCGTTGGGTTCTATCTTCTTGACTTTTTCCTGCTTCCTGTGAACTTGAGAAACAACAGCTACTGTTACTTCTCGAGTGTGAGAAGCATTGTGACCTTGGAAAACCTCCTTGTTCATTTCATTCGGTATAAACTGCAAAATTTCAGATGAGCAAACTAACAACAACATAAACAAAAATTTGGACAAAAGAACATCATTTTTGATAGTATCGCTATCAATAATGATGCTTTAAACATTCGATATTCTTTTTTACTGAACAAGTAGCCCAAGAAGGAAAAAAACAACTCCTACCAATCTGGAAAAGGAACAATTATAAAATAAGTGATAAGTAGTTTTCAATTGACTACACACAAGATCGTTTTTGGAATCAACATAATGACAATTAGCACCTACAACCAGATTTTGATGCAACATTAGACACTTAAAAAAGGATTTTGCAGGCCCCAACACACCATACCAAACTCTTTTAAACTCTTAGCACACATGTTAGCTGCATCAGGTAACTTTCACAGATAATCGACCCTGTGAAACCATTGATTAGAAAAGGGACAAAAAGCATACAAACATTTATTAGAGGCTTTCAACAGTGTACTTCCTCGAATCCATCTCACAGTGGCAAAAGTTCATTATCAAACCAAAGAATCCTCTTCTTAGATTCTTTCAATTCTAGCTATTTTATACAGGGTGTAAGTTGTCTTGTGCTGTTTAGGAATATGAAACTTTTCTTGTAGAGTCTCCCAAGGAATTGACCCTTCCTTACCAAGAATGTGATCAACGACTTTTAATACTTTTGCATTACACAAATTAGCAGAACAACCACTAGTGCAGGCGAAATAAGCATTCTAATTGTCAAGAGACTAGCAAATAGATTTGAAAGCCAAAAATGTTCTCTGTTACCTGAAATCACCTCACAATCTATAATAAAGTCCCTAGCATAAGCCCATGTCTTCCATATAGATAAATAGGTTTTTAAACCCAAGCAACTTCATGCCTTTTCTTACTACCTTTTCCATCAGACCCCAATTTTTTTTCTTGATGAACATTTTCATCTGGTTGAAATGAGAGGAATACAGTAGCAAACAAGAGGAAACTATAGTGTAAGAGGACAAGACCTTTTGATGGACTTGGAATGTGTTAGCAAGAGAGAGCAAATGTCCTTGCCACTTTGAGACCTTATTGTTTATTTTATTCATCACCCACTTCCATGTCTTTGTGAAGGAAGAATTGAGAGCAAATGGAATTCCTATAAACTAGATTAATTTATTGGGATCGCTCAAATTCCATTCTTTACCAATTAACCAAGGGGGGATTCTTTGCAATTGAGAATATTAGACTTGCAGACTGTTCAAAATATTTTTTGATTATGTCCTAATGCTAAATAAAATTGCATATATCACCAATATTGGCATGGTATGATGGTGAAGTTGTTGTGTTGTTCTTGCCATCAAGGTTCAAATCCCATTGGGGTGCTATTGTTCAATGCGTAAATGGGGATGAGGTCCCCCATTTGTGACCTCACGGGTTCATAGCTCCAAGTCAAAAGTGGTCCTCTTTAAAAAATAAATAAATAAAATAAAATAAAATTGCATATATCACACAATAGTGAAGAATTCAGATACGGAAGCATACACAGATTATTAAAACTCATAACCTGTTTTTCATTCCTTCGAAAAATGTACAAGGAGACCTCCACAGCTAATATAACTCACGGTTGCATGGAAAGCAACTTGTATCACACTTCCAATTTCCAATCCTTTGGAAAACTTGTTTTTTCAGTCCTTTGAAAGACAATCTGAATGAAATATTTTCAATCTTCTATTTTGGTTGTATCTTGATACTAATTTAGCTAAAAATTAAATCTTCCAAACTAGAAATCTTATGTTACACACGAGATGAATTGAAAGATAAGTTTGAATCATTAGTGATTATCTACACTTTATTAGACTTATTTGGCTAAATAAAAGACTTTCAATATTATCACTAAAGTGAATAAAAAGTACACTAACTCAAACCACTTGAATTTGTGCAGGAGTTCCTATCTGAGATAAATGACTCAACAGAAGGAATTATGCATCAATTCAAGCTTATCTTTAAAGGCCTTAAACTTATCTTTTGCTAAGGGTTTGATCAGAATATCAACTACATACTGATATATGGAAATGTATTGGCGCTTAACTGCTCCCTTTTGAACCTTGTCTTTGATGAAGTGATATCTGATCTCTGTGTACTTGGACCTGCCATAATACATTGGATTCTTTGATAAATTAACACAACTTTAGTTATCACAATAAATGACTGGGATCCAACTCCTAATCAAACAACCATACAAATAACTTGCAAAGCCAAATCACCTCACAACTAGCAGTCCTAGCTGCCATATACGTTGCCTCTGCTGTGCTTAGTGACATTGAAGTCTACTTCCCACCGAACCAGAATACCATTCTTGAACCCAAGCTAAAGTAACACCTTGAGGTGCTCTTCCTATTTGTTACACTATCTTTCCTGATCAAAGTCTGCGTATCCTTGCACTTCAATTCCTATTTGTTACACTACCTTTCCCGATCAAAGTTTGTATATCCTTACAGATCAGTTCACTATCTCCAAAATATCTCAGACCATACTCCACTGCACCTTTTACATATTTGAGCACATGTTTTTTCTGCTACCCAGTGCTCCTGTGTGGGATCTACCATGAATTAGGTCAAGATGTTCACTGCAAGATATAAATCTAGTTTGGTGTTGACCAAATACATCAAGGAACCCATCAGTTGCCTGTACAACATGGGATCAATTAGCTGCGAACATGAAGATGTTACACACTTCAGATTAGTGATCATAGGTGTGGCCATAATTCTGTAATCCTCCATTTGAAATTGCTTCAGGATCTTCTAACCCTAGCAAATCCCTTGATGGTTTGCTTTGTGCCCTAGTTGCCGTTTCAAGTTTTCATTTTTTAGTCTCTAAAAAGAGGGCCAAAAAAACTATTCTTCTTTTTGCTAAGACCTAGTTCACACTTCTAGTTGTCGTTTCAAGCCCTAGCAATCACCTTAAACCCTAGTTGTTGAAAAAAACTTGCAGGTTTGCTGTGTTTACTAGTTGCTAGTTCAAAATCCTAGCTATTGGTTTGTATTACTCACAAAACCTTGTTCTTGATTGCAAAAATCCTTCCGTGATGGTCTAATAAACCCTAGGTGTTGGGCTTAATCTTCATAAAACAATGGCTAAAAATCTTCAAACCTTGGTCATGGGTTTTATCTGCCCTAGCTGTGCTGCTCAAACACTTACAGACCCTTGCTAGTTCTAGAAAGAACTAGCCACTTCCCTTGCAAAAACCTGCTAAAGAAAACAAATAGAAAATCTACAATATCTTTTTATGTGCATAAAAAATAGTCATGACTTTTTAGATGATGGCCACGATTTTTCTTGTTGAACAAAATTGCAAATATTTTTTTCTATCAACAACTCGTAATTTTTACTAAAAAATCTTGCTTGATTTATTTTTAAAAAACTTGTGCAAATTTATTCAAAGGTCTCTTGTGATTCAACTTAAAATGGATTGTGATTTTTTAAACAAGTGAAGCCATGATTTATCCTTGCCACGGAGTTGTGATTTTCTTTACAAAAATCTGCGATTTCTCCCTTTGTTTGGCTTTGCGATTTCACAAGGAAATCCTAGACAAATTTTCTCACAAAAACCCTCTTGTCCTAGTTGTGTGGTTTTCCTCAAGGATCTGGTGCGATTTTCAAACAAACCTTGTCATGTAGCAATTTCCGGAGGGCTTGATACATCAGTGTGAAGAAATTTGATGGATGTGATGGACAAATTTTCTTTCATTTTTTTAATTTGGATAATAGCTCTTTCATCAGCGAACAGCTGGTAGAAATAAAAAATCTGATTAAAAAAAAGTTCCATGCCATGATTGCGTAGTTTTTAATGCTTATGTCATATTATGAGTTTAGTTTGGACAGGAAATCACTGAATAGATCATAATGAAAATGATCTGATGATGCCATTTAGAGTGCTTTTCTAACTTGTAATAATGTTTTTACTTATACAGGCTCTTGGTATCAAAGGCAAGATGTTTGCAAAGAAGCGTTATGCGGAGAAAGCTTTGATGAAGAAAACGTAAGTGCTTTGAAATTATGGATTGTCAGTGTGTTTTACAAACAGTTTTAGTGATCAAATGCCTATTCGAGCCAAGAGCCAGCCATTGAGTGAGGCAATTAACTTGTTTTATTAAAAAATTGTGTGTGGAGACCAGCTGTTTTTGTGACACTAAAGATAGTAATACATACCCAAAGAAGTGGAAGTGTGAGCAGCAACCATTTTGTGGTACTACTATGCAGACTGTTTTTACATGCATAATGAAACGTATAAGCATAAAACTTGCAATAATAGAATTATATCAATTTAATAAATTTAGTAGTATAAAAGCAAAGTTCTTATACAAGTAGGAAACCTGTGGGGAGTGTTAAAAAGAACACAATAAGAAATGATGCTAAAATAAAACTATTATTTAGCTCATGCATTGTAGTAATTATTATACTGCACATATATAAATAATCTTCACATATTTTTTGAATTCAGTTTGCAGTGTAGTAGCGTTTCATTTGGACAACAAACTGAAAGTCTCTATGGAATTCAATTACATGGGTTTAAAATGGGAAAATGAGATCAAATTAAAAAACGCTAAAATACTCATATTACTACTGGAAAAAAATTGCAGTAATTATTTCATGAAAAATAGAGTGCATAGAGAAAGAAAATTCAAACTTCAAATAGGAGAAATATATAAAGTTTCAATGTTAATTATTCTTGATTTCACCTTAAGCATATCATTTTCAGTTGATATTGTACATATGCAAAACAAAATTAGAGAGCACAATGGCCAAGGCACCTAGCTTTCCTGGCCACAAATGTGAAGCAGAAGTCTATGAGCACTGTCAAGATATATGATAAAGAAGCAAGTGTGTTATCTAAGAAAAACCCCGGAATCACGCATGGGTTTTTGAAAAATATGCCTGTAATTCCTGGGTTTTTTCCTGGTTTGAAATAGGCATCGCCTTGGTTTTCAATTATCCACCTGTGCCATTCTGACTTAGCATGGCTCTAGGGCTGGCCATTGATTAAACATGATTATTCATGTTCTTAGTCTGGTTTTTGGTACAATGGTCTGTAGTCTGTTGGCTCAAATGATTTTTTTATTTGGTAAACTGTAAATATGTTCTTTTAGTAAACTAGTTCTCATTTAGACAAGCATGGTTTAATCTCATAATCAACCACTTCTGACTGTTTTTGTACATTGGCTTCCTCTTTCACATTGCATCTTCAAATATTGACAATAGCTAAACACTTGAAAGTATCAAAGAATACCCTTGCTTCAGTATTATAGTCATTTTTTCTTCTCTACTTTGGTGTTGATTTATCAATGACATTTTTTTTCTAATCATGCAAGCTTTGATGCTGGTTACAGAAGTGCTTGATTAACGACTGCCATGAGGATTCCTTTTTTCCCAAAGAAACTTTATGAGCACATTAGCCAAGAAGGAAATTAATTTGTTATGATATCATATCATAGTCTGATTGTGAATATGTAGATAGGATACACACACACACACACACTAATGGGCAGAATTGTTCAACAAGACTAAGTGGAGCATGTTGTAATAGCTAAATTAGCAATTGCTAAAAGAAACTCCAATAAAACTATCTTTAGTTAATGTATCTAGGTAATCAAGATGATTCGTATAGATCCATAGTTCAATAGAGTTTCTTGACTAGGGAAGGGTGTGGATGAGGGGAACAATGGCTTTAGTTTGGGGACAAAGTGTTAGAGTAATTGGGTCTTTACTTGATTAATTAAACAATATTTGTTTAATTCTTTAAGTTCTCAATTATCTTTTTACACTTAAGCTAACATTAGGTGCATATAATTAATTATTATGTGCAAGCCTAAGGTTTTCCCTTTTTAGGGTTTCTTGACCTATTAGAGGTTTTTTTTTTTTTTCATTGTATTATCTTTTCACAATACATTTTTGGTGATTTGGAGCTCTCATTTTTGGAGAATATTTTTCCTGTGTTTTGTATGTTCTTCAGATTTTGCTTCATTGCTTCTCCTTGTAACAGGTTATTCGGCTTGCAGAAGATCTTCAGGCTACTATGGGGTTGTATTTCTCAACTCCTATACAAAGGTGGTGGGTGGATAGAGGGAAGGGGTGCAAATACATACAATACTGTTAAAATTAGTTGTAAAAAGATGTGTAAGTAGGGGATGGATAGTGGGAAAGGGACACTAATACATACAATACCTGAAAAATTAGTTGTAAAAAGACGTGTAAGTGGGGGGGGGGGTGGGCAGAGGGGACGAGACACAAATACATATAATAGTTGAAAACTTAGTTGTAAAAAGATGTGTAAGGAATAAGTATAAGAATTACAAATGAAACTTTGGCATACTTATTAAAGTTTAAACTACTAAAGGGTGGGCAGAGGGGACGAGGCACAAATACATATAATAGTTGAAAACTTAGTTGTAAAAAGATGTGTAAGGAATAAGTATAAGAATTACAAATGAAACTTTGGCATACTTATTAAAGTTTAAACTACTAAACATTAAAAAATGGCAATGATTGCATTGAGCATTAATAATGGTGGGTGGAGGTTTGGGTTCAAATCCCCCATTTGGGATCAAAGGGCAGGCCTACATGGAAGTCTTAGGGCAGAGCCCCTAGTAGGGTCAAGGGTTAGTGCCCCTTGTGGAGTTTGGGGACAAATCCCCTAGTGGGGTCAAGAGGCAACATCCCTTGTGGGGGTTTGGGGGCAGAACCCCTCGTGAGTCCACAAACTTTCACGATGAATGGCATCTTCACAATTTTATCACTTATTTTATGCAACACCAAGTTGTTACTAAGTTTGAAACTTAAAGAGTGATATGAAGCGAGGCTTAGAAGTTGATGCCTATTTATAAGTTTTTTGTGCCGAGGAAAGAATGAGAACACAATGGCAAAGGAAGTGCCTAAGGCAGGGTAAAGTCCGCCCTGCCTAGAGGATGTTCGATGGAGGTCAAAGTCCGCCAAGTTAGAAGAGATGGCACGTGAAGCATGAACTCCCCCCATCCAAAGAGGAGATGTTCCAACCATAAGCCAAGTTCGCTTTGGCCAAGCATGCATCAAATCCACCCAAGGCAAAGATGGCCAGCTAGTCATGAAGTCCGCCCTTGGACTGCCCAAACCCTCTTGAAATCCGCCATGCCAAAGAGGAGATGGCAAGATATTGGTTAAGTCCGCCTTGGAGAAGTGAAGGATATGGCAGGACATGTATGGAGTCCGCCTTATGCATGGCACTTAAAAAATCTTGAAGTCCGCCTTCCTATGGCAAGGACAATAGCATATGAAGCCTAAAGGTTGCCCTCAACTTTGGCATGACACATGAGTCTCAAACTTCGCCCAGCAGCAAGCAAGATTGTCCAAGCAAGGTCAAAGTTCGCCTTGCTTAGAGGATGTCCAGGTCAAAGTCCACCCATGACTAGAGGGTGAATGATCAAGCATGGCAAAATAACTTCCAAACTCCGCCCAAGTCTAAAAAGCACGTCCAATGGAGGGGTTAAGTCCTCCAAGCACATGAAGAGGACTGTCCAAACAAGCTTCAAGATCGCTTAAGCAAAGGGGAAAGAACATGGTCTAAGCCAATGCCAAGTCCGCCTTGGCCTTACATAAGATAAATTTTGCTTTTTCCAATGGCACTCAAAGTCCGCCTAAGAATGCAAGAGGTTTAGATGGCATAAGAGTAATAAAGTCCACCAAGTTGGATGTCCAATCAAGTCTCCAAGTTTGCCTAGGCTACAATGGCAAAAGATTTGTAAAGTCCGCCAAGGAACACATGGAGGAATGTCCAAACATGAGAGAAGTCCGCCTTGGTAGTTTAAAAGGGGACCAACATGAAGTCAAGTCCACCTTGGTAGGGTGAGCACCAAGTCCATCTAGATGGGGAGCTTGAATGGCCAAGCCAAGTGTGAAGGCCAACCCAAGTGTTGGAATTTGCCAAGAGGAAACAAAAATTGGCTAAGTGTGGAGTTTTCCACAACAAGAAGAGTCAAATTTTGACTAAGTGTTGGAAAGAAAATAGGAAGAAAGAAGACGACTAAAGAGGATTAGTAAAGAGGAAATGAATAAAGTCCTCGTCTGAGGGTGGAGTTTGTCCTCCTTTGCACAAGCCAAATTCAGAATTGAGGGCAAATCCATAAGCAAAGTGCGTCTGAGGCTCTGGGCATACAGATGGCCAAAATCTCGGCTAGGTATTGGAAGGTTCACATGAAGGTGTTACAAAATGAAATTGAATAGCCAAAATTTGGCTAAGTATGGGAAATACTTAATAGAGAGTTCCAAATTCCTCCATTGTGGCGTAGGCACAGGGGAGTTCTTCTCCAAATTCAAGGCACATGAAAGGATTTCAAGGCATCAAGAAAGGAAAGTCTTCAGACTTTCGAAAATATAGAAAGAAATTCCGGACTTCTTGGAGGATTTCATCTACAATCCTAGACCTATTGAAGCAATTAGGGCACCTTCTTGAAGGCTTTCATTTCCTGAAGAATTAAAGACAAACTCACAATCCGAATCAGATGGTGGCAAGAAGAGTATTCCAAAACAAATTTCCATACTTGACAATTTTTTGACACAAAATGAAGAATTCAGGGAGGACATCCAATGTGCTGAGGTGGTGCCTCGTCATCTTTCAACCAATCAGATTGTTCCAGGTCAACATGTCCAGGTTCAATGAACTTGACTTATCCAGGAGCTTCTAGAAGGCACACTTCACAATGCAACAATCTTCTATTTTATTATTGGTTTATATTTATCAAGAAGGACAAGTGTCCTCAAATGTAATTTTCTCATTGGTCGAGGGGCAGCTAGTTAGCAAACCTTGATTAGGTTTTATTTTGTAATCTCGACTATTTATTTGAAATCAATCCTGGCCATTGAATTGTAATTGAGGAGCCTATAAATTGAGCTCATCCCTCATTTGTAAATCATGGGAACATGTTGCAAAACATGTTAAGATAAGCAAAATGTTGTTTATGACTGCCAAAGTAATAAGTAATGCATTGTTCAAATTGATGGTGATTACTTCTCTTACTTTGGAGTTTGCATGGTTCTTTACCCTCATCATAGTTTAGATTTTATTTCATGTATGTTAGACGAATGCAAGATATGATAAGTATCGAGCTATGGTGAATCTTCCGCTCATACTTTTGATGGACAGATGATTTTTATTCATTGTGTAAAGTTAGTCTGAGCTTTGTGGATGCTTAACTTCTGTCTGGTTAATATTGTTCGATATGATGGTAATTATTCATGACGTGAAAATCATAAGCACATCCCTCGAAGATTGCACCCACTTTGTGTAGTTGTCCTAGCGTGGCGAAGCAAAGCGTGGTTATTAGGTTCACCTAGTCAATACCATCTCTTGAATTCTTAGAATAGATTAGAACTTCCAAACCCTTATCTCTTTTTTTAGTTTTCGTGAAGTCAATGATCCAAGACCCAAATGATAGAGCTTCATTGTCTAGATCTTCATTGTGAATTGAACAAGCCAAGCGTAAGTCCCCGTTGTATTTCAGCATACATAACCAAGGTAGCTATCCAACACAAAGTCGCCCGTTCGCACATATAAACCTTGGAGTTGGCGTGTGGTCTTTCTCGCAATCTTGGCACACGTAGTGATTTTGTTCAAGAGAGGGTAGAGTATCCTTGGATATTTTATTCTAATGTTCGGTAAATGATAAAACGTGAACGAACAGGTCTCCCTATGGTTCCCTCTTGGGCGAACTTGGGTCCTACCCATGGTGAAACCTTAAAAAAATGTTGAATATATTTTAAAGAAATACTGAAAATATTTTTTGTTAGTTGAGATGGAGAGATCCAATCAGTGTTTGAACGTATATCTGTTGAGTCTGAAACTGAAGTCTTTGTTGGCTAGGGTCTCCCTATGGTTCCCTCTTCGGCGAACCTAGGTCCTACCCATGGTGAAACCTTAAAAAAAATATTGAAAATATTTTAAAGAAATACTGATAATATTTTCTGTTAGTTGAGATGGAGAGATCTGATCAGTATTTGAATGTATATCTGTTGAGTCTGAAACCAAAGTCCTTGTCTTCATATAGTTTTGTAGATACATGATTTGACCCTCTTTCTCAATGGGGAGTCTACTCCTTGGGATTGTAGAGCCTGGGGTTGGCATCTGTTTCTATAAAGAAAGACCAGCATTGGTTCTGATGTTTCACTGTGGCAATGACAATATTTCTTAAAAATATCACTGTTTTCCATGAAAATATTTCTTAAAAATAAAGCTGTTTGGCAATGTTGATTTTTACAAAAGCTCTGTTTCTTTCCTTATAATGTATTAGTTTTCAAAAACTTAAATTGTTAAAATTAACTGTTTAGTGTCTTTTAAGATTTTAAACTGTGGAATCTAGATTTTTTTTCAAGTTAAAAATTATAAATCAAAATATGATATATCATATCACATGTTTTATTATAATTATATATTTTATATTAATATAAATATAAACATGATAGTATAAAAGTAGATATTATATATTTATATATACACACACACTCCTGAAGCCAGATGCACAACTGAGACATAGATTAAATGTCCTAACATTTGAAAAACTCCCTTTATTTAGTCATCTGTTTTAATAATTATCATTTTAAATTCATTGTCTTCTGAGAGGTGAACATTAGGAAGTCTTTTGCTTTGGTTAATATCTGTTGTCAAATCCTTATGCTGAAAAAGGGTTTCAACTTTTAGAGAAATAAAATGCCAAGATTGTATTTTGACATCATGTGATAGATATGCTAGCATGTAATTAAACAACGTTGTTCATTTTGGTTGTTTGTGGCAATGGCTAATTGATTGCCTTCCTCCATGATTTTTGGATTTAGAATTGCTATGCATGAACAAAAGACCACCAGACGCAAAATGGATGATAATGTTCAGGAAGGAGCAGTGCCTGCCTACTTACTTGACCGTGATGCAACAACTCGTGCCAAGGTAACTGATTTATTGTAAATCAGAGTACATGATTATTTCTTACATGTATGCAGCCTTTTTTGAGTTATAACTTATAGTTCAAGAGATGTTCTTTATGCATCTACTTTTTTTGCTATTTAATTCTTGTTTTGTTTAATTGTGTAGATGCTGAGTAACACAATAAAACAAAAAAGAAAAGAAAAAGCTGGTAAATGGGAGGTTCCCCTTCCCAAGGTAAGCTTATAAAAGCCATGAAAGTTGTTTTTGTTTGGTTTATTTTATTCTTCATGCACTACATGGCGATCTTCAACAACAGTAAAACTATTAACTTTGGTTTAGCTGTTCTGAATGTTAAAGAAATCCATCATCTTAGATATAGATCTTCTTGCAGAGAGGAGCTATGTATATATATATATATATATATATGTATGTATGTGTGTGTGTTTGTCTGCCTATGCATATGTGTGTGCGTGTATGTATGTGTGTTTGTCTGTCTATGCATGTGTGTGTGTGTGTGTACATGGATGCATGCATGTATATATGTATGTATGCATATGCATGTATGGATGCATGGATGTATAGATATAGGCATGCATATACATGGATGCATGCATAGAGCAATAGAGAGAGAGAGAGAGAGAGAGAGAGAGAGAGAGAGAGAGAGAGAGAGAAAATTTAGGAGGACATTGTAATCCAAGTTGAAGCTGAAGTCAAATAATTTTTAATGATAATCTGAAACAGAAATCCATATTTGATGCACTTAATGGTAGGCTGGATTTATAACTGGAAATGAAGCGGCCAATGGTCTGACAAAAGAGATAATAATTCAAAGGTAAAAAAGAATTGTTGGAGGAGAATGCATTGCCTTGATCACACGATGAGCCATCTTCCATGTTTGGAAGCACCCGGCCAGATATAGATGCAGGAGCATCTAGGGGTTTAGGGCAATCTTGCATTATCCAAAAATATTGGTATTTTAATTTTATGTTAAGACTAGGTGAATAAAAATAAATGCAAGCATCTATAGGTTTTCATGTACATAGGAAAGCATCCAAGAGGACATAGGGGGTAGAACATATTTAATATTTGTGGCCTATCTTGAATTGCAATTATAATTTTCATGGGTGGACATGTTTTAGCACTAATCATAAGGCAAAATAATGAAATTTCCCACCTAGGTGTCCACTTGGGGAAGGGGAAGAATCATGCATACACGTCTTGGTGGCTGTAAAGAGAAATGGGAAAAGACACCTCTTTAGGCACCCACTTTGGAAAATTGAAAAGACACCTCTTTAGGTGCTCTTTTGGGGAAGTTGAAGAGTCATCTATTGGCTGTGTTGCTTTTCTTGATATCCATGCATTGTTCATCAAGAAGGGGTGTGGGATTTCCAAGAGGTACCAAAAAATGCTATAAATTGAGGCTTGAGCTAGTTGTTTCATCATTCGGAGTTGAGCTCTTTTCTTTAGAGATGAAGAGAAGTAGTCAAGGGGTATAGAAGAATAGCTTGTAGCTCCAGCTTGCAGAGTTGTAAAGCCTAAGAGGCTAATATTTTGTAATTGATGAATTTGTAATTCATTTCATTTGAGTAATAGAAGGAAAGTTGTTTCTTGCAAATTTGTGTTGTTCTCTTTGTTATGCTATGCATGAATAGTGGATGGAGTAACTTGGGGTGGAGGATGTGTTTGGGGTGTGTTAGGGGAGTCCCCTACATCAGATATTTTCATAGGGATGGGAGAGTCAGAGTAAGGCCCAAAATTTAGGCCGATTGATTTTAGTTATTCTCCAGAGATCATAGTACACTTGAAATGAAAGTTGCATGTTTCATTATAACCTCTTTGTAGAACAGAGAAATACCATCTCTTATGATGAAGGTTTTGCCCACATCATAGGCTATGCTCTCATTGACAATATTAACATATTTTTTGCAAGGGTGTGAACATTCCTCTTGGTTCGTAGGGTGTCAGAATCAGGCACCACAAAATCTGCAAATTGCTTGAAAGGGATGCTTTTGACCTATCAACCTTTGTTACAAGACTCAGATTTGGCAAGCTGATTATTGACTTGGACTTAGGTTCAGCGCTCAGATTTTTCCAAGATTTGGCCAAGACTTGACAAATTGAAGAAACCATGAAATATAGAGCTTTTTAGGAATTTTAAAGCCATGCACTTTAAGATACAACAAATTAATCAAATAGAAGCTGCTTCGATCACTTATGCATGTATACATCAAATAGATGTGTATTAAAGAAGATTTTAGCTAAAGAAAACAACATTTTTAAACATATAGAAGTTGTCAAGTGTTTAATGTTAGTCTTAGGATCAGCCTGTAATATATAGATAGCAAAATCAGAAAACCAAAAAATCAATGCACATAAAGAACACCAGAATACCCTGGGAAAACCTCCCACGTGGAGGTGAAAAACCCAACTATAATCTCAAATCTTACTATGACAAATCAGTATGAGTCTTAACAAATCTGCTTCAACACTTGAAGCAATCAGAACTGCAGAATGTGAACAGTAGTATGGAGTACTCAAACTAGGGCATACACAGTAATGAAATGACTTATCTGCAATACACTTGAATGCTGATTCAAGACACCATTTGCAAATCAATTCACTGCTTCAAGAAGGTTTGCTGCCCTTTGTATCTAGTTTGCTGTCCTCTGAATAAGGTTCGCTGTCCTCAAGGTGGAGTTCGCTGTTTCCAGAAAACAGTTCGCTGGCATAGAAGATGATTCGCTGCTGATAAGAATGTATTCGCTGATGACTGCATGGATTCGCTGATTATTGCTGAATGAATGTATTCTCTGATTGTCGCTGAAGGAGATCATTGTGTGGAATGAATGTGTAATAAGCATGAATGATGCTTTGTATAAATATGTGACATAGCCTCCCAATTTACCTAGGTTGGCTTTATTGTTTTGGCGCCAAGAATAGGATCAAACCTATAGATTACAAGTTACATTCATATAGGTCTTGTCCAATACAATTGCAATTTACATATAGGTCTTGCTTAATTACAAGTTACGTTCAATAGGTCTTGTCTTATCCACAAGTTACATTACATAGGTCTTGCCCTATCCACAAGTTACGTTCAATAGGTCTTGTCTTATCTACAAGTTACATTATATAGGTCTTGCCTTATCCACAAGTTACATTCAATAGGTCTTGCCCAATATTCATAGCAAGCTATAATTACATGTAATCCGAACTTAGCTACAATTTCAACACTCCCTCTTAGCTAGGGAGGATTCTAGCCAAATAACAAATCATCATGGACCTTTCCATGATATCCATCTTGCATTGCCCACAAAGGATGGATTCAAAACTTTATTATGCACACCTGCAAGAAATGAATACACACAAATATATAAATACACATCATGAACTTCTTTCATGATATCCATCTTGCATTGCCCGCAGAGGATGGATCCACCTTGCATTGCCCGCAGAGGGTGAGAAGAGGTCTTACACCTCAAAACTTCTCTATTGAGAAGAATAACCTGCCACCTTGCTTTCCGCAGAGGGTGGTTCCACCTTGCATTGCTCGCAGAGGGTGGAAGATGCAACTTAATGCATCACTAGGACTGGGACTCCCTCTCAGCCAAAGCTATGTTCTCCACAACTCCAAGTCTCTCTCTGAAGTACACAAACCTCACTCGAGCAAGAGGCTTGGTGAGAACAGCTGCAATAGTGCTGACATATTTCAGCTGAATTGCACTTTTCTGTATCATATCACAAATGTAGTGATAATGAGATTCCACATGTTTTGACCTGTCTTAAAATGCAAGATTAACAAACATCTTAATACAATTCTGATTGTCACAATTAATGACTGTGGGTTCCCAAGGTTGCCCAAACAACGTAGCAAGAAGCTCTGTGAAGCCACATTGCTTCACACTTGATGCAATGTACTCAGCTTCCACTGTACTCAATGCAATTGAGGACTGATACCTGCTGGCACAAGAGATCACGGCTGAATCCAACCTGAAACAGTTTCCTAAAGTGTCCTTCCTGTCAGTAATACATTCTTCCTAATCAGAATCAAAGTAGTCTTCCAAGGAAATGACAGTGTTGATTGGATACTTCAGGCCGCAGCCAACTATTTCTTGCAAATATCTCAGGATATCCTTGGTTGCAACAAGATGAACATGCTTTGGTTTGTTCATAAATTGACTGATAACAAATGCATCAAGGATCCAATCAACTGTCTGTACTCTGATGGATCTGCAAGAATGAACTCAATCTCTTTAAGTTAGTTTCCATAGGAGTAGACAGAGGTTCGCAATCCATCATTCCAAATCTATTCAGTATACTTCCTTGACTTAGAATAATTTCACTAGATTTTGCCATACTTCTAACCGTGGAAAGTAATGCATTAAGCCTAAGTCCTTCATTTCAAACTCTAAAGCTAATTCTTTCTTCATGTAGAGATGAGACTATTTTCACCAGTTAGAAATAAATCATCCAGAATTAGCATTTCACCAAAAAAAAAACTTTTAAAGTAAAGGTTAGAATCAACATCATTCTTGCAAGATCCTAAACTAATGAAATACTTGTCAATCTTCTCATACCAATCTCAAGAAGCTTGCTTGAGGCCGTAAAGAGCTTTTCTTTAATCTGCACACATGAGATTCTCTATCTTGATTCTCATAACCTTCTAGTTATTCAATATAGACAACATTAAGAAAACAGTCTTTATATCCAACTTCCAGCCTGCAACATTAGCTATTCTGGTTCTAATATTAGTATATCTAGCAGCAAGAGCAAATGTTTCCTTCTAACTATGAGCTACACATCTAGCTTCATATTTTCTCAAAAACTTCCATATGGAACTCCCTCTTGATTCTTAATATAAAAATTGTGGTAATCAAGTCTCATGAAGATTGCTTAATATAAGAATCAATCAAGGAAAGCAGCCATAAATCAAAGATGAGAAATGCCAATCTTTTCCTTACTTCACTTTTACGAAATGGACCCATAGCACAATCATTATGATCATGGCATACCTTCAAGTGAAGAAACCAAGCTCCCTCTTAAGCTTGAAGGCATGGTAATTCAAGAATCTCTTGAAGAGAAGCATCGACATGATTAAATATCCCAATAGAATGAATTAACATGTAAAATAACTTATCTCTTTATTGACTAGACTTCCACCATTGACAACGTATGCCAAGATTGCTCAAAAGGATATTGTCAGTCTATGGTCAACTTCAATCATAGTTTAAAGCTACACAACATTCTTTAAATGTAAAATTGTTTTCCATAGTTGAACAACAGAGAGTTAGCTGTGCCTGATCATATCAGAAAACTAAGGCAAGTGTATGACTTCAAAAAACATTTTATAAAATCCATTAGCAAGGTATACAAGCCAAATTGTCTTTCCAGCCAATGTGTAAAATCAGATATGAGTATCAACCACTCAAAAGGATACACATTGTAGTTGAGCATAAGCATATGATCAAAAGCCAACTTCAATAAGCTAGATACCTCATTTATCTTAGGTTTCATCATTAAGAGAATACTTACTTCAAAAAATGTAATAGGCAGTATGCTCAAATTGAAGAGATAATATCACAATGAATATTATGTGAGGATAGTGAAAGCCATGACAGAAAATGCATTAGAGCTAAAGGCAATCCTCTACACAAGAGGAGCAAAGCAAGGTTATAATAAAAGTATAACAAAGATCATGAGAGCTTTACGAAGAGCTGATGAGAACCAAGAGTTGCACAGTCACAACCCTACATGACAACCTTATCCAAACATAAAACACTCATAGAACAAAAAATACAGTCCATATGATGTTAAAGGATTTGATGCAAATCAAGAGACACACCATAAGAGTATATAATTCCAGAGCAGCAAGACTATTGAGCATTTGAAGACAGATAGAATATGGTGCATCAGAACTATGCAGCAAGTATCATAAAGGATTAGATCATAATATGAAGATGGTAAGGCCATCATTAGGCATATCTACTGAATAGGATGACTAAGGCATCTTACCTTTACATGCCTATCACACCAATGATTAAAGGACACTATTCATTATATGTTTTCAACTAATGTTCTATATTTCTAAATCTCCTATAAATTTCATTCATCTTTCAATCTTCCTATTTATGCTTGCTGGTATATCCGTCAGGATACTCCTAGTTTTATATCTGCGACAAATGTTGATAATATTAAGTGTCAAGGATGATATATTCAGATCAATACATCAAATTAGATCATAGCAAATCACATTAGGAAGGATGAGAGATAAACATACTCAAAAATACAGAGTAAGACAATCCAAATACCAACATCGACAATCCAAACGAAGGATTAGAACAAATTCTTAAAGCAAGAACAAAGCTCAAACTAGGGTGATAGTTACAAACCTTAGGATGACAATTATACTGCCCTTAATGGAATAAAAGAAATACTTAAGATCTGAAGCTAGAAGGAAACAAGTGCACAAACTAACATATGAAGGCACTCTCTGAAGAAATAGTTAACAAGCAAGAGAACCCTGTGCACTAGTTAAGATCCCAAACTAGGTTTGTAGGAAAGAACTAATACCAATAACGACAAGGCAGGCAGATACAAGTCTCCAAACCTTTGTTAACAGAGGTAAGCGAATGAGGGTAGAGGAGTAAGAACAATTGTATACAAAGATTGAACCCTTCATATTCTTGTTATGGCCCCATATACAAAGATTGAACCCTTCATATTCTTGTTATGGCCCCATCGATGCCCTCAATTTGACAAGCATGTATATTGTCCAGATTCGTTGCTGATTCATGCTAGCCCTAGTCCTGCAAAAGAAGTAATACAAGATCTACCTTCAAACTGTTAGGCTTTATAGAAGGAACTTGCTTTGATACCATGTTAGTTTTAGGATTAGACTGTAATATATAGATAGCAAAAGAACTAATACCCTGTGCACTAGTTAAGATCCCAAACTAGGGTTGTAGGAAAGAACTAATACCAATAACGACAAGGCAGGCAGATACAAGTCTCCAAACCTTTCTTAACAGAGGTAAGCAACTGAGGGTAGAGGAGTAAGAACAATTGTATACAAAGATTGAACCTTTCATATTCTTGTTATTGCCCCATCGATGCCCTCAATTTGACAAGCAGGTATATTGTCCAGATTCGTTGCTGATTCATGCTAGCCCTAGTCCTGCAAAAGAAGTAATACAAGATCTACCTTCAAGCTGTTAGGCTTTATAGAAGGAACCTACTCTGATACCATGTTAGTTTTAGGATCAGATTGTAATATATAGATAGCAAAATCAGAAAACCAAAAATTCAATGCACATAAAGAACACCATAATACCCTGGGAAAACCTCCCACGTGGAGGAGAAAAACCCAGCTATAATCTCAAATCTTATTATGACAAATCAGTACGAGTCTTAACAAATCTGCTTCAACACTTGAAGCAATCAGAACTGTAGAATGTGAACAGTAGTATGGAGTACTCAAACTAGGGCATACATAGTAATGAAATGACTTATCTGCAGTACACTTGAATGCTGATTCAAGACACCATTTGCAGATCAATTCACTGCCTCAAGAAGGTTTGCTGCCCTTTGTATCTAGTTTACTGTCCTCTGAATAAGGTTCTCTGTCCTCAAGGTGGAGTTCGCTGTTTCCAGAAAGCAGTTCGCTGAGCATAGAAGATGATTCACTGCTGATAAGAATGTATTCACTGATGACTGCATGGATTCACTGATTACTGCTGAATGAATGTATTCTCTGACTGTCGCTGAAGGAGATCACTGTGTGGAATGAATGTGTAATAAGCATGAATGATGCTTTGTATAAATATGTGACATAGCCTCCCAATTTACCTAGGTTGGCTTTATTGTTTTGGCGCCAAGAATAGGATCAAACCTATAGATTACAAGTTACATTCATATAGGTCTTGTCCAATACAATTGCAAGTTACATATAGGTCTTGCTTACTTACAAGTTACATTATATAGGTCTTGTCTTATCCACAAGTTACATTCAATAGGTCTTGCCCTATCCACAAGTGACATTATATAGGTCTTGCCCAATATTCATAGAAAGCTATAATTACATGTAATCCAAACTTAGCTATAATTTCAACATTTAAGGTATACAAAACTTGTGGATTATGATATCTGTGACATGAAAAACTAATATCACAATATGGAGTTGTGAACTGTGGTAGAAAGGAGCGTGTAATATGTATCCTCAACCCAGCTTTGCTAGCTCTATGTGAAGTCATGCACTTATATCTCAGACAAGTCTGCAAATGCTGCCACAGCCTTATGAGCATTATTTAGGATAGGGTTTGACTTGTCCAATAGAAGGACACGTGATTTAATTACTAGCGATTTACTTGGGAAAAGGTTGAAAGAATAAAGAAATGTTGCTATTCCATCCAACCTGGCCCAAAAAGATTTTCATTTTTGCTATTCCATCCAACATGGCCCAAAAAGATTTTCATTTTTTCTAATTTGGGGTTAGCACCCCTTGTAGGTTCTAGGAGCAGCACCTCTTGTGGAGGTCTGGGGGCAATGCCTGTATAGGGTTTGAGGGGCAGCACATGCAATTTTTCATGATACAGTTGCTTTCAATCAAATTTAAGCTGCTTTGATCACATATGCATGTACACATCGATTAGATGTTTAAAAAGTAGATTTTAACTAAAGAAAACAGCATTTTTAAGCATATAAAAGTTGTCAAGTGTTTTAGGTGTACAAAATTCATAGATTATGATGTGTATGGCATCAAAAACCAAAACCACAATATGGAGTCATGAACTATGGTACAAAGGAGATTGTAATGTGTATATCTCATACAGGCATTACTAGCTCTATGTGGAGTAATGCACTTGTATTTCAGACAAGTCTGCAAATGCTGCCATAGCCTTAGGAGCATTACTTAGTATAGGATTTGACACAGCCAATATAATTAAACATGTAATTTAATTACTAGAAAACTTGGGAAAAAGTTGAAAGAATAAAGAAATGTTGCTCTTCCATCCACCATGGCCCAAAAAGATTTTTATTTTTTTATTATTATCTGGGGTCAGCACCCTTAGTAGGGTCAAGGGGCAGCACCTCTTGTAGGGGTCTGGGGGAATGCATAGAGTGGGTTGAGGGGCAGCATGTGCTATTTTTCATAATTTTATCACTTTCTACAATCCTCCAAAAGTCCTCCAAATACTTAGAAAATGCTTGACTTCCTCTTAGAGTTGGCCAAGTCTACCCATTGGGACTCACCGAGTTCAGCAAGTTTGACCAGACTCGCTGAGTACCTGGGTTACAAGTCTGTGGGCCTCAGTTTTGGTCTGCGCAGCATGGGAATTGCCAAGTTTGGGCAAGTCCTAGTGAGTCTTGTAACGGTGCTTTAAACTGTAATCCAGGCTATGGAGTCTATTATTTGAGTGAAAGCATTAGGGAATGGAATCTGTTATTCAGATATTCTTTGTCATATAGGCATAATTTTATTTTCAGGTGCAGGTAGGTGGAAACAAAAAATTTCTTTGACCATTTGATTGTGTTGGAGCTTGAATGAATGCTATTGAAGTCACCATAATGAGGCAGGCAGTGTTTAAACATGTTTGCAAGTGGGTTCAGGCAATGCAGAATGTGTATAAATGGCTAAGCATGAAGATGTTCTGCAGTGGTCTTGCAATTGTTATAGAAGACGTTCTGTAGTATCCTACATTCCGTAACAATCTTGCAGTTGCAAATCCTAATGGAGAAAAGCAGTTTTTTTAATCATCACCCTATTAACTATGGCAGGGTATGTAGGAGAATATATGGGGTCTATTTTGTATGAGCTTCTCATGGCTGTTGAGTTTAATGTTATGGTGGCTCCAGACGGCAATATGTATATTGATGAAATTGATAAGATCATAATTCATAAAGAAGGCGGGAAGTGTGAATTAGTAGCTTTGTCACAGGGTTTGCCGAACTTATAAAAAATGCATGAAATTTGTTAAAATTCGGTTCAAAATTTGTACAGAAAGGGACATCTTTAGTATTATTAAAAAAACTTTAATGGAGCATTTTTTTAGGATTTTTTATTTCCAGTTTTTTGTTATAAATAGCATTGCGGCCTCATGAAACGTAGCGTGTTTGTTAAAAAAGGATTTTTTTTTTAGCTTTCGTGGTAAGGGCACAATGAATTTCTCGTGTGTGATAACTGATAAAAGACTTAAGGTTTGAAGGCACAAGTTTGTATTTCGTGACGGGAAGAGGGCAAGCAAATTTTATTCAGCATTCTTTTTCCGCCACGGGATGAAACGAACCTACATCATATGTCGTGAACTCTACACAAAACTGCATCAGCAAATTTTCATCATGACTGGATAAAGCTGAACTTGCATCAATGCTTACTGGGAGTTACGGAGAGAGTCCGCTGCCACATTTGTAGTTGAACTTTAGTATTATGTTTAGGTTTTCCATTTAGTTTTTTATATTTAATGAAATTTTAAACAATGATTTAATATTTTATTATTTTATTTATATAAACATATGTTTTTTAAGTAGAATGAAAATTAGTTTTATATTTTATTTTAATAAAAATAGCATATTTTAATTTTACATTTTTAAAAATAAAGTTTATTGTTTCTATTTTTATGTTTTTATAAAAGAATTTAGTATTTTTATTTTGTTTTTTTAATAGTTAAAAATAAAAAAATATAATTTTGTTTAAATGTAATTTTTTTAATGGTAAGTATACAAATTTACTATTTAAATAAAATCTAGTATTAAATATTAATTTTTATTTTTGAAATAAAATTTAGTATTTTTTATTTAGTCATGTTAAACTGTTTTGATATTTTTGTGGATATATAATGATTTTACTTATATTTTTTAAAAACTTAAATTTATAGAAGGCAAATTTAATGTTGAATTTTTTACCCTTGTCAAACTTCATCCGAATTTTATTGTTGCCAAATTCGAACTCGAATTCAAACCTTGTGACTTAGATTAGTAGGAATTTGTTTGGAGAGGGTCGCTTTGTTAAAAATGCTAGAAGGAATGGTTATATATGTCTTAGAGAAGGGGCCTCAGGAGTCCTTGTACTGATCAGATTCAGATAGATACAGAGGACATTCTCTTCATATATAGCGGGGCACAAAAAGATGACAAAAGTTTCTTCCATTGGCTTTGGAGAACCTCTACATCATCATTAGCTCCAGTGCATTGACAAATACACCAGCTAAATCATTTTTTAAATTGCTTTTCAATAAGGATGGGGGACTCTTTTTAAAGGGGGTAAAAGAAAACTTAGAAGAGGGAGTGAGACAGTAAGACAAGAAGTGACTGTTGTAATAGAAAACTGCCTGTCGCATGTTTTGATTGGCAGATCTGTTTGAATCTTTAATGTTCAGACAATATCTTGAATGATGCTGTATGTTGTATGAATCTATTCTGTATTAATCTGGATAATTTGGGAACCTCAAATGTCTTCATAATTGGATGGTGGGTGACCATTGAGTGTATTGTGTGCACAGCTGCAAGGGCAAAGCTGTTATTAATTTGACTCCCTTTCTTCGATTGCATCACTTGGTATCAAAGCCTGGTTTGAATCCAGTTTGTGAATGTATACCCAACCGATACAGGATTGTCTGATAAAAGTATTAAGATGCCTCCTAGAGTTGAAAGAAGTAGAATAACAGATGTCAATGTGGCAGGAAGGCTGGATGAGGTTGTTGTCTTGCTCAGTCTGTCTATCCCCATTGTGAAATGATGTTTCCAATAGACCCTTTGCTCTCTTATGTGTCAGAATAGGTTGTTCTTTAGGTATAGACAAGAATGGATGGCCCTCTGTATGGGCAAGATTGAGATGTGATGGAGAGGCCATCAATCCTTTCTTACTTTTACTCTTATTCTTTACCAAAGGATGAGAATTTGTTTTTCCCAATTGCTTCGTCTGCTTTTCTTTACTCTTCTATATATGCCTATACTTGTGCCTCTGCAAGAAGTCCTATAACTTTTGGCTTTCCTGCACAAAATTTGATGCCTTTTTGAGGAACTGTTGCCCCCATATTTGGCATACCTAAAATTTGAACTTCAAATCGGTCTCAGTGTCGAGTAAAGATCCTATAGGTGTTTATGCGTAAGCAGTGAGCACGTGGTCCAATGTTGTTGCCAGTCAAAATATGAAAAATGGATGAATTTTGGAAATTACCAAGAATTGAAAGAAATCATTTGATAGACATGCCCTTATCGTCATTCTGTGTCATGTGGCCAATTTTCGCATGAACCCAGTTCATAGTTTGTCATATTTTAAGCTTTCAAATTTTGGTGTCTGTCGCCTAGAAATGATTAAAATCTCTCATTTTAGGATTCGTCATCAGGAGTAAATAATGTTGTTGGCTCGTTTCCCTACCATCGACGCATGTTTCAAATTTCAGGATCTAACTCCCTACCATTTGGAAGATATGGTCATTTTCTCAAGCATGAGCATTAAATTTAAAATATTTAAATTATTTTTCAAATAAATAATTTAATATTTTAGATTATTTTAATATTTTGGTCATTTGATGGAAAAAGTTGTCTAAAAACGTCATTTACATTTCTCCTTTATTCTCCTCCGTGGTCGATGGTTTCTGGAGGTCAAGGTCATAGTCTTTGAAAGAAATGGTTAAAGATGCTCCATTTTCGAGCATTTTTAACCCATAATCATAACCTTTGAGAAAAAAATGGTTAGGAATGCTCCGTTTTCGAGCATTCTGAACCCATATTTATAACCTCGAACAAAAAGGTTAGGAATGCTCCAAAATGGAGCATCTCTAACCTTATTTCCTAACCTTGTGGGCCTGCTTTGTCAAGAAGGTTAGAAATGCTCTGTTCTGGAGCATTCTTAACCTCCTCCATAAGAGTTTTAAAAAGAAACTTTAAATAACAGGTTATGAACATTCA
This sequence comes from Cryptomeria japonica, assembly GCF_030272615.1. Taxonomy (NCBI): domain Eukaryota; kingdom Viridiplantae; phylum Streptophyta; class Pinopsida; order Cupressales; family Cupressaceae; genus Cryptomeria; species Cryptomeria japonica. The sequence continues at coordinate 974,324 of NC_081405.1, forward strand.
TCAATGCATTGAAGAAGAGAGGGAGTTTGCCAAATGTTGAAGTTGCAGCTGCTCTGGAGACATGAAAGCGAATTACAGGAGCCTCTGAAAGAGATTTCATCTCACAGTTGCAATAATGGCAGAACACACATAATGTATTTGTTGAATAGACTTTTGAAACTTTCAAATGATTGCAGTTGGCAAGGGTAATGAACTCCTTTGCAACCTACGCCAACATCCTCCCTGCCTGTGCTGAAATGGAAGCTCTGAAAAGAGTATCAACATCCACCAAAGTATAATGAATATGTTTTATGCCCCGGCCGACATGTTTGCAAAGATATGGAAGCAAAGACAATACACGATAAATGTTTGATAGAATGTCGTATGCTGCTAATAATAGAAGCATAGACATGCCGTAAAATGCAGATATGTGTGTAAAATGTAGAAGGCGTGGATAAGGTGCAAACCATTCGACAAAATGCCTTAACAAACTATCTTCCCAGAGAATGATACATGTAGATGACTGCAATATGTACATCATGTTAAACATGACTCCAATCGTAGCAAGAGAACGAGGAATGTATTGAATTGCTTGACTGAATGCCTTAAAGAAATGTGGTCTCATTTAATGCAATGATCGCAAGATATGCACAAAACTAGTCACGGTATTCAACAAAGCGTAGAGGATAGAGGAATTTTGTTAACCATGGTGTTGCAGCCGCTTTGGTAGACTTATATGCATCATGGAGCATACTCACGGCAAGAGAGGCAGTACCGGTTTCAGTAGACGTTGAAGCAGATCCAATACCATAAGTTGATCTAGTTTAGGTACCGCCAAGAGTTTCTCACGTTACATACCCAAGGATAGGAGCAACAGGAAAGGTAGGAGCACAGGGAACAATGGAATGCATGCAGAACGTGGAGCATAATCAAAGCTTGTGAAGTGTTTGACAGAAGGTTGTAGAATGCAAATTATGGAAGCATAGATGATGCATGTAATTTGCCTGACAGAATGCTTCAAAGAAACGTAGGCTTATGGAATGCAATTCATAGGTGTATGGCCAAATTTCACCACCTTTACAAGCATCCTTCATACAAAGGATGGTTACAGTAATCGATTCATCTCACCTGGTTGGAAGTTTCTTAGTTCCGAAACTGGAAGGAAGCTAAACAGATGCGCCCCGGTGGCCTAGGAAGATAAAGGTAGTGCTATAGCCCCCTTGGTGGAAGGAGTAGACCCAGTTGGTTACTCGGATCGTGGGCCAGCTTGCCCCCAAGTTCTATATGGTGAGTTCCCCAGGAAAGTAATCCAGATCGTGTTAGAATGGGAGATTCAGATCAAGGTGGCGACATTTATCAAAGCATAAAAGATAAAGGAATTGACTTGGCAAAATAAGGCAATAGGGTGGTTTTATTCAGGTAGAAAGTTCTCTTGGATATTATTGTGATGATTGCAATGCATGGAGGGATGTTCAATCGTATTTTGATGTGTCAAGAGGCTTTGCATCAAGTGGTTCGATATCGGCCTTTATGCAGTTGTTTCTAAAGTTAAAACATTGAAACAAATCGACAATGCATGTGCTCGGGTTAAAACATTGAAAATGTGACATCCACTAAGTGTTTGGGAGATGATATTTAAAATCTCAATTTGAGGAGTAATTTAAAATAGCCTCTATTAAAGATTTGTCTGTTGTAAATCCTTTTGGGATAATGGCTTTAAGAATTCCGATAAGAATTTGAATGGATTTCTGTACATGTTTCAGTTTCCATAGTGCTGATATGCATTTAATTACAAAAGATGGATACTTAATTGCATGCAAAGGAGCAACTTTCCAAGTTGGAGTTGGAGTGATTTTCCTTGAAGATCAAGTTATCTGAGATTGCAGGATGACACAATGCTCACTTTGACTAAATCGACGACCTGCTCATTCTTTCATCGAGTGTTTTCAGTTGTCTTTTTATAAAAGTAACCTATGTTACTTATTGTAACTAAAGGTTCGAAAGTTGATCTTATTCATGCAAAAGTGAAACGACTATTAACTAGGATCTTTTTGCATAAAAGTTGAGAAAGTCAAAGTAAAATGTAACTTATTTTTATTCTCTCAATCTTGCAAAGATAGTTGCTAGTTGGTTAAAAAGTAGTTACAAATTAGTTTTCTAAGAAAAGCCTATAAATACAAGGCTTTTGCATTTGTAAAGGGGAGACTTTTACGACAAGGGGAAAACTCTGCAGAATTTTGTAGAGGAACTAAGTGCGAACTTTGATGATCATACCTTTGTCCTAGGGGGGTTTTGGAACTTGTATATTTTCAAAAAGAATAATGAAGAATGCATTGAGTTCATGTCTCTTGAATGTATTCATGAGTTATCGTTACTAATTTATCGTATGTTGAATTAGTAATCCCCTTATGCATTGGTGAAATCTGTTGATGGAACACATCATTTCATGGTATCTTGACTTGCATGTGCTAGTATGACCTATCTCTTTGTGTGTCGAGGTTTATTGTACTTCTTTCATCATTGTTGCATGACTAACCTATTTGGTGGTAACCCCGTTTGAATTGTTATCATTTATGGAATCCTACTTGGTACTCGTATGTCTTCTAGTAGGGTTTATGTTATTAATCTTGTTTAAGTTATATTTTTTCTCCTTTATGTACTTTCAGGTTAAAAGTACACAAAAATCCTAAATACCCCTATCATACGAGGGAGCTGCCACTCTCAAACGCAGAGGAAGATTGTGGGTTTACTCCAATCTCTCCAATTGTTGGAACGTTTGTCACTGCTCATTGGGCAAACAGGGTCAGTTTCAGATAAACAACCGCAGTGACAAATTTGTTCACCAACAGGGACAAAGAACAAATGCGCTTTCACTTGACTGTATGAGCTCTTATATGGTTCTTTGCAATGAGAACAAATCCAAAGATAACCTCCTCCACCTGGAAGTTGTTCTACCATTTTCACGTATTTCCAAAGGGGAGAGTTTGGGTCTGTTTTAAAACGGGGTTCATTCCCAGTACTAGAAGCACTTGCCATTCTATAAACCAAAATGAAAAAATAAAACAAAACTAGAGAGTTCATTTCAATTTAAGAAAAATGCAAGGAAAAAAAAAGAACAAAAACCTACATCTTTTGTTGAAATCTAACTCTTCAATGTCTTCGAGAACGGATCTACACTTGCAACTATGTAGGAGTAGCACAAGAACCAACTACGAACAAGCAACAATCAATTTTCAAATCTCCATGAGCGATGACAAATAGAAAACTAAGTTCAGCAATGGAGCAAAGAAGTTATGTTTGTATTCTATTGTGCAAAAATGAAGTAGGTTTTACTTTTTTAGTGGTTTAAGAGGTCAAATTAGGGTTGGGGGGGTCGGATTTGTTGTTATAAGTAGCTAGGTTGGAGCCCTTTCTAGGGCCGACCTAGCACACCTGGTGTGTGTATAGCCCTGCCGGCCTTTAGAAGGCTTAAACATCTTGTGTTTAACGTGCCCTAAGTGAGGCGGTTCATGTAACATGTGGATTAACCCTGCCCTATCCTAACGTGTGGGGTTATTTGATTTTGGCACCACTTTATGTCTTGCATTGTAATTAGACTCCTAGCCGACCTAAAGCAAATTGATGGCTAGAGTCTCATATATATATATTGATACACACATTCGGGAAATACAATCCCTATCTTCTCTGTGATCAGCGAATTATACTTAGAGGTTAGCGAATTACATTTAGAGGACAGCGAACCTTATCAAGGCACAACGAACTCCCTTGAAGGATTGCGAACTGGTCTAAAGGGGGCAGCGAACATCATCTGAGGGTCAGCAAAACATCATCCTTGTGACAGCAGATCAATCTTGTAGACAGCAACCTCAATCTGCCACCCTCCTTGTCACAGCAACAGTTGCATTGCAGATAAGTTTATGATTGCTATCTGCCCTAGGGTTCTGTGCATATTTGCTGACAACTTCATGTGTTGAAGCTCATTGTAAACTCAATTGGTTATTGCCTAATCTAGATCTTTGGTTGCTGGGGTTTTCCTCCAAGAGGGAGGTTTTCCATCCAACTTCACGTCATGGAGATTCCGAATCGTGCTTGCATTGAATGGAAGTGATCTTGCAGACTTTGTGGAGAGATCATCCATTGAACCTAAGGTAGAAGACAAAAAGACTTAATGGAGGAAGAAAGATTTTCAAGCTCAGAGAATGCTGGTTGACTCCGTGAAGGATCATATTGTACCTACCATCTCCAAGCTGAAGACTGCCAGCGAAATGTTCAAGACATTGGAAGAGATGTACGAAATCAACAACACTAGCCGTGCCCTTGCCTTGAAGCAGCAGCTTCATCACATCAAGATGATGAAAGGTGAATCCGTCATAGCATACTTCATGAGGATTTCTGATTTGAGAGATCAACTCTCATCCATTGGGAATGTCTTCCGACATCTTGGGAGTCTTCCATACAAGGAATTAGTGCAAGATCAGAACTTCCCAAGTTCGATCGTTTGAGAGCAGATTGCATACAAGAAGAGTCACGGTTGATAGCAAGAGGAATTGAGCATGATCATTATGATGTAGAAAATCAAGTCCTTGCTTCACATATGGTTAAAGGCAAAGGAAGGAAGTGGGATAGAGACAAAGACTTAGATCCTGCCCCTAAATCAAAAGGAAGGACTTATCTCACATCCAGTGCTTTAAGTGTGACAAATATGGTCATTTTGCTCAGGAGCAAATTTAGGTCTACTCCTCTTGCTTCTTCTGCCGAAGTTGGTATAGGGACATCTCAGGAATAGCAAAGGTCAAATGAAGACTTCCTTTTCTAAAAGGAGGAAATGCTAGAGGGAGCTTGACATCTTTAGCTTTAGAGGGCGCTTGTCAAGCTCAAAGGGAGCCAGTTTCTTTCAGCTTCAGAGGAAGCTACATCTTTTGGGCAATGCATTCTTCTCTGGGAGAAGTTTGAGGTGAAAGCCCTCGTTCCACCCTCTGCGAGTAGGCATGGTGGTGGTGCATTCTTCTCTGGGAGAAGTTTGAGGTTAGAGCCCTCATTCCACCCTCTGCAAGTTGGTATGGTGGATCCACCCTCTGCAAGTAGGCATGGTGGTGATGCACTCTTCTCTGGGAGAAGTTTGAGGTGAAAGCCTTCCTCCATCCTCTGCGAGTAGGCATGATGGATGTCATGGAAGAAATTCCATGATGCACCTGTGTTTGTTCACCCTCTGGGAGTAGCTATGGTGAACCTCATCCATGGGAGTAGTCATGATGATTGTATTCATTTGCATTGTTCATAGGAGCAGCCATGAATCTCAGATCTTGTGAAGGTCTCCTCCCTAGCTAAGAGGGAGTGTTGTTATAAGTAGCTAGGTCGGAGCCCCTTTCTAGGGCTGACCTAGCACACCTGGTGTGTGTATAGCCCTGGCGGCCTTTAGAAGGCTTAAACATCTTGTGTTTAACGTGCCCTAAGTGAGGCGGTTCATGTAACGTGTGGATTAACCCTGCCCTATCCTAAAGTGTGGTGTTATTTGATTTTGGCGCCACTTTATGTCTTGCATTGTAATTAGACTCCTAGCCGACCTAAAGCAAATTGATGGCTAGAGTCTCATATATATATATATTGATACACACATTCAGGAAATACAATCCCTATCTTCTTTGTGATTAGCGAATTATACTCAGAGATTAGCGAATTACATTTAGAGAACAGCGGACCTTATCAAGGCACAGCGAACTCCCTTGAAGGACTGCGAACTGGTCTAAAGGGGGCAGCGAATATCATCTGAGGGTCAGTGAAACATCATCCTTGTGACAGCAGATCAATCTTGTAGACAGCAACCTCAATCTGCCATCCTCTTTGTCACAGCAACAGTTGTATTGCAGATAAGTTTATGATTGCTATCTGCCCTAGGGTTCTGTGCATATTTGCTGACAGCTTCATGTGTTGAAGCTCATTGTAAACTCAATTGGTTATTGCCTAATCTAGATCCTTGGTTGCTGGGTTTTTCCTCCAAGAGGGAGGTTTTCCTAGGGTACACGTGTGTTATGTGTATGATTCACTTTGCATTCTGATTTTCCATTCTATATTGCTAATCTGATTACTTAAAATCAACAGGATTTGCCTTTTTGGCATTAAAAAACAATTAAAAGAAGTCAACAAAATCCACTTTGCCATCAAATTCTTGACGTTTTTTGTGAAATTGTAATATCTCCATCTTTAACTTAGAATAGTACAAATGCAATTGTGGACAAGGAGTGGCAGTCCTTGGACACCAGTATCAGTAGTAGTTAGTGGAATTAGTAGAAGTTATTATACTTAAAGAATAAAAGATGAGGAAACCGCAAAGTCTTATAAATAAGAGGGTTTCCTAAGATAGTTTCCAAAATAAAGATCATCATACTAAGAATGGAGAGTATCTCCATCAATAAGACAATCACACTCAAGAGTCAAGACCATGGATGAATGATGATTACCTACGAGGCATTGTATGAATCAGGCAGGCAATTTGTGCAGAGACAATTATATACATCAGGAAATATCTATGTGGATAATCAGCTTGGACATCCACCGTCATACAATCCATTAAGGGTCAGTGATTCATATTGTTAAGAAGCTAAAGAATTGATAATCGGGTATTGAAAATCGATAGAAAGTAAATACAAAGGTCGAACTTCCTTGCCAAAAAAGATATCACTGAGGATATCAAGCATAGATAGTCATATTTATGATGCAGAGATGTTACAGAGAATATTGATGATCAAGGCTGACCGACCACATTAATGAAGGAGGCTGACATTGATATTACCCAAGTAATTGATAATCTAAGTCGATGATAATATGATAAGAAGAGCATTACTAATATCGATTAAGGATATCGATTTAGTAAGAAGACTTAGTGATTAGAATACTAATGAAACAGTGTGATTGGTATACAGCAGTTAGCATTTGTAATCATCCTGAAGAAGTGTGATAATGAAGGGAGGTGTCTCATCGTTATGAAAGGGTGCTATCCTTTCAGTTTTGGAGATATATAAGCAAGATATTTCCCACTCCATTGATCATCATTGGATTTGTATTTATTTCTTCTTTGTATCCAGATTGGATAGGCTCTATCGAGCAGTTGCCTTTGGCATTTTTGGTTGCATAAGGAACACAGTCACAAATTAGAGACATCACTGCCTTAAGTTGCAAGAACACATCTACCAATCAGAAACAGCAACATATCACTATAAGTGATATTAGTATTTTCAGAATTGCATAAGTGTATCGACATATCAGACATGGCAAGTATTATCGATTGCATGATTTGAAGGATTAGAAGCAGACATAGCCTTTGATATCCACATTATCAGTGGAAGAAGTTCATTGCATAATTCACAGTGCTATATCATGAAGAGCACCTATCTCTATATCTTTGCAGATTGGAATATCCTAACTTTGCATGATTCCCTCTAAGATCGTATCAGATATAGCATTATTTTTGTTATCCAATCTTTATCCTTCATCAATATAGGTGAAAGGGAAAGTTTATCAGCATATTGTTGCACCAAGTGCAACATATACATCTATAAGGTCAAATCACTTAGCATACATCTAATTATATAATCAGAGATAGCAGTGGTATTGATATTAGTCATTATTCGTGTAATAATGTTATCATTGTTCATATTCTTTCCATTATATAAGTTTAGGTGGTATCATACATTGCAATTCATAGCAAGAACAGAGAGTTCAAGGTAATTGTTCCAATATTCCAAGATATCTTAAAACGGGACATTACAGAATTACTCCAAAATCCTTCCGAAATTCCTCCTGGGTTCTTCTGGGTTCGGCAGGGATGAAATCGCAATGTTTGGGCCGGACCCTGTCCAAACCCAGGGAAAACCAGATCCGGACCCGGACCTGGACCTGGGGGGAACTGGACCGGGACCCAGGGGTTCCTAAGGAAAAACCTGGTAACTTAGTTTTAAAACATATGAAATTGCTGCATATCACTGAAAGCTGCAAGAACCCTTGCCAAATTGGGCTCCACTTGTCTCGTACATGTTTTGACGTTCTGGAAGTTTACAAGGAATGGACTGTGCATGCCTGACCACTACTACTACTGAGATGGCACCGGTAGGGAGTACTTGTGGCTGGAAATCAGAACCACGATTGCTCTTCCTCAAGTAAATGCCAGCAATTGCAAAGGCCATATAAAATGGAGCAGCAGCATACATTGATTATTTGAAGCGATCATACGGAACCAACAAAACATGCCAGGCTTTCAAACTCCTATTATTTGTAACCATGACTTTGATACCACTTGAAAGCATGCAAAACTATGCAATAATGCAACAATTTTGAATAACAACAAATATAATAAGCATGGGGCGATTTACATGCTTTTACATTTGGTTTAGATAGGCCATCCTTTCAACCATACACATAAATCACTCTACCTTCTGATAATCACCTTGAAAACTAATCACTGTCCATCACATTACATTACAAACATAAAAAAACTTTTGGATCACAAGGAGCACAAATGCTAATGGGAAGGGACCATACTAAAATTACATATAACTATTGGACTGAGTTTTTTGTAATTGTTTTTTGTATTATGATTTTTTATAGTTTCAGGTTCAGCTTTTCATTATCAGGCAAATGCTTTGTAAAAAATAATCAAAATTTTCCTGATTCCCAGCTCTTAGTCTGCCCAGGACTGTTAATGGGTGAATGCAAATATTATTTAGTCTATTATATTTCTTTTTATCACAAAAAGCAGAATTTTGTAGAAAATGAGATGAATGATATCTTTGTATTTAAGGGATGGAATTAATGTTACAGTTAGGTTTGGTGCAAAATGTTTGAGTTACATTTGAACACATAAGGAAAATCTGCTTCTTAGAAGAAAAGCCTTCCGTTTTGTGTTTGGTTTTCTAATTCTTTTAAATGAATTATCAATATACATTGAGTTTTTTGAATTTTTTTCATAAGAACTTCTAAAGGAGTTGCATGGGTCCAAGATAATGGATTGATAGCCTGTATGGGTTGTTTTTTGTTACAGGTGAGGCCAATTGCAGAGGATGAAATGTTCCGTGTTGTCCGGTCTGGAAAAAGAAAAGTAATATTATTTTTGTGCTCATTTATGATTTCGCTTGATCCTTTTATGTAAAGTATAACAAAATTTTGTTAGGAAACAAAATTGGAAAGTTAAAATTCTATTTACTTAAATAGATAATTAAGTTGATAAGTATTTAAATTCAAAATAATATCTAATATTTTTATCTAGCCAATTTTTTTTTTTTTTTTTTTTTTTTTTGTTTCTTATTAAAATTTAAGGTGTAAACGCTTTTAACCCGGAGCTATGAACCGGTGGGGCTTGAACCTTGATGGCAAGAACAACAACACAACAACTTAACCATCACAACATGCCACTATTGGCTTTTATCTAGCCAATTAATTATTTAGAATATTACTTATTTTTATAGATAATTCATTTTATGTAGTCGTAAGGATGCAATGAAAGACATGAGTATTCTTGGTCATACAGTTGTATGAAACGTAAGTATTTTTCAATAAAATTGTATTTAAAAATTGCAGATATTATTTTTATTTTATTTTAATAGCTGTTGGAAAATTTTGGTCAACCTTAAAACCCCATCCCTGAAACTTGGAGAAGCACTTCATATATTATCATCATAAGCTAGCATGTTTTAAAGCTGCTTGTAAAAATAGCAATTGAATATGCTATTCCATTAGTCTCATAGGTTATTCGCCTAAGGTGATCCTTGGACACAATTCTTGTGATAATATTATTGATGATACCAAATCCATTATGCTCTCCTTTACCATTGCTAGCATCAAAGAAACTCCACATGCATTGGGCATTATCTTATTTATTGGCCCTACATAGCTAATAAAGTATTCAATATTTTTTTTGAGTCTTTTGTATAATGTCATACTCATATTAGATGTTGTCACCTAGATTTCTCTTTTATTTATCATCTTCCTATCATCATCACTATTTGGAAAGATCTTCAATTAATTCTTACTTTCCAACCCTCAAACAAACCTTTATTTATATCTTACAATATGCACCTTTTCACCCAACAGTTTCCACACTACAAGCTGGTTGGCCCAGGCAGAAAACATTTTATTTAATTTAAATTTTGCCTCCCAAAAAAGGGCGCCTAACTCCATGAGGTCAGCCCAACCAAAGATCTTATTTTAATTTAATTGCAACCCTTAAATTAGGGCACACCTCTCAAGGAGGTTGTCCCATATTAAATAATGTTTAATTACATTTTTAATTTCCCAAAACTGAGTCGGTCCATGAGGGGGGTTGTCTTATATTTTATATATTTATTTGATACAAAAAAGTCCTTTCAATGTGGGGGCCAAATCTGTCCTTTGATTTCTGCCTTGCTGTCCTTTGACATCAATGACAATATTCCAACACAAAGGTTCCTAGGGCAACAATAACTTTTACAAAAACAACCGAGTATTCTTTGTTGGTGATTTTAGTAGAACTCAAAACTTGGTCGTTCTAGGGGGTTCTGGGACCAACATTTCCTCCAACTTGTTTCTGAGAGAGGCCAAACCTCTGATTGGCCATAACTTAGCCAATTTTGCTCCACTTTCAACCAAATCAAAACTAGGGATACCCATTTGGGCTTTCTACATGATGCACTCCTCACCTGGCTGAATTGATCCTGAAAATTTCTTCACAAATAGACTAGCAAAAATCAACCGAACACCAACAAAAACCAACCCAAAATTGAATTGAAACTAAAAGTAAATCTGAAATGTTTTTGGTTGATGCAAGATCGCTTGTGGACCTGGACGCTCCTGCATCACATTCTTACACAATTTGGTTAGCATGGGTGAATCAATATAATACAATCGTTTACTTTTTCAACTTAACAATCACAATAACATCAATTGCACAATATTATTAACAACAACACACAATTTACATGGAAACCCTTATGGGAGAAAACCACAGCAAAATATTGCTTATATAAATCTCTTTTACAAACTTTGTAGACACCAACCTATTGGAGACACCAATCCCCACAATTTGTAGGCACCAACCCCACTGCTAAGCACCAATCTCTCCTTTAGGAAGCACCAACTTTCAAAACAAAGTTCCACCTTGAATGTTGCTTCTACAATGGATGATGGATAATTCAATCTTCTTTATAAGAATCTTGATCTTATATGCATGTATTCAATGGATTATCATTTGATTCCTTTTTATACCATCGCTTCAAAATAATTCTGCTCTGTGCTTTCATTCTTTCTTTCAAGTGTGCATATATATATCTCCACAAATCTCACTCATATCTTATATCCTCATGCCTCCATGAAGAGAGGCATCCCTTTGAATAGAGACAGCCTTGTAAAAGGACATGTCCTTTATTAACAAACCCTGTCTTTCATTAATCCTGATTGCTACCTCTCATTAATCTTGGTCGCTGCCTTGTTAACCTTATGCTCTTAATCAAGCACTCTTGCCTTCTTACAATTAATCGTTGTCTTCTTAAGATCATAATTGCTGCATATTAAGTACGAATGCTGCCTTTGTAAATAACTCCACAAATTCTTAAGTGCTGCCTTCACATTATAGATCTCTGCCACTTGTTTTCATCATTGCGTATTGAATATGATTTTCTTATACTTGTCTTTGGTGATGTATTCTGCATTTATATATCTTTTCCAAAGTGAAGTCGCCCAAATAGGACTTGAATGTATATTGTATTTGATACTTCATAAAGCAGAGAGTTGGCCAGAATGATATGGCCAGTATGATATGGTCGGCTTCTATTTGCGTAAAATATTAGTTTAACTCTTCCTTTGCTATCTTCGCATCCTCTTAACTCTTTGAGGCATTTGTTGATGACTTGTATCTTTGTCAATAATGACGCCCTTAACTAGCTCTATATCTTCCAACCTTGCACTAACTTTTCTTTCAACTATAATCTAATCATCTTGACATCAATGACAATGTTCCAGCAGAACATAAATACTGAAAAATAATTTAATGATAAGAGAATTGCATTAGTTTTGGAACAATAAATGTTTCTTAGTTTATTAGTTTTGGCTGAACAATAGTGAAAATTTTCAAACAAATTTTCACTATGTTAAATCTTATTATAATTAAATCATCTATCAAAAAATTATATGGTGACTTTTGGATTTCCTTTGCAGCCAAGCAATGGAAACGAATGGTTACAAAGGTTACATTTGTGGGACCTGGATTTACAAGGAAACCTCCCAAGTATGAGCGATTTATTCGTCCAATGGGTTTAAGATTCACCAAAGCACACGTTACTCATCCTGAACTGAAATGTACTTTCAACCTTGATATCATCGGTGTGAAGAAAAACCCAAATGGTCCTATGTATACTTCACTTGGTGTGATCACAAAGGGATCCATAATTGAGGTAAGATGAGCTGGAGTTTCAGTTTGATGTTGAAGAGCAGTTTTGGTTCTTTGCTTTAATGCCTCTGTTTCTTTTCTTCTGGTATTTGAATCTGGCACATTTGTGACAAAATATTACATGACTGACAGGTCAACGTTAGTGAGCTTGGTCTTGTGACTCCAGCAGGCAAAGTTGTATGGGGTAAGTGAAAGTAAAATGCTTCTTCTCATTGATGCGAGTTTGAGGTATATTTTTGTCATCTAAACTCTTATTTGCACATGCTTGCAGGAAAATATGCACAGGTGACAAATAACCCAGAGAATGACGGATGTATAAATGCTGTTCTGCTCGTGTAATTTTGATCAACGCAATTTTTAAAAATATAGAGGCTTTTTCCAAGGGGACCCTTTAAATTGTAATGGTCTGATTATATTTTTTGGGTAGGCAGTAGAGATCTAAATTGATGTCCAGAGGTGCAGTCCCTTAAATAGAAGGGGCCAGTTTTCCCTGTATAATTTTGACCGTTAAATTTTATGCATGTATTAACAATCTATGACAAAATTACTAAAATGCTAAAGAAATCTTGGTCTTAACATTGTATCTTAAGTTGTGCTAATGCAAATGGTCAATCTTTATGTCACTCTGGTTCTTTGTATTGACAGTTACCTCATTGTTATGTGTTTTGGGTCTTAGTCACGCACTTCACAAATTGGAGTACTCGGCCACTTTAATGGATCCGTCTTATAGTCTCTCATGTTCACCTTTAATCAATCTGTAACTGATGCTTTGCTCTTGCACTACATGCTTGATTTCGAGTCATTTTATTGCTTGTGGTTCCTTATCTTGCAACCCTTTTTTGTTCTTTTTTTTGGGTTAGTTTATGGAGGTCTATTATGGGGGGCCCCAGCACATCAAGCCAGAAAACAATAGAGAACCAAACAAGATATGGAAGTGGCTTGAGAGGATTACTCATGCAGGAGCAGAGCAGGTCAATAACGGGCACTAAAAGCAAAACAGACAAATTCAACCATCCAGCCAGAAATAATGAATTACACAATCCTTAAAAACAGACCTCGGAAGTTAAGAAACGCCCATTGGCCAACACCCAGAGCTGCAACCGTTTTTGTCACCTGAGGAAAGATTTAGCAGTCGACCCATCTGCTGTAAGTATAACAGATATCAGTTTTACATCACCCTAAATAGAAGGGTCGTCAATACCAACAAACTGTACACTGCGAACCAATTCTGCCTATTTACCTGCTCTGGTTAACTTTCCTTTAGACAAACATGGGATAAAATATGCACTGGAGACCTCCAATGTACCTTTGCACTGGGGATACCAGAAGATGCATCATAGCTGTGCTCAAATCAAGATAGAATCCAGTGAGTGTTTCCATATCCCGAGTGAGAGTACCTATCTTAACTTTCATCGCTTGGATATCTACTACCTCCTGACAAGTAGCACCAGAAAGACTTCCTTTATGCCCACTAACCTTTCCATGGTGTTCTCAGGTGCAAGGAGAAGCATTTCCATATAGCCAGAAATCTATTGATGGGATAACTTGAACCCAAATTTTTATTAAAATCTGTTAGAATCATTCCATTAGACCTTGGCGTACCATTATCTCCTAAGCCATCCTCTCCTAGGATGCTTTTGATCAGATTAAGCAAAATTGGATTTGGGCATGGAATATCTTACATAGCCTATGCATTGAGATAGGCCTTGTCACAAAGTCTCATGGCTGCCACGTACACTCCTTTGAACCATAAATCCCACTTTGAGAACCCCAATCTCGGCGGCTGTGAAGCCGAAACAAGCCACACAACAGCAAGTAGGGTTCCACATCAGACTGGCCACCTCATAAAACTCAAGAAACTCCAATAGAATAAGAAGCAGCTACATGTTATACTCGTAACTCCACATGTGGCAGCCAATAACATTGTGACAATAACTGCATTGCTGTCCGGACATGAGCACATGCAACTATTCAAAGAGCTTTGACAAAACCCCTGTTTATATTCTCAATATGATTCGAGGGTGCTAAAAAAAATCGAATCAAGGAGGCTTCTTGATCTTAATGGCATTAACCCCTTAAAACCTCGATATTCCCACTCATACGTGACGAGAAAGGGAAAACATTCATGCCATGGTTAGCTAGCAGGTCCACTGCCTTGGTTTGTTCATGAAAACAGTGAGAAGGAAACTTGCTCAAATTTTTTGCGGATGAGGGTAGCTTTTTTAAACAAGCTACATAGTTTTCAGTTAGGGCACTTCCCCTTATAAGACCATTCACAACAATATGTGAATAGTCTTCTACAAGAAGATGTTTAAATGTTTTCACTCGCACCAGAGACTATTTCGTTATCACTATCTTCCACTTATCCTCATTATTAGTCCTGTTGACCAGGACAAGCAGAACATTTATCCTCTCTACTTCGCTACTAATTGTCTATAAACGGTTAACCTATTAACGGGATATACTCGTTTTAATACTATCTTTATAATAATCTCATAATTAAAGTTGGTATACTTATGGAATCCTTTTATTCTAGAACTATGTTTTCTTTATTTTAAAAATTAAGATGCTTAAGAATAAATGTGGAGATTACTTTTGATTTCAGCAGCACATAGTTAAAATATTAGATTGGACTTTTCTATTGCGTCCAAGTAGTACACTTTACTCTTCTTTTTCTTTTCCTTTCTTTTTCTTTTTTTAAGATGTGGACGAAGCAAAACATCAATTGGCTTGACCAATCTTGAACATGTCAGTTCTATTGGCTTGACCAAGCTTGGACAATTTCTTTATTTTGTTGTTAAAAGTGTACTAAAATAAGCTTCCAATGTGTTGGATGTTTCGAAAAGATTCATTTGGAAAGGTTTCAAATTCTAATTAATTACGTTTTTATACATTTGGTATATAATCACTCCTATACATTTGTTATAGGCAATGACTATTTTCCATACAAGATGATCAAAAACATAAATTTGCGTAATGCAATTGTTTTTCAACATATTTTTTGCTATAAAACAGCATTGAAAAGACAGATTAAGAGGATCTAATTAGTAGAAATTACGTAAAAATCTGTTGTGATTTGAAGATTTTCTATTTTTGATCAAATGCTGTTTTGTTTGGAGAATAGATGGCTCTTTTGTTGTATAGTCACATATCATGTAAGAGATATATTTATCCATATATTATCTATTTGAAGATAGTTGGATCCATAATTTAAATCTTATTAAGCTCTTCAATTTTAACAATTGATAGTAGAACCACCATCAAGAACGTTAGAATGAGGAGGAATTTGTGCTGGAAGAAAGATGTGATGCATTTGTATATTTGTATCTCAATATAGTTCATTGTTTCAATGATTGTTTGAAGTGTGTGTTAATTAGTATTGATGTGTTTTCGAACTTGACCATTTTAGTTTTGTTTGATGAGATAAAGAATAACAAGGCATCAAACTATTATCTACTTGGTTACATCATTCTCAATAACTTGGCTAACAATTGTTATTAGGTGAATATGATCCATCTTACAATCTACCAACTTATAACTAGATGTTTAAATTATAAGTATGTGATTTGTAATGTATCCCTCATAGAATTATAAGAGATTTCTCGAAGAAAAATTGAAGGAAGATCCACAAAAACATTGATCTCATTTTATGCAATCCTTGGAAACAATAACATAATTTTTCAATAAAGTAGAATTTGCAATTTCAAGCTCCAAATAGATATTTTGTTTGACATTTTTTAATCACATACTTTTGTATTCTAACTCATCGAAAGATTGGATCTACAACCAATTCTAAGAAGTTCATCTGGTTTAAGTTGTAGAGAATTAAAATTCTTGATTGAAGTCAACAAAATGAAATCCCATTGCTACTTTTTTTGAGTCAAACAACAAATGTTAAAATATCCAATTATTATGAAATCTTATTGTAGTTTTTTAAAGTTTTACATGTTGCCTTACCTTTCCGCCTGTGACAAATAACAATCCAGACAATATTATTATTAGGAACATCATAAGAAGGATCAAGCAGGGAGATCCTCTCAATATTTTTATTCGCAACTGGAGCAGACTATTGTTGCGAAACAACATCTAGAGCAGACTCATCAAGAGCAGACTGTTGCTGCAGAACAAGAGCCGAAGCCTTAAGGCCAGAGGAGGCCACACCAGTAGCAACCAGGGGGCTAGCAAATGCCTCAACAATAGTAAGAGGCACAACCTCATCCCGGGAGGGGTCATCATCTGCATGTGAGAAGTCATCAGAATCATCATAATCAAAAGCCTTGACAGTCAAATGATCAATAGAAGTGTCTTTCCACCAAGTAGCAACACCATGAGAGAAAACAATCCAAAGATAAGTAGCCTGTTGAGAAGCATCTCCGATAGTGAAAGGGGAGACCCTCATAGTCCAACGATTGAGTTTATGGTTTATCCCCAACCATAAGAACCACATCCCCAAAGACAAACATAGAGATGTCAGTGTTGATTAAAATGCGAGCAAAGATAGAATGACCCATGGAGGATGTGGAATTGGCTGATAGAGTTACCAATGGCCTTGTAATAAGAATGCTCCCAAAAATGAAGGAGAAGATTGGGAAGGCGAACCCATACAAGATGCACATTGAGTGGCTCGGTAAGAGGGTTAAAAGGTGTTCAGTGTTTGATCGAGAGAGAGTTAACTCCCCAAGCCCACAACTTGCCCAACACCAAGTCACGATCATCAGAAGAAGCAAATGAAGCAATGAAAAAACCTTTAGCACAAGGGTTAAGCTCAATACTACCAACAACCAAAGGCTTCCAAGAATCACTCACCTAATGATGGAAGTTAGGGAGAGAAGCCCAAAACCCAACAAATTTGCACACCAACCCGCAATGTTGGTAGAAATCAATATTTTCTACAACATCTTGGCCACAAACCACCACAGGGGAAGTCTTGGCACAAGGGAGAGGATGCGATTTCCCCTTGGGAGGGTGAGCAACAACAGATTTGGCCACACGAACAAACCTTCGCCCACCAACAATGAAAAAAGGTACAGGAGGAGGGACCCCAACACTTGCAGAAGCCCTGCCCAGACCACCATCATTTGAAGGTGGAGGGGAAGGCAAATGAGGATCTGCCACAGAGCAAGGTAGGCCCGTAGAGAAGTCCATATCCTTATTCAAAGAAAGAACAGCCGTTGGACCAACAACGACAATCCCAATAGTGGCAGCCCCTTCTGGAGGAAGTTTTGTCATGGCAAACCCAACAACAATAGTCCCTGTGGCCGCTCCATTCAAACCTGCGACAACCCTATTCAAACCAGGAATAGGCAGGATAGTCATCACAACGATTTGTCAATATCTCAAAACTAATGAAATTATGATTTACATGTTTTGTTATTTCATTGTAATAATTAGCATTTATTTTCAACAATGTCAGATTCCTTTTTAAAATACTTTCATGCTTTTGATGACCCATTTGATAATAATGAAGTTACCTTTTATGAGTCATATAGTAGTGATGATCTTGATATGTTGAATGAATCTCTTGATAATTTTATGTCTACCAAGCCATCCTTAATGACTAGTAAACCATCCTTTTACAAAGATTGATTAACAAGATATATGTGATCGATTCTAAGTATCAACCGTTTAGTAGTAATGACTTTGCCATGTTAGTTGAAGCTCTTGATGATTTCATCTCTACTAAACCCTCTCCAAAGGCTACCAAACCGTCCTTTTGTCAAATATTAATCAATTGATACATGTGAATGGTTATAAACAAGAATTTCAAACTCCTAACAAACTTGTGATTGTTGTCAAGGGTGGTAACAATCCTAATGTCTTTCAAACTCCTAACAAACCTATAATCGTTGTTAAGGTTGGTAGTAATCCTCAAATTTCTCAAACTCTTAATAAGCCAATGATTACGGTTTACGGTTTAGGGTTTAGGGTTTAGGGTAGGCCATATTGATATACGAGCACACAATCATGACATGTGGCTCAATGAGAAACAAGGGTAGCTAAGAAATATTAGGGGTAGGTAGGAGAAATAACATAATATTACACAAGAGGTGGATGACCCACCGAATGTGGAATGTAACAGAAAAATAAGACCACAAAAAGTGGAATTTCTCCTACAAGCTATATCCCTATGTGCACACTTCCCTAAGTGTCTCATATCCAAACTACAAAGAGATGCATTATCCTAAGTTAACTTAAGTAAAGTGTAATAATATCCATGATGAATATTTATTTACACCAACACCCCTCGTTAAGTGCAACTTAGGGGAATGAAGACTCAAGTCAACAATGCAAGATGGGTCCCAGCTACTAGGCCATGATAGGTACCCATGTACAATATGCAAATGCAAGCAAAACTATGCAATGCAATCTCTCACAAACAGAGAAAGGGAGAAAACCCAGTGGGAAAAAAATCCTCCCCAAAAGAGAGATGAATATACAAAAGACTCTCAAAGAAGGACAAAACCTCAAAGAGGAAAAAGTCCCCTCATAAGAGAGGAAGGAGAAGTCAGCTGACCCCCCCTAATGAGACAGCCTGCACCCCTAGGAGAGCTCGCAACTGCTAGAACTTACTCTCAGTGAAAGGTTTGGTGAATATGTCTGCAACCTGCTCTGCTATAGGACAATATTGCAAATAAATGACCTGCTCCTGAATCAACTCTCGAATGTAGTGCATATGGATCTCTATCTGTTTGGTCCGCTGATGTTGGACCGGGTTCGTTGAGATGGCAATAGCACTCTGATTGTCGCAATGTAGAATTGTCGGTCATGGAATAGTGATCCCAAACTCTGTGAGAATCTGTTGAAGCCAAATGGTCAGTCACTGCGTTAATAGCTCCTCGATACTCAACCTCAGTCGAAGAGAGAGAAATAGAATGTTGCTTCTTGATCTGCCAACAAATGGGGCCCAAACCAAGGTGAAAACTGTAACCTGAAGTAGACTTACGATCATCAAGATCGCTAGCCCAATCGGAGTCTGTGTAACCAACCAAGCGAAGTCCTATGCCTGTTGCATAATGAATCCCATAGTGATGTGTACCCTGGATGTAATGAAGGATGCATTTGGCGGATTTCCAATGAAGCTCATGTGGTTCCTACATGAGGCGGGAAACCATGCCAACTGCAAATGAAATATCAGGGTGTGTGTGAGTCAAGCAGATGAGACTACCCACAAGCTGACAATACAATGTGGCATCAACTGGTGGAGAAGAGCATTGAGCCTCAAGCTTGAATCCTAAAAGAAAGGGAGTCGGGGCAGGCTTACAATCAACCATATGAAAGCATGCAAGTAGATCAAGAGCATACTTGGGCTGCGATAGTGTAATCTTGGAAGGTGACTGTGAAATCTCTATACCGAGAAAGTAGTGCAAAAGACCCAAGTCAGTCATAGCAAATCTGTCATGCAAAGCAGATTTGACCCTGCTAATGATGGATGCGGTGCTCCCTATGATGATCAAATAATCAACATAGAGCACAAGTATCAAGTGAGAGTCATCTTGTCGCAAAATGTAGACATTTGGATTAGAATGACACCTGGTGAACCCTGTTGAGAGAAGAAAGGAATCCATCTTGGCGTACCAAGCCCTGGGGGCCTGCTTAAGGCCATAGAGAGATTTCCTTAGTCTGCAAATCAAGGAAGAATCTTGGATGAAACCCTGTGGGTGCTCCATATAAATCTCCTCATCAAGATCCCCATGAAGAAAAACACTCTTCACATCCACCTGATGTACAACCCAACCATGAGCTGTAGCAATAGCAAGTGTCAAGCGAATGGAGTTCATCTTGGCTATGGGCGCAAAGGTCTCAGTATAGTCAACACCTGGAACATGAGAGAAACCTTTTGCAACAAGCTGAGCCTTATACTTATCCACACTACCATCCGCTACAAACTTGGTCCGATAGATCCACTTACATCGAACCATATTTCTCCCCTTAGGGAGAGGGACTAACTCCCATGTGTTGTTTCTCATCAAGGAACTATACTCTTCTTCCATAGTGTGGTCCCACTCAGGAACCCCTGATGCTTCCTGAAATGTTTGTGGATCGAAAGCGATAGCAATGAATGCATGTGGAAGGTCATGATGTTGTGATCGAGTCTTCCATGTATCTGAAGTATCCCCAACAAGAGAATTCGCTGACTCAAGTGTCTGTCGAGCCCAACGAGGTCTAGGTGGAGGTGGAGAACGAGGCTCGTCAACTGCAAGTGGACCCGGCGGAGGTGTAACCCTGTGAGTCAGAGTTGAAGGAGTCTCATCATCTGAATCGCTAGCATCACTATCCATAAAGGAGGAAGGTGGAGGAGGTAGAGAGGCTAAGCTAGGAGAGCTTTCCTCAAAACGAACACTCCTCTCAATAAACACCTCATGTGTCTCAGGATCCATCAATCTATATGCCTTAACATCCTCAGGATATCCAACAAATATGCAAGGCCTACTCTGAGGTTCCAATGCCTTGTGTTTCTGCGGAGGTATGCAAGCCCATGCTGGACACCCAAAGACTCTGAAATATCTCACAATCGGTTTCCTACTAGCCCAAGCCTCAAAAGGAGTAATACCTTGCAAAGCTTTGTGAGGAACCCGATTCTGGATGTGTGTGGCACAATTGATATCCTCTGCCCAAAAGGTGGGATCAAGAGAATGTGCATTTATCATACAACTAGTCATTTCTTTGAGAGTTCTATTCTTTCGCTCTGCAACTCCGTTCTACTATGGAGTGTATGCAATAGAATGCTGAAGATCAATCCCCTCAAATGTACAAAAATCCTCAAGTCTTTTGTTCACATATTCCCTTCCATTATCTGTACGAAGAATCTTGACCACGTTCCCAGATTGTTTCTCCACACGAGTCTTGAAGTCCTGAAATCTGTCAAATACTTCACTCTTATGAATAAGAAAGTAGACCCAAGTGAAGCGGGCGTAGTCATCAATGAAGGTGAGGACATAGCGGGCCTTACTAAATGAAGGTGTTGGAAATGGACTTGCTACATAGTTGTGAAAAAGCTGAAGAACTTCCAAAGCTCTCCAAGCTTTCCCCTTTTCAAACTTATCCTCAGGATGCTTGCCCATGGAACAACCTGAACATACACCCTCTGAAAAACCGATTTGAGGTAGACCTGTGACCATGTCTTTAGTGTTGAGCTACTGAAGATAGCGACAGTTGAGGTGACCAAATCGCTCATGCCATAGCTTACTTTTTGAATTTGAATGAGTAAGCAAGGCCCTAGAAGGAGAACTTGGCACAAAGTGGGAGAATGAATAAAGCCTTGAGTTGTCATTGACTTGTCCCACTGCTACCAAGGCATCATCATCAAGTTCCTTTACCACAATTGAATTAGGTGTAAACTCAACCTTTTTCCCATTCCCATAGTGAGTGATTTGGTAGATAGAGAGAAGGTTGGTAGACAAGTTAGGAACATAGAGAACATTCTCAAATGTTCCATCATCCATGTCAACTGAATCTTTCCCTTCAACCTCAACTTGTGTATCATCACCTATGTAAATGTGAGGTACCTTTGATGGCTCCAATGAAGAAAACTGCTCTTTTGTAGAACCCATGTGATAAGAGGCACCCGAGTCAAGTATCCACTGTTGTGAAGAACCTGTTGTTGCCACAAATGCTTGCCCTTTTCCCTTAGACTGTGAGGAAGAGGAAGGAGATGAATCCTTCTTTGTATAGGCATATGGCAAGTTGATGTTGTTTTTATTAAGAAGATTTGTCAACTCATCAACTTGCTTGGTGTGGCATCGATGCTCATCATGACCATATTTCTTGCAATAAGCACAAGTTGGTTTATCCTTCTTAGGTGGAGTTCCCTTCTTGGAAGAGGATGAAAAATTGCCTTGTGATGGAGAGGATGATTGCCCTTTTTCCTGCTGTGGCTTTGGCTTAGATTGCTTCTTCTTCTTGTTGGAATCTTTGCCTTGACTCCCTTGACTTCCTTGATTAGCCACCAAAGCCTTGGACTTTGAAGACTTGAGAAGCCCCATGTTTAACAACTTAGATTGTTCCAATATCAACATTTCCGTGAAAGCATCAAATGAAGGCACAGTGTAGGAACTCCCCACTGTCAAATGATGAGTTTGGAAGCTTGAAACAAATGCTACATATTCTGGTGCAAGTTTGTCCAACAAGTTGAATATCAACTGAGCATCCTTTTTGTCAATTCCACAATCCTTAAGCTTTGCTTTAGCTTATTTGCTTTGGTGACATAATCTTGGATTGTATCAAAACTCTTGGGATCCAAGTTGGTGAGCTCATTGTCAATCTTGTAATCTTTGATTTCATCAACTTGACCATACAATTTCTGAAACATATCCCAAGCCTCTTTGATTGTAGTACACTTCTCAATGTGAAAAATGTGGTCATCTGATACATACACGCAAAATTCCAAGAGCCATGCAATTATTAGTGAGCCATTCTAACTGAGCATTAGGATCAACCTTAGGATCAGGTGGTGGTGCTATTGTTCCATCTATGTAATGCGTGAGACCTTTTTCCATTAATTTGCTCCATACTTTAATTTTCCAAGATGCATAATTATGTGGAGTTAAAGGTGGAAATTTATGAGGACTTATTGAAAAAAAAATGAAAGAGCACAAGGAAAGAGAGGCACAATCACACAAGACACCCCCCCAAATTCACTCAATCAAAGAAACCCCCCCAAAATGATGATTTGACACTTTATACTTAGTGCGTGTACAATGGGCCACTTGCAAAAAATGGCAAAGTGGGCTTTTGATTTCAACTTTACAACTGTCTCAATAAGGCCAAAGGAGACTCAAACTAATAATGCAAGTGATCTAAACTAAGATCCAAACAAATTACAAGTACCAAATAGGCCAAAAAAGACCAATATATGAAAGTACAATATCCACTCAAAATCTATAAAAACTGATCATAGATTATGAAAGTAGATAAAAAAATATGCACTTTAAAAAAATGGCACCTGAAAAGGAGGCCATATGAGCTCAAACGAAGCCTTTGAAGTTGCAAAATTGAGGATTGGACAAGTACAACTGAGAGAATAATTTTTTTTCGAAAAACCTGTGCACCAAAATCAAAAAATAATCACACCACTGCGAAGAGCACAAAAAATTAGCCCAAATAAAAAAATATTGCACCCAAAAAGGAGCAAAATTGAGCAAGTTATGAGCCTCCAAAGTTGGCCCAAAAATCCAAATTGCTCAATGGAGAGGGGTCTAATTTTTTTTTTCAAAAAATGCTGACTGGGCGTTGACTATGCGCTGCTGATTGGGTAGAAGGGACCTTCAAAAATTTTTTTAATTTTTTTTTTGAAAAAATCTGAAAATTTTGTACTGTACCGCTCGAATTGGGCAAAAAGTTTCCCCAACACCCAAAATTTGACTTTCATCAAAATAGGTCGAGTTTATACTCAATTTTTATGGAAACAGCCTCCCGGACGCAATGGTGAGGTTGAAAATGCTCTAGGATGCCTCCAAAATGCGCTGTCCCTTGGATCCGAAAAATAGAAGCCTTCCAAGATGTCTCCCAAAACCAATCAATGAAGCCCCAATAGCTGTGATACCATGCGAGATTTTGCCAAGATCAAGGGCACAATTAAAATCATAAAGAGAGACAATAGAATGATAAGAACAAACTGTATTCTCATCAATATACAAATGATCAACTGAATTAACCAATACAATGAATATGAGCCTACTTATATTGGCAAGACCATATGGATATACGAGCACACAATCATGACATGTGGCTCAATGAGAAACAAGGGTAGGTAAGAAATACTAGGGGTAGGTAGGAGAAATAATATAATATTCCACAAGAGGTGGATGACCCACCGAATGTGGAGTGTAACAGCAAAATAAAACCATAAAAGGTGTAATTTCTCCTACAATCTATATCCCTATGTGCACACTTCCCTAAGTGTCTCATATCCAAACTACGAAGAGATGCATTATCCTAAGTTAACTTAAGTAAAGTGTAATAATATCGATGATGAATATTTATTTACACCAACACTTTGGAAGCTAACACAAATTTACAAGCTTGCTTGCAAACTTCATATGAATCTCAAAATCCTTTAAATTCTTCAATTCCTTCTCCAATTGAAGTTGAAACACCATATCCTCCTAAAGATAAATCTTCTCCTGAAGAGTTACTCTTAGAAGATGATTGAGGTTCGTTAGATTTTACACCTTCCTTTGTGGGAGAATATAAAATCCCTCCAAGGGATTCTAAGACCAAGGAAGATAATATGGTAGAGCCCAAAAAAGAGTCAACTTTGTCTAAGGAACTTAGTAACACTTTTGTGGTTGCTTCTAACAATTCTTGAAAACCTTCTTTGAGTTCATCTAATTATGACATTGAAGTGTATGAGGCCTTGCTATCTCTTTTCGATATGCCATCTTTTTATGGTCTAGGTTTCCACATTCTAGCCAAGAATGGATACAATGGAAATGGTTGTGGTGCAAATGAACAAGGGATTAGAGTTCCTTTAGAAAATAACATACGTGAAACCTCATTTGGACTTGGTTATAATCCTTCAAAGCCCACCAAAGCATCCATAAGACTATATCTCAATGCGAGTGTCATCTTTTCTTCTGAATATCTTTCTCTAGTTAATCCTCATCTCATTGATTCCGATCGTAGCTCATCTTCACTTGACATCAATTCAACGCATGATTCCTTAGCTGAGTTATTAGGATTTTATGATAACCTTCCTTGATATCATAATAATCGTGGATTTCCCTATTGTTTAAATGTTGAAGCATACTTTGAAACAAAAGTTGAATTACAAGGTAATATTCAGGAGATGACCCAAGAACTCCCTCAAGCAATCAATGACATCAAAAAAGTAATCTCCTTATAGGTGATACTATTGATATCAAAATGGATCCTTACAATAATGGAAAAATCATTAAAATTGGGAAGTGCCTAGAAGATAATGAACAAGAAGAGAATTCTTTTTTTTAAAACGAACTTCCTGAAATATTTTCTTTGACTTATTTAGATATGCTTGGAATTGATCCTAAGATTGTGACCCATAACATTGTGTTGATCCCTAATGCTAAGCCCATTAAATAAAAGATAAGGAAGATGAATCCTAAGATATAATTTCTCATTAAGACAGAGATTGAAAAACTCTTGGAAGCTATATTTATTTGTCCTATCGATTATTCTCCTTGAATTTCAAACATTGTATCAGTGGCTAAACTTGATAAAAAGATCAGAATGTGTACTGACTTCCAGGATCTCAATAGAGCTTCCTTGAAAGATGAATTTCCCCTTCCTAACATTGATATGATAGTTGACCCCGCTAGTGGTCATGCTTTATTATTTTTTATGGATGGATTTTCTGGGTATAATGAAATCTTCATTAATCCCAAATATCAATATTAAACACCTTTGACAACACCTTGAGGCATGTTTTGTTCAGTTTTCATGCCTTTTGGATTGAAGAATGTTAGTGCGACTTATGAACATGCTATGACTCTTATTTTCATTATTATATCCATAAAATTTTAGAAGACAATGTTCATGATATCTTAGTTAAATCCATTTTGCACCAAGATCATGTTAAGATCCTTCGTCAAATATTTGATATAAATCATAAATACATGCGCTTGAATCCTCAAAAATGGGTTTTTGGTGTCGATAGTGGAAAAATATTAGGATTCATTATTTCACATTGTGGTATTGAGGTGGATACAAAGAAAATAGACACCACTGTTAACATGCCACCTCTAGAAACATCTCTCAACTTCGTAGTTTACAAGGCAAAATTCAAGTTATTCATTGGTTTGTTTCACAACTTGCAGATCAAACTTTTCTCTTAACCTAGTTACTTAAGAAGTATACTAATTTTAAATAGGATGAAAATTGTTAAAAATCTTTTGAGGATTTGAAAGTTTACTTAGCTAATCTTCCAGTTTTACAACCTGCTATTCCTAATCAACCCTTCCTTCTTTACGCTATTGCTTCTTCTAATGATATTGCAACCTTATTCACAACACATGATGATGATAGTAAAGAACATCTTGTGTACTACATACGTTGTACTTTTGTCGATTATGAAGTTTAATATATTAAAATAGGAAAGCAATGTCTTGCTTTTGTTTTTGAAACTCAAAAGTTAAGACATTATCTCCTCAATGCTGAAACCTGGATGTCATTATGAAATTTGATCTATTAAAACATCTCTTTTTCAAAACTAATCTTTTGGGATGATTAGCAAAATGGGTTATGTTGTTAATTGAGATTGATCTTAAATTTATCTCTCAAAAAGTGATTAAAGGCAAAACCTTAATTGATCATTTGGCTGGTGCTCCTTCCCCTTTAAAATTATTTAATCAAGACTCTTTTCTCGATGATATTGTGTTTTCCTTAGAGCTCGATGAAACTTGGAAATTATATTTCGATGGATCTAGGTGTTAGATTGGTTTAGGTGTAGGTATTATAATATTAATACCTTCTCTAAGAAAACTAATTCCCCTATCTTATCGTCTAAATTTCCTATGCACTAATAATATTGTTGAATATGAAGCCCTTATTGCTAGATCAAAAGTGGATTTATCCTTTAAAGTTCAACATTTGAGTATCTTTGGTGATCCTCAATTGATTATAAGACAAGTTATGAGAACTTATCAAGCTAAACAAACTAAACTCTCTCAATGCCATGAGTTAGTCTTATCATCGTTGAAGAAAATTGATTCTTACACCATAGATATTCTCTTACGAAAAGATAATTGACATGTGGATGCAATGGCAATTGCAACTTCCCTTATATCCTGTGAAGACCCTTCCATAGATTATCAATTCATCATTCATAACCTCTCTTCACTTGATATTTCTGATAACCCTTGTGGGTTTCTTGTTATAATTAGATTCAGATTAATGGTAATCTCATATTTTTTTATATTTGTATGATGGTGCTTTTCTTGATTCCAAAAGTAAAAACACTAGAGCTCGAATTCAAAAACTTACTATAAGATACATTATTCTCTCCAATGTCCTTTATAAAAGGGGTTATAATGGTCTTGTCATGCATTTGTCTTAACAAAATAGATATTAACATTGCCCTTGAAGAGGCTCATTCAAGAGCTTGCGGGGGGCATTTTGGTGGTAAATATTTGGTTCAAAGGTTGGTCTGAATGGGATACTATTGGAAAACCATGGAAAAATATTCCTTTCCCTTTGTCAAAAAATGTCATTAGTGCCAACAACATAACAATTTGATCCACACTCTTGCTCATGAACTTAGAGCCCAAGTTGTTTCTTGGCCATTTTCTTTGTGGGGTTTGGATCTTATAGGAAAAATTTCCCTTCCTTCCCAAGGAAATAATTTTATCATTATAGCTAAAAATTACTTTACAAAGTGGGTAGAAGCCACCCCTCTTCGATCCACTATTGCTGAAGTAATTTGTCAATTCATTCTAGACAATATTATTTCTAGATTTGGTATACCTTTCATGTTGGTTTATGAGAATGGTACGTCATTTAAGAACAAATATGTGAAGATGTTTCTTGAGAAATACCATATTCAATATCGATTTTCTATTTCATACTATCCTCAATCAAATGGTCAAGCTGAATCTTCTAACTAAATAATTAAACAAATCCTTCATAAGACAATTAATAAGCATGGTAAGGATTGACATACTCGGCTATCTTATGCTTTATGGGCCTATTGAACTAGTGTCTGCATAGCTATTGTAGACACCTAAAAATGCCTCATTGATCATGTACTAATTATTCCTCTAGTTAGTTAAATAATTATTTAATTAAGTTAATTAATCTTATTCTTCTAATTTCATATTTCCTCATCATCTTACTAATTATTCTATTTTCAATTCTATCTTCATTTAATCATTCAAACCATTTTCTAATGTTAATTAAATATTTATCATTTAATTAATTATGATTATTCATCCTTAAATTTAAATATTTATTATTTAAATAAATTCTTTTTCAATTTCTATCTCTAATCAATTAATCATCAACCCTTTTTCTAAATATTAATTAAATATCAATTATTTAATTAATTGTGATTTTAATCCTTTAATTTGAATAATCTTTATTATTAAACTAAATTCAATTTCTAAATAATTAAATAGTTTCTTTAAATTATTTAATTAACTAATTAATTCTTCTAATTTCTAATTCCAAACTCCCAAATTCTAATTTCATTTAATAATTAATTAATTCTTCTAATTTCATCCAAATTCATTCAAATTCAAATTCATATTCTTCCAATTTCAAATACATGTGCATGATTTCAAAAATCAAGTTGAAAATCAAAGTCAAGTTCTAAATATATTCAAATGCCAAATTGAATTTAAAATAAATTCAATAATTGAATTAAATCTCATGCAAAGATTAAATTGAAAATCAAAGTCAAAATGCAAGCACATGCTAAATTAACTAATTAATTCAATTATCTTTTCAATTCCTATTTCTATCTTCTAGTTAGCTTTTTCTAAATAAAGCTCTCAATAAGCTTTCAATCAGTTAACCATTTGCTCCTCTTTATTTCCTCCAATCACCCTTTTTCATCTTTCAATCAACTTTTTTCTCAAATAAGTTAACTCAATTATCTATTCAATCTATTCTGTTTCACCTCTAAATCAACAGTTCAACTATCAATCATCATGTGAGCTCACTTGAGTTCCACCTCTTGATCAATCTGTTCCACCTTTCATTCAATCCTCTCCAAAAATCTATAAATTGAGCATTCAATCTCCATTTTCAACAATCACGAACTTTGAATCTTCGTGTCACTTGCAGGTTGCCAACACAATATCTGAGAACCACCATACCACAAAGAAGAGAAGAACAATGGAAGCTACATGCAGTCATGGAATAGGGAGAATTAATTGATAGATTTTACATTCCTATTTCTTGTTTTGCATTATTTAATTGAGTTTTGTTTGAATTCTTTGATTAGATAGGGATTCATGATTTCCCTTTGATTTCTAGTTGATTACATGATGAATTTTACATACGACATTTTGGTGAACCCAACGTGAACTAATACGAATTTAGCCTTCCCTATTTTCTGTGTGATTTTACAGATCGTACAATTTTTAAATTTTTTTTTTGTAGGTTTGTACGGATTGCACAACAGAATCAGAATCATGCAATCACGTTTACACAATTACGCAATCACATAGATAGGATCACACAATTGATCACACAGGGTTACACATTTGTGCATAACCCATCACACAATCATCTAGATCCTATCATGCAATCAATCAAATCTTGTTACACATTCTTTGGTTGGTTTATGCATTCTATTCTTCTTATTTTTCTCATTAGCTGCACTCTGTTTTGTCTTGATTTTGTAGTAAACTTGTTAAATCTGAATATGGTTTACACTTATTACATGCTTTAATTATGACATCTTATGACACATAAGGTACAATTCAGGATTTCAGGTGCAAGGAGGACAAAGGAACAAAGAAGACAAGCCATATGCTATCAACGAATCCTAAAGGTAGAAAAGCAGATACGAGATCTAGAGGACCAACCAACCATTGACATATACAACAACCTAGTTCTCTTGTATAGAGTAAAATACATTTTTCTTAACATAGAGTGGATGATGAGAGTTCTTGCTAGGGCATCACAATATGTTTTGCAGGTTCTAGATCAGAATTAGCTTGTTTATTTTTTATTTTTTTTTGGTCTGTCTATATATCATGCATTCGCCTAGATAGGATCACACAATCGTTCTGTCAGTATCACACATTCTCTTTGTTAGAATCAAGCAATCACTCTGTCATTATTACGCAATCGCTCATACAAAATCACACAATCACTCAGGTATTATTACGCATTCATATTTTTCATTGTTAAGTTTATGTTTTCTATGGATTTTCTTGGGTTACTGATTATTTGTCTGCAACATGTGGCAAATTTACAGAGGATCAGATTATTACTGAATCATAAACACTCATGCTATCACACTTCAGTTTTGGGCTTAAAATAAACCTGGTTAAAATGGACATGCATGTTATCACACTTCAGTTTTGGGCTTAAAAGAAACCTGGTTAAAATTGACATGCATGTTATCACACTTCAGTTTGGTGTTTTAAAATTGACATGCACATGCATATCTCACACCTAAATTTGGGTTTTAAAATGAATGTGAATCATGCTTATCACTAGAATAACTCACACTTCATTTTACTTAAGGGAAATAACTTTTTATCATGTTTGGGGTGGACCTACTATTGCATCAACTACCTTTCCACCCGCCTTCGGGGGCTTGGGAGAAAGGGAGAAGGTGATAACAACACCCAAATTTTTCATTTTTGTAGTGAGGGGTATCTTTGACTGGGGATTTCATCACCCCATAGAGGTACTTCGAATTGGGATGCATTGGGGATATCATCTCTCCCAACGTACTCTTGAGCGGGTTTTTCGAGTCGCTATATAAATATACTGGTCAGGCGGCTAGAGTGTTGAGTGAATTCGACGTATGTCAGGGCCTTCCTGCACCGATAAGTTCAACTAAAGTCTTAAATGGCTTGCTTTGAGAATTCGTCGTTGGATCGGGACCCCTCAAAATTTACAATAAGAACCAACTTAGTAGCCCAAATCCTACATTTAGTGATTCTGGGAGTGCAGATTGTACCCCATAAATACCCCTCATGTACCTTGCATTATGAGACATAAATCCCTTGGTGATAAGATCTTTGGATCTTTGAGGTAAGAGAGACTGTCATGCTCGAGAAGTGTGTGTCGTGCAGTGGATCCAGTGCTGCCAGACTCTCTATCTGTTCATCTTGTTTCGGTATTTTGCTGCGGGGGCCTCATTGAATGGTGTCCACTTTCTAGCCTAAGATTGTATTATGTGTTTTTATATGTATCGTTGTACCAGATCAATATTGAGTCAGTATTTGGGCTATTTCAGGCCCTATCTTCCATATCTCTGAATTCTCAGAGTTGGTCAGAACACAGTTCAGTCAGCTATACCTATCTTCAAACAACTGTTCTCAGATTTGTAAAACAACAAACCTGTCCTACAAACAAAATTATTGGAAACAAAGTTCATCTTGAAACATCAGATGACCCTGCAAATTCAAAATTTTACATACTTGTGACCATAGGCAGTCCTTGCATAGTCCTCATTTACGTCCTCATTATCATCCTCATATACGCCCTTATATTTGGTCCTTATTAGACCTCATATACATCTGTCTTAGTCCATCATCATTTGCATAATCATCCTAGAAAGTCATAGCATGCATCTTGATGGGTCTCCAGGTGATGGTTTGCTCCCCTTCGAGCAACCTAATCTAGTGCCAAACGACAGTCAATGAGAAATCATTATATAGGAGTCAAGTACGAGCTAAATAGAGAGTATAAAATTGCTTGTAGAATTGATAGAGAAATCACTGCAGAACTTCTAAGAGAAGAGCTTGAAAAACTTGCATTGCAAAAATATCGAAATACTCAACAAGTCTCACATCCAAATCCCCAATAGAGAGTCTAGTCTAGTGTTTCATATTCTATATTTAGGTCTAGAGTCTTACATTATTGTCGTCTTGCATTAGGTTCTAAACCATCCTCATATAGAAGTCTTAAATGCCCGTCACAAGGTCACAAAAGGCAAAAAGTAAGATGGACCCAAACATCGACTTGTCAGTTAATCCAACTTGGAACATGGACTATATCAAGTAGTCAACAATCAAATCCTCAAGAAATGCCCACAATACATGAGCTACAACAAAATTTAACACACGAAGAGATTGAATCAACTCAACATGACCCACATGTCCTTATGATCTTAGACGCTCTTATACATAATGATAGGGACAAATATCTCTCGTTGTTATTACAAAGTGAGGCCAAATTACTTGAAGATTTTGATATCACAACAATCTTACCACTAGGAAATACTTTAGGTCCAAATAACAGTCAAATACCACATATGACACAAACGCAAGCGATTACCTCAAGTTTTCCTCAAGAATACATCAACATCATCTATACAAACAAATGTCATTTCAAATGCAACTTCTCAATCAAGTGCATAATCCTCAACAATAAACGTTAGCGCACCAACACAGGCTATCCTAGCCTCTCACACAATACCGATAATGTCAAGTGTCTCAGTACCTATTCAAACACAAGTTCCTCATACAACAAGTGCGACTCAACCTCCAGTTTCCTATTCCATAGGATCTACATACAGTCATCAAAATACAAACCCAGGTTCCACTAATACAATGAGTACAACCTAGTCAAACATGGGTTCACATATCGCTTATTTCACAGTACCCAGTGGAACCCATAACACACAAAATTATAATTATAGTACCTTTCAACAACCTCCTAGTTATACTACCATGAATCCTTTTGTGGGAAATATACATGTGCAAAGTGTACCCCTGACTCAAACATATATTGTGTCCCAACAGGTACAAAATCTACAACAACATATGGCTGCTATGCAAACCGATAACGATAAAAAGAGATACACAATGCAGGACTTATGTCCTTATCCTTTGATAACACATTATACATGCCGCCTTTCCCACCACATTTTGAAACACCAAAATTTGACAGATACCAAGGGAAAGGTGATCCTAGAGATCACATTAGAGAATTTTTTACGACATGTATAGAGGTTGCAACTGAAGACACTTATCTAATGAGATTGTTTCCTAAAAGTCTGGGAGGCTTAGCCTTGGAGTGGTTTTCACATCTACCACCAACTATCACATCATGGGGTGAATTAGCTGAACACTTCATTGCTAACTTCTCACATAACACTGAAACCCCAGTCACTTTGATGGACTTATGTGCCGCAAAACAATATGAGAGTGAAACATTCACGTCCTTCATACAAAGATGGCGAGCTCTCTATAGAAGGTGCAAGACTATTATTCCCGAAACATTCGCGTCTTTCATACAAAGGTTGTACATGGCCGCACAAGGCCTGGAAACAAGAGCGAAACATTCACGTCCTTCATAAAAAGGTTGTACATGGCTGTACAAGGCCTGGAAACAAGAGGAAAACTTTCAAGACCACAAAACAAGAGATTGAAACAATGAAAATATGATACCAAAATGTTTCGAATGCTTTCCAATTCCTTCTCCAAATTTTACACACACTTATGAACAACCCTTACAGAGGTTTTATAGTATTTTCATCTTCACATGGAAGTTACAACTACCCAAATTCCTCTTATGACCATGCAACTTCCCATTTTGGTCTTTTTACAACTTTTGAAAAGTCGCATTTTACAACTTTTACAACTTTTGAATCAAATGACTTTAAACCTTCAAAAGAACCTTCAAAACATATTAAGATGTAATAATAATGTATTTTTGTCACAATTTTACCCCTTAAAGGTTATTTTATACAAATTTTACTAAATGACTAATTCAAGACCTTATTAGGACAACTTGGACAACTCATCACAATGGGCTCTTTTAGCCTTACATATTGATTCATATTGACTCAAAATGACATTACAAATGAAAATGTAATTGAATATACTTATGAATTGATTTTTATCCTCTTATAGACTCATTTTGTGCCTTTGTGTTAGGTGCTCCTGCACCATTGACATGTTCACATAAAACTTAATCCCTAAAATCAAGTACCTAATACAAATGCTATGTTTGACCACATTTAAACAAATCACTGAAAAAGCCATAAAGTGTGAGAAAGGACTAGTAGAACAAGGTATCATAAAATATGGCAATAGCAACAACAATGATAAATCCAAATCTTTGTCAAAAAACAAAAATGTGACCAACAATGGTGTTGTAGATGCTCGTACAATGAACAAAAGTCAACCGATTTTGTTTTTACACGACCCAAGTCAATCATTTAGTCCACATATAGAGAATAACATGGTATCGACCAATGTAAATGCTACGCAAACTATGAACACAAAATTCCCAAGGGTAAATACCCCAAAAAGGAATTACGCACCTCTAGGGGAACCTATTGAATCAATGTTAAAAAAGTTAATACAGACAAACATGATCACTTTGCCAGAAGTAAGAGTATATGAAACAGGTCCTTTCAAACCTACATGGTGGAATGATAGTGATTTATGTGAATATCATCTTACTAAAGGTCACAAAACTGTAAGTTGCTATAAATTGAAAAACTTAATCCAATACATGATCGATCAAGGTGACATCACAATTGACACCAACAAAACTTCAGCAAAAATGAATCATACCATTTTTAAGGATCCATTTGTCAAACATGATAAAGGGAAGGCATCTACATAGGGAACACAAGAAAACACAACTAACTACACAAAAGTCTCATATGACTATACTATTCATGCCATTAGCTCAGGGGATGTAGTAAATGATGATTCATAAGAAGCACTTGATAATGATGAGCAATATCAAGAGAATTACAACTATGATAACCAAATTTGCATGCTGTCAGAAGCACCAAAATATGATGAAGACATGAATCTCTGTCTTATGGACTAGGGGCATGAAGAACTGTTTCATTCAGGATGGTTTGAAGATGAACTTATAACACGTATCATGGATGCCAGACTTGCACATAATGACTATAGGAAGGGATATGAAATGAACCTTGATAATACAACATATGTTGCAGACAGTTCCCTCACAAGAGATGATACAGTGGCTACAATCACAATAACTCCCAGAGACAGAGACTGTGCAGTAGTTACTCACAGATATAAAGTAACTTTACAAGGAGTAACATCAAACCCACCACTAGCAGTAGGGACCTATAATGTTGTTGAGCAACTCAAGAAAACCCCAACCCATATATCACTCTTTGAACTATTGCATATATCACCAACTCATAAAGCTATCTTGGACAAAGCACTTCAAGATTCAGTAGTTGATAGAGATATAGATGAAAATGCTTTCCAATCCATGGTAGGGAATTTGGCTAATGGTACCCATATTGCATTCATAGAACAAGATATTCCCAGTGAGAGACTTCTCCATAATGACCCACTACATCTAGAAGCTTACATACATAAGAGAAGAATCAAAAGAGTACTTATAGATGGAGGAGCTGGTCTCAACATCTATGCATTAAAGCTGGTTAAGGCATTGGGATATTTTGAACTTCATTTTGATCCTTCAAAAAGAATAAACATCAAAGCATATGATGATGAAGAATGTCGTTCAAAAGGTGTAGTTACACTATTGCAAATAGGACCTATAACAATAGAGGTTACTTTCCAAGTGTTGAACAGGGAACTAGGGTACAACATGTTATTGGGCCGCCCATGGATTCATACCATGCAAACTGTACCATCAATATTTCACCAATGTGTTAAATTCCCATACAATGACATTGAAATCACCATAAAGGGTGATCCAAATCCATTCCAACACTGTAATCACTTAAAGGCAAGTTTAGATAACCAGGTACCCATTTATAAAGAAGCACCCCTCACTACACAAATGGAGTTATTAACGATCACAAAAATACAAAAGAATGCGACTACAACATCTTCTTTGCAGATTAAAGATGTTGGTTGTGGGGAATACTCTATTTTAAATATCTCAAATGGAAAACAATTATCTCTTTCTCCTAGGTCTTTTGGGAAGCCTCAAAACAAAGTAATGAAACAAAGACAAAGGAAAAGAAATAGTAAGATACTCAAATTCATGCTCTTTCATTAGGTGGGGAGATTTATAAGAAGAGTCTCTAAATGAAGATGTCAATCACTGGATATACAAAGAAGAAGATAACATGACAATACCCAGGTTGCCTTTAGATCAGTATGGCAACAGATTCAAGATGCTACAAAAACATGGGTATGATGGTACCATAGGCTTAGGATTACAAAAGCAAGGAATATTAGAACTCATTGTACCAAACTAAAATCCAAAGAATCAAGGGTTAGGATATAAACATGTACCAAATATAACAGAAGCAAGACAACGTACACTAGATATACTGAACAAACCAAGGCTACCGTCAGAGTATATATCTCAAAGTTAGTTGTCAACATGCGTGTTTCCCTCTTCATCTCAGACAAGAAAGAAAGTACCAACATCTCCTACTATGGAATCAAATGGTGAAGATATGAGACAACTTCTACAAGAACCTAGCACCGAGTCACCCAACAATACAGTATTTGAAACATCCGCACAAGCAAATATGGTAACATACACCGTCTTAGCACCGGTAAATGATCCTAATCCTTGGTTGTTGTCAATACTTTTTCCAAGGGAAACAAGTCAAGCTCCACCCAATGAATCAGATGAGGAAAGACTACAACGACTTATACTAGGCTTAAGAAGGGTGACAACCATACAAAGGAGGCCTGCGAATCTACAACAAAATCAGATGCAAGAACAAGAGGAGATAAGTGATACAACCTCATAAACTGAAATGTACATAGAAAGTGTGACAGATTCTCACGACTATGAATTCCTATCCGATCATGATGTTAGCCCACAAGCAATAGACATGACATAGGACCACAAATCGCCTATTGATGATGAAAATATATCAGGTCACTCAAATAACTAGGTATGCTTGTTATTAGAATTTGTTACAACAGAAGGGAGTAATGAATTACCCCTTATACACTCACATTTGATTGATTGGGGATGAGAAGGAAAACCAACTCTAGATTAGTTTGAGAATGATGAAGCTATTGCAAAATCCCTTGGTGTCAGAGAAGGGTTTCCACAAGGTGATCACAAGGAAGGATTTGCTGTAGACCTGGATAGAACAACATACTTTGGAGAGGCAAGTGCCTTTGTGACAAGATATGGATCAAAGTGATCGCAATGACAAGAATGGATTAAACAACTACCTATTAAAAAAGAGAATTCAACATTACTCATGGAAGAAATTGAAGAAGTCAATATAGAAGAAGGAGAAGTTGTACATAATATCCACTTAGAAAAATCATTAAACCAGGAAGAAAAGGACAAATTCATACAATTTTTCAAATAATGACCTATCAATTTTGCTTGGTCCTATGTGGATATGCCAGGCATAGACCCAGAATTGGTGTTACATCATTTACCATTGCTACCAGGAATTAAACCGTACAAACAAAAGCTAAGAAAGATGCATCCACAACAAGCATTATTGGTCAAAATAGAACTCCAAAAGCTTTTGGATGTGGGCTTCATTTGACCTATTGACTAT
Source organism: Cryptomeria japonica (assembly GCF_030272615.1). Lineage (NCBI taxonomy): Eukaryota > Viridiplantae > Streptophyta > Pinopsida > Cupressales > Cupressaceae > Cryptomeria > Cryptomeria japonica. Next base: position 1,011,832 of record NC_081405.1, read on the forward strand.
GCAGAATGTATATCCAATCTGGTGCCTGTTACTAAGCCCACTAGGGCATAAGTGTTGAAATGTCGTGACTGATCAGCAAAGTACTGTACACTCAACACGTATCCTTGCCGGGGTCCGGGATCAGAATTTTTTTTTTTTGGTATATTTTTTTTGATGAAAACCGACATTGTAATAAAACCCTAAAAAGGCCAACTTTGTTTTTGCCCTAAAAATGCATGTTATAAGCGGCTGGTATGCTTAAGGCATTGTAAGGTTGATGTACTATTTTTGCTGGATAATAAGAAAGATTGGACGGCTGTGTATGGTGGACGTAACCCATTCTGGGTGAACCACGTTAAATCTCTGTGTTATCTGTGTCCTGTTTTATTCCTTTATCTTTTGTATTTAAATCTACATATAATTGTTAGTTCATATTTGCTTCGAATCTGCTTGAAACCCTAACAATTAGTATCAGAGCAAGGTATTCTGTAAATTGGTAGGACTCTCAGATTTGAGTGGGAGCAATGGAGGATTCCAAATTCAAGGTCGAAAAGTTTAACGGCTAGAATTATCAGTTATGGAAAATGCAGATGGAGGATTACCTGTATCAAAAGGATTTGTGGAGGCCATTGGAAGGAAAGGAAAAGAAAGTGACCACAATGTTAGATGAAGAGTGGGACATTTTAGATAGAAAGGCACTGGGATCCATTCGATTGTGCCTTGCGCCGTTTGTATCATTCAATATAACAGAAGCAAAAATGGCTGTAGATTTGATGGCAACATTGGCTAAGTTGTATGAGAAACCCTCGGCTTCGAATACGGTATTTCTTATGAAGCATTTGTTTAATTTGAAAATGAGTGAGGGAGGATCTGTAGCGGAGCACTTAAATGAATTTAATACAATTACCAGTCAATTGTCTTCGGTAAAAATTACCTTTGCAGAAGAGGTTAGGGCTCTCTTGATTTTATGTTCTTTTCCAAAAAGTTGGAATAGCTTGGTTATGACTGTAAGTAACTCTATCTCTGGTAAAAATACTTTGGTATTTGATGATATTGTTGGTGTTATCCTAAGTGAGGAAATGCGAAGGAAAAGCACATGTGAGACTCCAACATCATCAAGTAGTGTTTTGAATGTGGAGAACAGAGGAAGATCAAAGGAAAGAGGAAAAGGCCCTTGGAATGAGAAGTCACGAGGCAAGTCAAAGAAAGGACGCTCTCAATCTAGAGGAAAGAAAGATTGCTGGTACTGCGGAAAGCCTGGTCATCTAAAGAAAGACTGTTGGTCTCGGAAAAACAAAGGAGACAAAAATGAAAATGACAGTAAGGAAGCTAATATTGCAAGTAATACTTTACGAGATGCTTTAATCTTATGTTTGGATAATGTTAATGATTCCTGGGTAATAGATTTTGGGGCTTCATTTCATGCTACACCCCATAGAAAATATTTTCTAGATTATGTTCAAGGTGATTTTGGACAGGTATATTTGGGTGATGATGATCCCTGTCAAATTGTTGGAAAAGGAAAGATAAAGATCAAGTTGCAAAATGGAAATGACTGGTTTCTGTAGGAGGTAAGACATGTTCCTAACTTAAGAAGAAATTTAATTTTTGCAGGGCAACTAGGTATGCACAAGGCCAGATATTGCACATGCAGTGGGAGTTGTGAGCAGGTTTATGAGTAATCTGGGTATGGAACATTGGAATGTTGTGAAATGGATCTTTCGGTATTTGAAAGGAACCACTACGAAGGTATTATGTTTCAAAGGATCTAATGCTGCTCTGAGTGGATTTGTTGACTCTGATCTGGCAGGTGATATTGATTCACGAAGGAGCACTACAGGGTATGTTTTTACTATAGGGGGAACTGTAGTTAGTTGGATTTCTAGGCTGCAAAAGGTTGTTGCACTTTCAACCACTGAAGGTGAGTATGTTGCTGCTACAAAAGCCAACAAGGAGATGATTTAGTTACAATGTTTTTTGGAGGAATTGGGTCAGACACATGAGGATCGCCCATTGTATACTAATAGCCAGAGTTCCATTCATCTTGCGAAGAACTCTACTTTTCATTCAAGGACAAAGCACATTCAGCTCAGGTACCACTTCATCCGTACTGTTTTGGAGGAGGGTTAGTTACAGCTTGAGAAGATTCACACAAGTGAGAATCCTGCCGATATGTTCATGAAGGCAGTTCCACAGGAGAAGTTGATTTCTTCATCAGTTTCTGTTAGTCTTCTTGATTGATAATTGTGGAATTTATACTAGTCGAGTCCTAGTGTTTTATCTAGCGGATGTTGCATGTATAGTGGTGTCGCGTAGTATTAGTCTCCAAGTGGGAGATTGTTCAGTGTGAAGCCTGATCAATCTCCAAGTGGGAGATTGTTGAAATGTGGCGACTGATCAACAAAGTACTATACACTCAGCACGTATCCTTGCCGGGGTCCAGGATCAGGAAAAAAAAATCTGGGTATTTTTTTTTGATGAAAACCGACATTGTAATAAAACCCTAAAAAGGCTGACTTTGTTTTTTCCCTAAAAAAACATGTTATAAGCGGCTGGGATGCTTAAGGCATTATAAGGTTGATGTACTATTTTTGCTGGATAATAAGAAAGATTAGACGACTGTGTATGGTGGACGTAACCCATTCTGGGTGAACCACGTTAAATCTCTGTGTTATCTATGTCCTGTTTTATTCCTTTATCTTTTGTATTTAAATCTGCATATAATTGTTAGTTCATATTTGCTTTGGATCTGCTTGAAACCCTAACAATAAGAATCTGTACTGACTTCTGAGATCTAAACAAAGCATGTCCTAAGGATGATTTCCCATTACCTAACATAGACATGATAGTTGACTTAACTGTTGGGAATGAAATGCTAGATGGTTTCTCAGGATATAACCAGATCAAGATTGCACCAGAAGATCAACACAAGATGACATTTACTTGTCCATGGGGAACATATTGCTGGAATGTCATGCTTGTTGTTCTCCATTTTGAAAACTTCTGTTTCTTCTCTTTAAAAGTGAAAGCTACTGCCTCTGTGCTGTAATGGAAGAGAACAACAAAAAGTTTGAAATAAAGACAAAAATATGAGGTTCCAAATGAGGAAACCTCCTACACTTTAAGCCTTTAAAATATTGGGCAGGTGAACCCTTTTAAGACTATTTTATTACAAAAATAGCAAAAGGTTTATAGAAAACCAGTGTAAATTCCTGTAAACTTTCCTTTCTGACTGGTGCAACTAAAATATAAATGGAAAGTTGATTTGATCTTTTGAAAAGGATCACAAAATGCACCCAAAAACCAACAGGTAAACTAGTGCCTTATCTGGGCACTAGAGTCATCTACAACATACTACAACCTGACAAAAGAAACTTGTACACAAATCACAAGTTCCTGATCTATCAACTCTGAATATGCCTGACATATACAAAGTCCTAATCTGAACCAGCCTTCATCATCAAATCCATACCAAAATTACTGATATCAATGACTTTGTTTAAAGTAAATTTATATTTTCCTCCTTGAGAAGAATACTAAAAACAACTTCATTAGATGCATAGCAAATCATTCAAATAAACAATCCTTAATTATTTAAGTAGAATGAACATCAGTACAATGACATAGAGACAATAAAAGTTGAGTTTAAATTCTCTGAACTGTATATTTCATTCCTCTGTCAAAAAGGTTACAAGTACATCATATCTGACTTAGAAATTGCTAAGAAAATTGCCTATATTGATTTTGCCAGAGTTTAGCTACAAAATTTTGTGACCCTTTTCAAAAGATCAAATCAAATTTCCTTTTATGTTTTAGTTGTACCAGTCAGAAAGGAAAGTTTACAGGAATTTACACTAGTTTTCTATAAACCTTTTGCTATTTTTTTAAAGAAAATGGTCTTAAAAGGGTTCACTTGCACAAGATTTTAAAGGCTTAAAGTGTAGGAAGTTTCCTCATTTGGAACCTCATATTGTTTTCTTTATTTCAAACTTTTTGTTATTCTCTTCCATTGTAGCACAGAGGCAGTAGCTTTCACTTTTAAAGAGAAGAAACAAAAGTTTTCAAAATGGAGAACAACAAAAGTGGTGACTCTATTGGGGACTGAATGAACTATTGAGAATCTTTGGTTAAGAAAAAATTGTTTAATATATAGTTGAGATTATCCCATCCGAGTCACAACAAAAATGGCGACTCTGCTGGGGAACAAGAGTGTCTTGTAATTGCATTTTCAGTAAGGTTGAGAGAAGTTGTATTCACCTTGTTGATTGCAGATAAACCCATGAGTCTTGCCAAAATTGATTTGGGGAAGAGTCTTAGAAGTTTACAAATTTGAAAGTTATTTTCAGATTTGAAAGTGTATATGCTGGAAGGTTTTGTTGCTGAGAAATTTAAAAAAAAATAATAAAGTGACTCTTTTGTGTGAGACCCAGAAATTTGAAAGTGTTTCAAAGTGAAGATCAGTGGTTAAATTTTATTCTTTAGGGAGGTGGCGACTCTGTAAGAACGAACCTGAGATTTGGAGGAGTTCCTCAAATTTTTAGTCAGAGGTGAAGTGGACAACAACAGTAAATTTACTCTAGGTATTCCTCATTTTTGAAATAATTATTTGTTCCTTATAAGGTGAAAAGGTCACCATAGAAAGGAAAAGAAATCTGCACTTCACATACTTCTTTCTTTGAAAAGTTTCAATCAGAAATATTGTGAGAAGTATTTCAGGTTTTGAAGTTAATGACTGCATATGTTTTGAAAAGTGTTTGTAACACATTAAGATGTATTGTCATGGTAATGGTTCAGTAGATGTTTCAAATTTGATGGATCTAGATGCGGTTCCTAGATCTAAAATTTCTTTGTCAAATTTGAAAGACATTGATAGGGAAATTGAGATATGTTTTCAAAAGATCCAAGAAAAAATTATCTTGTTTTTAAGAAGGAAAATAGGGAACAGAAAGGAAGAATCATCATATGTCTTTTATGAAAGATTTAGTGCTACATTAAATGAGCTTCCAATTGATGTTAGACTCCATGAGTCTGTTTGGATTGAGTTATTCTTAGAGCTTGATGAGCCCGACTCAGTCAGTTGGTCTACAACCTTGACAGAAGAAAGTGTTGCACACATTAAAGAGTGGATAGATGAGATTGAAATGAATAAATCTGAAAATGCACATAATATTGAATATAGTGATGGAGATGAATCCGTGAGTGGAGATGTCTCATATGATGCCGAAGATGACTCTTATTCTCAGCATGACAGTGCAGATGTGTATTCAAAGCAAGAAGAAAATTGTGAGAACATAAGTTGTTGTTCAAATAGTCAGGAGCCTGTTGAGGTTTCAAATTTGAATAATATAGATCATCTTGTTGTTTGTTTCAATCCACAAAGTGTTTGCAACTAGGGTTATGAAACCACGTTGCAACATATTGCAACACTTTATGAGCAACATGATAAAAGTAATGACGCAGATACAAGTTGTTGTAATGATGAAATAGATGTGCACAAATACATGAGAACAATAGATTTAATGCCTGCATCAGATTGGGACAATGTTTACAACATAAAAGGTAAAGCCAAGGAAAATGAAAATAGAGGAGAAGGTTCACTAAGTAGTGAACAAAGCTCTGAACTCTTAGCTGCTGATCTTCAGAGGTATGCATCCAAAAGTGTCCCCAATCTCTCATACCCAACCAATATACATTTTGATACTGATAATATTTTTGAGGGTGTGAAGTATGATACATATGCTGTTGATTATCATATGCTGTTGATTATTTCCCTACAGTTGATTTGAATAGTAGACAAGGTGAAAATGCATATAAGGTTGACATATGTGATAAAGTGAATTCATATGCTGATATGAATTCAGAAATTGATATGCATTGTGTGGATTTTGCTGTTAAAAAGAATGATAGATCTGAAGATGTTTTGCTAGATTTGCAAGTGGTTAATGAACCATTACTTGATGATGTATTTCCATGTGTGCAAAGTGCTGATAGAAAATGTGATCAACAAGATCTTGAAATACGGTCATTTTATGAGGAAATGTTCCTCTCTAGTTTGAAAGACAATATTAAGGATGAGTTTTTTCCTTTTGTGCAAACTAGTGGCCAAGAAGACAAAATTTTGTGACCCTTTTCAAAAGATCAAATCAACTTTCCATTTATGTTTTAGTTGTATCAGTCAGAAAGGAAAGTTTATAGGAATTTACACTGGTTTTCTGTAAACCTTTTGCTATTTTTGTAAGAAAATAGTCTAAAAAGGGTTCACCTGCCCAAGCTTTTAAAGGCTTAAAGTGTAGGAGGTTTCCTCATTTGGAACCTCATATTGTTGTCTTTATTTAAATTTTTTTGTTGTTCTATTCCATTGCAGCACAAAGGTAGTAGCTTTCACTTTTAAAGAGAAGAAACATAAGTTTTCAAAATGGAGAACAACAATGTCATTTGCTCTGAAGAATACAGAAGCAACATATCAAAGGGCTATGACAACACTCTCTCATGATATGATCCACAATATCATGGAAGAATATGTGAACGATCTACTGGCTAAATTACAGACAAGAGAAGGTCACCTTGAAGTCCTGGAAAAGATATTTGATCAATTAGAGCAATACAATGTTAGGTTAAACCCAAAAAAGTTTGTTTGGTGTAACAACAGGTAAAATTTTTGGCTTCATTGTGTCTAACAGAGGAATTGAAGTAGATCCTGCAAAGGTCAAAGCAATCATGGATATGCAAGCTCCATTGACACTTAAGCAGTTAAGAGGGTTACAAGGAAGACTACAGTTTATAAGAAGGTTCATAGCACAACTAGCAGATAAATGTCATCCATTTCAGTATTTACTCAGAAAAGGAGTTACTTTCAAATGGACATAACAATGCCAAGAATATTTTCAAGCTTTAAAAGGTTATCTTCTGAATACTCAAGTATTAGTTCCAACTACTCAAGGAAAGCCCCTATTACTATATATATCAGCAACAAACTCATCTTTAGGAGCCTTGTTGGCACAAAATTATGATCAAGGAAAGGAAAGAGAAATCTACTATATAAGTAGAACCCTAATTTGATATGAGCTTAATTACACTCCTATAGAATGAACATGTCTAGCAATGATCTTCACATCTCAAAAACTTAGACATTATATGCTTAGTCACAAAGTCCAACTCATTGCATGTTTTGATCCACTCAAATATTTGTTAAGCAGAGCAACATTGACTAGAAGATTGGTTAAGTGGGTCATGATTTTAAGTGAGTTTGATATAGAGTATGTGGACAAAAAGACAATCAAAGAGAAGATTATAACAGAATAGTTAGCAGAGGATCCCTTGCAAGATAGTCATCCGCTACTAATAGACTTTCCTGATGAATCTGTGTTTACATTAACAACATCCACCATGTTGAAATTATACTTTGATGGGTCCTATACAAATCATGGAGCTGGAGCTATGATTCTTTTCATCACCCCTCAAGGTGATTCTATCCCTAAATCATTCAGAATAAATTTTCCCTGTACGAACAATATTGCTGAATATGAAGCTCTCATCATAGGACTTCGTACTGCTATATAGTGGAGGATAAAATAATTACAAGTATATGGTGACTCACAATTGATTGTAAATCAAGTCAATGATGACTATAACACAAAAGATGATAAACTGCTGCCTTATAAACAAATGGTAGAAGATTACAAAGAACATTTTAGTAACATCACTTTTGAATAGATTCCAAGGATACAAAACAAGGCAACCAACACCATGGCTACAGTAGGGTCTCTACTAAATATGCGTAATAATGAAACTCAGTTTGAGTTTATTGTAGAACAATTGATGCTATCAGAATATGAGATTCCCTCATCAAAATATGTATGTGTAATTGTGGGTCTTGAATCCCCATGGTATAATGAGATATATGCATACTTACATACTTAGTATATGTCTCTTGATTTGTCTAGAATCAAAAGAAAACTCTTATTCGTCAGGCATCCAAACACACTATTATTGCTGACACATTGTATAGAAAGGGCTTTGATGGAACCCTTCTCCAATGTCTTGATGAAGAAGAAGCACAACTTGCCTTGATGGAGGTACATGATGGAATTTGTGGGGCACATCAAGGAAATTGTTAAGAACTGGATACTATTGGCCAACTATGGAAAATGATGCCAATAAATATGTACAAAAATGTAAACAATGTCAAATGCATGGAGACCTCATTCATGCACCGACACAGGATCTTTAACCTTTTACATCACCATGGCCATTTTCACAATGGGGGTTGGATCTAGTTGGTAAAGTTAATCCTACTTCTTCCAATGTGCACAAATTCATCTTAACGACTACTGCGTATTTTACTAAATGGATAGAGGCAATCCCCCTTAAATACACAACTAGTAAGCAAATAGAAAAAATTATGCTTAATTACATTATTTATCGGTACAGGATTCCAATGTGCATAGTGACAGATAATGGACGTCCATTCAAAAATCAAGAAATGAGAGAATTGTGTGAAAAATTTCAAATACAATAGATATTTGCAACACCATATTATCTGCAAAGCAATGGACAAACAGAGGCAACAAATAAGACAATATTAAAGATCCTTAAGAAATTTGTTACTGATGTAGGACGAGACTGGCATGTCTAGTTAAATCCTTCTCTTTAGGCTTATAGAACAAGAGTACGTACCCCTACAGGAGCAACATCATATTCATTGGTCTATGGTACAGAAGCAATACTACCTATTGAAATAGAACTACCATCTTTAAGAGTCTCCTTAAAACACATCATATCAGAGGAAGACTATCGGGTTGCAAGATTACAAGAGCTTGAAATGCTCAATGAAAAGAGACAAACTACTCTAAATCATTTGCAAAGTTACGAGAATAGATTGAGAAGGAGTTACATTAAATGAGTACGCCCAAGGAATTTTGAAGTGGGAGATCTAGTTCTCAAGGAGAACCAAAGGAACCTAGTAGAACGTGAAAATCCAGGGAAGTTTGAACCTAACTGGCTAGGTCCTTTTATCATAACAAGGGTTATCAAAAATGGAGCATACAATTTGGCTACCATGGAGGGAGATCCACTCCTTGAACCTATGAACACCATGCACCTTAAACGATACTATATCTAAGGGCTGGGTTAGTTTAGGTTTTACTTTCCGTATTGCATCTCATTTTATTCAAAGCATTGCATCACATATAGTTTCTTTTTCAAATGCATCACATTCAAAATTTCTGCATTTACATATAGCAACATCAATAAAACAAGGCAACTGTCCAAGTTTATCATATGTTTGCATTCAAGAGAAACAAGGGTCATCTCCTTTCTTAGATATTCAGACATGAAGTATTTGAGGTCCTAAGGTCATACATGTTCAACATTACCCTGTGATGATGCTTTACTTATGGTTGGGTAGTGATTTCACTATTTAAGACTTGTTAACCCAAAATCTATTAATTGCTATATCTCAAACACATTAACAAAATCTCTAATTCATTTGAGGCATCTAGTTGATCATATGACTAGTGAAAAATCTAAAATTCTACTTCAGTGCCACTGTAATTGTCACTGTTGGTATTTGATTGAAGATTGCATTGATGAACTATTGTGTTGTCATTAATGTCAATTGTAACCGTAATGATGTTGTAATGATGTTGTTTTGCAACCGATAGGTGAGAAAGTGAAGGAAACAGGTATTACTTTAGAAGCAGTGAGATCAATCGGTAACCCTACTTGTTGATGTGCCAAAACCTAGCTGATGGATTTTGGTGAATTGGTTATATTGATTTATGATCAAATGGTGATCGGTAATGATTATGCCACGTATACATGTTGTATGTGTTAAGTTTCAAGTGTTTTTTGGCACGTAGAGATAATGGTTTTATCTTGGGAATGATCGAATACATTGCATGAAGAGGAAACTGCGTGATGAGTTATAGGAATCGATGAAGGGGAGATCAAGGAGCGGTTGAGGTTGTCTTGAACAATGTGCAATGATTTCTATGTAATCCAACGGTCATACTTGAACCGATTTGTTTGTAATCTCTATGAGATCTTAGGTTTGTGATGTGTTACCGACCTATTGTTTTTCTTATAAGGTCAATGAGTTGTTTTGTTGTAGTATTGAAAATTTGGTTAAGTGTCAATGTGATTGATTGCCAAACCAGAAGGAGTATCTGTAGTATATGTGAAGGAAGATAGGAGCATGAAAAGGATCCAATCAAGCAGAGTAGTGCTATTTACTAGATCAACAAACCCTGTTGTTCTCTAATAATTACAATAGTCAAATCCCTTAACCAGGTAAGATTTAACAAGCTTGGTGCTTTCTAAATCCTATAACTAGGTGATCCATTAGCTTGGATTTCAAATCCTATACCGAGGTTACTCCTAACAGGGTATTGCTTCTAATAGGGCATTATAGTCAATCCCTTAACCGGGTGGTCCCTAACAGGATCTGTTCCTAATATGACATTTTGTAAAGCATTAACAGGATTGGCTCCTAACAGGGTGAAATTCAGAATAATTCAGAATACTTGTGGGTATTCATTTCCACTGTGGTTTTTCTCATTTGGGTTTCCATGTCAAAAATCATTGTGTCAAGTGGTGAGTGGTTTTTGTGGTTATGTTTGATATGGTTAATTTTATTAATTGTTAAATCCACTTAGATATGTTAAGATGACTAACAGTTATTTGAAATGTTCTTTTACTATTGTTAGTAAAGTATTTTGATGTTTTGGTTAAATGATTTGGGAGTTTCAGATTTGTTATACTGTTATTTTGATATGCCAGTCAAACCGGTAAACTATCAGTGCTATTGCAGTTTGTAGCTCAGTGTTTGAACCCGTTTGTTTAGTGATTGACTTGTGAGATTGTTTTTGAGTTTGGTGAAAGTTTAGTTAGTTTTCTATCTATTGATTCACCCCCCCTCTCAGTAGTTGTCCAGATCCCTATTGATTCATCATATCATCAATTGGTATCAAAGCATTTCAGGTCCTCTAGTGTCTAAGCCTAACAACTTGAGGTAAAGATCTAGAAAAGCATGATGAAGAAAGAAGGTCCAAATTTTAATAGGGAAAACTATAGAATATGGAGTGATAGGATGAAAATCTATATCAAGAGTCTAGGAAGTCAATACTGGGAACATGTTGTTACACAATATACTGCACCTAGTGGGACTTTGTCTGATGACCAAAAGAAAGAGCAACAAGAGAATAATCAAACATTGGAGGCCATTATTAGTTCTATCTGATTCAAAGTATGTTGATGTCCATGGTCTAGAGACTGCTTATGATGCATGGAAGAAACTTGAGGAGATCTATAGCGGTGATGAGCATGTGAAGATTGCTAAAGAAGAGAGTCTGAGAGGTAAATTTGTTGACATGCGGATGTCTAAAGGTGAGAATATTCAACAGTATGGTCAAAGGATCAAGGAGATAGTCAGTGAGATAAAGAGTGTTGGTGGTAAAGTGGAGGATGCCACAGTGGTTAGTAAGGTGTCGAGAACCCTTCTACTGGTCTATGCTATTTGAGCTGCAGCCATTCAGGAGCTAAAGTATATTGATAAAACAAAGGTAACCCTTGACTCCATCATTGGTAAACTTACTGCATTTGAGTTAAATGGTTATGATGGTAGTGCTCAGAAATTCAAATCTGCATTTAGAGCTTCATTTTCTAACCCACCTGTGAGTCAAAACAAAGATTTTAGTCACAATTATGAATCTAGATCTAGTAGAGAAGTTGATGATGAAGATAGTCTGATTGAGCTTGAAGCATTGTTGGCCAAGTGGTTACCCAGATGTACTGGTAAGTACAAAGGTAAATTACCTTTGAAGTGTTTTGCATGTAACAAGATTGGACATATTGCTGCTAACTATCCTAATGGTGACAATGAGCATAAGTGTGAGAAGTACAAGAAGTACAAAGGAAAAGGCAAAAGAGATTGCCTCATTGCAGTTGATGGTGAAATCACTAATGAGGAATTAGAGGGAGATGCTAATTACATTGTCTTTGTTGCCATTAAAGAGGAGACACCTGATTATAAGGCATTAGTTTCTCACATGGATAGTTTCGATGATTGGATCATAGATAGTGGTTGTTCACACCACATGACTGGCGACCAGAGTAAATTTCTTACTTTGAAGGAATTTGATGGAGGAGTTGTGAGATTTGGAAATGACTCACCCTACATGGTAAAAGGAAAGGGAACCATTTATCTTAATGGAAAGAGTAGTGCAAATGATGTCTACTGGGTTGAAGGATTAAAGCACAATCTATTGAGTGTAGCTCAACTAAATGACAAAGGTTATCCATTGGAATTTAAGAGTGGAATGTGCAAAATCTATGGGAGCAAAGGTGAACTGGTTGCAATCAACAAGTAGACAAAAGGTAACCCGTTTCACCCAAATCCTAAAGTCAACAATTGTTTAATTGCTAAAGTAGATGATAGTTAGCTTTGGCATCATAGATTTTGTCATATAAATTTTGATAACATTGTCAAAGTCAGTAAGAGGTTTGCCTCAGTTGGAAAAATTGGTGAATGCTCTGTGTAAGGAATGTCAGTTAGGGAAGATGACATCCTCAACTTTTAAGAGCAAATCTTTCTCAACAGAACATTTGTTAGATTTGGTTCATACATACATCTATGGACCAATAAGGACAAAAAGTATTCAAGGTGATAGATATTTTATGATCTTCATTGATGATTGCTCAAGAATGATGTGGGTCACATTCTTGAAGGACAAAACATAAGCCTTTAGTAAGTTTAAGGCATTCAGGGCCTTAGCTAAAAAGGAAAGTGGTAAGAAGATAAAGTGTCCGAGGACTGATCAAGGAGGTGAATTTACTTCAGAGGAATTCACTAGATATTGTGAAGACAATGGAATTAAGAGGCAACTTTCTGAACCTAGGACACCACAACAGAATGGTATTGCAGAGAGGAACAATCAGTCAGTTGTTGAAGCTACTAGAATGATGCTAATACAAGGAGGTGTAGCAAAACATTTCCAGAGAGAAGCTGTCAGCACAACTTTATACATTATGAACTAGATATTGGCAAAGAGAGGTAAGGATAAAACTCCTTATGAATATTGGTATGGTAGATCACCTAATGTCAATCATTTTAAGATTTTTGGTAGTAAATGTTTTATCAAGAGAGGTGACTATGCTAGTAAGTTTGATTCTAAAAGTGATGAAGGCATATTTCTTGGTTACTCCACCCATAGTAAGGCCTACACATGTTACAACAACCGGACAAAGAGAATAATTGAAAGTGCTGATGTTCGAGTGGATGAGTTACCTAAAGTTTTAGGAGAAACTAGTGAGGAGAAGAAGGAAGATGAACCTTACATTATGATTTTGGAATCAGAACCGGTGAAGCCAGAAGTTGATGAAGTGAATGTTGTAGTACCAGTTCAATCGAAATAGGTAGATTTTGTAGAAGAAGATGATGATAGTGAGGAAGAAGAACCTGAAGATAATGATCATGTTATTCGAAGGTATGTGAGACTCAATCATAATCTTGACCAGATTATTGGAGATAGAGATCTAGAGTGTTAACTAGAAGAAGAATTAGAGAGAATTCTTGCACGATCTCTACTATTGAGCCTAGAACTGCTAAGGAAGCCTTTGGAGATGATCACTAGATCAAATCTATGGAAGAGGAGATTGACCAGATTGAGAAGAAAAATACATGGACCTTAGTAGCCAGATCGGTGAATAAAAATGTGATAGGCACTAAATGGGTATTCGGGAAAAAACTGAATGAAGATGGAGTAGCAGTCAGAAACAAAGCAAGATTGGTATGCAAAGATTATGCACAGGAAGAAGGAGAAGAATATGGTGAGACATTTGCACCAGTTGCTAGATTGGAAGGTGTTAGGACTCTACTTGCATTTGCAGCATATAGGGATTCAATTTATATCAGATGGATGTGAAGTCAGCATTTCTAAGTGGAATACTGGAAGAGGAAGTATATATTGAAAAACTAGATGGTTATTCTTTGACTGATGCAAAGGATATGGCATGTAAACTGCACAAGGCACTATATGGTTTGAAGCAAGCACCAAGAGAATGGTATGGAAGAGTACATTCACACTTGATGAAGATAGGTTTCCAGAGAACCAGTGAAGACAACAACATATATCTCAAGACTGAAGGAGATAAGATACTGGTTAGTGAAGTGTTTGTGGATGATATCATTTTTGGAGGCAATGATGACATGAGTGATGACTTTGCAAATGAGATGAAAAGTGAATTTGAAATGTCTCTGGTAGGAGAGATAAAATTCTTTATAGGTTTGCAAATTCAGTAGATGAAGAGTGGTATTTTTATCACACAATCCAAATAGGTGAAAGAGGTATTGAATACATTTGGAATGAGTGACTGTAAACCAATTGGGACACCAATGGTTACAAGTTGTAAACTGTCTAAGGAGGATGATGCCACATCTGTTGATGAAAAGGAGTAAAGATCAATGATAGGGAAACTGCATTATGTTGTTCACAATAGACAGGATATTGCTTATGCAGTTGGATTAGTTGCCAGATTTCAGAAGAACCCTAAGGAGACACACATGATTGCAACTAAAAGGATATTCAAATATTTGAAAGGTACTATTGATTATGGATTATGGTATCCATATGTAGGTAACTTTGATTTGAAGGTTTATACAGATGCAGAATGGGCAGGAAGTGTTGATGATAGGAAGAGCACAACCAATGGTGCATTCTTTATTGGAGGAAGACTTGTATCTTGGAGCAACAAAAAGCAGAGTTGTATATCACAGTCCACTGTTGAAGTTGAATATGTTGCGACATATATGAATTTTACCCAGGCAATATAGATGAAACACATTCTGGAAGGATTCAAGTTGAAGATCACAGAACTGGTAGATTTTATGTGATAATACCAGTGTAATAAATATTTCAAAGAACCCGGTGTTGCATGCTAAAACCAAGCATATTGAGCTGAAATATCATTTCTTAAGGGAGAAAGTGCAGAGTAAGGATGTATTACTAGAGCATGTATCTACTAAGGAGCAACTAGCATATATCTTTACTAAACCTTTGCCTAAGACTACTTTTGAGTATCATAGAGGTCATCTAGGGGTTTTGCCCCTACATGAGGTAAATTGAGCAGATGTTGAAGACATTAGTCCCAGAGCTAATTGAAGAATCTTGAAGAAGGATTGGTGTAGAGTGGAGCTACTCCATAGGGGGAGCATCAAGTTGTAAATCGTTGAAGCAGAACAGTGAAGTATGACACTGCATGTTTTACTTTCACTTTGGGATTATTGTTAAAGGGGGAGAAGAACTATATGATTATGGGAGACGGATTGTATGATTGATAGAGAGAAGAACTATAGCCAGTTACCAGCTGAAGACATAGTGACTTAGTTGAAGGAGAGTACATGGTAAAATGTAAACTAAGATTCCTATACCTGTGTATGTGTATTACTCTCAATCATCACAATCGAGGGTATTGATATTTGTATTGCCATCAATCCCAAAGGGGGAGAATGTTGGTATTTGATTGAAGATTGCATTGATGAACTATTGTGTTGTCATTGATGTCAATTGAAACTGGTAATGATGTTGCAATGATGTTGTTTTGCAATCGGTAGGTGAGCAAGTGAAGGAAACTGGTATTACTTTAGAAGCAGTGAGATCAACCGGTAACCCTACTTGTTGATGTGCCAAACCCTAACTGATGGAGCTTGGTGAATCGGTTATATTGATTTATGATCAAATGGTGATTGGTAATGATTATGCCATGCATGCATGTTGTATGTGTTAAGTTTCAAGTATTTTTTGGCATGCAAAGATAACAATTTTATCTTGGGAATGAGCGAATAAATTGCATGAAGAGGAAACCACATGATGAGTCACAGGAATTGATGAAGCAATGATCAAGGAGCGGTCGAGGTTGTCTTGAATAGTGCACAATGATTTCTATGTAATCTAATGGCCATACTTGGACCGATTTGTTTGTAATCTCTATGAGATCTTAGGTTTGTGATGTGTTAACGACCTATTATTTTTCTTATAAGGCCGATGAGTTGTTTTGTTGTAGTGTTGGCAATTTTGGTTAAGTGTCAGTGTGATTGATTGCCAAACTAGAAGGAGTATCTGCAGTATGTGTGAAGGCAGATAGGAGCATGAAAAGGATCTGATCAAGTAGAGTAGTTCTATTTACTAGATCAACAAACCCTGTTGTTCTCTAACAATTACAATAGTTAAATCCCTTAACCGGGTAAGCTTTAACAAGCTTAGTGCTTTCTAAATCCTCTAACCAGGTGATCCATTAGTTTGGATTTCAAATCCTCTACCGAGGTTACTCCTAATAGGGTATTGCTTCTAACATGACATTATAGTCAATCCCTTAATCGAGTGGTCCCTAATAGGATCTGTTCCTAACATGACATTTTGTAAAGCTTTAACAGGCTTGGCTCCTAATAGGGTGAAATTCAGAAGAGTTCAAAATACTTGTGGGTATTCATTCCCACTGTGGTTTTTCCCATTTGGGTTTCCACATCAAAAATGATTGTGTCAAGTGGTGAATGGTTTTTGTGGTTATGTTTGATATGGTTAATTTGCTTAATTGTTAAATCCACTCAGATATGTTAAGATGACCGACAATTATCTTAAATGTGATTTTGCTATTGTTAGTAAAGTATTTTTATTTTTTGGTTAAATGGTTTGGGATTTTCAGATCTATTATACAATTATTTTGATATGTCAGTCAAACTGGTAAACTGTCAGTGCTATTGCAGTTTGTAGCTTAGTGTTTGAACCAGTTTGTTCAGTGATTGACTTGTGAGATTGTTTTTGAGTTTGGTGAAAGTTTAGTCAGTTTTCTATCAACTGATTCAGCCCCCCCTCTCAGTAGTTGTCCGGATCCTTATTGATTCATCATATCATCAATCAAACCCAAGTAGGTTTCATTACTTACAAGTCAAGGCAACAAAATTAAAAGAAAAAGAGCTATGCCAAATATTCATCTCAAGGAAAAAGAGCAATGATATATAACTAAAATATCATGCATACAAAGTGCGACAAAAAGGCTTGACTATGGGAACATGCGAGTAACTTCATCAGGGCTATGAACGCCTAGTGGCAATGGAGAAATATTTGAGAGATTACAGTCTATAACCTCGTTAGAGCTCTAAAAGCTTGCTAGTAGTGAGGCTCTATTCGAGATACTTTCGAAGTTAGGATAATCCATGTAGCTATTCATATAGGATGGTAAGGATATTTAGTGAACACAAGAGCAAGAATTAACTCATTTGCACACACATGGGAAAAAGAAGATCAAAGTTTCAAGAACCAATGGGGAAGTTTTCCGCATCTCCATTTGTAAAATCCTAGTCACTAAGTATGTTAATTTGGATGTTCCAAGAGACCTTAAGGATCGATTGATTGCTTATCTATTAAATGTTTTGTACCTCCAATTTACTTGGTGTATTACAAAGTGTTAAACAAACACAGTCATCCTTGTTCGAATAGGAAATGCATATTGCATTAACATAGGTCATGTCAAAAATTCATTGTCTCCAAATGCATTTTGCAGATCATCATGTCATATAGGTCTACACACTAGGGGCATAATTGAAAAAATCCTAAAAATCATAAAAAGCCCTGAAAAAATCCTAAAAATCGTAAAAGTCCTAAAAATACTAAAAATCATATAAAATCTTAAAAAATCAATCAAAAACATTCAGAAAAAGTCTTGAAAAAATCAATAAAAAACAATCTTGAAAAATCAATCAAAAACATTCAAATATGATCCTGAAAAAATCAACCAAAAACATTCAAATATCGATCCATAAAATCAACCCAAAAACAATCGAAAATCAATCAAAAAAAAACTTGAAATAAAATGTCTTGCAAGAATCAAACACCCTAGCAGATACCCAACAAAGGCTTCGCACAAAGTTAACAAAGGATACGACTATCCAGTCAAACATCTGCAATCAACTGATCAAATTGTCTTATCAATCATATCATATTCATATCAAGTGATTATTATCTTGTCTTAAACATAAGAGGATACACTCGAAATCAGACAAGTCAGTCTTAAACAGTGTCCGCAACTTTCTAAGATCAGACATTATCAACTATCACATCAAGCAACTGAGAACAAAGGCACAAGGTCAATATAGTTGCTCAATTTTGTCTGGATCAGTCTTTATCTTTTATCATTTGGCGACAGATTGTGTTCCTATGCTACTCAAGGATGTCCACAAGTGACTAGAGGAGACATGATGGGCATTATATTTTTCTTTGTTTGCTGTTTGTGGTGTGAACCAATGAAGTTCTAGGGAAATTGCTTTAGTGGGTTTCCGTGATAGGAGCATTCAACTTGTGAATGCCACACATACCTCGACCCCTAGTCTATTTCCTAGAATGGAGGGTTTCACTCCTGGTTTGCTACATGTTTGTTTCTTCAATGAGATATCTTTACATCTTGGTTCCTTATACCCTAATGTGCTAAGCTGCATTGTTCAATAATAAGGCTCAATGATGAATATATATTGCGCAATAAATAATGACATAGGTTCATGAATCAATCATTCTCATTCTCATCTCATCCGTTTATTGATAGTTTGCTGATTTCTCATCTCTTTCTAAATCATTTTACGTCATCTAACATTATTCTTTCATCAATCTCTTCTTTCTTTCATCTTACTAACATTTCTTCAAGGTACATCTAAGTTAAAAGAATATTTTGGCATTATCATACAAAAACAAAAGTTGCATCCATATAGTTTTAAAGTTGCATCCGTATAGTTTTAAGTTGCATCCATATAGTGTAAATTGCATTTCTATAGTGTTAATGGCATTCATTCATAAACATCCTTAATAAATCATGTATAAACCATTGCATTCATAAACAATCATTTATAAATCATATATACATGCATCACATAACACATAGTATCATACAACATACATGGAAAACAAAGCATAACAGATCGTGACCAAAAAAACTGCATATCATATATATATAACTCAAAAATGGTAATGTGTCAGAATACAATAATCATAAAATAGGCCCAAAGGCTCAAATAACATGGTCTCAAGGTATCAACCCACACTACCTCTGTCAACAGGTGGATCTTGCCTGCTAGATCCTGCTCCAGGATGTCGAGGTGGACCCATGACACGACCATTGTTGGTCCTCCATGTAGAAGTCCTACTAGAACTAGAATGACCTTTAACCTCACTACAGCTAGGATCTCTCTGTCCCTCACATACAACCCCATGGTAGAGTTGTCGATAATAAAAAGCCTCCTGTATACCATAATAGAGTCTGTTAGACTATCTGTGTGCATAGGCACCTATAGAAAAATGCTGATCATATGCAGCCTGAACCATTTGCAATCATGTAGCATAATCTCTCTCCCTCTGGAGATGATATCTCTTAGTCTCTAATGCACCATAGTGTCTGCAGAATGCCTCCCACTTAGTATCTCATCGCTACCTATGTCTGGCAACCTCATCCTCTAGACTCTGAATCCGTGCTCTAAGAATCTATGGATAATCATCATCTCCATCACCACCCTGTCCTCCTCCTCCCTCCTTTGCACCAGGAACGTTCTCCAACTCCAGCATATCATCATCATCCCCATCCTCGCTACTCAATGACTCTGAGGAATCATCATCATCTCCATTGCTCATAGACTCGGTGTCTCCACTAATGTCTACATCCTCCTCTACCCCCTCATCTACTCCTCTGCCCTACTCTCCTCCTCCGCCCTCCTCTCCTCTGTCATCTCCCCTCCTCTCCCCCATGTCAATCCTCAGTCACTGTCTAGGATTATGTATCTACTGTGCAATGATCAGAATAGTTAGATCAATTAGTGGAATAGGCCTATGTCTGGCCTACCATGCATCACACTCAGGAGTAGTCCCTTGATCTGCTGCTCTTGCACTCCAACCCCATGGTAATGCCTGAAGAGCATCAAAATTGGCAACCCCACATGTGGCTATACACACACACCCCAATCAGAAATCTCATGAGAAACACGAGCAAAGTATGTTGTAACAACAGGTGTCACCTGTACCTCCCCAAACTATCCGAGTACTCATCCTAGAAGAGAAATCTCAATAATCCTCTTCGTCTCAACACAATGCAAATGCGCAAATGAAAGGCCACACTTACTATTTATAGCTTCAAAATTAGGATTTTTTCCATTTCGACGCTCGTGGTCCCTGTCAACTTCAATGGACTTGTAGGCTACTCAAATGATCTCGAAATTGCACGAAACTTCACACGATTGCTCATCATATTGATATCGAAAATATGGTCTCAAATTCTAAATTTTTCGACCACCTTTTCCGAGGGGGCATATTTACACTATACAATGTTACCAAGGCATACTAGGGCATGCAATTTGTTGTTTTCTTTGAAACAATGTCGTATTGACTTTGTCTCAAAGAGGGGAAAATGTAGACACCTAAAAATATCTCATTGATCATGTACTAATTGTAGTCACATAAATCTGTCCACTTAATTAAATGAATATTTAGTATTTATTTGATTATTTAACCATCAATCAATAATTAATTAAATTAATATTTAATTAATTCATCTTAACCCCCTTCTTCTATTAATTAAATAAATTATTCAATTTATTTAATTTAATTCACTTAACCAAATTCAGACCATTAATTAAATAAATAAATCATATTTTTTTAATTAAATCTTCTCTCACATTTAAATAAATTAATATTTATTTAAATCCCGCAAAATCCCATCTCTCACATTTAAATAAATTAACATTTATTTAAATCATCTTTATCCTCCACCCACTTGCATTTTCCTACAAATGCAAGTTGCACAACTATTTATTTAAAATCCTATTTATCCTCACCCACTTGAAACCTTTAATGGTTTCCCTTAAAGTCTTCAAACTTAATGGCTTCCTTCTAGAGTCTTCTCAAGCCTTTAATGGTTTCCCTCAAATTCTTCAAGCATTTAATGCTTTATCTTCCTTTTTCTCATCTAAATAAATTAAGATTTATTTAAATAAAATCCAAAATTCACATTCACATTTAAATAAATTAATATTTATTTAAATATCTATCCAAATGCAAATTACACCATTTAATTGAAATAAATGATTTTATTTCAATTGAAAATCCCAAAATTCCTCCCACTTGCATTCTCCTACAAAATCCACTTGCATGCCTAAATCCCTTCTAGATTCTTCTAACTCCTTCTAATTAGCCTAATCCTATCCTAATCATTGTCACATTCCTAAATAAAAGGAAGTCACTTCTCAAAAACCTCCAAAGTCTTCAATAACCATTAAAGGCTTTATGTCTTCAAATGGTTAACCTCTAAAGTCTTCCAAACCATTAAAGACTCTTACATAACCATTTATGGTTAACTCACCTTTTACCTTTGGTTAGAGACTTTCCTCTAACTTAACCATCCTTTTGACTCATGGGTCTCTTCAAAGCATTTATTTCTTTGACTAAGGTAACCGATTAACCCTTGCACATTCATTTATCCCTTGGATAAAAGGAATATCCATTAACCTAACCCTAACCCAACCCCCTAGGGTAACCATCATGTCCCCTCAAGCATTCAATGCTCCTTATCTCTCCTCTCAAGCCTCCTCATGGTGACACTTGTCAACATGGGATTGGGTTGAAAGTCTCACATGGATTGAATATCTTCCAATCCTAACCCTTGTTAAGATCACTCAATCTTAACCCTTCATTTCCTCATTTCTTCTATAAATAGAACCCTTCTCCTCAAGCAAAGAAGGAAGCATTAGAGTATTTTTGTTATACTGGTATTAGCATAGAGCTTTTTCATAGCATCACTATCATAGCATTTATTTATCATATTCAACCATCTTGAATCTCCACATGGCATCCATGGCTAGTGCTAAAAGCTAAGAGCTACACTCATTTGGGACTTGGAGAGGGGAGAAACAAGGGAGAAGCATCAAAAGGCATCATGGAAGCATCTTAGGGAGGCTCTTCTCCTTTCTTTTGTATTTGTTAAATTTCTTTCATGCTTTTTTGAAATCTCTTTTGATATGTTTGGAATGGTTTTTAGTTCTTTGTTTTGGTTTTATGGTTGAAACTAACTTATTAACATTGAACTTTGTTGTTGCCTTGTCCCCATTTTCATGACATCACTAATTATTGCTCTAATTAGTTAAATAATTCTTTAATTATTTAATTAAGTTAATTAATCTTATTCTTCTAATTTCATATTTCCTCATCATCTTACTAATTATTCTATTTTCAATTCTATCTTCATTTTATCATTCAAACCATTTTCTAATGTTAATTAAATATTTATTATTTAATTAATTATGATTATTCATCCTTAAATTTAAATAATCTTTATTATTTAAATAAATTCTTTTTCAATTTCTATCTCTAATCAATGAATCATCAACCCTTTTTCTAAATATTAATTATTTAATTAATTGTGATTTTAATCCTTTAATTTGAATAATCTTTATTAGTTAATTAAATTCAATTCCTAAATAATTAAATACTTTCTTTAAATTATTTAATTAACTAATTAATTCTTCTAATTTCTAATTCCAAATTCCCAAATTCTAATTTCATTTAAAAACTAATTAATTCTTCTAATTTCATCCAAATTCATTCAAATTCAAATTCATATTCTTCTAATTTCAAATACATGTGCATGATTTCAAAAATTAAATTGAAAATCAAAATCAAGTTCTAAATATATTCAAATACCAAATTGAATTTAAAATAAATTCAATATTTGAATTAAATCTCATGCAAAGATTAAATTGAAAATCAAAGTCAAAATGCAATCACATGCTAAATTAATTAATTAATTCAATTATCTTTTCAATTCCTATTTCTATCTTCTAGTTAGCTTTTTCTAAATAAAGCTTTCAATAAGCTTTCAATCACTTAACTATTTCCTCTGATCACCCTTTTTCATCTTTCAATCAACTTTTTTCTCAAATCCGTTAACTCAATTATCTATTCAATCTATTCTATTTGACCTCTTAATCAACAATTCAACTATCAATCAGCATGTGAGCTCACCCGAGTTCCACCTCTTGATCAATCTGTTCCACCTTTAATTCAATCCTCTCCAAAAATCTATAAATTGAGCATTCAATCTCCATTTTCAACAATCACGAACTTCAAATCTTTGTGTCACTTGTAGGTTGCCAGCGCAATATCTGAGAGCCACCTTACCACAAAGAAGAGAAGAACAATGGAAGCTATATGCAGTCATGGAATAGGAAGAATTAATTGATAGATTTTACATTCCTATTTCTTGTTTTGCATTATTTCATTGAGTTTTGTTTGAATTATTTGATTAGATAGGGATTCATGATTTCCCTTTGATTTCTAGTTGATTACATGATGAATTTTACATACGACAGCTACAGGTACCACTCCTTATAATCTTGTTTACGACGCTAATGAAATTATGCATCTAAAATTAGAGATTCCTTCATTGAGAATTTCTCTTAAGGGAATTATTGATGATGATCTTTATAGAGAACAATGTCTTCAACATCTTGAAATGCTCGATAAACAATGCATAAATGCTTTTGAACATATTCAAGCCTACCAAAAGACTATGCAACAAAGTTATAATGACAAAGTTATCCAACACTCTTTTTCGGTTGGTGATTTGGTGTTTTATGAGAATCAACACAATGTAAACACTCTACTTAGAGAAAAAATAAAGTTTAGTTTGAATTGGCTTGGACCATAAATCGACATTTGAATTCTATGGATCATGTGCTTACAAGATGGTAGATGTGGGAGGTACACCTCTTAAGGAACCCATTAATGCTATGCAACTCCATTAGTATTATGCTTAATTCTTTCTCTTATTTCTTACTAAATAGTGTGCTAGCATTTTTATCATTAGAATGTGTTATGCTAGATAGTTTGATTACCTTACCATTTGATGTA
Organism: Cryptomeria japonica; assembly: GCF_030272615.1. Lineage (NCBI taxonomy): Eukaryota > Viridiplantae > Streptophyta > Pinopsida > Cupressales > Cupressaceae > Cryptomeria > Cryptomeria japonica. The sequence goes on from NC_081405.1 coordinate 1,035,744, forward strand.
TAATACTTCATTCTTAACAAAATAAATCCTAGTTTTGTCTTAAATTCATTTTTTTCTTATTTGTAGAGATTACGCTTATTTATGTTAGCATATTTTTTAAGTATTCTTTATGTTTGTGTTAGTCAGACCATGATGTGTTTAGTTAGAAAACATGTTTAAATAGATCACATAGACATTTAATTTAACATAAGTACATCGCATCATCAATTATAGCATTTAGTTACACACACACTTATCAAGTTGTTTAATTAAATCCCACATGCATCCATTTAATCATTGAAGCATTAATTGAAACAATCTACATTGGTCGTTAAAATTAATCATATATGCATTAAATGAGCTCATACTGTTAGCATGATTGGCGTAACTGATGCAGATGGAGAATGATGACTAAACCAGTATAAGACTATTTGAGATGACATTGTGATGAAGATATTGAGATTGCATGATGGATGACTTTGATTAGTTATTTGTGTTGTAATTGATGGAAACTAATGTTTATTCATTTCTACTAATGTTTACTTATGTTGTATTGTGTCATCTAAATCTTTTGGTCTACCGAAAAGAGCTTACCGATAAAGAATTAAGAAAATGGGAATTAGGACCTTAATCAGTAAACGAGGAAATATTTTGAATGTATCTGACAATTGGTGATTATTGAGGCTTTGTGGTTTTGAATGTGAGTTTTTATCATTGTAACATATATCTGATCGAAACCGCATCATGTTGTGACAACCGGAAGTTATATTTATAATTTCTGTTGAGTTTTTGCCATGGTTTAAGAAGGGTTTAAGGACCGGCAAAGAATTCTCTTGACCGATAATGATTTTTGATTTGGTAGTGATCTACATCAAGTTCACATGTTGATGATGACATGACACAAACCATGTGAAGTGTTTGAAAGATGTTTTGGCGCATTTGGAGAGCGAATTTCTTGGGAATGTGCAAAGTGCTTAGCGGAATGAGCTAAGGGTTTGAATTTGTATTAGATCGACTTGCTGTGATGACTTATGATCATTCAATGATTGATATTAATTTGTAATTGATTGTAATGATCCATATGATAATCTATAATGAGCTATAAATATTTGTGATGATCTATGTTGTAAGTCTTAGAACTTAATTGGATCTGATCAAGCAAGCAGTTGAGTGCTATACATAGATCATTCACCGTTCTCTAACAATTACAACAATTAAAATCCCTTAACCAGGTAGGTCCTAATAGGCCTCACTTTGTAAAATCCCCTAACAAGGTGACTCAATATCTAAGTTCTAAATCCTCTTGCGAGGTTAATCCTAATAGATCAAAGCTCCTAACAAGGCTGAGGTAAATCCCTTAACCGGGTGACTCCTAACAGGGTTTGCTCCTAACAAGGCATCATTGTAAGCTTCTAACCAGGCTTGGCTCATAACAAGGTGCATTCCAAAAGAGTGCAAAATATTTGTGGGCACCAATTCCCACTGTGGTTTTTCCCTATTTGGGTTTCCACGTGAAAATCATGGTGTTCATATGGTAAATGTTTTTGATGTGATGTAATGCTTTACTTTTAGTTTATCCATGGTTAATGAACACTTAATGTGCAACATTGATATATCAGTTTACCAGATGTTTATCAATAGATACTGGTACTGGTAAATGACTCTAATGTTGGTCTATGTTTGATTTGGTGAAAGTTTTATGAGTCTAAGTTTCTGATTTCAAATTATTGTTAATATTGATTCACCCCTCTCTCAGTATTAACCGGATCCTCTAAGATTAACACATACATGTACAACACCATATTTGTTACTCTTGATCAAAGTAATATAAAACACATTATTCACATTAATACAACAAGTATGAGATGCATCATCATATATAGGTTTTGATAAAAAATATACATCATATCACCACTTATGCAAAATGTGGTGACTCATCATACATCCAATGGATGATGGCTACCTGTACCCTTAGGCCCTATTTGTGGTGGTACCATAGAGGTCTACCTATGAGATGTCATAGAGTGTGAATGAATCCTAGATAAGCTCCTCCTCCTCTCTCTCTCTCTCTCTCTCTCTCTCTCTCTCTCTCTCGGGTGATACCTCTATACATCATCATCTCTACTATGTCCTCTGCAAGCTCACACTATAGTCGCTCCCTCACCTCCCATGCAATCTCCATATATTCATGGGATCAAAGTTATCCCGTATCATCTTGCATTGCATCGTGCTCTAGGAGTAATTTATGAGGACTGTGGGATGTGCATTGATGTGATGATATCTCCAAGCACATGAGCCACAAATTTACACAATTCCTATGCTAACTGTAAGATAGAGATATAAATTAGTGACATCATCATTTATATCGAAACCAAATTAAATCTATAGATTGTCACATTTTCTTGAAGACAAGAATAGAATGTTGATATTTGAATGATATACTCAAGAATAGAATGTTGTCCTGGAGATTGCTATGTTGGAGATCAAGATCAAGATTAGAATGATGCTATGGAGATCAAGGGTAGATGGAAACTTCTAAGAATGTGTTTTTGTTTTGTTAATAAAACAACAGTTTAGAAACTATTGAGTTAAACATTGTCTTCGTAATGGTCTTTGTTTTTATAAACTGCTATCTATGTAGTGTTGAAAAACTGGTATTAGTTTTTTAGTTACTTTTATTTTTTGATAGACTTGAGGAGTATATAAATGTAATCATTGTTATTGTAATTTTTAATTAAGTTTTTCATATCAATAATATTTAGTCTTCTTCTCAATTGATGACTTGTATTTTGTGAGCCTTAAATTATTATCATAATATTTCATTTGGTATCAGAGCGGGTTGTAGGATTTCTAATTGTGTAGGTAGAAAGGTTAGAGAAACGGCTATCTCTAGATGGCTATTAGCAAATATGTGCCATTTACAATTCTGTTGTTTACCTGAGACAACTATGATTATTGGAGTATCAAAATGAAGACCCTACTATTATCCCAAGAACTCTTGGAATTAGTGGAAGGAGGATACCCAAAACCTGCAAATCCAAATACATTGAATACATGGATACCACACCAAAAAGATCAGTTGAAATTAGACAGAAAGAAGGACAACAAATATCTTTACACCATTCAATTTGCATTGGATGTTTCAATCTTCCCTCAAATTGCCAGTATGACAAAATCAAAAGATGCTTGGTAGGCTCTACATATTGCATATCAAGGTACAAACAAAATCAAATTGGTAAGACTTCAAATGTTACGAAGAGAATTTGAAAATTTGAGGATGAAGCAATCTAATTCCATTCATGTATTTATTACTATGACTCAAGGTATTGTGAATCAGCTTAGGACTCAAGGAGAAATTATAATAGAAAAAAAATTGTAATTTTTTTTGAGATCTCTTCCTCCTAAATTTGATCTAGTGGTGATATCCATTGAATAAAGTAAAGATCTAACTACTTTCCAAGTTGCAGAGTTGGTTGGTTCTTTCCAATCTCATGAAGTGTGTATGTGGTGTTCTATGAAAAGTTTTGTGCAAGCTTTCTAATCTTTTGTCAATATTGAAGAAAAGATCAAATCTCATCCTTCTCACCCTACAAAATTTCAAGATGAATCTTATGGTAATAGAAGAGGAAGAGGTAGAGGAAGAGGAAGAGGAAGAAGTTTTTTGGATTGAAGGAGTATCCAATGCAAATATTGTGAAAGATATGGGCACTAAGAATGTGAGTGCAGAAAGAAGAAATTTGACTTGAATAAGTCAAGAGAAAATTTTACAGAAGAGTCTTCTGAAGCAAAGCATTCACATTCTTCACATGTAATTTGGCGAAAGAAAACCAAGAGGATGTCTGGTTGTTGGATAGTGGCTGTTCAAACCACATGACATGAAATCTAATCTCTTTGTCAAATTAGATGATACTGTAAGAAGTCAGGTTAAATTTGGAGATGATAAGGAGGTTGATGTATGGGAAAAGGTACCCTTGCAGTCAAGACTAAGCAAGGAGAAACTACTCATATTCATGATACTTTGCTTGTACCAAAGTTACAACATAATCTTTTGAGTATTGGGCAACTTGTAGGCAAGAACTATAAAGCAGTGTTTGAAGATAACTACAACAAATTTTTTGATAAATCTGATAATTATCATCTTGTAGCAAAGACTTATATGACAAAGAATAGATTATTTCCCCACACATTGATTTCTAGTAAGTTTCATGCACTCAAATCAATCACAAATGATTCATGGTTATGGCATCAAAGATATGGTCATTTGAATTTTTAAGGGTTAACTTTGTTGAATAAGAAGAATATGGTGAGAGGGCTTCCTTCAATTTAGACTAAAGAAGAAGTTTGTTTAGGGTGTTTACTTGGAAAGCATCATCGAGACAATTTTCCAGTGAACAAGTGTTGGAGAGCCAATACCCCTCTAGAGCTTGTGCATGTTGACATTTGTGGCAACATGCAACAAGAATCATTGGGTAAGAACCTTTATTTTTTCACCACACTTGGGTTTATTTTCTTAAGCAAAAATATGAGGCCTTTGCATGCTTGAAGACTTTTAAAGTAATGGCTAAAAAGAAGATTGGGTATCTTGTCAAGATACTTAGAACATATAGAGGGGGAGAGTTTACCTCGAATGAGTTTGCTGATTTTTGTATTAAGAATGGCATACAAAGACAACTTACTACCACATATACACCTCAGAAAAATGGTATTGCTTAAGTAGCCATGGTTCGCTGGGTCCTCAAAGAGAACTAACCAAATCATGCAACAAGAGTAACACAATGGAAGCAAAAACAAACCATAGATAAAGTGAAAAATCTGATATCTGTGTCATCATATTATCATCATAGATCATCTAGTAATCAACCGGTTACATGCATGCTAACATGCAAGATTACAATCCATCTAGAACTCTCTCAGTCATCCAAATCTATAATCATGAATTTAGAGTCTCATCTTGACCAATCTCCCTCTAATGACTACACAAAACAATATATATACCCTCCGAAACACATCCGAGTCGGCCACAAAAGATTATATTTGTGTGTGTGAAAAGTGGACCTGTATCTGTATTTGGAATACACAACACTTCAATCAAGTCATTAGATGCATGGTTAGTAAATCAATAATCAATGAATAATAAACCATAAAAAGCGACCCATTGCCTTCTAGTAGATGCGAGTTTAGATTGCTCTCAGATTGCTAAGCTATCCAGTGACTAGACAACACCTAAATGAAGGATTTTTAAATCTATATGAGCATGAATGTGAGCTAAATAGATGCAAGATTTAAGCTAGACATGCAAGATTAATCTAACATGATTTAAGCAATTTGTGAATATTTAATATGCAATATCTCAATGTAAATTCTCAATGAACCTAGAGCAAAAACATCATAATAACAATAAATTCTCCAACATTTTTGAATGAGAGATGAGAGCCTGAATTTATAGAAAATTCAGAAAGAAACCAAAGGCTGAGATCAAATGATGATGAGCGGTCAAGATTTTCCAAGAGGAAGCACAATCCAGGTGAATTGATGTGATTGGATGCTTTTCTCAGTTTTAAAGGAAATTGAATTAAAATTAAGATAAAATCAAGATAAAATTGATTTATTCTCTATTTCATTCAATTTTAAGATTTAATTGTTTTAATTGCTTTCTTTGAGATTATCTATCAATTTTTAATTTGTTTTTTTTTCAAGATTATCTCCAATTGATTTCTTTTCTCAAATTTTAATTCTTTTTTGTCAATTAATTCCTTTTTTGATTTATTTCCCTTTTTGAAGATTTGTGCTCATAATTTCCAATTCCTCTTTCTTGATTTGTTTCCTTTTTTGAAGATTTGTGGGAAATTGATTTATTTAATTAAATATGCTAGGATATTTAATAAAATAAATAAGATAATTGTTTAAAATGATTTACTTCGAATGATCAATTAATTAAATAAATATTTAATTAATATTGAGTGATTAATTTTGCCATGTGACATTTGATGATTTTAGAAATTAATTGTGTGCTCAAGATTGATTTAATTGCCTTTGGTTAGGACCTTGGTGACGTTGTCGAGATTAGGGGCTCATGGTTTAGATGACCATTTTTAGGGTATTACATTTGCCCCTTTGAAGTAATGTGCGAGCAACGCATTGGTTCAAAGAAAAGTTGATGTCTAGGAGATGCCAGTTTTGAACTTGATTGATCACGAACTAGATGAAAAGCGAGGTGTTTAGCTTGATTCAAAGTGATGAAGCTGAATGAAGTCTGATTAAAGTGATACCTATCCCGAACTTGATTGAACTTAGGAATGATAGAAAACAAAAGATACTGAACTTGAACTTGATTGATCAAGAAGCGGATCTTACTGATCTAGAACTTGATTGATCTAGACACAGTGAGTGATGATAAAAATTGATCTTGAACTTGATTGATCAAGATGCGATGAGCGAAGATAAACTGTCTAGCTTGATCCAAAGTGACAAATACTGAACACCTACTTAGATTGACTGTGATCAAAGAAACTCTTTAAACCCTTGATTGAGTTTAAACAAATAATCAGCTTGATGAAAAGCAATGAAACTGATTAACGTTAAGAGATTGATTCATATGAAGACAAATATCAGCTTGATTTGAAGCGATGAAACTAATATGCCCCTAGCGATTGATTCGATTCAGATGACTGAGAAATCCCAACTTGATATAAAGCGATGAAGTTGAGATGCCCCTAGTGATGAGGTCTTATTTGATTGATTTTCTTTAGTTGAAAAAGATTTTTTGCTTGACTTTCGATGAAGATTTGAAAATTTTCTCGATATTGAAGAATGTGAGGTCATAAGGTCATGAGTATGCCCCCTCGGGAGCAAAATCAAAAAATAACGAGGGTACATGATGACAGGAAATTTCTTTAGCGATGATAAGTTGTTTTGAGCATAAATTGATTCAAAGGAATTTTTGAAAATTTTGCGTTGATTGATAAGAAATTGAGCGCAAAGTTGATTTGTAGAAATTAAATTGAGATTCAGTGTTGAAATTGAGCACAAAGTTAAAGAAAGAGCATTTGATGAAAAGCGCTAAGTGGTCCAAATTTTGTGAAATTTCGATGAGAGAGTTGACATCAATTTCGATTTCGATCCCAAAAATGGACTCAGGACAGCCAATTTACAAGCTTGTGATTTGATTTCATCGTACTTGTGTTGATGGATTATGAGATGTTGTTCTATATGCTTTATTCTATATGTATGCATTTCTTTTCAGTATAGATGAATGAATGCAAATGGAATATGGGTGTTTATTTTTGTTTCTTTTTATGCAAATAAATGATGACGCAAATAAATGAGGAGAATGAGTAACTAGTAATGCAAATGTTTATTTTTCTTCATGCAATAATATGAATGCAAATAAGTATAAAATGAAATGTATGAATCTATATAAAATGCTCATGTATGCAGCTAACATCTCAATACACAAGTACTTGATCGGAGAAATGATGAAAAGAGACCACTTAGCTAAGAAATGATGAAGCTTCCAACTCTCATTCAGAAGATACAGAGATTGGTGTTACCATACCAAAATCACTCTACATTCACGAGATGCAGAATAAAATGCACGATGAGATGCAAAATGCAACCTAAACCTAGTCACTGGATTGTGAAAAGCTTAATTTTCATCATTGAGCGTTTTAAAATTATAGCAGGCAAATTAGAGTTCCTTGCTTTTCATGTGCAATATTAGTTATCTTGTCCGCAATGACCCTTTTTTCGTTCATATCCTTGGACAAATTTCGCAGGGACCTGGATTGCATAATAAAGATTTTCCCTCAAAATAGACAAAGAAATGATGGGAACCTCCCTGTAGCATTCAAATAAGCGGAGTTGAGGTATGTGAGGTGATTTCACCTTGATGTGAAGGCTCTTATCATAGACACCCAACTAATTTAGATGTTTCCAGATCATTGGGATCATTCCTTCAAGCATAAAACAAAGAAGATATTATGCCCCGAATCTTTGCTCCTCTTAGTTAAGATAGAATTCCTCGTGTTACTCAAAGGGATAATAATCGAAAACCAATATAAAAGACAACACACAAAGAAAATTTTCATTCATAGCTCAAACTATTTAGTGATTGTTTTCCATTATGTTATTTTGCTTGTTAACTCAGTGATAAAACTCTTCAGTAGTCAGGAGATAGGTAATTGACTCAGAGTGGACGACCAGGTTTCACTGACGTAAGGTTGACTTGGTAAATACTGCTTAGGACATGTAATGTTCTTGGTTGATTAACCTAAGACTAGGACATTGATCAGTTTCAAGCCATGAGGGTTCCAACGAACTAGGATGTCACAAAAGTGACCGAAATATGTACAAGCAAAAGCAAAGATGCATGAAGCGGAAATGCCAATGTTGCATTGATAGATGGAGCACTTGAGTACAAGAGGCACCTGTTTTCCAGGTTTTCACCTGCTTGGCAGAGATGCATATATTTTTTTACCAAGGTGCCTGTTTACAAGGTTTTCACCAGGGCATTTTCTCTCTCTCTCTTTTTTTTTTTTTTTTTTCTTCTGATTTTTAGGATTTTTGTAGGACTTTTTCTGATTTTTAGGATTTTTGCAGGACTTTTTTTATTTTTAGGATTTTTTCAGGACTTTTTAGCTGTATAGGTTGTTGGAACAGAGAATATTTAAGTGAATAATTTCTTCAGATGGATGGTGTTGATCGGTTCGCAGAGTTGTTCTCCTTCCGATGTTGAGAGTTGATAGGCACCAGAGCCAAAAGCTGCAGTAACGATATAGGGACCCAACTAGTTGGGTTTGAACTTCCCTTTGTTGTCTCGAAACTATTGATTTTTAGGATTTTCTCTCAGAACTAGGTCACCAACTTGAAATTATCAGTGTCGAACCTTGTTATATCCTCTAGATATTCGCTTTTGATACACTCTGAGATGATCAAATGCCACTTGTCGATGCTCATCCAACAATTCGAGCTCTTGCAATCTAGATACTTTATATTCTTCACCAGTAACAAGACCTTGCAAAGAAACTCTTAGAGATGGTATTTCCACCTCAATAGGTAATACTGCTTTAGACCCATACACCGAAGAAAAAGGTGTAGCCCTAGTAGGTGTTCTGATACTTGTTCTATAAGCCCACAATGCAGGATTGAGCTACAGATGCCAATCCTTCCCAGATTTGTTCACTATTCTGTGCAAGATAGTCAATAGGTTTTTGTTAGATGCCTCTGCTTGTCCATTACCTTGAGGGTAATATACTGATGACCAGTGTTTTTTTATTTTGAATTTCTCACAGAGTTCGTCTAGATCTTTGTTCTTGAACTGTCCTCCATTGTTAGTTATAATGGATGAAGGTATACCATACCTGTAGATGATATAATTAAGAATAAAGAGAGCTACTTGTTTGTTGGTTGCCTTGATGAGCGGAACCGCTTCTACCCACTTAGTGAAGTACTTAGTGGCAGTGATAATAAATTTGTGTCCATTAGATGATGCAGAATATATTTGGCCAATTAGATCAAATGCCCACTGTTGGAAGGGCCAGTGTGTTACAAAGGGTATGAGATCCCTCGCTGGAGCATGGATAAGGTGCCCATGCAGTTGGCACTTTTGACAAATTTTAGCAAATTTTATAGCTTCTTTCTCCATGTCAGGCCAGTAGTAGCCAACCCTTAGTAGTTTTCATGCTAAAGTTAGACCGTTCGAATGAGATCCACAAACACCTTCATGAACCTCAGATAATGCGCATTGGGACTCTCAGTTTATAGACATCTAAGCAAAGTATTATCTAAACCTCGCCTGAATAGGTCATTAGCAATGATGACATACCATGATGCATTTTAGATTAGGTTCCTTTTTTCATTTCGGGAAAGATTAGTAGGGACAACTTGGTCATGCAGGTAAGAATAAATGTGGCTTTAATGAGATGAGTCATGTCCAATAATAGAACAGACCATTTGGGACTCAGGAGAATCATAGGCAAGACAATGTAACTCTTCCACCAGGAATTCAAAGCCAAAATTAGATTCCTGTAGCTGTGGTATAGATGCCAAGGTGGCGATTGCATCCACTGCTCTATTTGCTATTTTGGGGAACTGTTAAAATGATACAAAGGTAAAGTATTTCTTGAGATCATCCACCATTCTCTTATAAGGCATCAGTTTCTCATCTCTTGTCTAATATAGATCATTGATTTGGTTGATAATGAGTTGAGAATCTCCATAGATGTGTAAATCAACTATCTTCCACTCGATGGCCAACTTGATCCCATTTACCAAAGCTTCATATTCTACAATGTTGTTTGTGCAAGGGAAGAGAATCTTGTAAGCTTTCAAAATTGAATATTTTTGAGGAGTAATAAAAAGTATTCTGGCACCAGAACCATGTTGAGTGAAAGACCCATCAAATAACATCTTCCATGATTGTTCAGTAAGGTGCATGATTGATTCATCTGGGAATTCTATATGCAGAGGTTGACTGTCTTCAAGTGGAGCATCAACAAGTTGGTCTGCAATAACCTATCCTTTGATGGCTTTACGTTCCACATATTCAATATCAAATTTCATAAGAACCATGACCCATTTGGCCAGTCTTCCTGTAAGCATTGCTTTACTGAGAAGATATTTGAGTGGATCAATCTTAGCTACCAACTTAATAGAGTGTGCCAATATATAGTGTCTTAATTTTTGTGATGCAAAGACCAATGCCAAGCATGCTTTCTCTATTATAGTTTAGTTCATTTCATATGACACCAATGTTCTGCTGATGTAATAGATAGTGCGTTCCTTTTTATTGTCATCCTGTTGAGCCAGAAGTGCCCCCAGTGAAGTATCTATAGTTGATATGTATAGGATCAGTGGCTTACCTTGAATCGGTGGCATTAATATGGGTGGATTAGAAAGATATTCTTTGATTTGTTTTAAATGTTTTTCACAATCTTTATCCCAGTTGTATTGAACTCCTTTCCTTAATACCTTTGTGGAGGGTTGAGCTTTTTTTGCTAGCTAGGATATAAAATGCCTTATTGATTGAAGACGGCCTTGTAAACTTCTCATTTGATTGATATTCTTGGGTGGAGGCATTTCCATTAGAGCTTGGACCTTTTCAGGGTCAACCTCAATTCCGTTTTTTGAAATTATGTAACCAAGCAATTTTCCTGATGTTACCCCAAATGCACACTTTTTAGGATTTAACCAGAGCTTGAATCTTTCCATTCTATCTAGTATGAGACCTAGTTCTTGAATATGCGCAGATCTCTTCATAGTCTTTACCAAGGTGTCATCAAAATAATCTTCCATGTTTTTACGCATTATATCATGGAAGATAGTGGTTACCGCTCTTTGGTAAGTTGCTCCTGCGTTCTTTAGACCAAACGACATAACATTCCGACAGAAGGTTCCCCATGCACATGTGAAAGCTGCATTTTCTTGATCTTCAGGGGCTATCTTGATCTGATTTTAACTAGAGAATCCATCCATTAATGAATAAATCTCATATCCAGCAGTCATATCTACTATCATGTCAATGTTGGGTAATGGAAAATCATCTTTCAGACATGCGTTATTGAGATCCCTGAAGTCTGTGCAAACTCTAATAGATTTGTATGCCTTTGATACAGGTACTATATTTGATATCCATTCTATGTAGTGTATAGCTCTAATAAATCCAACTTTTAGCAATTTTTCTAGTTCAACTTTGACTAGCAGTGCCACATGCGGATGCATCTTACAGAGTTTTTGCTTGACTGGTTTAACTCCTGGTGTAATAGAGAGATGATGCATGATGAGATCAGGATCTAGTCCTGGCATATCTGAGTATGTCCATGCAAAGTTGATCTTATTTTCTAAAAAAAAGTTTCTGAAATATTTTAACTCTTCTGCTGATAGTGATTGAGCTAAAAGAATGATGTGTGGTGTCTCTTGACTCCCAATGTTCATTGGTTGAGTTGGCTCAATCAATATGGAAGATCTCTCCTGGAAGTGACTTGGCAGTATATCAAGTATCTCACCTTCAGGTGCCTCAGAGAGGTTTTCACCTTTAGGTAGATCCTTTATTTTCTCTTTTTTAGATTCTGATACTGCCACAATGTGGTTTTCGCCATCAGATCTTTTATTTTTATTTTTCTTATTTTTGCGACTAAGATACTTGATATCTGTTTCAGTCTTGTTTTCACTTTGTTCACTAGTGGAAGAGTACATGGGTTCAACTGCATTGAGATAGTAGGCTAATGTATAGTCATTGGCAAAAGTAGGTACATTCAAGGGTTAGTTATAAAGAGTACAATCAATTAGTTTCGGATGCATTAAGGATAAGGTTGGAACAGGCTCAAGGAAGTTCACAGTACTATCATCATGGCTTCATACTGACCAGTTGAGTTCAAGAAGACTACCTTGCATATGTGTCTCGCGACTAGGAAGAGTTACGACACAATTATCAAAATTCATGTTAGTATTTATTGGACTTAACCCAACCGACCTACTTCTAGCGTCGTCACCTACTTCAGACTAGACTACATACTGTGGTGTGATAGTAATATGGTGAGCAGACAACATCTCAACATTCATGATAGAGTAGTTATAATGTGTTGTTGAATAATCATTGTTATGAATAGAGCTCATGTCTGAGTTATCAGAGTCATAAGATGAAGTTTCTGACTCATCTTCAAGTGGCTTAGTAAAAGTATATATAGTATCAACACCCACATCTTTGATGCTGCAAGTTCCTTCATGATTTGGTTCATTGATTGCTTGTATTTGACACACTTGTGGACATAACCTTGATGGTTCTGTTAATCCCTGTCGCCTGTTCCATTCAGCTTCCTCTGGACTGATGACTGGTTCTGTTTCTATAGCTTCTAGTTCTTCTTTTGTAGTTCCATACCTGATTTGTCTTATCTCATTAGAAGGAGAGTTAGTGGGTGAAGAAATTGCTTGTGTCCTTTCTTCCTCCATCTGTTGTTCATAGTCTTCTTGTCTTTTTAGTCTGATTTCTTCCATTTCCTTTTGCATTTTTAGGCGTATCAGCTCTTGTGCATCATCTGTGATATCACTGGATTCTTTAGGGGTTTCTATAGTAGATGTATCTAAGAGATGGTTAGGACCCCATTCATACTGATTTGAATCAGTTTTTGAATCATCTACTTGTTGTCTGCCAGTATATGTGACTGAAATGTTCAGCGGTGCAAACAATTCTCTGATTCTGTATACTTCATCTCTCATATCCTCTGGGACTTCTACTTCTTGTGGTATTATAGCTGATATAACTGGAACTTGATTACCATCTTTTTCCTCTCTCTGGGTGGGCAATTATTTTTGTTCACCATCACACTCTTCCTGAGTTTGTTGAGTACTAATTTATTGTGTTGTTAAAGGTAGTACCTTTTTCTTCCACTTACGTTGATGGTGGGGCGTGTGCTTCTGATCTAATGACTTTCTTGGATCATATCCCAGTCTAGCTTTATCATTGGCAGACTTAGTTTGTAACTGAATAGGTTCAACAATACCTTTTTGACGTTTGCCTAGAGGACCAATACCTGAATATCCCATGCGTTGAAGCATCTTATAGCCTGGACCATATTGTGTCAGAGAAATCTCACAATGTCGTATTTCTTTGTTTGCACTGTCTTCTTTGAAAAGTGACTTGAGAACATCATCCTCTTCTATTTCACTTGCAAGAGAAGTAGAGGACTGTATAAAGACACCATCATAAATGACTTTTGGAGTTGAAGTTTGTGGCTTCATAGCCTCTGATGGTTTTCCCGACTGTCTTGGTGATGGAGGAAGAGACATCAGTGAGAGTATAGGCTCTATTTTGTAGCCATCTATGCCAGTGTTTGTGATTTTCAATTTCTTTTGTAAATCTTTCAGCAAAGATTCCAAAATTTCAGTTGTGGAGGCCGCTCTATTATGAGGAACAAAAGCATCAGCACTCTGCGTTAATGCATTGTAGGTATAACTTGTATCAACAGGAATATTGACTTCAACTCCATTATAAGGAAATTTCAAGCATTGATGATACGTAGATGGTACTGCTTTCATTTCATGAATCCATGGCCTACCCAGTAAGATGTTGTATGAAAGATGAAGATCCAGGACCTGAAAAATGACATCTCTTTCCATAGGTCCTACTCTGATTGGTAATAGTACTAGACCCTTAGAGGTTCTTTCTTCTTCATCATAAGCCTTGATTGTTATTTTCTTTGTAGGGTCAATAACATTTTCAATGAATCCCAACTGTGTCAATAGGTTGTAGGTACAAATATTCAACCCAATTCCTCTATCTATCAAAACACGTTTAATGCGGTGTTTATGGATCATGGCTTCAATGTGTAATGGCTGGTTATGTGGGTGACTCAGTGAGTTATCATCTTCTTCAGAGAAAGTGAGGTAATGAGGTGAGGTCAGGTAACTGACCATAGATTGAAACCGATCTACGTCTAAATCTTTAGGGACACAAGTGGTAAGTAGAGCCTTGTCCAGGACCTCTCTATAAGCAGAAGAGATCTTAAGTAGTTCCAAAATGGAGATTTGAGCATTGGTTCTCTTCAATTGTTTGACAATACTATAACCAGGAGAAGACAATGAAGACAATTGTTTTGATTTGGCCATGATTGTATCTGTTTGCCTATTTGGTAGATTTGATGTTGTTTGATCAAAATTTGAGGAACTAGCTCCTGGGAGAGTAATCTTCCTTTGAGCACAAGTCACGACATTAGTAGTTTGTGCTTGACTTTGGTGATCCTAGACTATGATCACATTGCAATATTTAGTTTGAGCAGATTCAATCATGTTGATCACATTATTGTTGTTAGCGTAGGTATAATTGACTCTATCTCCTCCCTTGAATTTTGAGGAATCTCCTTGTTCATAAGTCGGTAAGGGATCTTTAAAGGCCTTATGATCAACATTTGTTGCGTGATTTCCAACAACGATCTTGCTTGCGTTAATGAGATATTGGATTTCATGTTGAAGTTTCAAGTAGTTGTTTATGTTATGTCCCTTGTTCCGATGGTAGTCACGATATTCATTTTCTCTCCACCATTTGGGTCTAATTTCTGGGTCATATGGTCTAGAATTGTCTGGCAATGTTATCAGATTATTTGCCAATAAGGTTTTGAAAGCTGATTCATATGACTCATCTAGAGGAGTAAAATCACGCTTAGGCTTTGAAACCCAAGGTTTTTCTTTAAACCATTCTCTTGTTTTCTTTGGAGGATTTTCTGCTGCAGTTTTAGCTACTTTGAGTGCTTGCGTGCCACTGGCCAAGTTAAATATTGTAGATTTTGTTTTTTCTTGGATAGTATCTACCACTCCATTACTAACAACGTTTCTATTGTTATCTTTGCCGTATTTCCAGTACTTGTTCTTTTCGTTAGAGCTAGAACCTTGTGATGTTTCTTTCCAAAGCGATATATCTCCCTTGTTTATAAGCACATCTTCCATTCTAAGGGCGTTATCTACCATTTTGTTGAATGAAGGGTGTACTTGCATCTGGACATTGTACTTTAATTCAGGGATTAGGTTGTTGACAAAGATATCCATTTTCTCAAGATCTGGGATAGTCTGTGAATATCTAGAGAACATCTTTCTCCATCGTTGGAGAAAAGTGAGAAAGGGTTCTCCTATCTTTTATTTGGTATTGCAAAGCTCTATCATAGTCACAAGATGTCGAATATTGTATGAGTATTGTTGTAAAAATTGTTGGACTAGTTCTTTGAACATTTTTATTCCTTTGGGTAGACTTGAGAACCATTCCATTGCTTGACCCCCTAAAATCCTTGGGAAAAGGTGCATGAGGTACGTTTGATCGTGCATGAACTCCATACAGGCGGCACAAAACTCTCTGACATGATCTTAAGGATCTGAGGTACCATCATATTTGTCAAATTTTGGGATCTTGACTCATGAAGGAAATGGAGGCATGTAAAGGTTTTTGTCAAATGGGAATGGGCATATTGTGTCCAAAGAATATTGTTTTGGTGTTTTATCTTTGTTTTGTAGTTTTGTGACTGCAGTTTGTAATGTTTGCATTTGTTTGCTTATTTTTCCCCATGGTGTCTCTTCCTCTTTAGCGACGAGGGCCTCCACATTATAACCAATAGGGAGTTTGGTGCCTTGCTTTGCTAATTCTAGGAAATAATCTTCTTTTTCCCTAGCCATGATGACCTTCATCATTTTCGAAACTCTTTATCATTCTGACATCTATGTACCTTGGCTTCGGGAGGTTTAGGAAGCTTAGATTTAGTCGATGAGGAATCACTGTCAGTAGCATGATTGCTGAAGTCATCGTGAGTGTCTCATTTACTAGCTTCTCTTTCTTGTCTTTCCCCAAGCATGGTGGGAGATAGGGGCTGACCAAAGATTGGTAGATCATAAACTGGTATCTGTGATGAGGACGGTTTATTGTAAAAAGGGTTTTCCACAAAGAATGGGTTGTCTTTTGACAAAAAGGGCATTTCTTTTTCTTTGTCTCTTTTGCTGCGAAAATTTCTAGTTTGAACAGGCATTTTGTAACCGATAGGACTGAGAGCTAGATGTGTTGCAGAAGTCAAGATCAAATTGTAGCTAGTAGTTCGTTTAACGTAGTGATTGAGTGAAGTAACTAAGATCTGGTATGGTTTTAGGAATGATCTATCCTATGTAAGACATTATCTAAGTTAACTTAGGTTTGATAAGATGTTTGTTTGAACTAGCTTAAAGATGATCAACAAAATCGTGCAACACAATGGCAGGGGTACACTATCAAGGTTGTTTATGCTCCGGAGGATGATAACCAATTTTAGGCACATTGTAGACTGATCTGGGCAACTTTGACTATTTTGACTGACAAGATCAAGAATTTATACGATGGAGGATTGGACAGAGACGAGATTCTGATAGACAGTTTTAATGACTAATGACTACTAGTTTTTGATAAGGACTGATGTTTCAATGACTGACAGAGACCAGGTTGGACACAGACATAGTTTATCACTAAATTATTTGATATTGTTTCATTTGTTTTCTCCAGTTTCAGTATTTCATTTTCAGTTTCAGGGATGAAAACACAGAAAACACGCAAGATATATAATAATTCAATCACAACACGCTAACCCAATGGAAGTTGGCTTAGAGAAGAAAACCTTTGCTTGCTGACTTAGGTACACACCCAATAGCTAATCAGAATACAACCGTTGAGTCTCATGCAATGGATTCTCAATGCCATATTAGCCGACTCCAAATGCTAATGGGGGCACGATATGGCAAGTGTCCTGGGAGAGTTACTATCTCTCTTGCACAAAGATTATCAACCTTTCGGAGGTGAATCAGGTAGCTTCTATCTTATAGTTCTTAGTCAAGAATTCTGTTTGAAATTACCCCTTGAAGTCATGCAAGCATGATTGAGGCCTATAGCCCAACAAGGTACCAAAACAAGATGTAGTCATGTAAACGTGATTGAGACCACTAGGCCCTACAAAATGCTTGATATGAGAGATCTCAAAGAGAAAACTCAAATAATCCCATCCTCTAAGACTTTAATCACCAGAGGCCTATTTATTATAGTGAGTTGGAATGCTCAGGTCCAACTGTACTCACTTGGGTTGTTCTCACAGGGTGATTACTTTTTCCCACTGTGACAGGCCCGCTAAAGGTACACAAATCTCAAAACTTAGAAAAAGCTTCGAGGGTCTAGATTTCTGACTGTCTATAAAAGACAAGAGCATACTCTCCTACCTCTTAGATTTTTCTGAAAACATGAAAGACATATTTTTTCTTTAACCAGATAGCAATTTAAGTGCCTAAGAAAATACTAAATGAATGCACAATGTTTAGTCGATTCTCCTTAGGCAACCTGCAAAACCAATATGTCAGTAGTCATTTTCTTCTTGATTCTTTGGCAGACATATGTTTGATTGATAGAATCTTTGACAAGCGTCCTGCAAACATTAAAAGACCAAAATTAGTTGCCAAAATAACATTAAAAAAAAAATCATCAAAAGAAAATTCTAGCATGCAAACTGTAAATTAAACTAATCTAACAAGAATTACCATTTTTTATGACTATCCTAGTTATGACAGTTTTGACAGTACTGAACTCTGTCATTTATAACTTTTCAACCAGGGCTAATTTTGAAAATCTCTTCAGTGTAAATGTGGAAAATGTGGTTTTACAGAACATATTAAATTTGTTTTTAGATCCAATGGTTAAATAAAAAGTTATACCCTCCGAACCGAGACCATTTTTGACTGTCACAAAAGAATAAGTAAAATGATAGTACTACACTTTGTCATTTATAAATTTTCTACCATAGATAATTTGGACAATCTCTTAGGTGGACTTGTAGAAAACTTGGTTTTCAACAACATATCAAAAATTGGTTTAGATCCAACAGTTCAATAAAAAGTTATGCTCTCCAAACTGAGACCCTTTTTGACTATCATAGAAGAACAAGCAAAAAGAAAGATTTTTATTTGCAAATTTAACACATGTTTATTAGTTATAAAAACCAAATATTAAATTTGTTCAAGAAACATTAGAAATCTTGTAGTCATGAGTTCAAGCCCCACAGTGGGCACCAAAGATGTGTGTGTGAAAAGTGGACCTGTATCTATATTTGGAATACACAACACTTCAATTAAGTCATTAGATGCATGGTTAGTAAATCAATAATCAATGAATAATAAACCATAAAAAGCAACCCATTGCCTTCTAGTAGATGCGAGTTTAGATTGCTCCCAGATTGCTAAGCTATCCAGTGACTAGACAACACCTAAATGAAGGATTTTTAAATCTATATGAGCATGAATATGAGCTAAATGGATGCAAGATTTAAGCTAGATATGCAAGATTAATCTAACATGATTAAAGAAATTTGTGAATATTTAATATGCAATATCTCAATGCAAATTATCAATGAACCTAGAGCAAAAACATCATAATAACAATAAATTCTCCAACATTTTTGAATTAGAGATGAGAGCTTGAATTTATAGAAAATTTAGAAAGATACCAAAGGCTGAGATCAAATGATGATGAGGGGTCAAGATTTTCCAGGTGAATTGATGTGATTGGATGCTTTTCTCAGTTTTAAAGGAAATTGAACTAAAATTAAGATAAAATTGATTTATTCTCTATTTCATTCAATTTTAAGATTTAATTGTTTTAATTGTTTTAATTGTTTTAATTGTTTTAATTGCTTTCTTTGAGATTATCTATCAATTTTTAATTTGTTTTTTTTTCAAGATTATCTCCAATTTGATTTCTTTTCTCAAATTTTCATTCTTTTTTGTCAATTAATTCCTTTTTTGATTTATTTCCCTTTTTGAAGATTTGTGCTCATAATTTCCAATTCCTCTTTCTTGATTTGTTTTCTTTTTTGAAGATTTGTGGGAAATTGATTTATTTAGTTAAATATGCTAGGATATTTAATAAAATAAATAAGATAATTGTTTAAAATGATTTGCTTCGAATGATCAATTAATTAAATAAATATTTAATTAATATTGAGTGATTAATTTTGCCATGTGACATTTGATGATTTTAGAAATTAATTGTGTGCTCAAGATTGATTTAATTGCCTTTGGTTAGGACCTTGGTGATGTTGTCGAGATTAGGGGCTCATGGTTTAGATGACCATTTTTAGGGTATTACAATATTAACCAAGGAAGGAAAATGAAACGTGTAAGATAGGTTGGCCCCAAAACATGAAGATCTCATCCGCCAAGAACAATCTGGAAGTGTGGGCCACAAAGGAAGGTCGGCCAAGGGCCTAAGAATATTGAGTGTGGTGACAAAATGATCCACAATCCAAGAAATCACTTTGGAAAAGAAGAAATCTCCAACTTAGATGATAAGCTCAAAATTGCTTCAGAACCCAGAAATGGTTACTCCGGGAGGAACAACTCACTGAAAAAGTACCCAAATGAACTGGAAATCTAGAATAATGCACAATAACACGCCTAGAACCCAAAAACATGATCCTAAACAAAAGATAAAGAGCTACCAGAATATACCAAAAGAAACACAGAAAACTGCTACACGAACTGAGCAAGAACAAAACTAAGGAAATATTTTTTGGTTGATGCAAGATTGCTCATAGACCAGGGATGCTTCTGCATCAGAAACCCCAAGTAGGAAGAGATGTTCCATGAGTGACAACTCATGAACATTGAAAAGGATTTAGGATATAAACCCTATGCTCATTTCTGATCCAAACATCTTCCTTGTCTGCAAACCATTTCCTTTCTTCTTCTAGAACCTCAACCATATCCTCCAACTTCTGGTTCTCTCTATTCTTCTTTTCTTGCTTCTTACCTGCACACCGTCTCTGCTTACTGCTTCTCTCTTTACTTTGTAACTCAAATTTATTTCTACCACAAGACTACATCCGGTCTGCCACCATAACCTCACTGTCATCCAGTTCCATCCTACTATCAGACTTATTGACTTGATCCTTCTGCAAATCCATGCCACCAATCAGTGTAGCCTCTGCAAGCGGCTTCTCATTCTTTCCAAGAATCAAATTTCTCACTTCTTCCTCCTTCTCCCTCAAGGAATTCAAAGTGAACTTCTGCCCACCCTTCTCAATAGTGATCAGGTTTCTTCTACAATCATAAATAGCTCTTCCATCAAACTGCCAAGGTCTACCCTGATGGTATGATGAAAGAATAAGTATCCGGTCAACTACTGAGGGGGGGGGGTGAATCAATAGATAGAAAAACTGATACTAACTTCACCAATCTCAAAAATGAATCTCTCAAAGTAAACTTAGAACTATCAATGTAATACCTTTGTCAAGATAAAAACTCATAAGATAAATCGGTTGACTGTTACAACAAATTAACAGTAAGCAACTTCTTCATTTCTCAATGCTTTCGGTTATCATGACTTATCAAAGTAGTTAAGTAAATCAACCATAAAAACATAACCACAAAAACATTCACCACTTGACACAAATATTTTTGACGTGGAAACCCAAATAGGTAAAAACCATGGTGAGATGAAACTCACAAGATAACTATCTAAACTCTTCTGAAGTTCGCCCTATTAGGAGCCTAACCTATACAAAAAGTCTTGTTAAGAACTAATCATGTTAGGAATCACCTGGTTAAGGGATTGACTACAATGCCTTGTTAGAAGCAATACCCTATAAGGAGTAACCTCATTAGAGGATTTGAAAATCCAAGCTAATGGATCACCTTGTTAGAGGATTTGAATAACACCAAGCTTGTTAGCGATTACCCAGTTAGGGAATTTCAATTCTGTTGTAATTGTTAGAAAACAACAGGAGTTTGTTGATCTATATGAATAACACTACACTTGCTTGATTAGATCCATTTCATGCTCCTATCTTCCTTTACTCAAACTGTAGATACATCATCCAGTTCAGCAACCACACACTCAAATGATCTTTTCTAACTCTTTGCCAACTCATTAAACTAAACAACTTCATCAACCTTATAAACAAATCAATCAGGTTGGTAACACAACAAAAATCTAATTCTCATAGAGATTACAAAAAAATCGGTTCAAGTATGACCATTGGATTACATAGCAATCTCTGCACATCAATCATGAAAACCTTGATCGCTCCTTGATCACCGCTTCATCAAACTTAGTAACTCATCACACGCTTTGCATTAGATGCAATACATTTGCTCATTCCCTAGACAAAAACCGTCACAACAACTTGCCAAAATCTCTTCAAATTGTCTTCATACAATAACCATATGTGTCATAATCATTACCGCTCATCATCAGATCATAAACCAATATAACCAATTCACCAAACTTAATCGGTTAGGATTTATAAAAAACAACAGGTAGGATTTACCGGTTATATCAATAGATAGGGTTTACACCGGTTATCGATTCACTCCACAAATTCTTCCTATCGGTCACAGTAACAATATTACAATAATATCAACAATATCATTACCGGTTAATTGACATCAATGAGAACATAACATATCATTAATGCAATCTTCATGCAAATGCCAACAAAAAAACATGACAAGCACTCATAGACACAACATCACATAAGACCTCATCTCTAAAAGGTCCAATATTAAAATGCTTTAAACACTGCTCATCCACTTCTATCTTTTGATCATCTTGTAACCAACTCACCTTGTAAGGACAAGGATGATTAAGCCTCTACAATCCAAGCTTCTAAACCATCTCCTCAGATACCAAATTATCAATACTTCCACTATCTACAATAACCTTACAACACTTATCACCTGATTTGCATACAGTCTAGAAAAGACTCCTTCTTTGAGTAGGTCTGATATCTTCACTTCTCTGCTCCATCAAGTTTCTCCTAAACATAAGAGATTATCCCCACTCCTGTGCACATTCAAATTCAACAACTCTAGCTTCTTGATCCTCATTTGCCACACAATTTCTCGCCACCCCTTTCTTGCACTCATAAGATCTATGTCCGACCTCTCCACACTTGAAACATCTGCCCACAAATCCTCTATTGCTACTGCCATTGCCTTTTCTCTCTGTCTTCTGATCCAGTTCTTTATTCCACTTAGTTTTTGGTTCTTCATCCACTCTCTGCTTCTCTAAATTGTCACTCATCTTCCCCTTATATCTCTCTTTTTCTCTAGGGTTATTATGTTGTCTTCTTCTCACTTTCTCCTCAACTTTGAAAGCATATTGGTAAGCCTCCTCAACTGTAGAAATATTTAGCATACTTATCTCATCCTGAATGTTAAATGCAAGTCCATTTATGTATCTAGCCACCTTCTACCTATCCATCTCTCTATGTCTAGATCTAATCATCACCTTGTATAATTCCTCAGTATACTCTTTCACACTCATGTTTCTTTGCTTTAGGTTCTGCAACTTCTTGAACAATTCCAACTCATAGTCTCCAAGAATGAACTTAGCCTTCAATCTTGCAACCATCTATCTCCACTAGGTGATCTTCATTTTACCATTCTCCACTTTGTCTCTTTGCAACTCTTTCCACCATAAGGAAGCACACCCTTTCAATTTAGTATGTGCCAACCTAACCCTTTGCGGGTCCTTAATATCCTCAAATTCAAAGTAGTCCTCCAACTCTCCAATCCAATCAATCAAATCCTCCAGATTCAGCTTTTTGAAAAATTTTGAGATCTCCACTCTATGTATTTTACTTGCTTGTTCCACTACTCTCAGAAATCTTTCCTCTCTTCTATCTTCTGGTCCTTCAGCCTCTTCCACCTCAAGCTCTTCTCCAACTTCTTCATATTCATCCTCAAACTCTGGATTCCTCCGCAAACCAGCCAATGCATTCTGCATCTTGTTCCTCATCTCATTCTTGAAATCCTCCATCATCTTCTCTACCCTCCAGAAGTTCATCCTTCTAGGAGGCATCTCCCCCTTTGCTCTGGTGCAACTGCCTCAACTTGACGATCTAACTATAGGTTTCAATTGCATCACACTTAGCGGTCTATTGAACACACTCACAACATGCCTCCACTCAGTGATCTGTTCACCCAAAGGAATACCTCAAGGTATGCAACCAGCTCTAATACCACTTGAAGTAGCCATGGTCCGGTGGGTTCTCAAAGAGAATTGACCAGATCACGCATTAAGATGTTACCTTATTATTCACCCCTCATAACAAGAGTGAGTCGCCTTGCAAAAATTTTAGTTGAGTCCTTTTCTCCCTCTTTTTTTGGAATTTTGTTAAAATTTCATTGGTTCAATCCCTAATCCTCTTGTAAATCATTTCTAAATCCTTAGCATTACATTTCAATGGTTAGTTTGAACCTCATGAACTCCTCGAACCATCCTGAAAAGAGTTCATAGTGTTCATTTAGGTCCTGCAGGTTCTAAGTTGTGTCTAAGACATTTTCAGGCTAACATTCATATCAAGTGTTTTGCAGCAGCTCTATTTCATGGTCACAAATGATGTTTCATAAACTCTTTCTCTAGACTGTGAACCATTTGAACCTAGTTCAAACAGTTCAGTGATGTTCAAAATGTTCGATGAAATTCAAAGGTTCAATGCACAACCAAAATGGAAAGGCAAAGCAATCAATGAAGCATATGGGTGCATCTTGTATTTTTGAACCTCACTGGTTCAAGGTTCAAGGTTCGAGCTCTGCAGGTTCAAAGTTCAACCAGTTCAACTATTCCCCAGGTACATATGGTTCGACAGGGCCAAGTTCAAAAGTTGTCACGATAAGACAACTCAAATACTTCAGATGGATTTAAATCCCATATGAATTATCATTGTTCATCTCAGATATATCTATAATTATCAGAATCTATAGAAGGTTGATTCTAATTTCAAAGAAATCAGTGTGTTTGAGAGTAGAAGATGTGAAAATCACTGAGAACATTATTTTGACAAGTCTGATTTTATGACAGTCATATAGACCCACACATAGTAGCACATATATTTTTACGCAGAAATTATTTTTTAAATCTCTCCAGTCAAAATTTAGAAAACTAGGTTACGACCAACATATCCAAAATTGAGAAAGATCCAACAGTGAAAACAAAAGTTACGGCCCCTAGACCGAGACAAATTTTGACTGTCACAAATATTTTCAGTTCGCCCAACATAAAGAATATTTTCATTTTGGGATAAAATATTCAAGTGCCACCTATCCAAATATTCTTATAAACTTTAGATAATTATATTTATAATGTTTATAAATATTTGATTCTATAAATAAGAGTAATGGGGAAAGTGAAAAGTATAAGTTAAAAGGTTTTTCAAGATTCAGTTATAAAACTGAATAAAGATCTCATGTAGCTATTTATTGTGAAAGGATTGAAGGAGGTGGGGTTCTTCTTCTTTTTCTTTTCTTCTAGAAGCCTATGGGTGAGAGGGAGTAGATTTTTATTTTTAAGGGAGGAGTTGAAGCTTCTCTACGCAATGTTTTGTACAGAAAATATCAATATTTGAGTTGATTTTCAAACATGAATAGAATGCAGATGATATCTTTAATCTTTGTGTTGTTGATATTCTTCTCATGACTGTAGCTGGACTTTGAGCCTTTGCAGTTGTTTATTAATGTCTTTTTTGCTATAATCGATTGTGTGCTTGAAAGTAAGCCATATTGGAGCAACAACATTCTCTATTAGTTTTTAGTCCAAATGTTATCCATAAGTGCAGACAATTAAACTTTGATTTAATGGTCTTCATTTATATCTGTTTTGTAAATCTTTGGCATTCATTTTCATAGCTATGGATGAATGTTATTTTCCTTTATTTCTTTCTCGTTAAAAGCATAGCAGCAATTTAATTCCTTGTAAATCTTCTAAGAGGGAGTTGTACCTCTCAATTCAGAGGAAGATTATCACTTCAATGATAATCTATCCAACTGTTAGTGCTTTTTGTCCTTCATTCTAGGCATTTGAGTTTATTTGTATAGTTATTTTAGAAGGACAAATCTGTTCACTAACATAAGAGTAACACAATGAAAGAAAAAACAAAACATAGATAAAGTGCAAAATCAACTATCTGCATCATCATAGATCATCTGATAATCAACTGGTTACATGCAAGCTAATATGCCAGATTAAAATCCATCTAGAACTCTCAGAGTCATCTAGATCTGTAATCATGAATCTAGAGTCTCATCTTGATTGATCTCCCTCTAATGACTACGGAAAACAATATATATACCCTTCAGAACACATCCGGGTCGGCCACAAAAGATTATATTAACCAAGGAAGGAAAATAAAATGTGTAAGACAGGTTGGCCCCAAAACGTGAAGATCTCATCCGCCAAGAACAATTCAGAAGTGCGGGCCACAAAGGAAGGTCATCCAAGGGCCTAAGAATATTGAGTGTGGTGTCAAACTGATCCGCAATCCAAGAAATTGCTCCGAAAAGGAAGAAATCTCCAACTTAGACGATAAGCTCAAAACTATTCCAGAACCCAGAAACAATTACTCTGGAAGGAACAACTCATCGAAAAAGAACCCAAATTAATTAGAAATCTGGAATAATGCACAATAACATGCCTAGAATCCAAAAATATGATCTGCAACAAAAGATAAACAATTACCAGAATATACTGAAAGAAACACATAAAACTGCTACATGAACTGAACAAGAACAAAACTAAGGAACTATTTTTTGGTTAATGCAAGATTGCTCATAGACCAGGGATGCTCCTACATCAATTGTTGAAAGAAAGAATCATACCATTATGGAAATGGCACGAAGCATGATGCAGACAAAGAATCTTCCAAATAATTTTTGGGGAGAAGCAGTTGCGACTACTTTATATATTTTGAATCGAAGTCCCACAAACGCAGTTCAAAACATAACTCCAAAAGAATCTTGGAGTGTTCACAAGCCTTCAGTGGCTCATTTTCGTGTCTTTGGTTGCTTGGCATATGTGTATGTTCCAGTTCGAAAGTGGAAGAAGTTGGATGCCAAATCCCAACTTTGTATCTTTGTGGGATATTCTACTGCAACTAAAGAATATCAGTTCTATAATCTTGACACAAAGCAATGGATTGTTAGTTTGGATGTGACTTTTGATGAAGGGGGAGTATGGTAGTGGAAAGAAGGTGTGCAACATAATTCATCAATAATCATAAACATGGAAGATAATAGTGTTCCTCCTCCTCTCCCCACAAGTTCAAGTGGAAGTTCAAGCTCCAGTTCTAGTCCTCCAAGCTCACCTATTTATCCAAGTAGCACAAACTCAGGTGAAGATTCACCTCCACCATCACCTTTAGCATCAGATCTAAGAAAGGTATGGATTTTAGTTGATATATATAAGAGGAGTGCAAATACAACTCCAATTGTTAATTTTTCTTTTCTTTGTACAATTCAAGTTGAACCCTTTGTATATGAAGAAGCAGTAAAAAAACCTGTATGGGTTAATGCTATGAATGATGAGATGAATTCCATTCATAAGAACAATACTTGGGATTTAGAGTTCAACTTCCCAAAGATAAGCAAGTGATTGGTGTGAAATGGATATATAAAGTCAAATATCATGCAAATGGTTCAATGGAATGACATAAGGAAAGATTAGTTGCCAAATGGTTTGCACAAACTCCTGGAGTGGATTATACAAAGACTTTTTCTCCTATGGCTAGATTTGATATGCTCAAGATTATATTGGCTATTGCAACTTAATTCAAGTGGTCAATATTTCAGATGGATGTTAAATTGACATTCTCGAATGGTTATCTAGATGAGGAAGTTTATGTGGAACAAATTTTGGGTTATGAAGTTCCAAGAAAAGAACACTTAGTCTACAAGTTGAAGAAAGCCCTTTATGGGTTAAAACAAGCTCCTTGTTCCTGGTATGCTAGGATTGACTGAAAAGTTTGAGTTAGTTGGTTACACAGATTCTGATTGGGTTGGTTTAGTGGATGATAGAAAATCTACACCTAGATATGTTTTTTCACTTGGTTTTGGAGTTGTCTCTTGGAGTAATAAGAAACAAACAACTGTATCTCTTTCTTCAACAAAAGAAGAATGCATTGCAGCCACTTGAGCAACAAGTTCTCAAGCAGTTTGGATTAGACGGATATTGGAAGATCTACATTTGGTTCAACAACATCCAACTACCATCTACTGTGATATCAATAGAACTATTTCCATAAAAAATAATCCAGTGTTTCATGCTAGAATAAAGCACATAGAGATCCGACATCATTAGATTTGTGACTTGGTTCAAGATGGACAAGTGGAGTTACAGTTCTGTCCTTCATATGAGAAAGTAGCTAACATCTTCACAAAAGCTCTTCCTATGTCTAGTTTTACTACCTTTAGACATCAGTTGGGACTCACCTCCATTGATCATTCAGGGGGAGATTGATCATTCAGGGGGATATTTGTTTAATTACCCTAATCCTCATATTGACTAAACTAAGGTTTAATCAATATCCCTTTTCTTCTAATCAACCATTAATCAAATTAAACATTTAATTAATTCCCTCTTTCTTCTATCTAAGTCATTTTAATTAAATTCAACATTTAATTAAATATCCACTTTTACCCATTTTAATTAAATTCAATATTTAATTAAATATCCCCTTCTAGCCATTTTAGTTAAATACAATAGTTAATTAAATATCCCCTTCTAGCCATTTTAATCAAATTCAACATTTAATTAAAATCCCTTCCATTTTAATTAAATTCAACATTTAATTAAAATCTCCTTTCCCATTTAATTCTATTTTCCTCCACCCACTTGCATTTTCTTACAAATGCAAGTTGCACCACAATCTTAAATAAATAAATAATTTATTTGATATCCTATTTATCCCCACCCACTTGAAACCTTTAATGGCTTCCCTTAAAGTCTTCAAGCCTTTAATGGCTTCCTTCTAGAGTCTTCTCAAACCTTTAATGGTTTCCCTTAAAGTCTTCTTAAGCCTTTAATGGTTTCCCTCAAAGTCTTCAAGCATTTAATGGTTTACCCCCCTTTTTCTCATTTAAATAAATTAAGATTTATTTAAATAAAATCCAAAATTCACATTCACATTTAAATAAATTAATATTTTATTTAAATATCTTTTCAAATGCAAGTTGCATTCATTTTAGTTGAAATAAATCTTTTTATTTTAATTAAAAATTCCTATTTCTCCCACTTCCATTCTCCTACATTTTCCATTAACTTCCTAAGCATTCTTCTAGAACCTCTCAAAACCCACTTAATCAGTCTAATTCTTCCATCATGGTCACATCCCTAAATTTTGGAGAAGTCGCTTCTAATTTTGGAAGAAAGTCTTCTAAATGCATTTAAAGTTTTATCTTTTCAACAAGCTAACTTTGTTGAGTTCCCCAAATTTGTAGGACTCTCACAAGTCTTGAAGGTTATCTAACTTCCAACAAGATAACCTCCAAGGTCTCCAAAGAGCTTTTAATTCTCTTACAAAACTTCACATTTTCAACATATTGAGTTTTGCACAAGATTTTGTCCATTGGACAATATCTTTATTCATTGGATAAAAGCTTTATTCCATGAATTTGCTCACATGGGATTAACAATTAAGTCTTCTAAAGCATTTAATGCTTCCTCCCTCTCCTCTCAAGCAATCTCATGGTGACACTTGTCAACATGGGATTGGGATGAAAATCACACATGGATTGATAACTTTCAATCCTGACCCTCCTTAAGCCAATTCAATCTTGGCCATTGAATTCTCCAATTCTTCTATAAATAGAGGCCATTTCTCTTTCAATTCATATCTCAATCTTGTGCATCTAAATTATAGTCATTTTGCAGGTTAAGGAGCTCATCTTGTCATCTTCAAGCATTCAAGCCATCTTCAAGCATCCAAGCCATTTAGTATTAGCATTAGCATTTTAGCTTCATTTTAGCATATCATCTAGTTAATTGCATGTCATCTCATAGTATTTTATACTCATATAGTTTAATTAACTCATCTAGCATCATCTAATCTTGAATTTGGAATACATTTAACATCTTAATCATCTAGTCTTGCATCTTGTATCCTATCTTCATCCATAATCTCATCTTAGCTTAGATCTTAGTTGTATCCATTTTGATCTTATCACATCACTAAAATCTCGTTCTCTAGGTTGTCATCTAAGAGATAAAGTTCTCTTCCAAGTGAGGGCCACCTTGAATCTTGAAGATATTTAGAGATAGAGGACTATGAGGCGATTTCAAAAGTTTTAAATCCACTAACTTGTGTATGATTTCTAACTCTAATGCAATGCTTCATTGGTGTGTTTGAAGTGTTTTTCTTCTTGTAGGTTTAAGACCACATTTTTGGCATACATTAATTGGCGCCCACCGTGGGGCAACCCACAAATTTATAACAAATTTTCCGTAGGTTCATGCCCAGATATTCTAGTGCATATGTGGACCTTTCTACTCTAATATGTCTTACTTTCTCTTAGCACATGGAATCATCAGAATAGTGCATACCATCTCCAAAGTAGCACTTTTGTAACGAGATGAGAGCTAATTTTTGTAACACAAGGAAATTTTAGGCTTGTAAAGCCCACCATATGAACTAATTTTTTGAGAGGTTTTTGCAGGTTCCAAGGAGTTAAAGTATATTTTGATTTCTTTTCTCAAAATTTTCTTTTACAAAGGGATTTAAAAAAAAGAACTAACTTTTATTTTGCAAGGACCTAAAAAGAACCTCATCATTTCTTTGGTGTTTAAAACAAGACCTCACTTTCTATTTTGCAAAAGGTTAAAAAGAACTACAAACAAACCTTTGTTTTTGTAAAGTTAAAAAGGATTTCACTTTCATTTTGATGCAAACTAAAAAGAACCTCATCATTTCTTTGGTATTTAAAACAAGACCTCATTTTCTATTTTGCAAAAGGTTAAAAAGAACTACAAACAAACCTTTATTTTTCCAAAGTTAAAAAGGATCTCACTTTCATTTTGGTGCAAACTAAAAATAACCTCATCATTTATTTGGTGTTTAAAACAAGACCTCACTTTCTATTTTGCAAAAGGTTAAAAAGAACTACAAACAAACATTTTTTTTTTTACAAAGTTAAAAAGGATCCCACTTTCATTTTGGTGCAAACTTAAAGAACCTCATTTTCTTTGGTACAAAATAAAAAGAACCTCATCGACGATTGGTTACACGATTTTTATTTTGTTGACCAGTACACAATTTTATTTTGTTGACCAGGTTTATTTTCCAAAGTTTTGAAACATGCATTTTGCTATGAATGGCTAAAAAGAACATCATGCTTGTTGGAGCAACATCTCCGAAATAGGACTTAGAAAATCATTGCTTTGGAAAGTTAAAAATAACTTTGTTTGCTTTGTCTTAAAGTGGTAGGTATATTCTCTCCCCTTAATTGGGTGATCAAAAATCCAAATCCACTTTTTCATTGCTTTATTTAATTTCAAAGCATTAAAACCTTTAGAGGTCCCACCTTCCCAAAGCCTCGAAAGGGCTAGTGTGAAGGTACAAACCAAGTGGGGAACGACTTTATCGCCAAGTTTACCAACCCACTATAATCAAATGTTGAGGTTGATGAAAATACGCTCCAACAGAAATGTCTATTTGATAGCCTTCCCTATTAGACAATTCAAATAACCAGAAGACAATTGAGAGGGGGGGGGGGGCAGTGAATTAGTTGTCACTAGATTATCGGAACCCAAAAGATTAATACCGAAATGCATAAACCAATTACCGAAATAGAAGATATACCAATTAAGCACAAGCAACAATTAGAGAATAAATACCATCCACATGACAACAAGATTTGTACATGGAAAACCCGGTAAAGGGAAAAACCACGATGGGAAGCCTACCCACAGTTAGATAATACTTCTGCAGTAAGTATGTGATTACAAATGAGGGGCCTACACTTGCAAGAAGGCTAATAAACTAGATCACACTACTCATTACAAAAGGAGTCTCATTGACTACATTAAAATCCAGACTACAATCCAGAAGAAAGAATGAACTGCAATGATAACATCTCTTATTCCTGAGTACATTTCCGGTTAAGCTCAATACCGGAGGACTAAATCCTCTTACACAAACCCAAATCGATCACCAATGATCGACTGAATCCTCTGAATGAATTATTATTAGATTATTCACTCCTATACATCCTTTTTATCCTCACATATGATCTACAATGAGATCTTACATCATATATATACAAACCCTCGACCACAAATAATAAGGTCGACCACCAAACAATAAAGCAATTACATAATTACAAAACATGTCAGCCTAAGACCAAACAAATAATATCCAACCCATAAGACATCTAGGAAACACATTAAGAAGTCCAAATAAATCTCACATACAAGAATATAGCAATGAAGTTTTGATCCATACTCTCCTTGTAGATGATATCTCAGTTAGATTCTGCAAATTTCTCCCCCTAATGTATATATCCCTTGAGTTTTTCACATGAATATCTCCCCCCCTTTGACATCAATACCAAAAATTTGGCATAAATATCAAAGCCAAAACATAAACTACTGAATCACAAGGCTAACTACCCCCACTGAGCAGTCGCATACCCACATCAATCCCAAATGAATAATATCTCCGATAATGCATACCAGATTGATACCAAATAACATCAATCAGTTTTCTGCTGGAGGGGTAGAAACCCCTAAGATGTTTCTGAGGTACTCAAATGATTCTTTAGGCAAAGGTTTAGTGAAAATATCTGTAATCTTCTCTTTAGTGTTCACATAAACCAGTCTAACTTCATTTTCTCCCACCTTCTCCTTCAAAAAGTTATACTTGAGAGATATGTGCTTTGTCTTAGAGTGAAATACCAGATTCTTTGATATGTTTATAGCAACAAAGTTATCACAGTGAATAACTACCAGTCCAATGCAATGCACTTTTATGTCCTTCAACATTTGCTTCATCCATAGAACTTGTGTACAGTTAGTAGCAACAACAACATACTCAACTTCAGCAGTAGATAAAGAAGTACATGATTGTTTCTTGCTAATCCATGAAATAAGTTTCTTTCCAATAAAGAAAGCTCCACCGGAAGTACTTTTTTGGTCATCAATATCACTTGCCCAATCTACATCTATATATGCACATAAAGTAAATTCATTATCCTTAGGGTACCAAAAACCATATTCAGAGATGTACCTTGCAAGTATCTAAAAACTCTTTTCACCGCACTCTCATGATTTTCTCTAGGATCACTTTGATATCTTGATGCAATGCAAACAACATTCATTATATTAGGCCTAGTCTGAGTCAAATATAGCAAACCTCCAATCATAGACTTGTATCTTGTAGGATTTACCAGTGCAGGTTCATCTTTCCTTGTCAATTTTTCACTTATAACCATAGGAATACTAACCCCTTTAGAGTATTCCATACCAAATTTCTTCTACAATTCCCTAGCATACATAGTTTGACAGATGAAACCTTTATCAGTCTGAGTAATCTACAAACCTAAGAAAAATTTAATTTCCCCAATCATAGACATTTCAAATTCTTTCTCCATATTTTTATAAAATTCCATGCACAACTTATCTTCACCTCCAAAAATAATGTCATCAACAAAAACTTCAATAATCAGTATATCATCATCAGTGACTTTATAATATAGATTACTATCAGCATTACCTTTAGTGAAACCGAGCTTCAAAATATATTTATCTAACCTTGCATACCAAGCTCTAGGTGCATGTTTCAATCCATATAAGGCTTTCCTTAACCTGCAAACCATGTTTTTATCATCTGAAAGTGAAAAACTATCAGGTTGCTCAATATAAACTTTCTCATCAAGATCCTCATTTAGAAAGGCACACTTAACATCAATCTGATAAACCTTGTAGTTTTTATGTGCAACATAGGTAAGAAATAATCTTATAGCTTCAATCATAGCTACAAGTGCAAAAATTTCACCATAATCAATTCCTTCCTTCTGAGAACATCCTTTACAAACCGATCTAGCTTTATTCCTTACAACTTGACCATCTTCATTTAACTTATTCTTAAATACCCATTTATTTCCAATAACATTCTTATTTTTAGGTCGGGGAACTAAAATCCATGTGTTATTCTCTTTATCTGGTCTAATTCTTCTTCCATAGCTTTCATCCAACATTCATATTTACATGCTTCAATTATTGATACCGGTTCAACTTGAGAAATTAAAAATACTTCATTAACTTCCAATCTCCTTCTTGTCATCACTCCATTGTTTTTATCCCCAATGATCTGATCTTGTGAATGATTCATCCTTACATACCTAGGAGTCTTCTGATTCTTTGTTCCTCCTTCCTGTTCTTCAGTTATTGTTGAATTTTTTGATACTGCCAGAGTAACTGGTTCAACATTTTGTTCCGGTAAATGAGTTACTGGTTCAATTATGATCATTTACACTGTCGGTTCTTGCTCATAAACTCTGATTTGACTTTTATTTAGCTCATCCACCTTGACATTAGTGCTCTCGATAATTCTCTGCAATCTCTTGTTATAACATCTATATGCTTTGCTCTCATTAGAATAACCAAGAAATATTCCTTCATCATATCTAGGATCAAATTCTCCAATGAAATCATCTCCTGATATAACATTTACTACCAAAGATTCTGAAATACTTAACTGTAGGTGTACTGTCAAACCATAATTCATAAGGTGTCTTACTGGTTTCTCTTTTGATATGTACTTTGTTGAATGTATAAATTGTCGTTCTCACTGCTTCTCTCCAGTAGATATGAGGTAGATTAGCTTCCATCATCATGGTTCTAGCAGCATCCAAGATAGTTATGTTCTTTCTTTCCACAACTCCATTATGCCGAGGTGTCCAAGGAGCATAAAATTATCTCCTTATGTCATGCTTCTCACAAAAGTTATTAAACTCACCGGATGTGAATTCTCCACCATGATATGACCTTAAACACTTAATCTTCAATCCTATCTTAGTTTCAAATTTATCTTTAAAGATTTTAAACTTTTCAAAACCCTCAGATTTTTCCCTTAGAAAAGTAAACCACATCATTCTAGAATAATCATCAATGATTAGCATAAAATATCTATCACCTTGAAAAAATTTAATTCTAGCAGGGCCACACAAATCAGTATGAATAAGAACAAGACCATCATTAGATTTGTCTTGTATACTCTTAAAAGAGGTTCTGACATGTTTTCCCATTTGACATTCTTTACATACTGGATTATAGGGCTTCACAATTTTAGGTATATCTCTAACTGCCTTAGTTGAACTGATCTTTACCATGCAATAAAAATTCACATGACATAGCCAACTCTCATCAATTTGTGCAATCAAACATGTTTTCTCACCACAATTCAAATGAAATATATTACCTTTTGTCTGAGTACCGGTTGCAATCTCCAATCTAGATCTATTAATGATTTTGCATTTTCCATCCTTGAATTGTAATTGAAATCCCTTATCCACCAATTGTCCTACACTCAAAAGATTATGCCTTAAAACTTCAACATAATAAATATTATCAATATTGTGCTTACCATCTAATGATATAGTTCCTTCTCCATTGATCATACATGCTTTGTCATCTCCAAATCTAACCAGACCACCATCAAATTCTTGCAAAGATAGAAACTTTATTTTATCTTCAGTCATATGATGTGAACATCCACTATCAATTACCCATTCATTCTTATCTTCAATTTTAGCATCCATGGCCTTCTCTTCAGGTACATTCTCTTCTAGTGCCGGAACATCTTCCTTGATAGCCAGGAACACCCATTCCTTTCCATTGCTGAAACCACTAGTAGAGTCTTGTGCCGGTTCATCATCAGAATTAATCACACCTTCCTCATCCGCTATGTAGCATAATTTATCTCTATTTTTCCTGTACTTATAGTTGTTCTGATATCCAGGGTCAGACTTAAAATATCTTCTAGCTCTTTCTTCAAATCTTGAATTCCTTTCAGGACATCTAGATGCAAAATGACCTATCTTATTATATGCAAAACATTTAAAAGGTGATTTTCCTTCATACTTACTTCCTACCAGTCCTTTAGGTACTCTTCTAGCAAATAGGGATTCAAGTTGCTCAAATTATTCATCTTCTCTCTTCATATCATCCAATTCTTTTGCATACAAAGCTTTCCAATCTTGCTTGCTGGTTGATGATGTAAATGCATGAAAAGAAGGTTCAGACTTCACAACTCTAGAAGGTCCAAATTCTTCAAGCTCAAAAGAAGATAATTTCCCAACCAAGGTATCTCTATTGACAAAAGTATTAGCCATTGTTCTCAATTCATTAATTGCAGTAGCCTTCATCTTATAAGCTGGTGGCAAAGCTCTCGAAACTTTAGAAACTATATCATCTTCACTCAGAGTTCCACGATAACACTGAATTCTCATAACAATTTCATTTACCCTTTCCATGAATGCAGTAATCCTTTCATCTTCTTCCATCTTTAGGTTTTCATATCTCACCTAGAAACCATCAAGTTTAGCAATCTTAACAGTAGGTCACCTTCATTAAGAGTCTTCAACTTGTCTCATATAGCCTTCGCTGATGATTTTTTAGTCAATCCCATTATTTGTTGATTAGAAAGTGCACACAAGCGGGCTTCTCTTTCTCTACAATCATTCTCAGGCTCCTTATCCTAGTTTTCCAGAGGAGGATTGCCAGATGCCGGATTAAAAGGTGTAACACCATTCTCTGTGATTTCCCAAATTTTCTTACTAAGACATATCAGATGAGTCTCCATCTGAATCTTCCATACTCTGTAATTTGTTCCATCAAGCCTATGAATATCTCTCTGAAAGATAACAACAGATGAACTAGATGAACTTGAACTGTTAGTCACCATAGCATCTTCCTCAAGTGGTTAAGCTTCTGCAGAGAGGACCAGAGCTCTGATACCAATTGTTAGATAGTTCAAATAACTCGAAAACAACTGAGAGAGGGGGGGAGGGGTGAATCAGTTGTAACCAGATTGCCGAAACCTTAAGCAAATAAAAATTTAATACCAAAACCCAAAAGATCAATACCAGAATGCATAAACCAATTACCGAAATAGAAGATATACCAATTAAGAACAAGCAACAATTACAGAATAAATACCATCCACATGACACCAAGATTTTATAAGTGGAAAACCCAGTAAAGGGAAAAACCATAGTGGGAAGCCTACCCACAGTCAGATAATGATTCTACAGTAAGTATGTGATTGCAAATGAGGGGCCTGCACTTGCAGGAAGGTCAACAACCTAGAGCACACTGCAAATTACAAAAGGAGTCTCACTGACTACATAAAAATCCATACTACAATCCAGAAGAAAGAATGAACTACAATGATAGCATCTCCTATGCCCGAGTACAATTTCAGTTAAGCTCAATACCAGAGGACTAAATCCTCTTACATAAACCTAACTCGATCACCAATGATCAACCAAATCCTCTGGATGAATGATTATTACATTATTTGCACCTATACATCCTTTTTATCCTCACATATGATCTACAATGAGATCTTACATCATATATATACAAACCCTTGATCACAAACAATAAGGTCAAGCACCAGACAATAAAGCAATTACATAATTACAAAACATGTCATCCTGAGACCAAAAAAATAATATCCAACCCATAAGACATCCCGAAAACACATCGAGAAGTCCAATCAACATGTTACATTAAACCGGTCCATAACCTAGATAATACCAAAACCCAATCGAGGTCCACACACGCTAAAGCAATGATCCCAATCAGCCAAGTCTTAAACACAAACACCATCAACATCCTGAATCTCTACTAGAAGCCACACCAACACCACTTATGCATAACATCAAAGATCTTCAACAAAGCTTTGCCGGTGAAACCCTCACTAGATGAACAAACCAAGCTTACCAGCATACAAGATAGCATTTGATCACCAAATCAAAACCAATTGACTGAACATGAATCTGAGTAGCATGAATAAGACAATTCCAAAAGCCAAAACATATCAGAGCATACTGGATCATCATGATCTAATCCAACCATAAACCAAATATCCTATCGGGACCAGAAGGATACTGGTAAAGCAACCAAAACAACTAGTATTGACATCAATGACAAAATATCAATGCAACACATAATCAATTCCTCCAAATGGCCAACATTCCCCTAGTATCCTTGTGATGTGAAAAGCCTTTGTTCTAAAGGTTGAGAAGCCTCTTAAATGAGTTTATCATTTGTCGCGCCAAACGAAATCTTTACTATGAACCTTAGCATTAGAATCTTTGAACTGAGTTAGTTGCCATACATTGGCAATATCATAGTGCAAGAGTGGGGAATAATCTTCCCCCAAGATCACTCACCATATATCTCCCAAGATAACTACTCAACTGTGAAGCAATTCACTTTGGGTTAATTTCTGGCAAAAGGCAAAAAAATGGCTGCCCTCCAGGGGGTGACAAGGTTGTTTGAGCTGATGGAGTATCGAGACTAGTGGGCTATGATATTGTCAATGGCCTTTTGAATAAAGAGTATATTTGATGTGTCTTTTATTGTAAATCAAACTAGTGATAACATCGGGGATTTGAAAACATCCTCACAAAACATACACTCAATGTTTAGCATAGGGATGACCACTATTTTCATGTGTGCTATGTCTTCTTGTTATAAACATTAAAATATCTTTTAAATCAATCAATACAACAATCAAGTTCAAAACAAAGAGCAAAGAGAAACCTTAGTGAGAAGAGAATTTCCAAATCCAATTAGCACCCTTGGAAGGGGTATCAAATTTTCAACTATCTTGAGATCAGATTTCATCCAAAAAAATTGAGGAGTATCAAAATAGTGATCAAAGGTTCCACCATCCGACAAATTTTATCAAAACAATACCTAGTTAGGTTCTCAAGTTGTCAAATTAATTTTATACATCATGAAAATTAACTCATATCATTTGACGTACTTTTTCATAAGGGAGAATAAAACTAAACCTTTACTTGACAAGTAAACTTGAGTATCTAAAACAAAGTATCCATCTGTGGGGGTGGGAAAAGCGAGATCGGGTGACTAGGACCTAATCCCACTTTAGCCAACACATTGGGAATACGAAAGAGCCTAGGGAGATAGATCACTTTGGCTACTTATTGTGAGAAAGAGAGAGCCAAGGATTACCTCTTAGGGTTTCTATTCCTCTTGTTGCAAATGATGAGAAAAACTAGGGTTTGAATGATCAACTAGACTAGGAGATAAAGAATGAAGCACAAATGAACTTGAAATTGAACAAACTTGCATTAAATTTTTCATATCAATAATATTTAGTCTTCTTCTCAGTTGATGACTTGTATTTTGTGAGTGTTTTAAATTATTATCATAATCTTTCATTTCTTACTTGGGTCTTCCACTTCCCAAGTAAGATCAACTGTGGCTAGGGTGTGAGATGCACTAGCTGGGGGCATGACGCTACTCTCTTTGTGTTCATACTAGCTAGGTATCTTTGTGGGTAGTGATGATGATGTTGACCTTTGTACTCTAGAAGTAGGTTTGTAAAGGGGCATATCATCATCATCATCAACCCTTTCTCTCTATCCTCTTCATGTGGTGGATTCAATATCTTCTCCTCAACATGGACATGAACCTCATCATAACCCTTCTTCTGTTGTTCATCATGGCTATACTCATGTTCCTCACTATCACCTGCTAGCTCCTTAAGTGGCTCATGATCTATCGTTGTCTCTGGTGGTCTGACTCATGGCCATGGATCTCTTGTTAGATAATCTATTGGAAACACAATGCCAAGATATGTCGCCTCCCACAACCTCGTTTATGCGCGTTGAACACAATCATCATCCTCAAGTGAGGGATCTCATGTGTCTTGTCTATGTTTTTCTTCATTGTCAGTAAGCTCCACATCCAATGTTGTTGGTCTAGGCCAAGAATGTATGATATAGGTTAGAATCACAGTAGGATAACCTTGTACCTAATCGAACTAACACATCACTCTATCATAATAGAATGGAATGATGATGTAGTGGTGGAGACCCTCTAGAAAATGGTCTCGCTGCATCTTGTCTAACTATATCTCCTGATCATCCCATACATACATGTGTCTATAAGACCTCCAAATGATAAATGTAATTTGTCGATGGTCCAATGCAACTCTGTAATATAGTACATATTCTCTCTTTGCCAAGGATTCCCACATGGGTACGCACATGCTTGAGGCTAGTCAAAGGTAATATCTATAAGAAATATTGTAGGCCTTGTACATGCTATATGCACAAACAGCAACACCTGAAGGAGAGTGTAGGTTATCAAACTCTCACGATCATAATGCACAATTTTCTCTAAATCATGGTAGAGATGGGCAAGCATGTTGTGTCCCAATGATAAAATTGCTTGAAACTCCTCCATCTCTTGACTAATGTGAGTGAGTCCTCTAGGCATGTGAGTGCCTTGACCAGCAGGCGAAACCATGAGTGCTATTGTGTTGATCAATATCTTCTAGACCAACGACATATCTCTAGTGGTATGTAGTAGCCAACGTATAAAGATACGTCCTCAAGAACATTTGGATGTTTCCCAAAATATAGAGTATATTTTATCCTCTTTCACCATAGTGGGTGAATGTGATTTCTATAATGTAAAGGTCTTGTCTCATGGTGGTGGTTAAAAGATCTGATATACATCCTCTAATGTGACCGTCATCTCCCCCATCATAAGATGGAAAGTGGAAGTGTATGTGTCCCATCACTCCATCAAGTCCATAAGCATAGAATAATGATACCACATATGAGGCATGCACTATACCTAGTAGAGTCCTACATCTCAAAAGAAATGCTTCTCCTCGATGAGTTTTATGATCTGACTACAAAAATATTTGTATATAGTTCGGGTAAAAGTACAAACCCGTGTCACACTTTTACAAAGGAAAAGGTTAACACAACAATAACTATTCAATTTCGTCACCATAAAAGTGGCATTTGTATTTTGAATTTGAAGATGATGTAAACTGATGAAATGTGTAAAATTTGGTGAAGTTTAAGTCTACTATTTTTTCAATTTTTTTTGTCAATAATTTATATATATATTTTAGCTTTAAAGTCCATTTTTTTATTGTTGAAAAACGCTAAAAAACAAGGGGTTTAGTTCCCACCACAAAATAAAATGTACATCAGCTTATTTTTTTCTGATTTTGATATCCATTATAGATGACATATATATATATACAGTGTATAAAAAAAATTTAAAAAAATTGATGTATATTTTCTTTGTTATAGCAGTTGGAAGTCGAATATACCAGAATTTGATAGTTTTTGTCTCCCACCACAATTTGTCTATTCAATTTATGATAATAAAAAAACAAAAAATACCCTTTTGGAGAAGACTCCTCTAGTGAATCATATTTTTTCAATTTTTTTTTAAGTTATTCGATATATATATATTTTTTTCAAACCAGTCTCTTACCGAACAAAAGAATACCTACTTGTAATATTTTTAATTTTTTTTTATATTAAATATAATCAAAACATTATATAAATTATATGAGTAGAATCATGACTTCGATCTCTACAAAAGGGTATTTTTAGTTTTTTAATAAATTTAATTTATCTATTGATTTTTTTTGCAGAAGTCTCAAGTTTCAGAAAATTAGCATTTTTGTTGATGTGGCTGCCACTTGGCATTCCACATAGATAGTTCCAGCCGAAAACGTTTCAGCTGGAAGTGTTCCAGCTGGAACTATTTTCAGCCGGAACGCTTCCATTCAGAACTATGGAGGCCGACGCGATTGGTCGCTTCAACCCCATATAAAATATTGTTTTTTTCCAATAAAAAATTCAATTTCAATCAAGTGCAAAAATGATAAAAGTGATTTTTGAATAAAATCATTTTTTCTTTTATGAAATAAAGTGGCATTTTTTATGGAGGAGGAAGATTATAAAGGGGCAATTATTTCTAATTTTATAAAGGGGCGAAGATTTTGATTTTTTTTTCAAAGGCGTCTACCCTCTCCAAGTATGTTATTTTAAATTATTTTTTTCAATCATGTTTAATTTACAATATTGGATGTTTTTTGGGAAATTAAATATTTTTTTAGATTTTTTTAAAACTTTATTTTATTATTCATTAATTACGCTTCAATCATTTATTTTCAATTATGTTATTTTAATTTATTTTTTCAATTATGTTCAAATATACAAATATTTGAAGGTTTTTTGAAAACTATTTATATTTTTTAGATTTAATTAAACTTTATTTTATTAATCATTAATTGTGGATTCAATCATATGTATCTTATCTTGAATCTTTTATTTGCGTGTACATGGATTCCATATGTTTTTATTTATATATGTATGTATTTATCCATTTTTATTTATGTGTATGGATTCATTTATACGTGTTCATATATATGCGTAGATTCATTCTTATTTACATACTTAAAAGAACTAAATAGTGAATTTGTAAAATATACATTAAACACTATTTATTACTTAATTATAATTTTTTTGAAACTAATACTTGACTCAAATTCTTTATATATTAGCTACTCTAGATTTCAAGCAATTAATGTTATTAAATCATGTTCATATGTACATTGCATAGTCAAAAGTAGAATCCAACTAGACTTAATTTCTTACTCTTTATCTTATGTTTGGTAGAAACTGGGTCTTATTTCTTGAATGTTATTTTTTTTATTTTCTAAATTTTTAAAAGTGGAGTTCAAGTCAAATGATCTAAATGGATGAAATGTACACGTTTCATTTATTCAATGTATAAAGTTTAAGAATGTAAAATTAAATTTATATTTCATTAATTATATTTTGTTTGTTAAGAACAAGGAAAAGTAACTATATAACTTTTTTAACTTTCATAGTTTACAAATGAAGTCTAGATTTATAGATTTAACTCTAACATTGTTCTGATAAGTATATATATGTATATAGATAACTTCTAGAATTTAAAATAACTTGAAAGGTGCGCACAAATATGTTTTTTTTCTTATATATGGTACATTTGCATGTTTTCGTTTTTAGGTTCAAAGCACGAAATTTTGAAGATCTGATATTTTTTTGCAATGGGGAATAAGAGGACTAGATCAAGGTTGTATGATCATAAAAGGGACGATAAGATGAAAGGTCATACAAAACGTAGTCAACAACAATCCGTTGATGTTCAAGATCAACATGATGATGTTCAAGAAACATCTACTCAGGTACGAGATGAAATTGGTACAAGCTCAAGTTTGAATTTTTTTTCTGGTATGGAAAAGTTGATGGAAATGGATGAAGATAGTCTTTTTAATAAAATTCCATCTGAAGATATGATACCTGAAAGCACATTAAAATTGCATTGTAAGAAATTGTGGGATGATTATTTTAAAAATAAGTCTATTATTGGAAAAGCACAATTATTTGCTAAGTTATTTAGGAAAAGGGAAATGAAACTTGTTTTGGAGTTGTTGGGTGTTGAAAATAAGAAAAGTTCTCTTGATACATTAGTAAAAGAAACTATAATTGAAAATTTACAAGAAGCATTGAATTGTATTGACAACACAAGTCGAGGTGTTGATTTAAGTGTTGCACGTAGAGCATTGATGACTATGATTACTAGTAAGAAATTGACTCGTAGAAATCAAGTTAATGCAATTTATCAATTAATTCATGTATCTAGAAGAACTATTCAAAGATACATTAGGAAGAGAAATATGTTGGATGAAAACATTAAAAAGAATTGGGTAAATATCTGTAGGGTTCCTAGAAAAGACATAATTTCTGAAGATGTAAAAAGACAGGTCATTGATTATTGGACCAATCAATATCGTGTTTCTTCCAATAGAAGGGATACTATACAGATGATAGATGAAGATGGTAAAAATATTACACATCCAAAACAATTCTTAGATACAACACAAAGTGATTTGTTTGAAGCATTCAAGCAAGAATTTTCAGATGTAAAGATTTTCTAAAGGATGTTTGAGAGATTGAGTCCTTGCTTTGTACACATAAATAAGGTATGTGAAACTTGTTGTTGTCAAAATCATGTTGGATTTCATCTACACTTGCAATCATATAAGAAGTTCATGGTAACAATTAATCCAAATCTAGTCATTCCTACAACTACAACACAATTTGTGAAGTCTATTTTATGTGATAAATTAGAAGATGCAAATGAGTTCAAAATCAATGTATAAAAGGTGAATGCAATGATTGTGGAGTTTTGAGTAAGTTTGTGTTGTAAACCAAGAATATTGATATTCATGCACTAGTTATATGGAAGAGATTTGAATATGACACATACCAAACTAAGTCAGGAACTGAATCCAAAAAAATTATGTTGAAAGAGAGTGAATTTCCCTACATATAGTTTATAGATAGATTTCGTAATATGATATATCCACATATCCAACATTGTCATGGTACAAGATGACAGTCTAAATAGTTTCGTGATTCAAAGGATTGTTTTCCACCAAGTTGTATTCTTTCAATTGTAGATTTCTCCGAGAACTACACATTTTGTCTTCACACAGAAATTTGAAGTCAATATTATCATTCCAATCAAGTTGCAATATTTGTACAAGTTTGCTATAGACATGCAAAATTTTAGGTGGATGGTATAGAGAGTACTAAAAATGAACACATTATCATCAAGGAGGTTCATTTCTATATCAGTGATGATACGTGTCATGATAGGAGCTATGTAGCACATTGTTTTGGAATGTTTTTTTGAAAATATTAAAGATCGTGGGATAGAATGTACACAACAGTGGATTTGGTCAGATGGATGTGCCGGTAAGTACATTAGATTTAAAATTTATTATAACTTGATTTTTTTCTTCTATATGATTTTATGTTATTCAAGTTAGAGCAATTTAAGTCTCCAAAAGCTTTTAACTGGTTATCCCTACAACATGCTCGACATAGCTTAAATTTTTTGTGGAACTTCTTT
Organism: Cryptomeria japonica; assembly: GCF_030272615.1. Taxonomy (NCBI): domain Eukaryota; kingdom Viridiplantae; phylum Streptophyta; class Pinopsida; order Cupressales; family Cupressaceae; genus Cryptomeria; species Cryptomeria japonica. The sequence goes on from NC_081405.1 coordinate 1,080,010, forward strand.
GAGAGTGGACATGGAAAAGGAGAGCATGCATGATGGAATAGGAGCATGTGTGAAGCGTGCACTTCACTAACATGAACTTGCAGGTAAATTCTCTTCATATTTGTGTACATTTTTAATTCTCTTCATAGATTAATTTAAATATATATATGTATGTACATGGGTTATCCAATTTTCTAAAGCGAGAGCTTCTGTACATGTAACACCATACAAAATTATATATATATGTACATGCATGTGTGAAATGAACTAAAATGGACTAAATAATTTATATTATCAGATATTGATCGATCAAATCCTTATAATTATCAATCAATTAATGGTATTAGAAGTTTTCATCAAGTCATGACTACGGGATTTAGCAAGCCTCGTGTTAGTCTTCCAAGAGGAAAATCATGCTTTTGTGTTGATTGCATTGCGAACAAAACATATACTCATTGTCTAAATATTGTTGATGGATATGTTTTGCAATGGGAAATGAAAGAATTTTACACAATGCCTCCTTACGAAGATAGTGACATTATTGATATTTACGATTCTCTATATTCAGCTGATTATGAATGTGTTTTTGATTTAGTTGTTACAAGTGCATGCATGCATATTTTGTAAATTATATATGTACATGTACAAATTTTTAAATTCTTATTTAATTTAATATTGTTCAAAATTAATTTTAAAATGTATAATGAACTAATATTGCTTGAAATATATATACACGTGGTCTATTTTCACAGGTGATATTTTTGCAGTGATTGTTGATCTTGACAATACTAAAAGTGTAGATTATTGTCTACTTAGATGTACACAACCAAAATGCAAGTTATTGGAATCAGTCAATGATGATGATGGGCAAAAATATCCCACTAGTTCAGTTGTTATTGAAGGCACCTATTATCTGTTGGCCATATGATGGAATTGATTATGTGTTGCATTGATGTTTTGTCATTGATGTCAACACTAGTTGTTATGGTTGTTTACAAACTTCTAGTAGAAGGATTGGATTGGGAAGACTATCAGTTGATTTTCACCGGTATGATCTGGATGATGGAATAAGTTTGTATGGATGGTTCATATACTTTTTGAAGTATGTTTCAGACAGTTGGTATTGACTTAATGATCAGATGCTATCTTATGTTCTAGTAACCTTGCTTTGTAGGTCCGGTAAGGGTTTCACTGGCAAAGCTTTATTGAAGATCCTTGATGTAATGCATAAGTGGTGTTGGTGTAGATTATAGAAGGGATTTGGGATTGAGATGGTGATTGTGTTCATGCCTCAATTGATTGGTGTCATTGCTTTGGCATGTGTGGAACTAATTTAGGTCTGGTTCTATCTAGGTTATGGATCGGTTTTCATGTAACGTGTTGGTAGATCCTCCAATGTGCTTCCACAATGTTTTATTGATTGGATGATTTTTGTTTGGCCTTAGGCTGACATGTTTTATGATTTTATTTTAGGATTATGCAATGAATCTATTGAATTATCATTTAGGGTGGCCGACCTAATTGGTTAGGTCTCGGGTTGGTATAAATATATGTAAGATCTCATTGTAGATCATGGATGGATGTATGAATGGGAAAGGAGAAAATAATATAATAATCATTTGTACAGAGGATTTGGTCGATCATAGGTGATCAAGTTGGGTTTATGTAAGATGTTTTAGACCTTTGGTATTGAGCTTAACTGGAACTATAATCTGGCATGTTTGATGCTATCACCATTATTTCTTCTCTCTGGATTGTTGTCCAAATATCTTGAGGTGGTTGGCCTCTTCTGTAGTTAGTGAGACTCCATTGTGATGAGTAGTGTGTTCAAGGCAGTGTGCCTTCCTGCATGTGCAGGCCTCTATTGTAATCATATACTTTTTGTAAAAGTATCATTTGATTGTGGGTAGGGTTTCCCACTGTGGTTTTTCCCTTTACCAGGTTTTCCACATACAAATCATGGTGTTATGTGTTATTTTTGCATGGTATTGATTCTATGGTTTTCAATTGTGCTTTAATGCTTTATCAGTTATTTTGGTATAAGGTTTTAAGTACTTTAATTCACATAATCTGTTAACAACTGATTCACTCCCCCTCTTAGTTGTCCACTGGGTATCCTAACAATTGGTATCAGAGCTTGGTCCTCTTTTTGTAGAATCTTAACCTCTTGAGGAAGATCCTATGGAAACTAATAGTTCAACTACTATTTTCTAGAAGGGTAGCCCTAGGCTTGATGGAACAAACTATGGAGTATGGAAGATTCAAATGGAGACTCATTTAAGATGCATTGGAAAGGAAATTTGGGAAATAACTCAGAAAGGTTACATTCCTCATGATCCAACATCTGGCAATCCTGCATCGACAGACTTGGAAAAGAACATTGAGGATGATTGCAGAGCTAGAGAAGCCCTCTTAAGCGCCTTATCAGATCAAAAAATCATGGGACTATCAAATAAATCATCGACAAAATCTATATGGGACAAGTTGGGCACTTTGAATGAAGGTGATCTCATTGTTAAAATTGCAAAACTTGAATGTTACCAGGTAAGATATGAAAGTTTGAAGATGGAGGAAGATGAAATAATTTTTGCATTCATGGAAAGGGTATAAGAAATTGTATTAGGAATTCAGTGTTGTGGTGGATCTCAGAGCGAGGAAGAGATTGTTTCAAAAGTATTATGGGTTTTTCCATCGGCATATAAGATGAAGGTAACTAAAATTTATGAGCTAAGAACCATGCCTAATTCTTCTGTCAATAGAGATACTCTTGTTGGGAAGATATCTTCTTTTGAGGTTGAGGAATTTTGTCCTCCTAGAGCTACAAAGATTTATATTGCATTTAAGGCATCTACATCATCAACCAGCAAGCAAGATTGGAAATTTTTGTATGCAAAGGAATTGGAAAAGATTAGGAAAGAAGATGAAGAGCTTGAGCAAATTGAAGCAATATTTTCTAGAAGGATACCTAAAGCTCCAACAAGAAGTAAGTATGAAGGAAAATCTCCTTTTAAATATTTTGCATGTAATAAGATAGGTCTTTTTGCGTCTAGATGTCCTGAAAGGAATTCAAAATTAGAAGAAAGAGAAAGAAGATCTTTTAAGCCTAACCCTGAATATCAAATCAAGCATTAGTACAGTAGAAACAAAAACAAATCATGTTACTATGTTGATGAGGAAGGAGTAACTGATAAATCAGAAGAAGAACCAATCGGAGATGTAGCTAGTGGATCCGGTAATGGAAAAGACTAGGTATTTTATGCTATGAAGGAAGATGATCCAGAACAAGTTATCATATATGAGGAAAAGGCCCTTGCAACAAAAGTTGAAAAGAAAGATGAATGGGTAATAGACAGTGGATGTTATCATCATTTGATAGGTGACAAAAGAAATTTTCTAACCCTACAAGAATTTGATGGTGGTCAAGTTAGATTTGGTAATAACAAGGCATGCATGATCAAAGGAAGAGGAACCATTTCATTGGATGGTAAGCATAACACTGATAATGTCTATTATGTTGAAGTTCTAAAGCATAATCTTTTGAGTATAGGACAGTTGGTAGACAAAGGATTTTAATTACAATTCAAGGATGGAAAGTGCAAAATCATTAGGAAATCAGGGTTGGAGATTGCAACCGGTACACAGTCAAAAGGTAACATCTTTCATTTGAACTGCAGTGAAAAGACATGTTTGATTGCACATATTGATGAAAGATGGCTATGGCATAAGAGGTTATGTCATGTAAATTTTGATTGCATTGTAAAGATTAGTTCAACTAAGGCAATTAGAGATTTACCTAAGATTGTGAAGCCTCATAATCCAGTATGTAAGGAATGTCAAATGGGTAAGCAAATCAGAACTTCTTTTAAGAGCATACCTGATAAATCTAATGATATTCTTGATTTGATTCATACTGACCTATGTGGTCCTGCTAATACAAGAAGATTTCAAAGAGATAGATATTTCATGTTTATCATTGATGACTATTCTAGAATGATGTGGGTTGCTTTTCTAAGGGAGAAATCTGAAGCCTTTGAGAAATTCAAGATCTTTAAAGCTATGGTTGGGACAAAGACAAGAAAGAAAATCAAATGTCTGAGATCAAATCGAGGTGGTGAATTCACATCTGATGAATTCAATAGCTATTGTGAGAAAAATGGCATTAGGAGACAGTTATCTGCACCTCGGATACCTCAGTAAAATGACATTGTGGAAAGAAAGAACAAAACCATTTTGGATGCAACTAGAAGCATGATGATGGAAGATAATTTGCCTCATATCTACTAGAGAGAAGTAGTAAGTACAACAATTTATACATTCAACATAGTTCATATCAAAGGAGATACTGGTAAGACACCTTATGAATTATGGTTTGGTCATTCCCCTATTCTTAAGTATTTTAGAATCTTTGGAAGTAAGTGTTATATCAAAAGAGATGATTCCATTGAAAAGTTCGACCTAGATGTGATGAAGGAATATTTATTAGTTATTCAACTAAAAGAAAAGCATATAGATGTCATAACAAAAGATTGCAGAGAATTGTGGAGAGCGCTAATGTGAAAGTGGATGAGCAGTACAAAGACTAAGCTAAATCTTATGGCAGTGAACCGACAGTGGAAATGATCATAACTGATCTGGTAATACCTGTATCGAAACAGAATACTGAACCATTTACCTCGACATCATCAGAAAACTCAACTGTAACTAAAGAGTAGGACAGAGAACCTGAAAATCAGAAAACACCAAGGTATGTAAGGCTAAATCACTTTGAAAATCAGATCATTGGAGCCAAAAACAAGGGAGTTATGACAAGGAGAAGATTAGCAAATCAAGAGGTATGTTTCATTTCTCAGAATGAACCGACATCAGTAATTGAAGCTTGTAAAGATGAATGTTGGATGAAAGCTATGGAAGATGAATTAGATAGGATAGAAAAGAACAATACTTGGACTCTAGTTCCCCAACCTAAAAATAAGAATGTTATTGGAACTAAATGGGTTTTTAGAAACAAACTGAATGAGGATGGAAAAGTTGTAAGAAACAAGGTTGGATTGGTCTACAAAGGATATTTGTAGAAGGAAGGAATTGATTATGGTGAAACTTTTGCACCGGTAGCTAGAATTGAAGCTGTTAGACTATTTCTTGCTTATGTAGCCTATAAGAACTACAGGGTCTATCAAATGGATGTTAAGTGTGCATTTTTGAATGGAGAACTTCAAGAGGAAGTTTTTATTGAGAAACCTGATGGATTTTTACTGACAGATGACAAAAATATGGTTTGCAGATTAAGGAAAGCTCTATATGGACTAAAACAGGCTCCTAGAGCTTGGTATGCAAGGTTGGATAAGTATCTTTTGAAGCTTGATTTTATAAAAGATAATGGTTACAGTAACCTATATTATAAGATCACTAATGATGATATTATGATTATTGAAGTATTCGTTGATGATATCATTTTTGCTGGTGAATAAAAATTATGCATGGAATTCTCTGATAATATGTAGAGTGAATTTGAAATGTCTATGACTGGAGAAATAAGATTTTTTATAGGTTTGTAGATCACTCAGATTGACAAAGGCATCTTTATCTGTCAAACTAAGTATCTAAGGGAATTATTGAAGAAATTTGGTATGGAAAATTCCAAACCGATTAGTACTCGTATTGTTACAAGTGAAAAATTGTCAATTAATGATGTATCCCCTCCAGTAAATTCTACAAGATATAAATCCATGATTGGTGGTTTTCCATATTTAACTCCAACTAGAGCGTATATAATGAACGCAGTTAGTATTGTATCAAGATTTCAGAGTAATCCAAGAGAAAATCATGAAAGTGCAATAAAAAGGATATTTCGGTATTTGCAAGGAACAACTGAATATGGTTTATGGTACCCTAAAGATGATGACTTTACTTTATGTGCATATACAGATGTAGATTGGGCAGGTGATGTTGATTGTTGGAAAAGCACATCTGGTGGAGCATTCTTTCTTGGGATGAAGTTGGTTTTATGGATCAGCAAGAAGCAGTCATGCATTTCTTTATCTACTGTTGAAGTTGAATATGTTGCAGACGCAACCAATTGTACTCAAGTTCTATGTGTAGCATGTAAAATTCATCTTATTCAATATAAAAATATCAATTAGAAACAAAGGGAAATCATGAATCCCTATCTAATGAAAAAATTCTAACAAACTAACAATGAAATAACACAATCAAGCAAATAGGAATTAAAATAATTCAAATCAAACTCCCTATTCCAAAATCACATATAGCTTCCATTGCTCTTCTCTTCTCTATGGTATGATGGCTCTCAGATATTGCACTGGCAACCTGCAAGTGACACAAAGATTCAAAGTTCATGATTTTTAAAAATGGAGATTGAATGTTCAATTTATAGATTTTTGGAGAAGATTGATTGAAAGATGGAACATATTGATCAAGAGGTGGAACTCAGGTGAACTCACATGCTGATTGATAGTTGAACTGCTGATTTAGAGGTGAAACCGAATAGATTGAATAGATTAATGGAGTCAACTGATTGAGAAAAAGCTAACTGAAAGAAGAAAAAGAATGATTGGAGGAAATAAAGAAGATGACAAAGAAAGCTTATTTTAGAAAAAGCTAACTAGAAGATGAAAATAGAGATTGGAGAGATAATGATTTAATTAATTGATTGATTAAATTAATTAATTTAGCATGTGCTTGCACTTTAACTTAGATGTTCAATTTAATCTTTGCATGAGTTTTATTCAAATAATTGAATTTATTTTAAATTCAATTTAGTATTTGAATATATTTAGAACTTGACTTTGATTTTCAATTTGGTTTTTGAAATCATGCAAATTTGATTGAATTTAGAAGAATTTGAAATTAAAAGAAATTAGAATTTGGGGATTTGGAATTGAAGAATTAATTAGTTAATTAAATAATTCAAAGAAACTATTTAATTATTTAAAAATTTAATTTAATTAAATAATAAAGATTATTTAATTTAAAGGATTAAATCATAATTAATTAAATAATAAATATTTAATTAATATTTAGAAAAGGGTTGAATGATTAGATGATCAGAGATAGAAATTGAGAATTAATTTATTTAAATAATAAATATTATTTAAATTGGGGAATTAATTTAGAATTAATTAAATAACAAATATTTAATTAACATTTAGAAAATGATTAAAATGATTAAATGATGAAAGAATAGGAAATAGAATAATTAGTAAGATTATGAGGAAATATGAAAATAGAAGAATAAGATTAATTAAATTAATTAAATAATTAAATAATTATTTAATCAATTAGAGGAATAATTAGTACATGATCAATGAGACATTTTTAGGTGTCTACATTTGCCCCTCTTTAAAACAAAGTCAGAACGACATTGTTTCAAAGAAAATAATTTTTTTTTGCCCCAATATGCCTTGGTGATACTTAGGGTGTAATGCTCTCCGAGAGATTGTTTGTGCATTAAAGATATGAATGATCTCTCAAAAAAAGAAGAATGCGAGATTAAAGATAGAAGAATGGTTAGTTGATTAGAGATAGAGATAGGTGATGTGAAGATGATATTGAGATAGAATATGAGAGAATGAACCTTAGGATGAAATAGAATAATGTTAGATGATAGAAAATGATTTAGAAAGAGATGATGAGAAAAGAATCAACAAACTAGCAATAAGCAAATGAGATGAGAATGAGAATGATTGATTCACGAACCTGTATCATTATTTATTGTGCAATATATATTCATCACTGAGCCTTATTATTGAACAATGAAGCTTAGCACATCAGGGTATAAGGAACCAAGATGTAAAGATATCTCATTGAAGAAACAAACACGTAGCAGACAAGCAACAAACAAAGAAAAAGATAATGTCCATCATAGCTCCTCTAGTCACTTGTGGACATCCTTGAGTAGCATAGGAACACAATCTGTCGCCAAATGATAAAAGATAAAGACTGACCCGGACAAAATTCAGTAGCTATACTGACCTTGTGCCTTCGTTCTCAGTTGCTTGATGTGATGGTTGATAATGTCTGATCTCAGAAAGTTGCAGACCCCGTTTAAGACTGACCTGCCTAATTTCAAGTGTATCCTCTTCTATTTAAGACAAGATAATGATCACTTGATATGGATAAGATACAATTGATAAGACAATTTGATCAGTTGATTGCAGATGTTTGATTGGATAGTCGTATCCTTTGTTAACTTCGTGTGAAGTGTTTGTTGGATATCTGCTAGGGTATTTGTTTCTCACAAGACATTTTATTGCAAGTTTTTCTGATTAATTGATTTTTTATTTTGAGTTCTTTTCCAAGAGCTTTTTCGATGTATTTGGATTATGTGGATTGATATTTGAATGTTTTTGGATTGATTTTTTCAGGATCGTATTTGAATGTTTTTGGTTAATTTTTTCAGGACGTTATATGGATGTTTTTGGTATTTTTAGATTTTTCACTGTTTTTGGATATTTTCAAAGGATGTTATATGAATGTTTTTGGTATTTCAAGTTTTCAATGTTTTTGAATTTTGAGTTTTTCATTGTTTTTGAATTTTGAGTTTTTTCAATGTTTTTTGGATTTTTTCAGGACTTTATATGATTTTTAGGATTTTTTCAGCTATGCCCCCAGTGTGCAGACCTGTATGACATGATGATCTGCCGAATGTATGTGGAGATGATGAATTTTTGACATGACCTACGTGAATGCAATATGCATGATGAAGATGCATTTCCTATTCGAACAAAGTTGACTATGTTTGTTGTATCATTTGTAATACACCAATTGAATTGGAGGTGCAAAACATTTCATAGATAAGCGGTCAATCGACCCCTAAGGTCCTTTGGAACATCCAAATTAACATCCTTTGAAACTTTGATCTTCTTTTGCCCATGTGTGTAAAAATGAGTTAATTCCTGCTCTTGTGTTCACTAAAGATCCTTAGCATCGTACATGACTAGCTATCTGAATTATCCTAACTTCAAAAGCATCCTGAATAGAGCCTCATTGCCAACAAGCTTTTAGAGCTCCGATGAGGTTATAGACTGTAATTTCTCAAATATTGCTCCATTGCTAGTTAGGCGTTCATAGCCCTGATGGAGTTACTTGCATGTTCCCATAGTCAAGCTTCTTGTCGCATTTGTATACATGATATTTCAGTTATATATCATTGCTCTTTTGCCTTGAGATGGATATTTGGCACATCATTTTTTCTTTTTATTTTCTTGTCTTGACTTGTAAGTAATGAAACCTACTTGGGTGTGACAATTACAGTGGCGGTGAAGTGGAATTTTAGATTTTTCACTTAGTCATATGATCAACTAGGTGTCTAGAATGAATTAGAGATCTTCTTAATATGTTTGAGATATAGCAATTGATAGATTTTGGGTTAACAAGTCTCAAATAATGAAATCACTACCCAACCATAAGTAAAGTGTTGTCAGAGGGTAATGTTTCAAATGAATGACCTTAGGACCTCAAAGACTTCATGTCTGAATATCTAAGAAAGGAGACAACCCTTTCTTCTCTTGAATGCAAACAGATGATAAAATTGGTTAGTTGCCTTGTTTTATTAATGCTGCTATATGAAAATGCAGAAATTTTGCGAATGCGACTTCTGAATATGATGTGCTTAGAAAGAGACTATATGTGATGCAGTGCTTTGTATAAAATGATATGCAATGCGGAAAGTAAAACCTAAACTAACCCAGCTTTTAGATATAATATTGTTTAAGGTTCTTGTTGTTCATCGAGTCAGAGAGCTTTGTGTAGGTAGTTCATTGGCCTTTGTTTGAAAATTTGGATAAAGATGTCTTTTCCAATAGGATATAAGGACTCAGCTAAGTGTATATGTTCAAAATCTCCAATGTTGATTTTATTAGTTTTTTGATTTTGTGGATCATCGTAAGGAAATCTAGCTCTGGAACCCATGAATTCAGCTATAGCCTTATCAATTTCAAAGAAATCCAACTATGGTAGATTCTCTTGCCCCCAATCTATCAAGTGCGGGTGTATGAGACAAATTGGTTTCGAAGTTATGACATGAGTAGGTGTTATGCCTGTTTTTATTGATGCACTTGAAGAGGATAATGAAGTCAACCAGGCGTTGATCTCACTAGTTGGTGTTATGCTTGTTTTTGTCACTACATTAGCATTTGATGATGGCACACATACAATTGCTGACAAGTTGCTTTGTGTAGTATGATTTGGATTGGTGATTTCATTGATAAGGGGCTCATGAATAACTTGTGTAGAGGGATTGAGATCACTAGGAGAAATGGTAAGTTTGTTTGAGAGGGAATATTGTGAAGAACATGGAGGATTATGACATGGATCAGATGAAGGGATGGAGGGACCTTGATCAGGATTTGGAGAAATAATGGGATCTTGTTTAGGATATGAAGGTAAAGGTATGATTTTAATCTTGGTTTGTAAAGGGATTATTAGGGAGGATGGAAGGGATGTCTTGATCTTGCTTAGGAGGTGAATGTTGAATGGGACATGAAAGGACACTTTGTTCTTGAGATGGAAGGGTTTGATTATGAATGGAATAGAAAAGAGCGAGGGGATCATCATAAGATTCTTGGTTTGTGGGATCTTGATAAAAAATTGGGTAGGATGGAAGTGGTTGTTCTTGATCTTTATTTGTTTCAGGACTCATTTCTTCTGATTTTGGATCATCATCTTGACACAGGGAAGAACTTTGGATATTCATGGGAGATTCTTGGAATGTTTCAACCTTTTGACTTGATGAGAAAAGATTTTGAATGAGACTCTCTAAATCATGACTTGGATTGGATTGGTTTTGTGCTATGGATACCCCTTGGGAGATTGTGTTATTAGATAAAGATGGTGTGGATTGGTCGTGCATGACTTTAGGGGATGATGAAATGGTGGATAGATATGGTTGATTCAGGATTTGGTTGAAAGGGATTTGATTTTGGTTGAAAGGAGTATGATTTCGGGTGAAAGATGTTTGATTTTGGTTTAATGAATTTTGATTTGGACTTTGGTTGAAGGGGGTTTGATTTTGGTTGGAAGAGGTTTGAATGTTGGGTTGGTGTGAGTTTTGTTTTGGACTTTGGTTGAATGGGATTTCATTTTGGTTTAAAGGGGTTTGATTGTTGGGTTGGTGTGAATTTTGATTTGGACTTTGGTTGAATGGGGTTTGATTTTGGTTGAAAGGGGTGTGATTGTTGGGTCGGTGTAAATGGTATGATTGGTATAGTGGGTTAAAAGAAAAAGAAGGTTTACATGACTCTAATGTTGGTTGAACTGAGGTAGGAACGATTTTACTAAAGAATGAAGGTTGGTATGTTTTAATGGTCTCACAAGAAGAAGAAGGTTGGTCTGATACTGATCCCCTCGTGGTCATCACTTCTCTTATCATGTTTTCTAACCAACCCCTATGGTTGTCAGGACTAGCCATGTCTGTCACTTGTTGTTGTAAAGTTTTGATTTGTTGAGCTAATATTTTTATGGATGATGATGGAATAGGAATGGAAGGGATGAATCCTCCACCTTCCCTATAAAATATATAATTCCAATCCATGATGTTTGCTTGTTTGGTTTGGACCTAGGATCACAACATGTAAGACATTTTCTCCATTTCTCTGAATGTGACAATGTTTGATTGAACTTAACCAACTTGTTTGAGTTGAGGTTGAGTTTGATTGATCCTCTGATTGTGTTTTGGACGTTTGGGGTATGACTTTCTAGGATGATTATGCAAATGATGATGAACTAAGACAAATATATATGAGGTCTATACAATGACGTATATGAGGATGATAATGCAGACTCAAAATTAGGACTATGCAACGACTATGGATGATAATGAAGACGTGAATGACGACTATGCAAGGACTTTAGGATGATAATGAGGATGTAAGTGAGAACTATGCAAGGACTTAGGATGATAATGAGGACGTAAGTGAGAACTATGTAAGGACTTAGGATGATAATGAGGACGTAAGTGGGGACTATGTAAGGACTTCCTAGGGTCACAAGTATGTAAAACTTTGAGTTTTTGTTTTCAAAATGAGCTCTATTTTCAGTAATTCTGTGTCTAGGACAAGTTTTGTAGTTTTCCAAATCTGAGAACAATTGCTTGAAGGTAGGTATAGCTGACTGACTCAATTTTCACACAATCTCAGAAAATTTAGAGATACGTAGGATAGGGCCTAAAATAGCCCACATGACTGACTCAATACTGGTCTAACACAACGATACATAAAAAAAGCATGAAATACAATCTTAGGCTGTAAAGTGGACACCATTCAAATGAGGCCCTTACAATAAAATACCGAAACAAAATGAACAGATAGAGAGTATGGCAGCATTGGCTCCACTCCACGGCACACACTTCTCTGGCATACCAGCCTCTCTTACCCCGAAGATCCGAAGATCTTATAGCCAAGGGAATTTTGTATCATAGTGTAAGGTACATGAAGGGTATCTATGGGCTATAAGATCCGAAGATCTTATAGCCAAGGGAATTTTGTATCATAGTGTAAGGTACATGAAGGGTATCTATGGGGTACGATCCACACTCCCGAAATCACTGAATGTAGGATTTTTGGCAACTAAATTGGTTCATAGTATTAGGTTTTGAGGGATCCCGATCCAACGATGGATTCTCAAAGCAAGCCACTTAAGACTTTAGTTGAGCTTATCGGTGCATGGAAGGCTTCCACATATGTCAAATTTAATCAACACTCTAGCTGCCTGACCAGTATATTTATATAGCGGCTCAAAAAACCTGCTCGAGAGTACGATGGGAGAGATGATATCCCCAACGCATCCCAATTTGAAGTACCTCTGTGGGCCAATGAAATCCCCAGTCAAATATACCCCTCACTATGTAGAATAAAATAAAAATTGGATGTCATTGTCACCTCCTTCCTTTCTCCCAAGACCCTGAAGGCGGGTGGAAAGTTGGTTAATGAAACAATAGGTCCACCCCAAACACGATAAAAATTCTTTACCTTAAGAAAAAAGAAATATGATTTAATCTAATGCAGCCTGATTCATGTTCATTTTATAGCCCAAATTTAAGTGTTGAATATGCATGTGCATGTCCATTTTAAACACTAACTTGAAATATGAAGGCATACATGTCAATTTTAACCATTTGTTGATTTTAAGCACCAAAAGACAAAGTGTGAGATACATGCATGACAATTTTAGCCCATGTTTATTTTAAGCACCAAACAACGAAGTGTGAGATTATCCATGCATGTCCATTTTAATTGTTGTTGATTTTAAGCACCAAAAGATGAAGTGTTAGATGATGCATGCAACTGATCTAATACTAATCTAATCCTTTCTATAAATTCACCACAGGCTGTAAATAGGAGATTAGTACTAAAACCAAACCAATAGAAAATAGAAACTAAAAATTTGACAGAGGCGAATGCGTGACAATACCTGTGTGATTGCATGATACTGACAGCTCGAATGCGTGAACCTAACAGAGCGTATGTGTAATTCTGAAAGGCCAAATGCGTGATGATAACAGATCAATTATGTAATAAAAATAGGGTGATTGCGTGACAAACAGGCAAACAGCAAAAAAATAAAAACCAAAAAACAATAAAAATAAAATAAAGCTAAACCCGATCAGAAACCTGCAAAACCAATTGTGAGGCCCTATCCAAATCTCTCATCATCCATTCAATATTGATTAAATCATATTTAAATTGATAAGAAATAACTAAGTTGTTATATCTATCAAAGGCCAGTTGTTCTTCTAAATCTTGTATCTGCTTGTCTTCTTGGAGAACCTTTTGATAGCGTTTGGCTTCTCTTCTTTGTTCCTTCGTCCTTCTTGCACCTGAAATCATGAACTGTACCTTTCTTGCAATAAATTGTTATAATCAAATCATTAAATAGAAGTAATGTGTTTCCATATTAACCCAATTTTAGACAGAATTAGACAGATCAAATAATAGACAGAATAAAAAATTAAACAACAATTTTCCCTACGAATGCGTGATCTGGAAAGGGCAATTGCATAACCTGGAAAGGGCAATTACGTAACCCTGTCATATCGAATGTGTGATCCTGAGGGATCAAATGTGTGGTGTTGTCTATGCGATTGTGTGATGATGTAAGCACGACTGCATGATGGAAGATTTGTTCTCGAAATCCGTGCAAAATCTGTTAAAAAAAATGCAAAAATCTTTATGACCTGCAAAAATTACACAGAGAACAGAGAAGGTAAATTAGTTGTGTTTCACGTTGGGTTCACCAAAATGTAGCATGTAAAATTCATCTTATTCAATATAAAAATATCAATTAGAAACAAAGGGAAATCACAAATCCCTATCTAATGAAAGAATTCTAACAAACTAACAATGAAATAACACAATCAAGCAAATTGGAATTAAAATAATTCAAATCAAACTCCCTATTCCAAGATCGCATATAGCTTCCATTGCTCTTCTCTTCTCTGTGGTATGATGACTCTCAAATATTGCGCTAGCAACCTACAAGTGACACAAATATTCAAAGTTTGTGATTTTTGAAAATGGAGATTGAATGTTCAATTTATAGATTTTTGGAGAAGATTGATTGAAAGGTGGAACAGATTGATCAAGAGGTGGAACTCAGGTGAGCTCACATGCTAATTGATAGTTGAACTGTTGATTTAGAGGTGAAACAGAATAGACTGAATAGATTAATGGAGTCAACTGATTAAGAAAAAACTAACTGAAAGAAGAAAAAGAATGATTAGAGGAAATAAAGAAGATGACAAAGAAAGCTTATTTTAGAAAAAGCTAACTAGAAGATGAAAATAGAGATTGGAGAGATAATGATTTAATTAATTGATTGATTGAATTAATTAATTTAGCATGTGCTTGCACTTTAACTTAGATTTTCAATTTAATCTTTGCATGATATTTATTCAGATAATTGAATTTATTTTAAATTCAATTTAGTATTTGAATATATTTAGAACTTGACTTTGACTTTCAATTTGGTTTTTGAAATCATGCACATGTGATTGAATTTAGAAGAAATTAGAAGAATTTGAAATTAAATGAAATTAGAATTTGGGGATTTGGAATTGAAGAATTAATTAGTTAATTAAATAATTTAAAGAAACTATTTAATTATTTAGAAATTGAATTTAATTAAATAATAAAGATTATTTAATTTAAAGGATTAAATCATAATTAATTAAATATAAATATTTAATTAATATTTAGAAAAGGGTTGAATGATTAGATGATCAGAGATAGAAATTGAGAATTAATTTATTTAAATAATAAATATTATTTAAATTGGGGAATTAATTTAGAATTAATTAAATAACAAATATTTAATTAACATTTAGGAAGTGATTAAAATGATTAAATGATGAAAGAATAGGAAATAGAATAATTAGTAAGATTATGAGGAAATATGAAATTAGAAGAATAAGATTAATTAAATAATTAAAGAATTGTTAAATCAATTAGAGGAATAATTAGTACATGATGAATGAGACATTTTTAGGTGTCTACACTATGGATGAAGCAGATGTTGAAGGACATACAAGTGAGTTGTAATGATCTATTTGTTATCCATTGTGATAACTCTGCAGCTATTGACATATCCAAGAATCCGGTATTTCACTCCAAGACTACACACATATCAATCAAGTATAACTTTTTGAAGGAAAAGGTAGAAGCAAAAGAAGTTAGATTGGTTTATGTGAACACTAAAGAACAGATAGAAGACATATTCACTAAACCTTTGTCTCGAGAATCGTTTAAGTATTTGAAAGACATATTGGGGGTTTCTACCCTTCCAGTAGAGACTTAAATGATGCAGATCTGCATCAGTTCGGTATGCATTATCAGAGCTATCTTTTTCTCTGGATTGATGAAATATTGCTACTACTCAAGGGGAGTAGTCAGCCTTGAGATTTAGAGTTTTTTATTCTGTTTGATTCTTTGGCATTGCTATCAAAGGGGGAGGAATATATGTGAAAAACATTGCTATTTATTTTTCAGATTGATTGCACTCCTTAGGGGGATTTTGGCGGTATTTGGTCTTTTGATTCAGATTTGGTTCAGAGCTTCATTGCTATATCATTTTATGGGAGATTGTTGGTGGTCTTCCATAGGGGGAGACTTGTTTGGCATTTCTTGGCACTTGGATGTTTTTCACATCTAGTGTTGCCATCAATGCCAAAGGGGGAGATTGTTGGCCATATGATGGAATTGATTATGTGTTGCATTGATGTTTTATCATTGATGTCAACACTAGTTGTTATGGTTGTTTACCAGCTTCCGATAGAAGGATTGGATTGGGAAGACTATTTGTTGATTGTCACCGGTATGATCTAGATGATGGAATAAGTTTGTATGGATGTTTCATATGCTTCTGAAGTATGTTTCAGTCAATTGGTATTGAATTAATGGTCGAATGCTATCTTATGTTCTAGTAAGCCTGCTTTGTAGGTTTGATAAGGGTTTCACTGACAAATCTTTATTAAAGATCCTTGATGTAATGCATAACTGGTGTTGGTGCAACTTCTAGAAGGGACTCAAGATGCAGATGGTGATTGTGTTCATGCCTTGATTGATTGGTGTCATTGCTTTGGTGTTTGTGGATCTAATTTAGGTCTGATGCTATCTAGGTTATGGATCGATTTTCATTAACGTGTCGGTGGATCCTCCAATGTGCTTCCATGATGTTTTATTGATTGGATGATGTTTATTTGGCCTTAGGCCAACATGTTTTATGATTTTATTTCAGGATTATGTAATGGATCTATTGAATTATCATTTGGGGTGGCCACCCTAATTGGTTAGGTCTTGGGTTGGTATAAATATATGTAAGATCTCATTATAGATCATGGATGGATGTATGAATGGGCAAGGAGAAAATGATGTAATAATCATTTGTACAGAGGATTTGGTCGATCATGGGTGATCGAGTTGGGTTTATGTAAGAGGTTTTTGACCTTCGGTATTGAGCTTAACTGGAATTGTAATCTAGCATGTTTGATGCTATCACCAATAGTTCTTCTCTCTGGATTGTTGTCCAAATATCTTGAGGTGGTTGGCCTCTTCTATAGTCAGTGAGACTCCATTGTGAATCTGAGCAGTGCGCTCTAGGCAGTGTGCCTTCTTGCATGTGCAGGCCCTTATTGTAATCATATACTTTCTGTAGAAGTATCATCTAACTATGGGTAGGGTTTCCCACCGTGGTTTTTTTCTTTATCAGGTTTTCCACATACAAATCATGGTGTTATGTGTTATGGTTGCATGGTATTGAATCTCTGGTTTTCAATTATGCTTTAATGCTTTATCAGTTATTCTGGTATAAGGTTTTAAGTGCTTTAATGCACATAATCTGTTAACAACTAATTCACCTCCCCCTCTCAGTTGTTCACCGGTTATCATAACATTATCAACAAATAAAGATAGATACAAATGGTGTAACATCCATTGATTATATGCCTAGCCAAAAAGTTCTACACTACAATCACTTAGTAATAGCGACAAGATTGCAGTTGGAGACATTGTCAAAAAGAGGACATGGCAACCAAAAGTGGAGGTTGCCTATTAGAGATCATGAAAAAAAATTAGAGATTATAAAAGATAGGGAGGATCCAAATTATATGTACCAAGAGCTTTAAGTTCACTTGTCATGTTTGAACAAGTAAATTATATTAGATAGGTCTTATTTTGATAAACTCATATATATTTAGATATTTAGACATGTGTTTACATTCGGATAACTTGTGGAAATTTAGTTTTGCTGATGCATCTATTTTACGTTTTATACATTGATTTTACATGTTTTAGTCTTAAATTAAATGTTTTGTGTCTATGCATTGAACATGTATGTATTGATTTTAATTTTAATTTTTATTTATGTGTATGAATTCACTTCAATACATGTTGTCTTAAGGGCTCATTTAAACACATGTATGGATTCATTTATATTTTTACACATGCATGGATTCATTTTAATCATCTATGCATTCATTTAATTTATATTTACACATGTATAGTTTCATCTAATTATGTTGTATGGATTCATTTAATTGTGTTGTCCTAAGGTGTTTTAAGTAGTCTTAAGGGGATTTCTGCAAAGTGGTCATAGTGTATGTATATATAGTTACACAGGTATCTTGAATTTTCAATGTGTGAATCACCTATTAAATCATCTTTAAATGTATGTATACATGTATCGATTCATTTATAGATATGCATGATCAAAGAGATCATCTATATATATATATATATATATATATATATATATATATATATGTTGTCTTAAGGGGTCTTAAGGGGATATTTGTGTCATGAATTCATTTATATTTTTACACATGCATGGATTCATTTTATTCATCTATGTATTCATTTGATTTATATTTACGTATGTATGGTTTAATTTAATTATGTTGTATGGATTCATTTAATTATGTTGTCCTAAGGTGTTTTTGTTAGACAATTCAGATAATCAGAAAACAACTAAGAGGGTGGGGGGTGAATCAGTTGTCATAGATTACCGAAAGCATTAGCAATTCAAACTTTAATACTAGAACCCAAAACAATAATACCAGAATAAAAGTTAATCCAATTAATCATAAACAATAAACACAAAATAAATAGCATCCACACAGTACCAAGATTTGTACGTGGAAAACCCAGTAAAGGGAAAAACCACGATGGGAAGCCTACCCACAGTCAGATAGTACTTCTGTAGTAAGTATGTGAATTTATAATGAAGGGGTCTACACTTTCAGGAAGGTCAATAACCTAAAGCACACTGCTCATCACAAAAGGAGTCTCACTGACTACATATAAATCTAGACTACAATCCGGAGAAGTGTTGAACTACAAAAGATAGCATCTCCTATGCCTGAGTACAGTTCCAGTTAAGCTCAATACCGGAGGACTAAATCCTCTTACACAAACCCAATTCGATCTCCAATTATCGACCAACTCCTCTGCCTGAATGATATTACATTATTCACACATTACATTCCTTGATCATGACCTCTTACAATAACCATGATGATCTACAATGAGATCTTACATCTTATTTATACGAACCCTCAACCATAAACAATCAGGTTGGCTACCAGATAGTAAACCAATTACATAATTACAAATCATTTGGGCCTTAGACCAAACAAATAATATCCACACATAAGACATCCTGTAAATACAACAATAGGTCCTACCCACACGTTTCATTAATGTCGATCCATAACCTAGATCAACTGAGACCAAGTATAGGTCCACACGCTTCAATAATGATCTTCAAATGCCAAGTCTCAAACATGATCACCAACAACATCCTAAAACTCCATTAGAAGCTACACCAACACCAATTATGCAATGCATCAAAGATCTCCACCAAAAGCTTTGTTGGTGAAACCCTCGCCGAAACCAAAAACCAATCTTCTAAGTAAGAAGGATAGCATCCAATCACCAAACCAAAACCAACTGACCAAATATGAGTATAAGCATTATGAACAAGTCAATTCCATCACCATATTATACCGGAGTCAACCGGATCATGTCGGATCCAAGTTAACCAAAAACTACTCAACCAACCAGGACCAAAAGGGTGTCGGTAAAGCATCCAAACGGCTAGTGTTGACATCAATGACAAAACATCAATGCAACACATAATCAATTCCACCAAATGGCGAACAATCTCTCCCTTTGGCATTGATGGCAACACTAGATGTGAAAAACATCTAAGTACCAAGAAATGACAAACAAGTTAGCCCCTGTGGAAGGCAGCTAACAATCTCCTGCATATAGCTCTGAATATCAATATCTCTCCCCCTTTGAATAATATCTCTTGTAAAGTTCTGAATTTCTTTTTCACATCACTATCTCTCCCCCTTTGACATCAATGCCAGAAATCTAACAAAAATATCAAAGCAAAAGCATAAGCCTCTGAATCTCAAAGCTGACTACTCCCCCTGAGTAGTAGCATCCCACATCAGTGCTAAAATGAATAGTATCTCTGATAATGCATGTCAGACTGATGCCAAACCGCATCAATCAAGTTTCTGTCGGAGGGGCAAAACCCCCCAATCTGTCTCTCAGGTACTCAAATGATTCCTTGGATAAAGGTTTAGTGAAAATATCTGCAATCTGTTCTTTAGTGTTCACATAAACTAGTTTAACTTCATTTGCTTCCACCTTCTCCTTCAAAAAGTTATACTTGATAGATATGTGTTTTGTCTTAGAATGAAATATCGGATTATTTGATATATCAATAGCAACAGAGTTATCATAGTGAATAACTACTGATGCATCACAATCCACCTTTATATCCTTCAACATTTTCTTCATCCATAAAACTTGTGTACAATTAGTAGCAACAACAACATACTTAGCTTCAACAGTAGATAAAGAATTACATGATTGTTTCTTGCTGATCCATGAAACCAACTTCTTTCCAAGAAAGAAAGCTCCATCGGAAGTACTTTTTTGATCATCAACATCTCCAGCCCAATCAACATCTGTATATGCACATAAAGTAAAGTTATCATCCTTAGGGTACCATAAGCCATATTTTGATGTACCTTGCAAGTATCTAAAAATCATTTTCACCGCCATCTCATGATTTTCACTAGGATCACTTTGAAACCTTGAAATAATACAAACAACATTCATAATGTCAAGCCTAGTCTGAGTCAAATAAAGTAGACCTCCAATCATAGATTTGTATCTTGTAGGATTTATCGGTGCAGAAACATCTTTCCTTGTCAATTTCTCACTTGTAACCATAGGTGTATTTACCGGTTTAGAATCTCCCATACCAAATTTCTTCAACAATTCCTTAGCATATTTAGTTTGAGAGATAAAAATACCTTTGTTAGTTTGAGTAATCTGCAAACCTAAGAAAAATTTCATCTCACCAATCATAGACATCTCAAATTCTTTCTCCATATTCTTAGAAAATTCTATGCATAATTTATCTTCACCTCCAAAAATAATTTCATCAACAAATAATTCAACAATTAGTATATCATCATCAGTTATTTTAATAATATAAATTACTATCAGCACTGACCTTATTAAAACCAAGCTTCAAAAGATATTTATCCAACCTTGCATACCAAGCTCTAGGTGCTTGTTTCAATCCATATAAAGCTTTCCTTAACCTGCAAACCATATCAGTATCATCTAATAGTGAAAAACCATTAAGTTGCTCAATATAAACTTCCTCATTAAGATCCTCATTCAAGAATGCACATTTAACATCCATCTGATAAACCTTGTAGTTTTTATAAGCAACATAGGCAAGAAATAATCTTACAGCTTCAATCCTAGCTACATGTACAAACGTTTCTCCATTATGAATTCCTTCCTTCTAAGAATATCCTTTACAAACCAATCTAGCCTTATTCCTTATAACTTGACCATCCTCATTCAATTTATTCCTAAAAACCCATTTAGTTCCAATAACATTTTTATTTTTAGGCTAGGGAACCAAAGTCCATGTGTTATGTTTCTAAATCTGATCTAATTCTTCTTCCATAGCCTTTAACCAAAATTCATCTTTACATGCCTCGATTAATGATACCGGTTCAACTTGTGAAATTAAGCATACCTCATTAGTTGCCAGTATTTTTCTTGTCACCACTCCATTGTTCTTATCCCCAATGATTTGATCTTTAGAATGATTCAATCTCACATACCTAGGAGTCTTCTGACTCTCTGTTCATCTTTCTTGTTCTTCAATTACTGTATAATTCTCTGATATTGTCAGAGTAACTGGTTCAACTATCGATTCTGGTAAAGGTGCTACCGGTTCAAATATAATCATTTCCACTGTCGGTTCCTTCTCATAAATTCTGATTTGACATTTTCTCAGCTCATCTACTTTAACATTAGCACTCTCCACAATTCTCTGCAATATTTTTTTATAACATCTATATGCTTTTCTTTCATTAGAATAACCAATAAATATGGCTTCATCACTTCTAGGATCAAATTTCCCAATAGTATCATCTCCCCTGATATAACATTTACTACCAAAAATTCTGAAATACTTAACTGTAGGTGTATTGCCAAACCATAATTCATAAGGTGTCTTATCGAGTTCTCCTTTGATATGTACTTTTTTTAATGTGTAAACCATTGTACTCATTGCTTCTCTCTAGTAGATATGAGGTAGACTTGCTTCCATCATCATTGTTCTAGCAGCATCCTTGATAATTTTGTTTTTCCTTTCCACAACTCCATTTTGCTGAGGTGTCCAAGGAGCAGAAAATTGTCTTCTTATACCATGCTTGTCACAAAATTTATTAAACTCACCGGATGTAAAGTCTCCACCATGATCTGATCTCAAACATTTAATCTTCAATCATGTCTTAGTTTCCACTTTAGCTTTAAAAATTTTAAACTTTTCAAATGCTTCAGATTTTTCTCTCAAAAAAGCAACCCACATCATCCTAGAATAATCATCAATGATTAGCATGAAATATCTATCACCATGAAAACTTTTAACTCTAGTAGGGCCACACAAATCAGTTTGAATAAGATCAAGAACATCATTTGATTTATCTTGTATACTCCTAAAAGAGGTTCTGACCTGTTTACCCATTTGACATTCTTTACATACCGGATTATAGGGCTTCATAATCTTAGGTATATCTCTAACAACCTTAGTTGAACTAATCTTCATAATGCAATCAAAATTCACATGACACGGTCTTTTATGCCATAACCAACTCTCATCAATCTGTGTAATCAAACATGTTTTCTTACTGGAGTTCAAATGAAATATGTTACCATTTGTCTATGTACCGGTTGTAATCTCCAAGTCAGATTTATTAATGATTTTGCATTTTCCATCCTTGAACTATAATTGAAATCCCTTATCTACCAATTGTCCTGCACTCATAAGATTATGCTTCAAACCTTCAACATAATAAACATTGTCAGTATTGTTTTTACCATCCAATGATATAGTTCCTTTTCCTTTAATCATATATGCCTTGTCATCTCCAAATCTAACTAGTCCACCATCAAATTCTTGCAAAGACAAAAACTCCCCTTTATCTCCAGTCATATGATGTGAACAACCACTGTCAATTACCTATTCATCCTTGTCCTCAATTTTAGCAGCAAGTGCCTTCTCCTCAGGTACATTCTCTTCCAATGTTGAATCATCTTCCTTGATAGCCAATAATACCCATTCTTTCCCATTGTTGGATCCACTAGCAGAGTCTTTTGCCGGTTCATCATCTGAATCAGTAATGCCTTCCTCATCCGCTATGTAGCATGATTTGTCTCTGTTTTTCTTGAATCTATACTTGTTATGATATCCAGGGTTATGTTTAAATGATCTTTTAACTCTTTCTTCAAATATTAAATTTCTTTCAGGACATCTAGATGCAAAATGACCAATCTTATTGCATGCAAAACATTTAAAAGGTGCTTTTCCTTCATACTTTCTTCCTACCAGTCCTTTCGGTACTCTTCTAGAAAATAGTGCTTCAAGTTGCTCAAACTCATCATCTTCTCTCTTCATATATTCTAATTCTTTTGCATATAAAGCTTTCCAATATTGCTCATCGATGGTAGATGTAGATGCATGAAAAGCAGGTTTAGTCTTCACAGCTCCAGAAGATCCAAATTCCTCAAGCTCAAAAGCAGATAGTTTCCCAATCAAAGTATCTTTGTTGATAGATTTATTAGCCATAGTTCTCAACTCAGTAATAGAAGTAGCCTTCATTTTGTAAGCCGATGGTAGGGCTCTCAGGACTTTAGAAACAATCTCATCTTCACTCAGAGTTCCAGCACAACATTGAATTCCCATAACAATCTCATTTACCCTTTCCATGAATGTAATAATCCTTTCATCTTCTTCCATCTTCAGGTTTTCATATCTCACCTGGTAACCATCAAGTTTAGCAATCTTTACTATAGGGTCACCTTCATTAAGAGTCTATAACTTATCCCATATATCCTTTCCAGATGATTTGTTTGTTAATCCCATTATTTGTTGATCAGAAAGTGCACACAAGAGGGATTCTCTTTCTCTACAATCATTCTCAAGCTCCTTGTCCAAGTTTGTCAGAGGAGGATTACCAAATCCTGGATTACAGGGTGTGACACCATTCTGTGTGATCTCCCAAATCTCCTTGCCAAGACATCTTAGATGAGTCTCCATCTGAATCTTCCATATTGTATAATTTGTTCCTTCAAGCCTCGGTATATCCCTTCGAAAGATAGATCCAGAAGAACTAGATGAACTTGAACTATTAGTCGCCATAGGATCTTCCTCAAGTGGTTAAGCTTTCTGCAAAGAGGACCAAAGCTCTGATACCAGTTGTTAGATAGTTTAGATAACCAGAAGACAACTGAGAGGGGGGGTGAATCAGTTGTCATAGATTACCAGAAGCATTAGAAATTTAAACTTTAATCCCGAAACCCAAAACAATAATACTAGAATAGCAGTTAATCCAATTAAGCATAAACAATAAACACATAACAAATACCATGCACACAACACCAAGATTTGTACATGGAAAACCCGGTAAAGGGAAAAATCACGGTGGGAAGCCTACCCACAGTCAGATAATACTTCTATAGTAAGTATGTGAGTTTACAATGAAGGGGTTTGCACTTGCAGGAAGGCCAACAACCTAGAGCACACTTCTCATCATAATGGGAGTCTCACTGACTACATATAAATCCATACTACAATTCGGAGAAGTGTTGAACTGCAAAAGATAGCATCTCCTATGCCTGAGTATAGTTCCAGTTAAGCTCAATACCAAAGGACTAAATCTCTTACACAAACCCAATTTGATCTCCAATGATCGACCAAATCCTCTACCTGAATGATATTACATTATTCGCACATTACATTCCTTGACCATGACCTCTTACAATAACTATGATAATCTACAATGAGATCTTACATCTTATTTATACAAACCCTCGACCATAAACAATTAGGTCGGCTACCAAATAATAAACCAATTACTTAATTACAAACCATGTCGACCTTAGACCAAACAAATTATATCCATACATAAGATATTTTGGAAATACAACAATAGGTCCTACCCACACATTACATTAATGTCGGTCCATAACCTAGATCAACCGACACCAAGTATAGGTCCACACGCTTCAGCAATGATCTCCAAACACCAAGTCTCGAATATGATCACCAACAACATCCTAAAACTCCATCAGAAGTTGCACCAACACCAATTATGCAATGCATCAACTATCTCCACCAAAAGCTTTGCCGGTAAAACCCTCGCCGAAACCAAAAACCAATCTTCTAAGTAAGCAGGATAGCATCCAATCACCAAACCAAAACCAACTGACCAAATATGAGTATAAGCATTATGAACAAGTCAATTCCATCACCAGATTATACCGGAGTCAACAAGATCATGCCAGATCCAAGTTAACCAAAAACTACTCAACCAACGGGGACCAGAAGGGTGTCGGTAAAGCATCCAAACAACTAGTGTTGACATCAATGACAAAACATCAATGCAACACATAATCA
Organism: Cryptomeria japonica; assembly: GCF_030272615.1. NCBI lineage: Eukaryota > Viridiplantae > Streptophyta > Pinopsida > Cupressales > Cupressaceae > Cryptomeria > Cryptomeria japonica. The sequence goes on from NC_081405.1 coordinate 1,105,501, forward strand.
ATTCCACCAAATGCCCAACAATTTTATGTGGTCTTAAGGGGATTTAAGGGGATATTTGCGTCATGGATTATTTTATATTTTTACACATGCATTGATTCGTTTTATTCATATGTGTATTCATTTAATTTATATTTACACTTGTATGGTTTCATTTAATTATGGTGTATGGATTCATCTAATTATGTTGTCCTAAGGTGTTTTAAGTGGTCTTAAGGAGATTTAAGGGGATATTTGTGTTATGGATATAAGCTCATTAAATTTAAATATATAGATATAAGTTCATTAATTTTTTGAAGTAAGTTCATTAAACATACATAAACACTTAACTAAAATGAACAACTAAATTAAATTTTAACGAACAAATTAACAAAAAATAACTAAAATATACATAAACACTTAACTTTCAAAAACATGCAAAGTCTAGTATGAAATGTAGATTCCTAACACATATATGTATATGTTTATATATATATCTGTGTGTGTGTGCGTATAAATGTGCAAAGTATTATGAAATGTAGATCTATCTAACACATACATATATATGTCTATCTATCGCATACACATGTATTAAATGTCTAGTACACATACACATATGAAATGTGTAGTACACAAATATGAAATGTTTAGAAAATGTGTGCACATGCACATATATAAACAATGGGTCACTCGAGGCCCTGTCCTGAACCATGTCCCAATCCATGCGCTTGCAATAGAGTATGCAAGCATAAACTCATACATTAAACATTTAATTCATACTAGAGTAAATTTTTTTAAGCAACATATATTAATAGAATTTGTGTGTACATGTACACATTGTAGACAAACATACCTCTGAAAGGTCTCTATCATCACCGCCATGCGCATGCAGGATTCTAGGATGTTTGTGACGAGGAGCTCAACCTGCATGATAGTGGTGCATCCTGCAATGTTGAAATTTTGTTAGATATACATACACATATATTTATAACTTGGAACCTAACCCTTTAAATATAGAACTTAAATATTTAAGAAACAATTAATTTAAATTTATAATGTATACATGTGTCTCTTGATGAACAGGGCCAGTGGCAATGTGCAAATCCTCAAACATCGCCCCTTGCGTCTGCAATATAAATTACACATGAACTCACATGTACATTATTTAAACATTCATTATTAATTTTTAAATATATATATATATATATATAATTTATTTTAAAGATCAAATCAAATCTACTTGAACATGTACATGTACGTGGTTGTAGATAAACATACCTCGGGGTCTCTAACACCTCCATCGTGCGCATGCTGAACTCTAGAATGTTTGCAGGATGAATGACTGATCCTACGCAATGCTCGCTCATCATAGACAATGCACACATTTTGTTCGATATATATAATTTAAATAACTTGAAATTATTTAACCAACACCTAGATATCACTTTAAATAGAACTTAAAAAAAAAAAATTAAAAATTTTAACTTTATATAAACCTGTGTCTCTTGATGAACACCTAGGTCAGTGGCAACATCCAAATCTCCATACATCGACCCTAACATGATACCCTATATAGTTCAAAAAATACAACCCAATATATAATTAATTAAATCTATGCAATTCATGTGTACAATCAAGTAGCTATATAAAATTGCTAAATTAAAATTAGTAAATTATATATTATAATTCATACCTCTCTTGCAGCATGTAAGGCTCATCTAATCTTGTTGATGTCAGAATCATGCAAGGAGCCCACTGCAACATGATCCCCCTCACTGTCTGGCTCCATAAGCATGGTAGTGAACATCCCCATAAATCTAGTACCAGGTACTATGGCTCGATCAATTGATGTATAAACCATGCATGACCCCTTAGGACTAGTACCAGGTATTGTTAGAACACATGTGTGACCCCTTAGGACCACATATGACCCCTTTCGACACCATTTGGTCTTATGTGGTCCTAATATGTCCTAAGAGGTGCACGTGTTGTAAGGGGCCTTATGTGATCCTAAGGGGTCACCCATGTGTTAGAACACATGCGTGACCCCTTAGGACCACATAAGACCCCTTTCGACACCATTTAGTCTTATGTGGTCCTAATAGGTCCTAAGGGGTGCACATGTGTCATAAGGGGCCTTATGTGGTCCTAAGGGGCCACCCATGTGTTAGAACACATGTGTAATCCCTTAGGACCACATAAGACCCATTTCGACACCATTTGGTCTTATGTGGTCCTAATATGTCCAAAGGAGTGCACATGTGTCGTAAGGGGCCTTATGTGGTCCTAAAGGGTCACCCATGTGTTATAACACATGTGTGACCCCTTAGGACCACATAAGACCCCTTTCGACACTATTTGGTCGTATGTGATCATAATAGGTCCTAAGGGGTGCACATGTGTCGTAAGGGGCCTTATGTGGTCCTAAGGGGTCACCCATGTGCTAGAACACATGCATGACCCCTTAGGACCACATAAGACCCCTTTCGACACCATTTGGTCTTATGTGGTCCTATTAGGTCCTTAGGGGTGCACATGTGGCGTAAGGGGCCTTATGTGGTCCTAAGGGGTCACCCATGTGTAACCCCTTAGGACCACGTAAGACCCCTTATGACACCATTTGGTCTTATGTGGTCCTATTAGGTCCTAAGGGGTGCACATTTGTCATGAGGGGCCTTATGTAGTCCTAAGGGGTCACCCATGTGTGACCCCTTAGGACCACATAAGACCCCTTTTGACACCACTTGGTCTTATGTGGTCCTATTAGGTCCTAAGGGGTGAACATGTGTCGTAAGGGGTCTTATGTGGTCCTAAAGGATCACCCATGTGTTAGAACACATGGGTGACCTCTTCGGACCACATAAGACCCCTTTCAACACCATTTAGTCTTATGTGGTCCAATTAAGTCCTAAGGAGTGCACATGTGTCGTAAGGGGCCTTATGTGGTCCTAAGGGGTCACCCATGTGTTAGAACACATGAGTGACCCCTTAGGACCACATAAGACCCTTGGCGACACCATTTGGTCTTATGTGGTCCTATTAGGTCCTAAGGGGTGCACATGTATCGTAAGGGGCCTTATGTGGTCCTAAGGGGTCATCCATGTGTTAGAACACATGTGTAACCCCTTAGGACCACATAAGACCCCTTTCGACACCATTTGGTCTTATGTGGTCCTAATAGGTCCTAAGGGGTGCACATGTGTCGTAAGGGTCCTTATGTGATCCTAAGGGGTCACCCATGTGTTAGAACACATTTGTGACCCCTTAGGACCACATAACACCCCTTGCAACACCATTTGGTCTTATGTTGTCCTAATAGGTCCTAAGGGATGCACATGTGTCATAAGGGGCCTTATGTGGTCCTAAGGGGTCACTCATGTGTTAGAACACATGGGTGACCCCTTAGGACCACATAAGCCTTACGACACCATTTGGTCTTATGTGGTCCTATTAGGTCCTAAGGGGTGCACATGTGTCGTAAGGGACCTTATGTGGTCCTAAGGGGTCACCAGTGTGTTAGAACACGTGTGACCCCTTAGGACCACATAAGACCCCTTATGACACCATTTGGTCTTATGTGGTCCTATTAGGTCCTAAGGGGTCACCCATGTGTTAGAACACATGTGTGACCCCTTAGGACCACATAAGACCCCTTTTGACACCATTTGGTCTTATGTGGTCCTATTAGGTCCTAAGGGGTGCACATGTGTCATAAGGGGCCTTATCTAGTCCTAAGGGGTCACCCATGTGTTAGAACACATGGGTGACCCCTTAGGACCACATAAGAACCCTTGCGAAACCATTTGGTCTTATGTGGTCCAATTAGTTCCTAAGGGGTGCACATGTGTCATAAGGGGCCTTATGTGGTCCTAAGGGGTCACCCATGTGTTAGAACACATGCGTGATCCCTTAGGACCACATAAGACCCCTTACGACACCATTTGGTCTTATGTGGTCCTATTAGGTCCTAAGGGGTGCACATGTGTGGTAAGGGGCCTTATGTGGTCCTAAGGGGTCACCCATGTGTTAGAACACATGTGTGACCCCTTAGGACCACATAAGACCCCTTGCGACACCATTTGGTCTTATGTGGTCCTATTAGGTCCTAAGGGGTGTACATGTGTCGTAAGGGGCCTTATGTGGTCCTAAGGGGTCACCCATGTGTTAGACCACATGTGTGACCCCTTAGGACCACACAAGACCCCTTCGACATCATTTGGTCTTATGTGGTCCTATTAGGTCCTAAGGGGTGCACATGTGTCATAAGGGGCCTTATGTGGTCCTAAGGGGCCACCCATGTGTTAGAATGCATGTGTGACCCCTTAGGACCACATAATCTACCCTGTGCGACACCATTTGGTATTATGTGGTCCTAATAGGTCCTAATGGGTGCACATGTGTCGTAAGGGGCCTTATGTGGTCCTAAGCGACACCCATGTGTTAGAACACATGTGTGACCCCTTAGGACCACATAAGGCCCCTTGCAACACCATTTGGTCTTATGTGGTCCTATTAGGTCCTAAGGGGTGCACATGTGTCGTAAGGGGCCTTATGTGGTCCTAAGGGGTCACATAAAATAATTATATACACCTTAGGATGTATACATACACCTCAGGACATGCTATCAGGGGCCGTGTGTGGTCCTGAGGGGTCACACACGTGTTCTAACACGTGTGTGACCCCTCAGGACCACACACGGCCCCTGATAGCATGTCCTGAGGTGTATGTATGTCCTAAGGTGTATATAATTATTTTATGTGTATGTATGTATGTATGTATGTATGTATGTATGTATGTGTATGTATTTATGTATGTGTATGTACATGTAGGTATGTACAAGTATGTGTGTGTATGCATGTATGTAGACCTACGTATGTATGTTTATGTATGTGTATGTGTATGTGTATGTACTAAGGTGTACATATAATTATTTTTATGTGTATGTATGTATCTATGTATGTATCTATGTATGTGTGTATGTATGTATGTATGTATGTATGTAGGTAGGTAGGTAGGTAGGTAGGTATGTATGTGTATGTATGTGTACGTATGTGTGTATGTATGTATGTATGTATGTATGTATGTATGTGTATGTGTGTGTATGTATGTATGCATGTATGTATGTGTATGTATGTGTATGTTTGTGTATGTATTTGTGTGTTTGTGTGTATTTATGTACATGTATGTATTTATTTTCTAATTTTCTAAACTAATATGATACAATAAATACAAAAAAAATTAAAAAAATTAACCTATTTAAAAAAACTTAAAAAAACTAATTTGCTATCAAAAACTATTTAAAAAAAAAACAACATGAATTAATATGATATAATAAATATATTTAAAAAATAATAAATTAAAAATGGACTTACCACTGAAACACTTTCGGCCAGATCTCTACAGTTCTTCTTGCCATCCTGCTTAACTCCAAGTCGCTCAATGCAAAATGAGGGGCTTGGGTAGATTTTCAGGTTTATATAGTGCAAGGGGTTCCGATCGGAAATCCCTTGCCACACGAGTGTTGTGTGGCTGCCAAATCAATCCGACTAGAAGGTTTTTGGCTGGAACATGCATTATTAGCCTAAAGTGCAACACAAACCCGTATGATCACCCAGAACCTTCGCTATGCTCCCACATAGTCAAAAAATCCTACAATTTCACATCAATCAAGATTCATATATCAAACTCACCATATCGATTTCATCCAATGCTTATCATTTGTACTTGTCATCATTGTTGTAACTACTATGTGCCTCATGGTTCCCATCCTGGGACCATGGTGCCCCTGTGGGACCATGGTGCCCAAAAGGGACCATGACACCTAATGAGGACCATGGAACATTGGTGGTAGCATGGCACCCTATTTGGGAAGGTCCACTTCCAAGGCTACCTAGGGTTACACGCAAATCAAGAACTCAAAAACAACGAGATCACACAAAGTAAGGTTAGTAGGCCTACCTCATCTTGTGGAAGACTCTTCTTGACTCATTGCCTTAGAACTTCCATTTTGGTGGGTTGATATGGTCATTTAAACAACATTTTTCCTCTTGGTAGAGCCCTCTACATGTCAAGATAAAAGCTAAATAAGACAAATGAATAGTGGAATTCTTGCTATTTAAGGTATAAGTTCATTTCAAAACCCTAATTTATTGTATTTTACTTGTCATCTCATGTCTTGAGCTACATAAATATTATATTCATGTTGTTTGTTGCATTGGAATCATGATTCAGTTCTCTTCCTTACCAAATGTTCATCAAATAGTTTTGTTTTCGTATCAAACCTCATTGAGAGCATTTTTCATCACCTATCTTTTACAGTTTGAAGTGGTAAACTTGATACCCTATTTCTACCTCCTAATTAGCAAGTATAAATGGGAGGCATATAGCTACCCTCAAACTTCATTACTCTTAGTAATTGTTCTAGGAGATTTTTCGATTTCAACTAACAAAGTGGTTTTATAGAATGTGGTTCCTAACATTGTACTGAGGGTACTATTGGGAGCTTCGTTTGACACTTATGGAAATATCCTTTTACATGAATGTTTAATTTTTTGTACTTTATCTTGCATATGCACGTAGTGTCATGCAACAAGCTAATTCTAATTGTAGAAATAAGGAAAGAGACTATACTTTTATATTCAATACGTGAAAAAAACATTGAGCAACTTTTTTTTGAGGAAGGAAAAGTAACTTTAACTTTCCTACTAACATAAAACAACAAATCCTTAAGCTAACAATAAATATTCATTCATAAAGTAAGATCAATGCTTTTATCTCTAACATTTAAAATACATACAAATAAGAGTTCAAGGCCTACTGTTTTTGGAATTCAATCTAAAATATTTATTAAACCATTGCAAGATAGCCAAAAGGAGAGTATCATCAAGGTGCTTTACCTCCAACCACAAACTTGTCAGTCTCCCACACACCTTCCTACTAGAAGTGGCCCTACCCTTCATGAGGGTGCAAACAAATGTTAGGTCTAATGCCTTTTGAGCCTGATGTTTTGAGGCTACATAACTCTAGTTGATCATACACTACATGTACCTCCTAACTAGCATGACCTCTGACTAGGTTGTGTATTTGATTTACGTGAACTGATAGATGCATGCGAGACAATGTGCCACCTTGAGCAAAGATTTTCATAGTTGCAAGCACAATTGAACGTGCAGTCAAGGTTCACTGCAATGAATGTTACATCCCTAGACCCTCTTTAGTTCACTTTCTATTGTTCATAAATCATGGATAACTTCCATTCGTATCATAATCATAAATCTCTTATTTGGTTCAAATATAAGAAGGATATTAAGCATCATGCACGAGTACATCTACATACAACCTTTCCCTTACATGCATGTACCATTTAAGTGTTTCCATACTATAATAATGCTCCATGTTTAACACACTTAAACAACATTAGGGTTCATAAACCTTGAGATGATTACACTGTTCAATTAAGAAATTACAGCACAAGGATATATATGCAACGGTCCTATTAACCTAAGAGTTTTTAATTTATTTTTCAACTCATTCACTAAGAGTTTTCATAGGCATTGAAGATACAAATAATGTTTCTCTAGTCTTTCTTTCTATTTCTTAAGCGGTCTGGTTTTAATGCATGGAGATGAGTAAAACATGGCTACATAAGACTTCCTGAGTCCTTCGCGACCTATCCAAACTGGGAAATGAACCTTAGTTGAAATCAAAGCTTTCTTATAAAAAAACAAGGTTTTCTGCCATTTTAACTTCAACTCTATGTTTGGGACATTGTCACAATTCTTAGTAGAGTTTAAATTAAATTATATGTCATGATGACAAAGAAGTAAGAAACCCTATCAGTCCTATCAGCTAGCCAAGTTTTGATGAACTTGAACCCTGGACCTTGACTTTGCAACACTACGCAAAGACAACCCATGACATGACATTTACTTACATGCTTCATACTACTCGGATGGAAACTTAACTGCCCATTTGTTTACTCCCTCTACTTGATGATACTCCCCCTCCCTTCTCAGAGGATGATGAGTTACTTGCATCCACTTAGTCATAAGAATGTATTTAGCCGAAACTTATACACATTAAGCTTTTTCCAATATCATAACATTAATTCACATATTTCTCAACTAATATCATTTAAAAAAGAAACCATGAATCCACAATTCATAAAAAAATCACGATGACATCATATTTCAAAGCAAAATAAACATAGTAGAATGTTTGTGTAAAAGAGGGATGTAACATGTCATATGACTGCTAAAGTGGGGGCTAAATTTAGTGTTGTAAGTTGTACACCTTTAATTAGGGTATCCAATTCCACGCTTTGTTAGCACTCACTTTCATATGTCTCATCATACTATTCATTCTAGGACTCTTATATGCATTTAATTAATAACTAATTCAAAATATGAGTCATTTCTTGATTCTAACCTCATCACACTCTTATTTGGGCCCTTAATTCTAGGTGTGCCCTTCATATTTCAATTATCTTAATTTATCATAAGTCCTAACCCATTTTAAATCTCAAGACATATTTCTCTTATCTAAACATCGTATATTGTCGCACAAACTTTATTTTGACATTAGAACCCTATTATCTTGCATTCCTAAAAAGTTAGGCTAAAAGTGTTGGGATCAGGTCCCTAATTGACACAATCCTGCACTTTCAATCCCAAATTTTGTGAGGATAATAAGATGGTCCTATCCTATTCAAATCTATGTCCGTGCGAAAATATAAAAAATCTAGGCCAGTCATTTATCAAATAAAACCTAGAATCTCATATATAAAGTAATTGTTTTCCTTATTTGTGATATCTAGCAATCTAGCAATAAGGCAAGCATATTGGCGTGATATTGGAGATATCATTATGAAGTGAAGGTGCTACTATTAGGAGAATTAAAGATCTACAATCTTTTCATCATCAAATCTTCATTAACGTTCATCAATAATGGAAGCTTCAAGAGATATTGGGGGATAATAGAGAATTACCGACTGATGATTGGCTTGTACCTCTTCCTAAGGATTGGGTATGATTTCATGTTGTTCTCATATTTCTCCAATTAACCTTTAGATCTGATATTCCATCATTCAAGTCATCTATGTATTAGTTTATTTACATCAATATCGTTTTAGGGTTTTTCTCTAACAATTTGAGTAGACTCTATTTTACATGTTCATAACTTAGCTCATAGAAATCTTAGACACATTTAAAATTCAAGAGCACACACATTATTACAATTTTAATATCATATATTCATGGAGGTGGAAATTACCAAAATGAGGGGTCAACCAAGGCAAACCCCTATATAGCCACCACCATACCTTCTTTTTATCTTGTAGGTGCAACTACAGGTTTCCAATAGAGACAGGGAGAACTAGGGACATTCAATAGACAATCACAAATCAACACCCAAAATCAGGACAACAAATCCCTGGGTCAGGTGCCCTAGGCATTCCTATCTATGACTAGGGCATTCTAGGCATCCTAGTCCCTAAAAAACTACATCAAATTTCAAGGGAGTAGCTTACAAGACCTTAGGAAACCTTAGTTCAGTTTGTATGAAAAGGTAGAAAGGCCAATACGCTCTAGGCATCTCAATCTTGTGAATTCAACTCCAAATTGTAATCATAGGTGCACCTTCATATTTTATGTTTAATTTTGTACTTGCTACTAAGTCTTTGTTTGTGTATCAGTATGTTACAACATTTCAATTTTGTATTTGCATTACACTTAGGTCCTAGTTTCATCCCATTATGAATCCTTACACTTTCCAAAGCAACAAAGGAATAGAAGCCCTAAGACATCATTTGACTCTCTTTGACAAGAGTTGGTCAATTTCAATCACATCCTTGGTGGTTTTGTATTTCAATGTTTATATGAAAGTAAACCTTGGCCCTAATTCTACCTTGTTCCATTTTCCTATTAAATAAAAGAATATTGCATATTTAGATGAAAGAATATTGCAGATCTAGAAGAAAGACAAATGCATATTTGTAAAGCATTTATAACAAAATTTTAAGAAGTCATGACCATTCAAGTGCTCTTCTCCTTTAAGAAGGATATTATCTCTTCATAGGAATATAAAGATATATATTGACATAAAAAATATGTGAAGATAAATAAAATGTCTAAAAGCAGTAATTAGTATAATTTAGAAGTTTGTTATCAAATAACATACCCATTCAAAGGGTTGTATCTTTCCTAAGAGTTGCATATTGTCGTGATGACCTATAGATATAAGATGTGGGTATAACTTGTGAAAATAGATTGAGTTTATTGAAATGGAATAAGAGATGCGAGTGGAGACTAAATATATATCATTCAAACATATTCTAATTTATTGTTGAAGAGTTGCAATTAGCATGTGGAATGAAGAGTTATGTTTGAAAGGTGAAAGGTGATGTCTCTAAATGAAATTGCCTCTTTTGGGAAGATATAAAGATAAAATTGTTTGAGAGATAAAATGTGTGGATTGAATAAAAAGTAATATCCTTTATACACCACCAAATCCAAACATATGAAGGGTAGAGTTTTAAGAAGTATATATACAAAATTTATCAAGGATTTATGTGAAATATTATAGAAGACTTTATAAGGAGACTTATAAGAGTTTATAAGCACATTTATTGAAGATTATATGAGCATATATATGATAGTATGTGAGCGGGTTTATGGAATTTTATAAGATAAAATTTAAGGGCAGAATTTGAGGATATACTACAAGACATTTATAAGTAGCATATAAAAGATTATTTGTGTGCATGAAGGACAAGATAAAGAAGAGGTTACGACATATATATTTATCAAATACATGAACAGATTTATGAGTTTCTTTTGATCTCATTTTGTGAAGACATTGGAATGAGCTTATGCATGATTTGTGAAAGAGTATTGTGAAGAATTCAACAAGGGTATGAGAAAATTTGTGGAGAAAATTTCAAGAGGAAGTTTGCATACATTTATCATATTGTACTTTGAAGGTTGGATCCTTCTATTCTAAGAGATCTTTAGGTTGCTACCTACGAATTCAAAAGTGGTGGTTGGTGTCTACAAATTTTTTAAAAAGATCAATATTTTTTTTGTTGTGGTTTTCTTTCGTAAGGGTTTCCACTTAAATATTGTGTGTTATTGTGTTCTTCTCATGTGCATGGTTGTTGATGTTGAGTAAATGATGAACTATTGTGATTGATAAAGTATTAAATTGGTAAAAGTTGCATTAGGGGTCATCTCACAATAGGGGGTTAAACTTTTTGGCCAAACATGGCATTCACATCAACATTTTGAACTAAATCTTCAATTTTTGACACCTATAGAAGCTAAACCATTAGTATTTTGAAGATGATGTGAACTAGCGATTTATGAAATTTTGTCTGTAGATTCTAAATATATGTTTTAAAAAAAAAAATTGAATGAAATTGTATTTTTTGTGTGTCTCCTCTAATAACTAGTTTTTTTGTAAACATCATTTTTAAAAAGTGATGTGCATGATGTTGCACATAAATTTTTTTTACTAAAGAAAAAATTCGGATTCTTTTAAATTTAGATTGTTTTTTATTAAGGCAAAAATAGGTTTTGAAGGGACCGGAAACCCTTTACAACCATATTTTGAATGGATCTAGAACCCTCAACCAAAATGTTTTCATAAAAAAAGAAACATGAAAACACCAGACAACCATGGGTTTTTTTGGCTCCCATGGCCATATACATGGGTTTTAAAAATAGGCTCCCACAACCAAAATAAAAACTGCTAGAAGCACAACCAACAACCAACCTAAATCCATAAAAAAGACCAGAAAAAATTCTTGCCTAAGCTCCCTCAACCAAAAACATCAAGATTTACATTTAGCATTACTCTTATGGGAGCAGAGAGTCATATCAAAAGAGGGCTTAGAAGACTTAGCTTTCTTACTCTTAACAGTAATATGATTGTTAACACCAATATTTAGCTTTAATTTAGATTGTTAACACCAATATTTGGTGCTTGCATTTAGTTTCATAACATTTTGTTGACTTTTTTTAATTAAGTTTTGAAGTTGAATCAATTATAATTTAGAGATAGGTATATGATATCCAACGTAACTTATTTTGTATGTATTAGAATTCCATTTTTTTTATTTGAACAAGGACATTAATATCTAGTACCTAGATGCTTTTCTGAATTTTTTTTCACTAATTTACTATTTTTCCATGTGTAGAATGAAGAACTCGATGTTCAATGAAAAACCTATGTTCAGAAAAACTAAAAAAAAATATAATAAAACCAAAATATATTAAAATTATACTTGTCAAAAAGCTCATTTTGAGGACTAAAATCTTGCAATTTGGTTTGTCAAGTTGATTCCACTTGGAGTTTCAACCCTATATTTGAAATAAAAAATTTTGTAGAAAGTTATAGGGGGAGGGTAGAAAGTAAAAATATAGGGTGTTTTGTTGAACAAGTGTTTGAACAAAGGGATCTTCATACAAACAACATACCCTTCATTGGAAGACTCCTTCGTTCAAACACTCGTTTGACCAAGCACCTATTCAACCGAACATCCAAAATTTGTGCTAATAATTTTGCTAACAACCATGTTTGAATGAAGTCCTCCAATTAAAAATAATAATAAATATTTTAACGTTCGACCTTCATTTGAAGGCATAGCCGACTAATATTTTAATTATTTATTTTAATTTTCTATTGCATATAAATAGAAAGTTGTTTTTTTCATTTTTAAAATCAATATAGCAAGATAAATTTGAATTATTGTTCTATAAGGCATATTTGAGACAAAAACTTTTAGAGAGGAATTTTCAAATCATATTTTTCAAAGAAGAATATGTGAAATGTAAGGACAAGACAAAATAAGAGTGCATGAAATAATTCAATAGAAAAGGCACCGAGATTATGTGAATAATGCAATGATATTATAGACAGAAACAAGGTATGCATCTTTACTTTTCTATTTAATATTGTTTCAAAAATATAAATTTTTAGTGGAAACAAAATTGTCATTTAATCCAAGCCAATATTTATGATAAAATCTATACAAATTTATTTAATGTAGTAGGAAGACATCTAGATTAAGTCATTCATCATTTTTTGTTACAATCCTCACCCCCCTACTCTCTCTCTCTCTATCACTCTCACTCTCTCTCATGGATAATCTATTCACCATTGTCTCCTTCCTTCCCTTCCTCCCTCCCTACCTATCTCTCTCCCTCTATTCACCATTGTCTCTATATGTCTCTCCTTCCAGGTTTTCTACTATTTTTCTCACCTCTATCTTTATCTCTCTCTCTCCACCTAACTTTATCTCTCTATATGTTACCAAATCCTCTCTATCCCTCTCTAGGTTCTCTCCCCCTCCCAAGCTCCCCCTCTAACTAGATCTCTACCTCTCTATATATTTTGATATATAAATACCTCACTCTATCTAGATCTCTAGGTAGATCTAGTATATCCACATTTATGCCTCTATCTATCAGCAATATGTTGTTCTCCCTCTAGATCTAGGTATCTACCTAGAGTCTATCTAGATATATGTTTCTCTCTAGAAGGTCTCATAACTCTCAAGTTATCGACATGTCCCTCCCTCCCCCTCTAGCCTTTCTCTCCCTTCCTCTCTAGGTCTCTAAATTAAATATCTCTATCCCTCTCTAGGTCCTCCCTCCTTCCCTCTCTTACCTTAAATTATTGCCTCTATATCACTACCTACTTCTCAGGCTTTCTCTCCACCTAGTTCACTCTCTCTCACCCACTCTCTTTACCTCTAACTCTACCTCCCTCCCTCCCTCCCTTCCTCCCTTCCTATCTCTCTCCTTCTCTCTCCTTCATTTTCTACTCTTTTTTAGCACCTCTATCTATGTCTCTCTCTCTCTACACCTCTCTTTCTCAATCTATTTCTTACTAACCACTCTCTATACCTCTCTAGGTCCTCCCTCCCTCCCTCTCTCTTTTCTACTCTTTTTTAGCATCTCTCTCTCTCTCTCTCTCTCTCTCTCTCTCTCTCTCTCTCTCTCTCTCTCTCTCTCTCTCTCTCTCTCTCTCTCTCTCTCTCTCTCTCTCTCTCTCTCTCTCTCTCTCTCTCTCTCTCTCTCAAACAAATATATATCCATCTATAGGTACTCCCTCCCTCCCTCCCTATCTCTCTCACTCTCTCTCTCTCAAATTCTCGCTCCATCTCTCTCTAGGTCCTCTTCCCCCTGGATGTTTTCTACCCCCTTCCCTCTCTACTTATTCTTTTGCTCACCTCTAGATCTATCTAGGTCTATAACTCTCCCCACTCATCCCTCATTGCCTCCTACTCTTTCTCTCACCTCTTTATCTCTCCCCATCCATCCCTACTGTTCTACCCAACTCTCACTACTTATCAAACTCCCTCTCTCTCCACCTAACTCTCTCTTTATATCACCCATTTTCTTAATCTCTATGTCTCACCCCCTCTCTAACTCTTTATATATCCCTATATGTGTATGCATCTTATTGGAATATTTAATTTATATATTAAAACCCAAGAAAAGTATGTTACAAGTGCATTTAAACATTTGGTAAAATTATATATTACATCCTAGATTGAGTGCATGCGTATGTGATTGTGTGTGATTGATGGATAAGTTTTTGAGTGCATGCTAAAAATTGTTATTGGATAGAAGGAGACATCATGCTAGACATGTTATTTTTATTTTCAAGTTATCTTTTTGATCTTTTTTATTCATAAGCTTTGAAAATGTTCATGGACAATATTTAAGTTAACCTTTGCATGTAGGGATATATTGTGCAACCATTTGTTAGTTTTGCTTGTTATTCTTCTGGATTCGACTATGTATATTTATTAGTTATTATGTACATGTACATTATTTTTAGTAATTTGTTGAGGCTCTTAAAAATTTATAAGTTGAAAAGTAATTAAATATTCTAAATTATTCTCTTGTATATATGTTTTTTTGTGTAGGGACTAAACATATAGGAACTAAAACAAAAATTGAGCCAAATTTAGATATTGGAGCAAACAAGGCTAAAGAGCACATAGTTGATGTTAGAGAGGAGGCCCAAGTGCAAGCAATTGATGTTGGAGAGGGGTTAGGATCACTTCTTTCTACCTCGGATAAACATTTAAATCTAGCTAAAGAGGTGAAGAGAAAATATTCTTATAGAAATTCATATCATTAACTTGAAATGGATATGGAAAAATTGAAATTTTATGTTAAACAGCCTAAAAATATTACTAGGTCAATGAATAGAACTACAAAGTGAATAATTTCTCATTTCAATAACCTTGATATACTTGATCAAGCCCAATTGTTATCAATTGTACAATTTCTTAGTAATGAGCTAAAAGAGCCATTACAATTGTTGGATGTAGATTCGACATTGAAAAAGAGCAAAGATTCACACCTACAAAAAGATATTGTTGAAAATGTTTAAAAAAATTGGGTTCCATTAGAAAATAATATCGATCAATGGATAAGGCCATTTCAAGAAGAGTGATGTTGACATCTATTTTAAGTGAAAAAATGTCCAAGAAAATAAAATCTCTTCACTTTCAACTAAGATTGGTTTCAGTAGAAAGACACTAACACAATATGTGAAAAGGAAAAAGGCTTTGGATGATAGTACCTCGGAAGGGAATTGAGAAATTATGTGTAGAACTCCTCGATTTGACAGCATTGAAGATGTTCTTAGGAACTTTATCTCAACTTTTTTGGAGCAATCATACTCGTCCATTAAATAGGAGAGATGTTATCAAACACAAGATTGGGCCCAATGGTCATGATCTATATACAAAACATTGGTTACTAATAACACAAAATTAGATGTATGTGATGTTTAATAATTCATATTCTCATATAATGATTGGGCAAACAATGTTCAAAAGGTTAAGGCCATATTATATGAAGACAAACAAGATTTTTGAAACTTCTTGTCGTTATCACATTGAATTTGATCTCTACTATCAAGTGTTTCAAAAGTTAGATAAGAAAGTGATGGTTTTCAAAATATAAATCATAAATAGACAGGTCAGTTTATAACATCCATCTTATGTGATAATAAAATGATGATAATGTAACCAATCAAATAAACTGCATAAAAGAACTTTGTGGAACATATGGAAATTTGGCTAAAATGCCTTTGGAAAACAAAGATAACGACCCAATGAATATGGTAAAATTACAAGAGTTACGGGTACATAAACTTTCAAACAAAATTTGGGAAAGAATCCACAAGGTTCGATTAGGTAGAAGAGGAGGTACCTATTGGAACATTTATGAAAAAGAATCGTAAATTGATACAACCATACATACATCACAGATTTTTTGCTAACTGGCAAGCATGACAATTTCAAACATTAAAAAACACTTTCGCACTTGGGACTATTTTATCAGTAAACTTTGTAGAAAATTACTATTTTGTACATGAAAAAGAGACTCAATCACAATATTACTTTTCAAAACAGAGCATTATTATGGTGTATGTGTTTTTTTATTAAAAAACACCAAAACAAGGGTGTTAACCCTTTATACAACAACCCAAAGGCGGCAAGGAGAAACTACAAAACAGGGGTGTGGACCCTTAACAGACCAAGGTTAGACAATCCAACAGAAACACCTATCCAACCTGCAACACACCAAAACCCAGCTCAAGGATGGGGAGAAACACCCAAACCTTGACCAAGAGGGGTTTGGGCGAGGGGAGCAGACTTCCCCTTCTGCCTGCAACAAACCACAGTCCAAGCAATAATTTCATTAGGACCATCAAAAGAAAGATCAAGCAGGGAAGATCTCGTAGAGATTCTGTCAACATCAACAATAAGATGAAGTTGCAAAATAGCAGCAGGTTGCTAAGATAGAACAACATCAGGAGCATATTGCTACTACAGAACCATGACAAGAGAAGACTTACCATGAGAAGACCATTGCTAAAGGAAATGATCAATAGGATACATAGACTCAAGGCCATAAGGGGGGGCAAGCAAAGGCGACATTAACAATCAGAGGCACAACCTCAACCTGGGAGGGGTCCTCCTTTGCATTTGAGGAGACATCATCATCAAAATCAGAAAACCATGACAATCAAATGATCAACAATCGTGTATTTCCACCAAGCAGCAACACCTTTTCGGCGAGAGAGAACAATTTGAAGCTAGATGATCCATTGAGAAGCATCTCCGGCAATGAAAGGGGAGACCCTCATAGTCCAATGATTGAGTTCATGACCTATCCCAACTAAGAGAACCACATCCCCTGGGAGTGGCATAGAGATGTCAATATCGATTAGAATTCAAACAAAGATAGAATGACCCAGGGAGGACATGGCATCATCCACCTTCAAGAATTGGCCAGTAGTATTTCCAATGGTCTCGTAACAAGGATGCTCCCAAAAGTGAAGGGGAAGGTTGGGAAGATGCACTCAAATTGAATACAAATTGAGTAGTTCAGAGAGATGGTTAAAATAAGGTGCCCATGGCTTGATCGAGAGAGAGTAGGCTCCCCAAGCCCACAGCTTGCCCAGCACCAAGTCATGATCATTAAAAGAAGCAAAGGAAGCAATGAAAAAATCCCTAGCATAGGGGTAAAGATCAATACTACTAGCAACCATAGGCTTTGAAGAATCACTAACCCAGTGATGGAGGTCAAGGAGAGAAGGCCACAACCTAATAAATCTTCACACCAACCCACAACGTTGGTAGAAGCCAATGTTTTGAACCACATCTTGTCCACAAACCACCATAGGGGAAGTCTTGGCACAAGAAAGGGATGAGGTTTCCCCTTAGGAGGTAGAGCAACACTAAATTTGGCCACATGAGAAAAGCTCTGCCTACTAGTAGAAGGTCTAGAAGGGGGGACCCCACCACCAACATCCGACCCACCCAAACCTAACCTTGGGCCACCATCAGAGATGGCGACAATAGGTCGGGGAGAAGCAAGAGGACACACATCATCCACCCATAGAGAAGAAGGATCAAGCGGGAGTAATGGCAAGCCACATGAAGAAGGCATCAGGGGAGGGGTTGAAAGGTCCAACTCATCGGAAATGGCCACAGAGCGTGAGTCGGGCGAGGCAAAAGGAGAAACTCCATCTGAATGCAAAGAGGCGCACAGAGAAAGTGAACCCTTTGAATGCAAAGTGGGAGCTTTTGTTTCAAAATTTTCTCAAGTGGAGATACCCTTATGTTAAAGGCAAATGTTTATGGTTTATGTGTTTTATCGACATGCACAATTAGATTTAGATGGTGTTGACAGTACATTTAAAGCATTAGTCATTAAGAAAGAATGTCACTTTTATATTAGTAATGATAAAGAGCATGGGTAGAACATTGTTTTAAGAGTTTAATGAATATTTGTCAAGCAAGAGTAAAAAAATTGAAAAATACTTTATATGATCAAATGCATGTGTGTCACAATTCAAATTATCAATGTCATTTTATGCACTATATAAATTTCATGAAAATGATAATATACCATATTTTTGGAGTTTCTTTGGTAGTGGGCATGGAAAGGGCAAACATGATGGCATAGGAACTCACATCAAATATACTCTAAGAAAGTATCAAATGACTTATCTAGGAGACTGTATAAATGATGCACATGATGTTGAATGGTGTAAAAAATACTTAAATGTATCAAATGAGGTTGGCACATCTTCAAGAATAAACTAATACATTCCATATAGAGTGTTTTGGGAGATATCGGGTATGTATTGTTTGAATTTAAAGCTATGTATGTATGTGTGTGTGTATGTGTGTGTGTGTGTATGTATGTATGTATGTATGTATGTATGTATATATGTACATGCATATGAGTTTACTTATTTTAATTTAAATTTAAATGTATATAATTGTTGTAGATGTTAATAGAAGATCAATGAATGGGGATGAAAAAGGGTAGAGACAACAAGATCTTTGCATTGTGTCATGAATACAAATAGTTGTGCATAGACATTGTACACTCAAGATTACTCATGATTTTGTTGTGACTACATTTTGGAAAACTATGATAAATGCAACAACCAAGAACATGGATATGTCATTGAATGGAATTTGGTGGTACTAGATTCTATTGACACATACGATGAAGATGAGGAAGAAATATTTGTAGACGTTGCTTTGATTTCAAGTGATTATGACCATATTTTAGGATTGATCAATAAAGGTACATTATGTGTATATGTATTTGTAACTTAAACATTGATGTTTCTAAATTAAATTTTACAATTTTTTCATGTAAATTTGATGTAGAAGAGATGTTTTTGCAATCATAGAAGAGGTTGGGGACATAGGTGTTAGTTATTATTTAGTGTGTTGCAAACAAGTGAGGGAAAAGTTAACAAAACTAGTGACAAGCAATGGAGTGTTGTTTCCCAAAATGTTCAATTATATAGATGATTTATCGTGCTTTCAATTTATCTATTCATATATATTTTGAATTTGTTATGTCTTACCAAGTGATCAAATAATGTTCAATATATATTTTTCAACAATTACATGTCTTACAGGTTTGAAAATGTTAGTCTTTCCTTGAAATGTTGTTTCCCACAGGTTAAGTTGTAGTGCAAGGGACACATCTCAAACAAGTCAAAATTGTTCAACATGGGATTCATTTTATTGATTATCAGCCTGACAATAGGGCATATCGATATAGCCATCTAGTAATTGCTACCACCCTATCTCTTCAACCAATTCCACGTGGACGTGGACTTCGTAAGTGGAGACTAGATAGTGATGATTATCAAAGAATATTATATGTCATTGAAAAGAGGGTTGAACCACTTGACGTGGTCTGAATAATACATATGTGTGCTCGTCCTTAAACAATTTCCACAAATTGTAAGACTAGATTAAAGTAAATTTATATTTATAGTTTTGGAAGTTTGAGTTTTATATATATATATGGATTTAAATGACAATTGGTTTTCATTTATGATGTCATATACATTTACATCTTAAACCATTCTAGTTAATTTTAGTATGCATCGCCTTATGAATTCTTAAAGGTCCTTTATTTTAAATTACTTGTATAATTTACTTTATATCTTTGTTGCATTAATCAACTTTAATGTGGGTATACCAACTGATTTAACCATTTCCCAATGTACATTAATTGTGGTATAAATAACATATATAGTATTTGGATTACAAACTTTTCTTTCTTGGGATTTAGGCTATGTACAAAACTTAGTCTTTTGTTGTGTAACTATTGCATACATTTACAAACTACTTGCAAACAAATTACTATATAAATTAGTGTTCATCCACCTTGATGAAGTGACTACGTGATCATCAAAACATACATATAAATAATTGTTGATTGTTGGTTTTACATAATTATCGATTGACATGAACATTATACACTCGGGATTGCTCATTTTTGTTTTGTTATTACATACATTTTTTAATGTCAAACTCATTCTAGCCAATAAGAATCCTAGAAAAAATATTTTGTTATATATCAAAAAAATTAGATGTTTTAGTATGAGTTGACATAAATATTAACCTCAAGTGGGAAATTTATAGCATATAATTATGTAACAAGCATATAGGGACTACAAACTAGAGCTAAAAATATTTATAATTGTGATTAACCTAGTACTATATATTTCTTTCTTGGATACGTACTAGAAATGACAATTAGATTGTACACCAAATTATAAAGCTAAGGTCAAAGTGCTCATATATACACTATCAAATTGACAAACAAGGATTATGAAGCTTATCTATGGATGTGATAAAATGAGGTTTAAAATTATAACAAGTACATGCTTTGTGATCCAATGTACTAATTGTAGTGAATCTCTCACTTGAACTAAGAGATAGTTTACATTCCATTTTAATTTAATGACACACTTGTACACAACTTCACAACTAATTTCAAAAGGAAATTGTGAATTCATATATTTTTTTGAGCTACTTGATAAAAAATTTAATTCCAAAAATACAGTATCTTGATATAAATGAACTCATATAATATTTAAAACTCATGTCCACAATCTAACGTACACAAACCATGTAATCATAAATGAACTTTTGAAAACATAAACATATAAATAAAATCATATAATATTTAATTTACTCATGTCCAAAATCTAATGTAAACATGTCCACAATTATAATCAAACGTGTATCACAAGCAAACATGTAATCAAGTCCACAAATGTATGATATCAAACATAAATGTCCACAAATTGAGATCATTAAACGTGCAAACATGTCTAGAAATGTATGTCCATAAATGTATCATCAAACATATAATCAAGTCCACAAATACATAATCATTGAACATGTGCAAATATCATAGATAAATGTCCATAAATGTCTCTAGGTGGTAAGGCCATTATGTTGGCTCCTAGTGGAGCAACCCTCTAAGTGAGAATCCCACTTCAATGTATGCACCGAGTCCAGGAGATGGTACAAAACATTCATAAAAATGTACATTAAATGTTATATTAGAATACATACAAATTAAATAAATTAGTGTATGATTTAAAAATTTAAAACTCACGTGTCCACTAACATTAGTATCATCAACTGTGTTACGCCTACGTACACAGTTTGTCCTCAAGCTAGGAGTAATATGAGTGATAATTCCACACGCGCGTGCGCACGTAAACACGCATGCACGGACGCATGCACATGCATGCGTGCATGCCCACACACACAAAAAAAACACAAAATAGGACTAGAGATCAAAGTAAAACTTATTTTAATTTAAACTTCTAAATCACATGTACATCCATGTATATACATGCGTATTAGGTGGCATAGGATCCATTGTAATGATCATATCTACTAAATCGTCTATATTCATCTCTATGTCATTCCACAGTAATGACGAGTGCAAGGGACTATGTAGGCGAGTTGGCATCAACGAAAAGTCTGAATGTAGTAGCATATCCATATAACCTAAAGATCGCATCATCTATAGCCTCTCCAAGTCAAGTGAATCTAAGCCCTCAAATGTATGATGCTCAACATTCGTTGAAGGATTAGTAGCTTGGGTATTTGCCTCTACAACAATCAAATGATCTATAGGTGGATCATCATGTGCATTGGTGTTGCCAGGGTGATGAGAATGTTGGGAAGGTCTTGTAACCTGGTTGGATCTTGAACGTGGACAACAAGCTCTACCCATATGGTCTCTAACCTCGTGTAAAGGGATGCCAAGCTCTATTGAAATGAAAGCATATGCCTCCAATAGGTCCTTTGACAAAAAAATTGTTGTACTCCATAGCAGATAGTCTCTTGTAAGACCATCTATGTCTGTGGGTAAAGGAATGATTGCGACAACATAAGGATCAGTGTCACCTATCAATGATCTCAATTGTGGATGACTCATCAAATATTGGCCCACACAATTAGAAGATACCCTAATTGCCGCAATTACAATATCAACAACATTATTAATTGCTCCCCTTTGGGAAGCAATGACAACCCGGTTTTCTATGAGGCCGAGGGTTGCAAAGAAAGCAAGCAACCTCTCACCAACCAAGGCCCTATAAGTTGAAGTTGCTCGATATGCCCGACAATAAGGCTCCCTATTAGCAACTTACCACACCCACCAAAATATGCCAGTAGATCTAAGTAGTTGTCATTGAGGCACAAATTAATCTTATCATACACCTGCTATACAAAATATAAGGGATTTTGGTCATTATTTGGATAATGACCATGTGTAGCAAAAAAAAAAGGGTAGATCAAAGGGCCAGAAGGGGGTCCACACATCTAGTCACCTTAGGTTTACCATTGTAGTATGAAAAACATTGGGATTTGATGGTTTCTTTCGGGACAATGAGTTCAACTAAGGCAAGGAAAATATCACCAGAGACATATCTTTTTGTATCTAGGCGAGAATAGCATCTACTACCTTAGATGAATAAACACATGTATCACCTAGTTTATATCTAATACGCCTTAGGCTAGCTAAAATAAACAAGCATCCCTATTAATCCTTGTAGTGTTATAGTCAACTATAGTAGCTCACAATCTATGTATCTCAATATCAACACATGAAAAAATCCTCTTAGGTGGCACTAGTGCATCTGCCAATCATTTCCACAAGCAATTATATCTCTTTCCCTTACAAATGAATTGAGATAAGTGGAAGGCAATGAAAAGGAAAAGAATGGCCTTTATCCTTTAAGGCACTCACTAGATTAGAATCTCAACCTTTCTAACAAGGTGCTCTTAATACATGACAGTCCAAAGGAGATCAACTTGGTTGAGATAGGAGAGCACCCTTACAAATTTAAACCACTTTATATTCCAAGAGGGCTTTCCTTGCTAAACTTTTGATTGAGGATACGATCACTCATCAATAAAAAAGATCTTAGGAATGTGAATAGGGAGACATATTATCCCGCCTTCACAAACATGAATAGAGGCACTTGTCCACAACACCTTGTAACTAGGGACACACAACTAGCCACAATTAATTAGTCAAATTGACCCTTAATGTTGTATAATATAGAGGCAACACTGTAAGATGCAAAAATGGAAGAATAAAATATTTAAATTGCACGTGGAATTATAAAAGGAATTTCATTATAATCATACTATTCATTAATTACATCCAATGTATTAGCTTTATAGAGTCATTATTTTTCCAGTACAAGAATGACTTCTCATCCACCCAACTAGCTAACTAATTGGATTATTAAATGTAAACCATATTTCCTAACAGCCCCCTTAAGGTTTACATAATGAAAAAAGAAAAACAAGAAAAGGACTGTATCAACATTAGCCTAAACTTTTGTCTAGGCAAATGTCTTAATTCTCCAATTCTTCATCATCATCAACCTAAACATTTTTTCTAGGCAAATGTCTTGGTTTTTCTCCAACTCTTCATCAACATCAACCTAAACTTCTTTGTCTAGGCAAATGTTTTGATTATCCAACCCTACAGTAACATCAACCCATACTCCTCGAGTATGGGTTGTTGGACATTGTTGTTGCTAGGATATGTTGTTGTCATTGATGTCAACATATTCTTTCTCTGGTGATTGCAGATTGGTTCATTGTGATTATGGTTTGGTGTATGGAGTATCTTTAGTATCATTATATTCTTATGTATTGGTGTTGGTGATCCGGGAATCTTAATTGATTGTATCATATGATCCGGTTTTGCAGTTTGTTTATTTGATCAGTGCTTTGCAGAGTTCAGTATTTCCTCCTGTATATTCTGGTGTGATCAGATCTTGATCTAAGATTTTGGGATATTGTTTGGGATGGTCTTGTGTATCTTTATTTCAGATGGTTCGTGATTTGGTGCTCCACAAATTATCTTTCTTCGTGACAATTGTTGTTGTTTGAGTGTTCTTGAGTTTCAGATGTTGATCGATGAAGATTTGATAAGTGGTGTTGGTGCAACTATTACTGATGATTCTAACATGCTTGTGTTAGACAGCTCAGATAACCAAAGGAAAACTGAGAGGGGGGGTGAATCAGTTGTCACCGGATTATAGAACTTTAAGCATTCAAATTTTTATTACCGAAATGCATAAACCAAATACCGGAATGACTGATATAGCAATTAAAAATGAACATAAATCACATAACAGTTACCATCCATCCAGAACACATGACACCAATATTTGTACGTGGAAAACCCGGTAAAGGGAAAAACCACAATGGGAAGCCTACCCACAGTTAGATAATACTTCTGCAGTAAGCATGTGATTACAATATGAGGGGCCTGCACATGCAGGAAGGCCAACAGCCTCGAGCGCACTTCTCAACACAAAAGGAGGCTCACTAACTACAAAATAAATCCAGACTACAATCTAGAATGAAGATTGAGCTGCAAGTATAGCATCTCATATGCTTGAGTACAGTTTCGATTAAGCTCAATACCAGAGGCCTTAAACCTCTTCCACAAACCCAATTCGATCACCTATGATTGACCAAACCTTCTGCATATGATTACAATATTATTCGCACATAGATAAACCTATAACCCACATACCATGATCAACAAAGAGATCTTACATCATATTTATACCAACCCGGGACCTAAATAATTAGGTCGACCACCTAAAAGATAATACAATAAATTCATAACATAAACCCGCAATCCAATGATCAACCAAGTTGTCTTAGGCCGAAAACAATGTAAACCAATCACTAAATCTCGTCGGTAATGCATCAGGATCATCCTCCAACACGTTACATAAACTGGTTCATAACCTAGATAACACCAGACCCAAAATAGGTCGCCATAAACCAAATCCAACACCACCGATGAATAAGAAAATGAACAAGATAACCAACAGCATCCTGAAAACCATCTAGAAGCCGCACCAACACCACTTATCACGTGCATAAAAATATCTTCAACAAAGCTTTGCTAGTAAAACCCTTATCGGTGACCAAAAGGCTTACTAGAACAAAGAATAGCTCCTAAGTCATCAAATCTCGAACCAACTGATCGTGATACACATCTGAATAGCATAAATGATAGATACAAATCAATTCCATAAACCAGATCATACCGGATTAATATCATAAACCAACCACTCTACTAGAACCAACCGAAAACCGGTAAACAACCAAAACAGTCGGTGTTGCCATCAATGACAAAACATCAATGCAACACATAATCAATTCCTCCAAATTGCCAACAGCTTGCTCATGTTTCCTAATCATGTCCTATTTATCCTGATGATCCACATTGATCGTTGTGCGAGTTTTTGGTGATTTTGTTGAACCGGTGATATTCTTCGTGTTATGTAGTTTTCCTGGTGGTGTAGTGTGTTGTGGTTGACCTTGGCGTGATTTCTGGTGGTGTTGAGCGTTTGGATATTTGGTTTAGGACCATGTTATGTCATGTAAGTCATTATATTGTTCTGGTGGTTGATCTTTGTATCGTGTGATGTAATTTTGTAATTGTGAATTGAGGGTTTAGCCAACCTTGTTGTAAAGGTTGATGAATTGTACAAATAGGTGATAGTCATGTAATTTGGGTATCAAGGTTGTGTTTGCATTATCTGTGAGTGGTGTATGTGTGATCAAGTGATTCATCCTTCGCCATTGTGATTGAGTAGAGTTTGGTGTTGCAGAGAAGACATTGTGCTTAACCGGAACTGTCATCAGGCATTTGGAGATGTCATTATTGCAATTCATTCCTACCGGATTGTAGTCTGAATCTTGTTGTTAGTCAGTGAGACTTCCCTGAGGGTTGTAGCCTTCCAGGTCATCATATTTTTATCAGTGAGCTCTAGACAGTGTGTCTGAATGCATGTGCATTTCCCATTGTAATATTTTCACATTCTACTAAGTATCATCTTATTGTGGGTAAGTTCCCATCGTGGTTTTTCCCTTAACCGGGTTTTCCACATCAAAATCTTTGTTTTGTGTGTTGTGTTATCATCTTGTTTATCTCTGTTATTGTTGCAATTTATCAGTCTATTTTTGTGATTAAGTTTGTAGATCCAGTGAAAATTGATTCACTCCCCCTCTCAGTTTTCCCTCATTGTTGTTGCCAACAATTGGTATCAAAGCTAGATCCTCTGGAAAAGAATCTTAACCGCTTGATGAGATCCGAGATGGCAATTGCAACTGGAGGTGTTATCTTTAAGGAGAGTATGAGATTTGATAGTAGTAAATATGCTAAATGGAAGAACCAGATGGAAGTGCACTTGAGATGTCTTGGAGAAGATTACTAGAAGATTACAAAGAATGCCTATTCTGCTCCTCCGAATGGACCGGTTACTGCTCATGAGATCAAGGAATCTAAACATAACATTAGAGAAAAGGAAGCATTGTTGAGTGCCCTGACTGATTCATAAATGACAAATGTAATGGGACTTCAGACCGCACATGAGATCTGGGAGAAGCTTGAGACCCTGTATGAAGGAGATAAACAAGTCAAAGTTTCTAAGTTACAGAGTTTGAAAGGGAAATATGAGATGTTGAAGATGGGAGAAGATGAAAACATAAATACCTTTATGGCTAAGGTGAATGACCTTGTCCTAGGTATCAGATGTGTCGGTGGAACCCTTGAAGAAGATGAAATTGTTGCTAAGGTGTTGAGATCTTTGCCTCCTTGTTATAATCATAAGGTAGCTGCTATTGATGAGATCCGAAGTGTGACTAATGTGACAAGAGATATGTTGGTTGGAAAGATTGCTACATTTGAGCTTAGCGAATTTGGTGAATCACATGGAAAGTTTGAGACAGCATTTAGAGCATCTGTATCCGGAAAACAGAAGTATGAACCTGAAGAATGCAAAATATTTGGATATGAAAGAGAAATGAGAGAGATGGAAGAGTAAGAAAGAGAACTTGATGAGCTTGAAGCATTGATTGCCCGAAGATTGCCTAAGGGAGTCGGTAAGTATGATGGAAAATTGCCTTTGAAATGTTTCTCTTGCAATAAGGTAGGACATTTTGCTTCTAGGTGCCCGGAGAGAATGGCTAAGTATGATAGGCATAATAAATTTGATAAGCATGATAGAAATGATAGATATGAGAAGCATGAGAAGTATGATAAGCCTTACAAGTCTAATCAGAAGTATAGGAATCAGAAGAACTGCTATTATGTTGTTGATGAAGGTGTTACAGATGATGAATCAGAAAGAGATGAAGTTGTATTTCTTGTCATTAAGGAAGATGGACCGATACATGTTGATCCCACTAGCTACACTATTGAGGAGAAAGCTTTAGCTGCTAAAGTTGAAGAAAGAGATGAATGAGTAATAGACAGTGGTTGTTCACATCATATGACCGGTGATAAAAGCAAATTTGTGAGTATGGAAAGGTGTGATGGTGGAATAGTGAGATTTGGAGATGACAAAGCCTGAGTGATCCGTGGTAGAGGTTCTATTTATTTTGATGGCAAGCATGATACTAATGATGTCTTGTATGTTGAAGGTTTAAAGCATAATCTTTTGAGTGTTGGACAGATGGTTGACAAAGGTTATAATTTACAATTCAAGAGTGGTAAATGTAAGATCCTAAATGCCTTTGGTATAGAGATTGCATCTAGGACTAAGAGTGAAGGTAATATTTTTCATTTGAATGCTAGTGAAAAAAGAGGTTTGATTGCTCGGATTGATGAAAGTTGGTTGTGGCATAGGAGAATGTGTCATGTTAACTTTGATTCAATGATTAAGATCAGTTCTATTCAAGTTGTTAGAGATCTGCCTAAAATTGTTAAGCCTATTAATCCGATATGTAAAGAATGTCAATTGGGTAAGCAAACAAGAATTTCTTTCAAGAGCAAACAGTATACATCTGATAGATTGCTAGAGCTTGTGCATACTGACCTGTGTGGGCCTACAAATGTTAGAAGTGTGCAATGTGCAGGGAGAAAAATATTTTATGTTGCTAATTGATGATTATTCGAGGATGATGTGGGTTGTCTTTTTGAAGGAGAAATCTGAAGCATTAAACAAGTTCAAGATATTCAAAGCAAAGGTTGAGACTGAGTCAAGATTGAAGGTGAAATGTCTAAGATTTGACAGAGGTGGAGAATTTTGTTCCGGTGAATTTGATTCATTATGTGAGAAGCATGGGATTAGAAGACAATTATTTGCTCCTAGACCCCCTCAGCAGAATGGAGTTGTTGAAAGAAAGAACATGAATGTTTTGGATGCCGCAAGGACTATGTTAATTGAAGGAAATATTCTGAAGATCTATTGGAGAGAAGCTATTAGAATTGTTGTTTACACATTCAACCGAGTTCATATCAAAGGTGATACCAACTCCTTATGAGCTATGATTTGGTCATGTTCCTACTATAAGATATTTCGGAGTATCTAGTAGAAAATGTTATATCAAGAGAGATGACGACATAGGAAAGTTTGATGCAAGAAGTGATGAAGGAATTTTCTTGGGTTATTCTACAAAGAGAAAATCCTACCAGTGCTACAATAAGAGACTGAGAAAGATAGTAGAAAGTGCAAATGTGAAGGTGGATGAGAACTTTGGGAAAGAGATCGGAGCATGTGGATATGATGATGGTCAACAGATTGTTCTATATCCTATTCAGACTGAAGAGTTGAAGCAAGCTGATCCAGTAGAAACAGTTAATCTGGATGTTGTTGCTGGTGGTGGAGAGGTGCAAGAACCTAAAAATCGGAACAATCAGAAGACTCTAAGGTATGTAAGACTGAATCATTCAAAAAATCAGATTATTGGAGATAAAAATAAAGGTGTGATGACTAGAGAAAGGCTAGCTGCTGAAGAGGTATGTTTGATTTCTAAAATTGAACCTAAAGATGTTGTTGAGGCTTGTAAAGATGAAAATTGGATGAAAGCTATGCAAGAAGAATTAGATCAAATTGAGAAGAATAGCACATGGGAGCTTGTGCCTAGACCTAAAGATAAGAATGTGATTGGTAATAAATGGGTATTCGGGAATAAATTGAATGAATCCAGTGAAGTTGTCAGAAATAAAGCAAGACTAGTATGCAAAGGATATTCACAGAAAGAAGGAATTGATTATGAGGAGACTTTTACTCTAGTGGCCGGACTTGAAGTTGTTAGACTGTTTCTTGCATATGCTACCTATACAGATTTCAAGGTATATCAAATGGATGTCAAATCTGTCTTTCTGAACGGTGATCTTGAGGAAGAAGTCTACATTGAGCAACCTGATGGATTTTCATTATCAGACGATGGAAACATGGTATGCAAATTGAAGAAAGCTCTTTATGGATTGAAACAAGCCCCTAGAACCTGGTATGCTAAATTGGATAAGTACTTGTTGAAATTGGGATTTAATAAATGGATTGTTGATAGTAATATGTACTTTAAGATTGAAAAATGATAACAGCTTAATTGTTGAAGTCTTTGCTGATGATATCATCTTTGGAGGTGATGATAACTTGAGCATGAAGTTTGCCGGTGATATGCAGAATGAATTTGAGATGTCTATGATAGGTGAGATGAAATACTTCTTAGGATTGCATATTTCACATACTAGAAAAAGTATCTTTATATCTCCAACTAAATATGTGAAGGAATTGTTGAAGAAGTTTGGGTTAGATGACTCCAAACTAGTTGGAACTCCTATGGTGACTGGTTGCAACTCCTATGGTGACTGGCTGCAAATTATCTAAGAATGATCAATCTCCAAAAGCTAATCAAAGTTTGTACAGGTCTATGGTTGGTGGATTGCTATATCTTACTCAGACTAGGTCGGACATTATGCATGTTGTGTGCATGGCTGCTAGATATCAAGCTAATCTGAAAGAGTCGTGTCACTGTTGTTAAGAGAATATTTAGATACTTGAAGGGAATTGTGGATTATGGTTTGTGATATCCGAGGAATGATGATTTCATGTTATGTGCTTACACTAATGCTGATTGGGTTGGTGATGTTGATGACTAGAAGAGTACATCCGGTGGTGCTTTCTTTTTAGGTAAGAAATTGGTTTCATGGGCTAGTAAGAAACAAGACTCGGTATCATTATCTATTGTTGAAGCTGAGTACATTGTTCTTGTTGGTAGTTGCACTCAGGTGGTTTGGATGAAGCAAATGTTGAAGGATATCAGAGTTATCTATGCTGAGCCTATTGTCATATAATGTGATAATTCTAGTGCTATCAGCATGTCAAAGAATCTGGTGCAACATTCAAAGACTAAACATGTGTCAATCAAATATCATTACTTGAGGGAGAAAGTTAGTGAAGAGGAAGTGAAGTTGGAGTATGTATCTACAAAGGAATAGATTGTTGATATTTTCACTAAGCCTTTGCCTATAGATACATTTATCTATTTGAGAGACAAGTTAGAGGTATTCACCCCTCCTGATGAGAACTAGATGCAGTGAGTTGCATCAATCCAGTGGACTTCACAATCTTATCTCTTTATCTGGATTGATGAGTTGGTGTTGCTCCTCTAGTGGAGTAGTCTGGTTATGTGTTTTATGGAAGAGATTCATGATTTGTTTCTCTATGAAGGAGAGTTTGGTTTTCTGTTTTAAAATCTTTGGCATTGTTGTCAAAGGGGGAGAGATGCATGTGAAAAATTGTTTTATCTGCTTGATCTTAGGGGGGAGTTTGTTGGAAATGTTTCTCTCTTTGCATTGGTTGTTTTTCACATTCATATGTTGTCATCAATACCAAAGGGGGAGATTGTTGAACATTGTTGCTGCTAGGATATATTGTTGTCACTGATGTCAACATATTCTTGCTCTGGTGATTGCAGATTGGTTCATTGTGATTATGGTTTGGTATATGGAGTATCTTTAGTATCATTATATTCTTGTGTATTGGTGTTGGTGATTCGGAAAGCTTAATTGATCATATC
Source organism: Cryptomeria japonica (assembly GCF_030272615.1). Taxonomy (NCBI): domain Eukaryota; kingdom Viridiplantae; phylum Streptophyta; class Pinopsida; order Cupressales; family Cupressaceae; genus Cryptomeria; species Cryptomeria japonica. The sequence continues at coordinate 1,136,702 of NC_081405.1, forward strand.
ATATGATCCAGTTTTGCAGTTTGTTTATCTGAGCAGTGCTTTGCAGAGTTCAGTATTTCCTCCAGTATATTTCGATGTGATTAGACTTTGATCTGAGATTTTGGGATATTGTTTGGGATGGTCTTGTGTATCTTCATTTCAGATGGTTCGTGATTTGGTGCTCCATAAATTATCTTTCTTCGTGACAGTTGTTGTTGTTTGAGCGTTCTTGAGTTTCAGATGTTGATCGATGAAGATTTGATAAATGTTGTTGGTGCAGCAATTACTGATGATTCTAACATGCTTGCTGGTGTTTCCTAATCGTGTCCTATTTGTCCTGATGATCTGCATTGATCGTTGTGCGATTTTTTGGTGATTTTGTTGAACCGGTGATGTTCTTCGTGTTATGGAGTTTTCATGTTGGTGTAGCATATTGCGGTTGGCCTTCGCGTGATTTCTGGTGGTGTTGAGCATTTGGATATTTGGCTTAGGACCATGTTATGTCATGTAAATCATTATATTGGTCTGGTGGTCGATCTTTGTATCGTGTGATGTAATTTTGTAATTGAGTTGAGGATTTAGCCAACCTTGTTGTCAAGGTTGATGCATTGTATAAATAGGTGATATTGTCATGTAATTTGGGTATCAAGGTTGTGTCTGCATTATCTATGAGTGGGGTATGTGTGATCAAGTGATTCGTCCTTTGACATTTTGATTGAGTAGAGTTTGGTGTTGCAGAGCAAACATTGTGTTTAACCAAAACTGTCATCAGGCATTTGGAGATGTTATTATTTCAGTTCATTCCTATCTGATTATAATCTGAATCTTGTTGTAAGTTAGTGAGACTTCCCTGAGGTTGTAAGTTAGTGAGACTTCTTGAAGGTTGTAGCCTTCCGAGTCATTATCTTTTGCTCAGTGAGCTCTAGGCAATGTGCCTGAATGCATGTGCATTCTCCATTGTAATATTTTCACATACTATTGCAAAGTATCATCTTATTATGGGTAGGTTTTCATCATGGTTTTTCCCTTAACCAAGTTTTCCACGTCAAAATCTTGGTGTTGTGTGTTGTGTTATCATCTTGCTTATCTCTGTTATTGCTGCAATTTATCAGATTTGTTTTTGTGATTAAGTTTGTAGATCCGGTGCAAACCGATTCACCCCCCTCACTCCCCCCCCTCGCCCCGCGCCCCCCTCACCTCTCATTTTTCCCTCATTGTTGTTGCCAACACACTACAGTAACATCAGCCCATACTCCTCAAGTTTGAGTAAATACTCTAATCGTCCAACACATAACTATCCATAATGAGTTTATGAATTCAACTACTCACATACCAACAATTTATCAATTTTGTGGACTCGACAATCCACAAACCAACATCTCACAAAGTTTGTGAATTCAACTATCCACAAACCAACAAACCACTGCATGCCACCTCTTGCTCCTAAAAGGACTAGTGATGAAAAGATGTTTCCCATGCAATGAATCATCCTTGAATGGAAAGCTAGCTCGAGATGGTAGATATTCTCCTACCTCCAACCTCCAATTCTACATGTTCAATTTTTTAGAAAAATATATACATCTTCATAGTCATTGTAAGGAGATTCTTGATTATACATTGCAAAATTATATCTCCCTCAATTTCACTAGCAATTAAAGCATTATCTATTTTTAACTTGTCATCAATAAGATATCTATCATGTTGAATGCAATTCATTATAACATGTCCATTTTTATTACAATAGAAACATTTGAAATTATTCTTCCCTGATGAAACATTAGTCTTCCTTTTGCCAAACAAAGTAACTTCCTCGATAATTGAGTAAGCTTTAGTGACTCTTTTCACTCTATCAATTAAGATATCACAAATTTTAAGCTTGGACTCGGATTCAATTTGTTTAAAATAAACACAATATTGTCAAAACTTGAAGGCATACTATTTAATAAAATGACTTTGGCATCACCATCATCAACTATACATTTTATTCTGGCAAGTTGATTAAGAAGAGAACGAAATGAACTAATGTGTTGAAAAATAATATAACCCTCTTCCATTTTCAAGCCAAAAAGTTTTTGCTTCATTCCCATTTTGGCACTCGAAGGCTGTGAACCAAATAAAGAATTAAGACCTTGCCATATTTGGTTTGAGGTTTTTGTCATTTTTGTCATTTTTGTCAAATCAATATGATGTAAGTATGCATCAAATGACCCAAGACCAACCACTGTTGTAGCTCTACGATCTTTTGCTACCCATTTTAATGCTTCATCTGTATTGTGTGGTTTTTAATAGTTCCATTAACTATATCCCAAAGATCTTTTTGCAATTCATGACCCTCAATGGAATAATATATGATTTCTCCATGTTAAAAATTGATATTAACTGATTTGATTTATGTATCACATACCTCTCACAGGCTGTAGTTTTCACAGGAAAAACAAATAAATAATCATGTCTCTATCATACTGCAAGAAACCACATCACTCCATGCCTAATGCCAGTGTAACGCCACTTTCAAACGCATTTCCTCTGTGAACTCAGATAACCAACATCATCAATTCGCAGGCACCAAAGCATAAAACTTCAACGCAGCACCTTTGACACATTTCTTTGTGGCAAACAAATTGCAGCAAACAAAATTCACAGGCACATAAATATGAAATACTGTGATACCAATGTGAGATGCAAAAACAGAAGAATGAAAGATTTACTTTCTTGCACACAGAAAAAGGAATTCCATTATTGCATCCAATGTATTGGCTTTATAAAGCCATTATTTTCTATTATCGGAATAACTTCCCATCCACCCAACTAACTTACTAATTAGATTATTAAACGTAAACCTTATTTCCTAATAATATAACACTTCATGGATAAGGGTAAACCCTACCATGCGCAAATGTAACATGGGCCTCCACTTACATCAAAGGAGGTCTGAATCTTACTAGGAACCTTCTGAACCAAATGCTAATGGGACAGTTACACCAGTCTCTAAGCTAGAGACGAATCCAAAAATTGCATATTCTCCTCCTATGGTCTTCCAACCTTATCTAGAACTTCATTGACTCAATTGACCATGTCAATGTCAATGGTCTTGGATCATTGCATGAAACTCTTCCGACTTTTTCAATGTTAATTTACCTGCTACTTATATCATCCATTACAATGTAATTCATTTTTCAATTAACGCTTGTATGGATGTTAGGTTCTACTGATAATGTATTTATATTCGAACATAAACCTTTGGTACAAAAAGGCATGGTTTGGTGTACCATTTTACAGAAAAACAATTACATTTTACAGATCATAAGATCAGTGCCAAAATCTTTTTGCCATATAATTAATAATAAAGATTTACAAAACTGACAATTCTGTAAATAATTCTCGAGTTAAAAAGTATGAATTTAATAATATCCTTCCAAGCATGAATTCAAACCTAATCTGCGCTACGAAAATACTAAAACAATAACATACGACAAGCTAAAGAAGCTGGAACGAATTGCTTTTGGAGATGCTTCGCAACACTAGTTTGTACCAGTAAAATTTCGTCAGAGAAAATTAAGCGCTTGAGATATCCAAATATCCAATTAATTTAATTGACCTTCTTTGACTTCAAATATTTTAATTTTTCTAAATTTTACATATATAAACTTCATATGAAAAACCAAATATTTAAACTCAAATTAATAAATTAATAGAAAAAAATTTATCATAAAAAACAAGTTTGAATGCCATTCTTGTTGGGATGTGAAGCCCAACGGTCACATGACCTTTCGGCTCCCTCAACTCTTTGATTTATTCGTTTGTATGAATATATAAATATGTGTGGAGTCTATGTACTGGAGTGTATGTGTATTGGATATTGGTTAATAGATAAGATTTCCTTGCTTTGGTGGATGTAGCCATTTATTGGTGAACCTAGTTAAACTATCGTGTTATGCATTGTTATGTGCTTATGGTTGTTTTGGTTTCATTCAATTATCTTTTCTCTGCTTGTTTATAACTAACAATTGGTATCAGAGCTATGGTGAAATGTTGAGCAGAGATGGGATCCGATTGAGTGGTTGATCCTGGAGATGGGTGCCCTTATTTTTTGTTTGATCCCGGAGTTGGGTGCTTTTATGTTATCAACAAACAGGCTGAAGTTTCAAATGATGAGGCCAAATCAGATGATGGAGCCGAATCATTCATCAAAAAATTTCTTGGCAGTCTAGACTTGGTAGAGAGTGATGTCCAAGTGGAGGTTGAAACCAAACGTCATTGGTGGGATGGCTAGAAAAAAGAGGAGACTTCGGCTGAAGAAGAAGAGGGTTTGTTGTATTTGTTGTTTGAAGAAGAGATTGGTTTGTTTCCCTTCCAAGATGAGGTGGATGCCTCTCGGGGTGAGGAGGATGTAGTCTCGAATGTAGCGAATGAGGATGACCCTGAAGAAGAAGCAGATTGCAGAAGCGATGATTTATTGATGAAGATTGCAAAAGTAGAAGCAGAGTGGAATGCATTAATTACAGGTGTTGCACAAACTTCTGCTAGAAATACCAAAAACTTAAATGACAGGCATTGCAGTGGGCAGGCATCAAGGTTTTATAGGGAGTCGTTACATGATACCTTGGCAGAGGACGCGAGCTACCTGAGAATAGGGAGAACGGGACTGTTGTCGGAGAAGCTAGAGATTCCACAAAGCTTCTAATCCACGAAGATTTTAATAAAGTCATGAGATTTGGGAAGAGTTTGATGCCTGGGGATGAACAAGATTACAGACATAATTCGGATGGGCACAAAATTGTGTGCATGAGATCCTTTGATGCCCATATTGTTGGTCAGGCAAAAGAATCTTTATTGTTGGATTCAACCTCCCCGATAGGTAGTGTTGATGCAACCAACAACCACCGCGGAGATGCAGAGCATGGCTTTTGTTAGAATATTTAATCTTTACTTAGCTTAGGTTTATTTGTATTTAGTTTAGGATATTCCTTTGGAATTCCTACATGTAATTTGTCCTCTAGTACATGTGTGAGGACAAGTCATTTCTTTTATTTTCCTTTATTAAGGAATATTAGATTTCCTCCATAAGAGGATGTGGACACATGGCACACACATTTTATGAATGGTGGCATTCATAGATTTGGGAGTTACTTTGTAACTCCTCTCCTCATCTCTATTTAAGAGATGTCTCCTCTCTCATTTCTTCTTAATGACAATATTGTAAAGAGCTTCTCTCTCTCTCTCTCTCTCTCTCTCTCTCTCTCTCTCTCTCTCTCTCTCTCTCTCTCACATTCTCTCATTTTAGGCATTGCCTCATTCATAATATCACAAAGGGTTTTTCTTTGCTTTTCCCCTTTCAAAAGTTCTTGTGCCTCCTTCTTCACATTTGGGTGATGCTCCAAGGTTTTTGCTTTTCTCTTGGTAACAATTACTTCATCATAAACTTTCTTGGATTAATTTTCCTTTCCTTGCTCTTTTATTTCCTTTCATGGTATCAGAGCAGGTTTCTAATCCTTGTTTTAAGTTGACATTGATGAAGGTTACCATTCTGTGGAGTTCACCTTGTTGGAGGCATTATTGAGAGGAGAAGAAGTTCTTTTCTAATATTTTCTATTGTGCAAGTTTTGGTTTCAGATTTTTAACTTTTTTTTCAAACTTGTTAACAAGTTTGCCTGCAGGTTTAATCTCCTATTCTAGTTAGTTTTTATTAAAAAAAAAAAAGGGGCTTTGGAAGGCTTGCCGCCAAAGTTCCTTCTTTCTAGTTTAAATTTAATTATTTTTAAAGTTTTGGAAGGCTTGCCGCCAAAACTTCGGTGCTAACTTCTTTTCCTGCATACTTTAGATTTCATATTCATTTGTTTTGGAAGGCTTGCCGCCAAAACAGTTTCATTATAAAGTTGTTTCTCTGATTCATATTGCAGGTTCTCACATTTTGTTTACTTGCAAGCTTTTTTGATTAAAAAAAAAGAAATTTAAGCTTCCTTGTAGGATTTTGTTATCAAATTTTCTCAGTTTCTAACCTCATTCTCAGAATACTAACTCTTTTTTAATATCTATTGATCTATTTCAATCTTTGTTTGTGCTTATTTCAGCCTGGTTTACTTTACATAATAAATCTTACATTTTTTGTGTATCTAGAAACCATTTCGTTTTCAGTAGCTCTTGAGTGCGTCTATAAGTCCTGTTTGCAATTCTGGGTAAGCTTGGCTTACATTCTTGTGTGGGTTAAGTTTGCATTCACTGCTGGAATTTGCAGCGTATTGATAATCAACACCAAAAATTGTTTACCCCTGCACAAGTTCTGTTTTTGCATGTATTTATTGTGACAACTCGAATGCTTGTCTGCAAAGTTATTATAAAAAAAAAAAACAGTCCTTGTTCTATTTGTCAAATTTTTGTATTCTGAAAGAAATTTTTTTTAAGTTAGTTACCTTAATACGATAAAAAATTTATTTTAGGGGCTCATCGTATGATTCCTTGACATTTTTATTTTATGGTATAGTTTGAAGGGGCTCATCGTATTAGCTTATATGGTGCAGAAAAACTTATCTGACCAGATAACATACTAACGTCAACTCTTACCATAAGACAAACACTGTCCTCTCATTCTCACCTGTTGACTCACTTATATCATCTATTTCCATTCTCTAGGATTCTAAAACTCCGGAGAAGTGCTCCACGGCCTCTGGGCTTCTTCTTCTTGTCTTGCTTGGCCGATTCAAGCTGTTCTCTCCCTCTATTCTTAAAAATCGATCTACTGAAGGCTTTTGAACCAGCGACCTAAGGATTTCTTAGGGATTTTGTTTCCCACTTTAGTCCTCCGCTCTACCAACTTTTTTTTCAGGCTTTCGGACCAGAGCCTAAGTCTGGCTCCTTAGAACACTCGGACAAACTATTTAAGCAAACTATCTTTGTCTCTGTTTTTATAAAGCTCTCCTATCCAAAGACGCCCCGCCAAACAACCCCTTTCCTGTATGTGGCCAAGAGGCACAACCCCCTACAGATTTGATTCTGCAACTCACAAAAGAACCAGTTCCTCCAAGAACCTCCGCCATTGTTGAATGAATAAACCACCAAGAACCTTGAATTGGGCACACTAAAAAATTTACAGAAATTTGATAACCTCTAAAAGCATACAACAACTCTCTGAAATTTGATAACCTCTAATTGTTGTATACTGGCATTGCATCATTTTTTATTGTAACAGACATCAAATCTCCTCTTACGGTACCCTCAGATTCTCCAGTTTCACCTACAAGTTTGTTTTTTATGTCTTAACGCCTCTGCTCGCTTCTTTTCTTCCTCTTCTTAAGTTTGCAGTAACGTCCCTGTTCATAACCGTTTCTTTTTCATTCATAGGAATCTTCAATCATTTTTTATTTGTCTATATTATAACATTTAAATAGTAGTAAAGTTGATATTTTGTTTTAAGCATTAATATATATATATATTTTATAAAAAGTTTTTAATATAAAATTGTTTTATTAATAATATTTAAAGTTTTTTTAATATAAAGTTTGTTTAAATAAAATTAATGTTTTTAAAATAGTTAAAATTTATTATTAATGATTTAAAAAAAAAAAAAAACATACTTTTCGATCTATAATATTTTTAAATCAAAATTGGTTATTTTAATTAAGGAGGTTAATTTTTTTTCAAGTGGTTATTTTTTTTAATAAAAGGGGCATTTTTTATTTCGAATCATTATTTTACTATCATGTCTACATTAATTCCAGAAATTAAATTAAATAGTTCCAATTATCATTCTTGGAAAACACATATCTCGTTTATTTTTCGTTTCAAACACCTTTTGGATGTTGCGACTGATAAAACTTTTGAACCCGCTACATCTGCTCCTCAAGCCGACCTAGATAGATGGAAGGCTCAAAATGAGGAAGCACTTGGTTTAATTGGTATTTCAATGGTCCCTGATTTGTATGTTTTAATTGGAAATTGTACAAAAGCACATGAAGCTTGGGAAATTTTAAAAACTACTTATGATAGCTCAAATGAATCCCGAAAAATTCAACTTCAAGATCAACTTGAAGATCTAAGGTATACGGATTTTAAAACTATGGATGAATTCTTATTAAAGTTTGAATCTGTTAATAGTCAATTAACTGGTTTAGGAGTTACTCTAGCTGATTTACGTTTAATTCATCTTATTCTTAAAAAATGTCTTCCTCGTCAATTTCAACAATTTATTACGAATATTCATGCTCAACTTGCTATTCCTAGCTTAGCTACTCAATTAACATATGATATTTTTCGTAATTTATTGCGTCAAGAGGAAGCTAAATTAATTCAATTTAGTACTCTTAAAAGTAGTGAACATGCTTTTATGTCTAAAAATCAAAATCATAATAATAATTTTAGATCCAATAATAATAAACATAATCATAATCATAATAATAATCACAAATCTCCTAATTATCAATCTCATTCTAAATCCTATCATAATAATTCTCATAATAATAATCATAATAATAATCACAATAATCAAAGGAATAATTCTCAAACAAGACCCCATTGCACATATTGTGGGAAAGATGGACATATTACTAATAATTGTTTTAAGAAACAAAATGGTAAAAAGCCCATGAATCAAAATAATCAACATAAACCTCATTATAAGAAGGGTAATAATAATGGTAATTCATCTCGTCATGCATTTACATGTACTTATAATGTTTCTCAACCACTTGAGTGGATTATTGATTCTGGTGCATCTCAACATGTTACTTCTCATAAAGAATGTTTTGAATCTTTGCATCCCGATACTTCTAATATTCCTGTTCAATTAGCTAATAATCATAGTTGTAAAGTTGAAGCTATTGGTGATGTGAATGTTCCTAATGGGAAATTACATGATGTTCTTTATGTTCCTGAATTAAAATCAAATTTGATTTCAGTTCCTAAACTTTGTCAAGATTATAAGATTAACTTTTATAGGGGCATATGTTATATCATTGATCCAAACACAAATCATGTTATTGCTACTGCTAAAATGGATAGTGATAACTTATTCAAGTTCTATGAATTTGCTCCTCCAAAGTATTCTTTGCTTACTACTGTTGATTTTACTATATGGCATGAAAGACTTGGCCATCTCAATTCTGATTATATTTCATTGATGCAAAAAGCAAATATGGTTGATGGATTGCCTAGTATTGTTCCTTCTCAAATTGTTTGCAATGGTTGCATGAGTGGTAAGATGCATAGGGAACCCTTTCCTCATGGTCAATCTTGGAGGGCATATACTAAATTGCATCTAGTTCATAGTGATCTCTTGGGTCCCATGGAGAATCCCTCCATCCAAGGTTCAAGGTATGCACTTACCTTTGTTGATGATTTTTCCAGGAGAACATGGATATATTTCCTTCATAGTAAGGATCAAGTGCTTGATGTTTTTACTGAATTTCATATGTTTGTAGAAAGGTAATCTAGTTCTAAAATTAAGATTCTTCGTACTGACAATGGAAGAGAATATGTCAATAATGCATTTAATGCTTATTTGAAATCTTTTGGAATTAAACATGAGCTTACCATTCCTTATACACCACAACAAAATGGCGTGGCAAAACGGAAGCATAGGACAATTGTTGAAATGGCTAGATGTTTATTGCATGCTAAAAATATGGATTACAAGTTTTGGGCTGAAGCTATGGCTTGTGCAACATATTTAATTAATAGAACACCTACCAAAGCCTTAAAGGATAAAACTCCTGAAGAAGCTTGGTCTGGTAGAAAGCCTAATTTGTAGAATTTAAGAATTTTTGGTTCCATAGCTTATGTTCACAAACCTAAGGAGAAAAGAAAAAAATTAGATGCTAAATCTTCTCCTTTTATTTTTGTTGGTTATGATGAAAATACTAAAGGTTATAGAGTTTGCAATCCTATTACTAACAAGGTAAAAGTTGCAAGAGATGTTTGTATTGCAGAAAAAGGCATTCATGATTGTTCTAAAGTGGAGGATAATGAACTTGGTCAAACCAAAGTTGTGCTTGTGGAGGACCAACCTCCTTCTCTTAACCCTACTCCTAATGCATCTCTTTCTATTCCTTCTAGTGATAGTGATGATGATAATAATAACTCTACTCCTCATGACTCTTCTTCTAGTGATGAATCCATTACTTCTAAAAGAAGACCTAAATGGTTTAAATGTTTAATTCAAGATAGTGATGAATACTTAGCTAGAATGGATAAACTTCAAGCTAGAAGAGTTAATTATTGTAATTATGCTTTAATGACTACTATTATGAATTCTAATGATCCTAAAACATTTGATCAAGCTAAAAATCAACCACATTGGCAAAAAGCAATGAAGGAAGAATATGATACTTTAACTTCTAACCAAACTTGGGATTTAGTTCCCTTGCCTCCTGGTAAAAATCTTGTTTCTTGCAAGTGGCTTTATAAAACTAAATTGAATGCTAATAATCAAGTTAGTAAATTTAAAGCTAGATTAGTTGCTAGAGGTTTTTCTCAAATTGAAGGCTTAGATTATACTGAAACTTTTGCTCATGTTGCTAAAATGCCTACAATTAAACTTGTGCTTGCTTTAGCTTCTAGAATGAATTGGCCTATTCACCAAATGGATGTTAAAAGTGTTTTTCTTAATGGTGATTTACATGAGGAAATTTATATGTCTCAACCTCCTGGTTTTATTAAAGAAGGTAATGCACACTTAGTTTGTAAATTAAAGAAATCAATTTATGGATTAAAGCAATCTCCTAGGGAGTGGTATTCAAAGATTAATGAATTCTTTCTTTCTCAAGGCTTTATAAGAAGTAAAAATGATCCTAACTTGTATATTAAACATAGTGAAGATGATATTATAATTATTATCTTGTATGTAGATGATTTGATTCTTACTTCAAGTTCCAATACTTTGATTTCTGATATTAAGTTTCAACTTAATCAAAAATTTCAAATGACCGATCTAGGTCTTCTACATTATTTCTTAGGAATGCAAATTTGGCAAACCTCTAAAGGAATTTTCTTATCTCAAAATAAATATGTTCAAGATCTCATAGATAAGTTTAAAATGAATGATGCTCGTCATGTTTCAATTCCTATTGAATTAGGCACTAAGTTAATGCTTGATATGCAAACTCCTCTTGTTGATCCTACTTTGTATAGACAATTAGTTGGAAGTTTAAATTATTTAACTCTTACTAGGCCAGATATTGCTTATAGTGTTGGTTTACTTTCCAGATTCATGTCTAAACCTCAACAAACACACTTTAAAGTTGCTAAAAGAATTTTAAGATATATTAAAGGAACTATTAATGTAGGTTTGTTTTATGATACAAATTCTGATTTTACTTTAAAAGGTTTTACTGATTCCGATCTAGGTGGAGATCCCAATGATGGGAAATCTACTTGTGGTTATTGTTTTTTTGTTGGTTCAGGAGCAATTTCTTGGAATAGTAAAAAGCAACAATCTACCTCTCTTGGATCCACTGAAGCTGAGTACAAAGGATGCACTAATGCTTCCAAAGAAGTCTTGTGGCTTAGAAGACTACTTGAAGATTTGGGTCTACCTCAACACGAACCAACTCCATTGTATTGTGACAACCAAAGTGCCATTGCCTTGGCTAAAAATCCAGTTTTCCATGCAAGGACAAAACACATTGCTCTCCAACACCACTTTATTAGAGAACAAATTGAAGACAAGCAAATTTCACTCCTCTATTGCAAGGGGGAAGACCAAGTTGCAGATATTTTGACCAAGCCACTTTGTAAAGAAAAATTCCAATTTCATTGTAAAAATCTTGGATTACAACCCATTGAAGGGTTTGATGTAAGCTCCCCAAGTAAAGCTTAAGGGGGGGTGTTAGAATATTTAATCTTTACTTAGCTTAGGTTTATTTGTATTTAGTTTAGGATATTCCTTTGGAATTCCTACATGTAATTTGTCCTCTAGTACATGTGTGAGGACAAGTCATTTCTTTTATTTTCCTTTATTAAGGAATATTAGATTTCCTCCATAAGAGGATGTGGACACATGGCACACACATTTTATGAATGGTGGCATTCATAGATTTGGGAGTTACTTTGTAACTCCTCTCCTCATCTCTATTTAAGAGATGTCTCCTCTCTCATTTCTTCTTAATGACAATATTGTAAAGAGCTTCTTGCTCTCTCTCTCTCTCTCTCTCTCTCTCTCTCTCTCTCTCTCTCACTCTCATTTTAGGCATTGCCTCATTCATAATATCACAAGGGGTTTTTCTTTGCTTTTCCCCTTTCAAAAGTTCTTGTGCCTCCTTCTTCACATTTGGGTGATGCTCCAAGGTTTTTGCTTTTCTCTTGGTAACAATTACTTCATCATAAACTTTCTTGGATTAATTTTCCTTTCCTTGCTCTTTTATTTCCTTTCAGCTTTATATGTCCTGAAATGAACATTGTCTCACCGTCGAATGAGTTTTTGGACGTAGCCTTTATGAACATAGGTGTTGGTGCTACCGAGAGAGGTGGGGCTCAGGCACAGGTCCGTAGTGTTTGAGGCAGTTAGCACAGTTGAGGTGAATGAGTCGGTGGAGAAATACACGAGAGATGCTACGTTCGACAAGAATCAACTAGGTGAAGTTGTTCTCATAGGCGGATTGACCCAAATTCCCAAGTTGCAGGATTTCTTTAACGGGAAGGATCTTTGCAAGAGTGTTAATCTCGTCACTATACAGGCGCAGTATAAAATTGCCACACAAACCTTTAGCAGTTTCTTTCTAACGTCTCATAAGGGACGTAGAGGCCATAATAGTAATTATCTGGGAAGTTTCTGAGGAGCTTACTATGGTGGAAGGGGAAACGGAAAGTTGGGTGGAAGTGAACCGAAGACGCTGTTGGCTGGTCCAATTTCTTGTAAACAGTTGGTTGGATTGATGAACCAACACGGGTTGATGCAACACCGAATTTGGGTTTCATTTTAATACTCTGGTAGATGTGATTGACTCTAAAGTGATAATTAAGCATCATGCGGATATTGGCATTGTGAAATCAAAGCTTGATGAGAGTCAGAATGACTCACCTCTTGATTTTGCAGAGCATAGAAGATTGACTTCTATTAATGAAAGTAGTACTGTCTGGGGAGGGCTCCGAGAAGCCAAAGCGCTTTGGGCTTGGGATATTGCATTTGACAATTGTGGTATTTGCAAAAGCCCCATCTTGGAACTTTGCGTTGAGTGTCAGTCCAATCCTGCAATCAGTGAAGAATGTGGAGTTGCATGGGGAGCATGCAACCACACCTTCCACCTTTCACTGCATAAGCAGATGGTTAAAGACAAAAAACGTCTGTCCTTTAGATAATGTCGAGTGGTGTGCCAGCAGGATTGTTGATGATATGAAGATGTTGAAGGATGAAGGAATGCATTTCAAACCTGCAGGGCATGGTGTCCTCGAGTATAGATTAATGGATGAGTTTGTACTCGATAAAGTTGTAAGAGAAAATGTTCGGCTGTTAAATTTTGAGTCTGATTTGATTTGGAGAAGGCGTATCCGCAGAATACGTGAACAAGAGTTCGCGAAGTTAAAATCTTGCAGGCTGGATGTAATGTGATTCGAACTAGAAGCAGGGATGTCAAAGTGCATAGCTGTACTGGTTGGTCTTCACGGGGAAGATTGTTGGGAAGTGATGCCCAACGGTCACATGACCTTTCGGCTCCCTCAACTCTTCGATTTATACCTTTGTATGAATATATAAATATGTGTGCAGTCTATGTACTGGAGTGTATTGGATATTGGTTAATAAATTAGATTTCCCTGCTTCAGTGGATGTAGCCATTTATTGGTGAACCACGTTAAACTATCGTGTTATGCATTGTTATGTGCTTATGTCTGTTTTGGTTTCATTCAATTATCTTTTCTCTGCTTGTTTATAACTAACAATTCTTTCTTCTTGGATGCTGCTCAACCTTAAGTTGCTTCACGATTTGCTATGTTCTCAACAAATTTGTGAGATCCTCCCACATGAAATCATGCAGCAGAAACCATTTACTTGTTGAATTGAAGAGCTCCAAAGTGCCCAAAACGATTTCCTCTGACAACTCCCTTCAAGATTAGTGTGATTTCACGCTGGACATTTACTTATATGTCTCACCCCTCTCCACAATCAGAACTCTTTTGCAATAGATCTTTTTACAATTATTGCTTCTTTGTCACATATCCTTCTACCTGGCAAAAAGGCGTCAAGTACAGAGCCACTTCTCCATGGATGTCTTGGGCACTTCTAATTATGCAGTCTTCTATCAAAGGCAACCAGTCAAGGTAGCGTTGACCAGATTGTTTTCTGTTTGTTGGCTTCACTGCAGTGATGGTGGTTAATGCCACAAAAATATTCTCATGCCACACAGTCTTCGTGCTTGGTTTCTGGGATCTTCTTAACACAGACACCTCTACAAACTTCGCCACTACCTTACAAATCCAGCACAAAAAATCTGAAGACAAAAGCAACCAAAACTACTTCCCTTTAGACTGCTATTCAATGCCATTCCACTTCACCTTGCCCTCGCTTCTGTTAGCATGTTGCTTCTATTTCTTGTGTTCATAACAGTCATGGCTCATCTTTTAAAAAATCTCAACAATCATACAGAAATCAAACAAAAGGCAAACAAAAAGTTATCAAACTCACCAAAGAAACTTTTTCTTGATAAAATATTGAGATATTGCAACCAAATACACAGTAATAGCATTATTTTATTGATATTCATTACATTGAATACAAGAATACAATGAGCTTTGATCCTATTTTTAAGCCTCATGTCCCTCCTCCAACTCAACTATAAGTAAACAATAGATCTATTCTACAGGTGTTGTTACATCCTTAGTTATTTAAACCTAAACCAAAAACATAGGTAATACATAATACTTAAAACCTAAGACAATGTACACAAATGCAAAGTTGGATAAAAGACACAGATGGCAGCACAGAGCTGTAACAGATATTGATTGTCTGCTTTATGTTTGTTCGTTTCAATAGGATTTTGCATTGGATCAGCACATAAGTAAATTTAGTTTCATGTCAGTGATTTGTACATTAGAATGCAAACTGATAATGATCACATATGGACCTCATATTGAAAGCACTCAGATAGTTAACCATATATAACCTTAGCTGTAGGGGTATGGTAGAAGTATATAGAGATACAAGCCACTGTAAAGAGCCAAGCTATTTTTTCAGTATTTTGACAAATATTTGATAAAATGCCAACTGACAAAGAACTGTAATATCCCAACTATTTCATATATTTTTTCAAGTAATCGATAAAATGACAATAGAGATAACTATGCACCAACTGATATTGCATTCACAAGATCTATGTAGGAATAACAATGTCTATTCTACTATGAAATCAGTTATTAAATTATTTTGAAATTCTGATACAAATCTACTAATTCAGCAGTCAGAAGTATTTATCCACAAACATACTTATAACTGAAAATAAATAGAAATTCTGACATTTAAATTGAGGCAGATAGGTGATTGAATTTCTTGAAAAAACTTATGATAAAATATTAACATTTGACAGAGATCCGAATGGACATAATTGACTGCCTATATAAAGTTGTATGGCTCTATATTTCTCCCAAAAGAGCTGTGTCCCACCTTGAAAGATAATAATTAACCCCCAACAGGGTGCAGCTGGGATTATAGTTCCCTAAACTCCCCAGATACCAAGCGATTCACCTATTTATTTCATATGGCCCTCTTTCACATTTGTAAGGCAGCTTCATAGAATATAGATGGTACGGCCACTATTTACTGGCTGTCTATGCCAAATAAAATTGTATGGTCTGCCTTTTTTGATGATGTGATTAGCAATATTAATCTTCATTCTCACATTTCTCAAATAATTTGCTATCCAAAT
This sequence comes from Cryptomeria japonica, assembly GCF_030272615.1. NCBI lineage: Eukaryota > Viridiplantae > Streptophyta > Pinopsida > Cupressales > Cupressaceae > Cryptomeria > Cryptomeria japonica. The sequence continues at coordinate 1,152,526 of NC_081405.1, forward strand.
ATTGCAATCAGCTGCAACCTAGAAATGAAATATATAGATATTTATCTGTCAGGCTTCAATTATCAAAAAAATTCCTAACTTCAGCATACCAGTGAATCGTGGATGAATCAATTCACAAATTGAATAGGATGGTTTCTGTCCTCAAAACCAGTCTTTGCTATAAAGTTTTCTTCCTAGGACAAAAAAGACAGACAATTGCTCAATCTCCTAAGCTGGGGTTCCGAAAATAAAATGCCAAAAATGAATTTTCTTTTTTGCAAGCTCTCCTTTTTTATACCCCTTTTCAATATTTGAGATATTATATTTCATTCCCCTCTCAAAATAACTTTTAATAATCCTTTTTATTTAACTTTACATTTGGCCCCCCCAAAAGTCATTTTTCTCTAAATAAATTGTCCAATATTAATAAAATAATTAATTAAATATCAGTTGTCCGTTAAATGACTTACTTTTGACAACTTAATTTAATTAATTAATTATTGCCTTACCACATCCCAATTAGCCTACCGGAAATAAAAAAAGCTGAGGGCCTCTGCCAATTGATCACGTCTGCAAAGGGAACATGACAGCCACCAATTGATGTCAATTTGAGATTTATACTACAATGAAGTGGTTTAATGAGATCAAGTGCAACATTGCACCATTAGCCGTTTGTGGTGTGGAGAAAATAAGTCCATTTTCCATCTTATATTGAAGAAAGGGAGAAAATTATTGCTACCAGCATCACAAATGAAAAGAATCATAAATTTCCAACAAGAAGTTTATGCCACTTCTGTTTACACTGATCAAAAATAATGTCATAAATGTTTACAAATACAAAAAATACCGCAAAAACAGCTGAAGTGAATGCCATTCTCTCATTGTGTTGAACTCAGCACTTCATGTTAAACTTGCATCATAGATTTTGAACATTTACTTAAATTCAAGCAATATCTCATCTTCATAATTATAATCCTCCTGCAGCATGCTGACAAATTCTTGTGAATTTCGTATTTTATTTTTTACCACTGGAACCCATCTTCTCCCGGAGATAGTAAAGTTTTGCCCTTCGCACTCTTTTCTTGTCCAAAACTTTTATTTGTTTGATATTTGGTGAATAGCTGTGACATTAACAAATATAATCAAGGACAAGACTTCTATAATGTTATAGCATTTTTTTGAGAGAAGAATTTATAGAAATAAAAAAGGAAAACAGATTTAATTTTCTCAACAGAAACCCAAATCCATACATATCACAAATATGCAAAATGTATCAATATTTTAGTTGACAATGGAGTTAAAAAGAAAGACAATGCACTTTCCATAAATAGCCGAACTCCTATAATCTAACAGAAATCAGTTGCAATCTACACACTAAAACTCAATTCTAATGGTGCCATGTCTATGCAGGCATCAGTTCTTTGGAATATAGCACATATGAAAACCTTAAATTACATCTCAGATGCAGGTAATTTTCTCCAAGGTGTCCTGACATCAGAGGAGGCAGATTCTTTGCAAGTTATGGCAACATAAATTGATCCAAAATGCATCACCTAGAGGTGTACAAGTTATAACAAAGACAAGAAGTCAAAGGTAAACTCTGGAAGATCTACTTATGGTCAATAACAACAATTTTTTGTACAGATAAAGGGTCGGTTTAGCAAATATAAGTAGAACATTTGCAGAGCAGACATAAATATGAGGTTAAAAAGCTCCAAAGAGAGCAAATCTGTTCTGTTCTACTGAGCCATAGATTAAGAAATGTGAAAAAGAAAATGCCATTGAAATGGATATGACCTTAGATGATATGAAACCAACTTCAAGGATGAGCATTACTTCCATGATTGTTGAGAATGATAAACAGAAACAATTTGTATTTCCTTTGCTTTGATTCCCAGAATATTATACCTGCCTTCACTGAAATTCAATTTACTCACATTCAAAGAAATGGCAATGCAAGTAGCAAACTCCTAGCTAAAATTGGTTCACTTTTGCCACATGGATAAGCGGCCTAGATAAGGTCCCATCAAACTTCTTGCTAATCCAATTCTATTGATATTATTGTGTTTAATGATGACTAGCTCAGTCTTAAATGCCAATTGAGAGGAGCTTTGATACTTAGTCCCCAAATCCACAAAATACAGGCCACTTTTAATATCACACTGATTTGGCACTCATTCTGAAATCCAATGATTCAAGATGCCTTCAAGACTTTGTCAATTCAGCATTGTGGTTAATGGCTCTACTTCACAAATGACATTGTGATTCCCCTTCAGAATTTCTATAGATACATTTCTTTTTTCTTATATATGTTCTCTCAAACAGCAGACATTAATATCAATCTGGCTAGGCCCAACTCTGCACCGTTTTCTTCAAACCAAATGAAGGAACTTTGGGACAATCTAAAGGATTATTGGACGCAGTGAATACTTTAACCAGAAAACTTTAGATCAATGGTGCATGAAGAGAAGGAAAACAAAGAAGAAGAAGCAAAAGGTAATATGCTCAACCCAACACCTTTCACAAAGTCTGACCTTGACTCCTACCTAATCTCATCTTCCTATGATGGAAGTTTTCTGATTGGCATCAGTGCATCCAATTGCAATTGAAGATAGGTCTGGCCAAGGCATTTGTCACTGTGGAATCTGTCTAATGCATCATCTGTATCTTTTCAGAATTTTGTAGCTTTAAGGAACAGGCCTTGCATGTGATCAGAAACTTAAAAAACTACATCATTTTGAAGATAACTATGGTTACCAGTTGCATCTTGTTGCTAAACATGAATAGACCGCACAACTGAATAATAGAATATCCCTTATGAAAGCCCAGTCTAACAACAAATCGGTATTTTTTTTACAGCTCTTCAGTTTTACAAGCTATGAACAAGTTCCAAATTTTGATATGCTAGTGAATTTTCTGTCTTGATGATTGTGTTATTGGATGCATATGTGTGGTCTGTTTACAAGTGTTGATGTGTAGCTAGGTCGGATCCCTTCTAGGGCCAACCTAGTACATAAAATGCTAAGTGGCCTATTGGCCTTAGCATTTTGGCATCTTACTTTGTGTAAATGTGTAAACCCTATTTGGGTCAGGCCCTATTTGGGCAATGGGTGTAACTTGTATTAATGATATAGGTCAAGTCCTAACTAATGTAACTTGTGAATTAAATTGTAACTTGGTGCCAAAACTATACAAGGCTGACCAAGGGTAATTAAATGGATCAATCCCTACATATGTAAGATCAATTGAAGATCACATCATCATCAAGCAATCTATCTGCCATTCATTTGTGCGAATCATCTCTGCATCAGCGAATAACTAAAGGGCAGCAGCTTGAGGTTTGGTTATCATCATAGAGCAGCGAATTGAAGTCCCAGTCAGCGAACCTGTCTTAGGTCTGGCGAAATCCTATTTTATGCTGAGCAATCAACTTCTAGGTAAAGCGAACTTGCTGGGCGAACTCTTTCTAGGCTGGGCGAACTATCATTCTGGGCTGCCGAACCTGCTATGCACTACTAAATTCTTGTTCATACTGACCGACCTCTCTCCAAGACAAGCGAACTCCAATATATGATCAGCAATCTGCATTCTGGGTGGTGACATCAAGTCTGATCAGATCTATATATCAGATAAGTTATTGTGTGCCCTAAGAAGGGTTAAGATTGTAATTTGCTACTGTGTTTATCCTAATCTGATCTGAGACATTCTTGCTGGGTTTTCCACCTCCAAGAGGGAGGTTTTCCCAGGGTATCACTGTGTTATGTGTGTTGCATTTGTTATTTTCTGTTTACTGTCATCAGTCTGATCCTAAAATTAACAACAAGCTCTTCAGGTTCAACCTGCAAATATGCTGGAGATGCAGTCTTTATCAAATAATTGTTTTGGCAGATTTTTGTTTACCTTCTCAATACATCTTTTCCTTTACATCCAATAGTAAAAGACTCTTTTCAGTTCACAGAATTTGTATATCAATATCAGTTTTTGGTAAATGACAACTATAAACATTTCTGGTTAAATTATGTCAGATGCGGACAAAAAAATGACAAAACTATACAATATAGAATTTTTTTTAAAATGCATTTTAACATCAAATATGCCCCACCTAGAAAAGACCTATGTAAATGCATTTGCAGGTCTTGACGAGTATGATGGAAGTTTGGATGATTTGTCAAGCCTGATGCAGTTGCAGGATGAAACCCCTATGCAATGTAAGGAGGTTGAGACAAAAACCCTAACCTGCCATCAATATCCTTTTGCATTCTGTAGTTCATGATTTATCCTGCTCATACCTTGTGCAGGCGTGTGTAGCTGCAAATTGTATTTTCTGCACCTGGCACAATGGGGGAGAAAATTTTAGATCCTGATCACCTAACAGTCCTCTTCCAGGTGAACATCAAGTTTCAGATTGAGGGCACCCAGCAAAGGAACTAGATCCAAAGGCTAGAGGAAGGTGCATCACTGTCAGTCATGTTTTGATCTGTAGATCTGAAATTCTTTGAAGAAATGCCATAGCTGCAAGAGAGTTTAGCCTAGATCACCTGCCAGGGGTTACCTGCCAAGATTTATTGAGCCACCATGTTCACAGACACTTACATCCTTTATGCCAACAAAACAACTAAGGATTGGTCAATGAAGATATGGTTGCATTTAAAACAGCAGATGGCGATGTGAAAGGTAGAAAGTTCATTACTCTGATCTACCCAGATTTACCAACTCCAGATCTGTCAGTGGGTGGTGTTGTCATTTTTTGACACCCTTGGTCCATCAGTGAGAACTGATCAGAGATATGTTCCATGAACCAGCACTGCCCCAGTTGGATCAAGGAGAAAGCAATGGAATTGTGAGGTGTGAAGTGTTGTCTTGCCGGAACTCCGAAACTCCCAAGTTCCCAAGTTCCTAAGTCTCTTCTTCTCTTCCCCGGAACTCCAGAACCCCGAGGTTCCAAAGTTCCTTTCCTTAGCCTCTGCTTCTCTTCCTTGGAACTCTGGGACCCCGAGGTTCCGAAGTTCTTTTCCTTAGTCTCCTTTTCTCTTCCCCGGAACTCCGGAACCCCGAGGTTCCGAAGTTCCTTTCCTTAGTCTCCTTTTATCTTCCTCGGAACTCCAGAACCCCAAGCCTAAGTCTTCCCAACTTCCTTCCGGCTTGCAGCACTTTCAGATGGCATGATCAACACTCAAGGCTATTAATGCTCCAACAACTCTTGCGACCAATTTTCTATATAAGGTTGTTATGCCTCATTGTAAAGGGTTCTCTCCCTGCTGGCTTGAGTTATTCTATGTTCTTTCACTTCTCTTAAAGACTTGTATTTATCTTGCATTTCTGCAACTGTAAGTTTGGCCATTGGCCTTAAACATAGATGGCACACTCGCAAAGTACTTGGCGAGATGCAAAAACTCGCCGAGTTTTTGAGCTCTGCGAGTTTTTCTGACTTAACTCACAGCAAAAACTCGCTGAGTTTTTGCAAAAAACTTGCCGAGTAATAACCGAGTTTTTTGCAAGAACTCGGCTAGACTAAAAAAACAGGCCCAAACATGTGAAAAAATTATCAATTTTTTGTTTTTTCGGGTCAATTTCATTCTCTTCATCAGAATATACACATGGAATATAACATTTAAGTATAAGTGATCTTATACTTTAAGTTATATTCCATATATACTGTCAGGATGTTTGAGAGTGGTTTCGGACCTCCAGGAGTTATAATGCAAAATCTAGTTTTTGGAGGATTCTTCAATTTTCCAAACTTAGTCAAATTTCAGGATCCTTCGGCGATGCCCCTTGACCCCAACCTGGGGGTGCTGCACCCCAAACCCCCGTCGAAAAATATAGGGGGAAATTGTGTTGATGGAAGTAGGGAAAATTTAACCTCCGAGTCTGATTAGGCTCCATAAAACAACATAATTAGCATTGAAGAAATCCTGGTATTATACATTTTAGAGTTGAAAGTTTGAAACTATGAGTATGAATGATGAAATTTCAAATATGATGAAAGTTTGAAACCAGTTTTGGCTAGAGCTGGGAAGAGGAAGTTGTATTTACTTTTGGTTTTACAAAAGCTATTTACTATTTTGCTTCCAGCCATCAGCATTTCTCATGAGGATGCGATTTTGTAGACACTTTGCATTTAAATATATCTAGAATCAGCTTGTTTCTTTTGTGTTATCATTTATTGACTCATTGGATGCATCTTCTCATTAAATTTTGCAAAAAAAATGCATTTTTTATTAAAATTAAGCGTGTTTTTACATTGCCGAGTTTTTCCGAGTTTTTTTTTCAGGGGCTTGGCGAGTCGAGCCGAGTCGCGAGTAGTTCAACTATGGGCCTTATAATGAATTGAAATCATCATTCTCGCCTTACTTCAACTTATGTATGTTGTGTATGTGTTCTTACCTTCATTGTAAGTGTATGTTTGTCTAACCTGTTTCTGGGTGTGACTTGTGGGAAACCTTCTCCCCTCTTGACATTCAGCAAGTCCTAACCTCCATACATGTGTTAAGGTCATTCATGCAACTGAAGTTTGTGCATCTCCTGGGTATTTCAGTTGATTCTTTGTGCCATTTCGGGTGGGGAGAGAAACATCGCTTATCTTGGTGCATCACCTCCTTTCATTTTAAACATTTTTCTCTTCCCTTTTCCTCTGCAAGTTGTTAGGATAAGTTTAGAAGTAAGATTTGAAGCGTTGAGTTGGTTCAACACCTGCACTTGGATTGAGAAGGAAGTCAACCTTCTCCGGAGATTCAACCCCCTTGCCCAAGGTCCCACACTTCAGGGTTGTTTCCATGTTTCACAAGCTTGTTGAGTTGATAGCTCAGCAAGGGTGCAAGCTTTTGTGATAATAGTTTTTGGCACACCCGGTGGGACAGACTTTCGATTTACATGCTAAGGATTCAGTGTTGTTCTTAGTATCTCAGCCTTTAGAGGCAATCACCTTTCAAGCACTTGGCGACTCTACTCACAAGTCCAATCTCTTGTTCATGACTTGTTGCTGATTTCATGCCCAGAATTCATACAAGGGCGTCTTCTAAAGGTAGTTTCCAATTTGTAGAACTCTCATCTTCAGGTTCTAGAAGGCGGAGAGGTAGACCTTCATTGTCACCAATCAGGGGGGTCCAAGTTGTAAACACCCCATCACCTAGGTCTTTCTCTACCCCTCCATTTACAAGACTATTACGGTCTAGAGCTCCCACCACTCATATCGATAGACCATTGTTTCACATGGCCAGAAATCAAGTTTTTGTTACCTTCAATGGGGGAGTCCTCTTATTTTGACCCAATGGAATGATATACCAGTGGCTGCGTTAAAGAGTATACCATACTTCACTGGTGAAACAAATACTACCCCCATTGAGCATATTCAAGCCATTGCGAACATCTGCTCTGTCCATAATGTCACTCAGGATGATGTTGTTGTCAAGCTCTTAGCCACATCTTTGAAAGGAAAAGCTTTGCAGTGGTATAAAGGGTTGTCGTCTAGCTCCATTCACAATTGGGATGAATTAGGGGAGAAGTTGTGCAACCATTTTGAAGATAAAAGCGATCACCTATCACTTGTGGAGCAGTTAACTACAATTAAGAGGGCACCTCATGAGTTCATGGGAGATTTCAATTTCAGATTCCAAAAGACATGGAATAGAATCCTTGCTCTAGTGAAGCCATCTCCAAATCATGCCTTCTTGTATTATCTGAGAGCTCTCAACAGCGATATGGCTGTCATGATACAATCAATGGGTGGAACCTCTCTACCGAATGCATATGACATAGCCATAAGGGCAGAAAATTGCTTGATACAGGCTGGGAAGATAGCTCCAAGGTCTCCAATGCCTCTCTTCCAAGAAGCTCTACTCAACAACCCACCTTGGCTCCTATCCCCATGGCGCCCGCAGGTCAACCATCCACATCCTCTACATCCTCTAATGAGCTCCATGAAGTCAAGACTCTATTGCAAAACTTTGGCAATGAGCTGGTGACACTAAAGAGGCAACCAGCTCAACATAGCAGACCTTATCAAGCACAAAATCAGAAGTATCAGCAGAATAGGCCACCCTTTCAAGGGCAAAACCAATGGAGCAACGCCAGGCCTTTGAATAGTGTGAACCCCATAGCTGCAAGCGACTCAAAAGCAATAGTTCCAATGCAAAACAACCTCGCCCAAGAGCAAGATTGGTGTCAACCATGCGGTCAGCCACACAACCAAGGTGCATGCCAATATGGAGAGTTTGTCCAAGCCTTAGTAGTGCAGAATGAGTCAACCACCTCTGGCCAACAATATGACCTAAATCAGCCTAGTGTTGGCACTCAAGCTCACTTACAAGGAGATTCTACCTTTGTTAATTGGCAGGAGGCAGAATTTTGTGGTATGAACCAAACAAATGGTGAGTCTATGCTACAATATAAAAGGTCAAAGAAGAGAGCCATGGAAGCTGCCTCACCTTCAACATTAGCCCAAACTCCAACGCCCAATGTAGCTGTCCAGGATACAAACCAAAATACTATGCAAGGGAGCAAGAGGCAAGAGGAGGCCCAAGTCGTCCAAAGAGCAAAGGTAGACCTTTTAGCCTCAAAGGGGCCTCTAAAATCAGCTGGTGTTCCTTTCAATATAGTAGATCAGATGAAGAAGGCCAACCTCAATGTCACTATGTGGGAGGCCCTTTCCATCCCATCTCAAAGAGATTTGCTCAAGGAGGCATTGAAAGACATCAACCAGTCAAGTGATGAGGCAGCAGTCAACAAGAAGGCATTTTCCACTAGTTTGGTACAACCCAAAGAGGAAGAAGATTCAAGCAAGATCAGCAAGCCTCCCCCTTCTATCTCTCCTTAATCATAGGAGATAACTTAGTTCACAACTGCATGATAGATTCAGGAGCTAGTAGCTCAATCATGCCTAAGAAGGTAGTTGATCTTCTTGGCATAGAATGAGTCTGTGACTAAGGGGGTGGTCCAATTGGATGGCACTTCTATTAAGACAGTAGGGGTTGTTAAAAAATTGAAGTTAACCTTGCATGCATGCCCTGGATGCGCTATCTTGCAAGACGTATGAATCATCGACCGCCCTGCCTTCTTTGCCATCTGTCTATCTAGAGACTTCACTGCCAAGATAGGTGGATACCTGTCTTCTAATTGGTCCCACATGCTATTTCGAACAAGGTATGGTACCAAGGTTACCATAAGGGCAGAGCCCATTGCACAAAACCACATTGAGCCCTACAACCCCAGCCCTATAAACATGAATTGCACTTTGCACGAAGAGGGGGAGGAGTGTATTGTCCGTGAGCTTGCTACTCTTTTGCAAGAGGTCCCTGATTGTTTGCTGGATGAATGGGCCAACGTTTTTCAGTTTGATCCATTAGCTGAGACTGAAGAGACTGGGCTTGGTACCTATTGTAACCATGAAGAGGATACTCCCATCCCTAACCTCATCAAGACACAAGGAGATTCAGAGGGGTTATGGAGTATGTTTTTTGATGGTTCAAGAAACAGAAACAATGCAGGTGTTGGTGTGATGCTTGTTTCTCCTGAGCAAGAGAAATATTTCTTATCTTTTAGACTTCAGTTTGGTTGCACCAACAATGTCGATGAGCATGAAGCCTTGATCCAAGGCCTCCAACTTGCACAAAATAGAAAGATTAGAACCTTGCAAGTATTTGGAGATAGTGAATTGGTTGTTAATCACATCCAAGCTCAAAGTATAACAAAGAACAACCTACTCAAATCATACAAACACGATGTTTGGGATTTGATTGAAGGATTCGAGGCCTTCAACATCCAGAGTATTCCTAGAAGTTAGAACAAGCATGATGGTAGGCTTGCAGCGGTTGGTGCTTAGTTCGACATACCAGCGCATGTTGCAAGCAAAAAGGAACAACACATTAGGCTTGTTGTGAGGCATGTTGTCCTAGACAATCAGGCAAATTGGCAAGTATTCGAAAGTGATCAACAGATTGTTAATTTCTTGCAAAATGAAGCAGAATTTTCTACTAAAAATCAATCTAAGTTGCAAGACCAGTATGGAGATCAAATCATGCAGCTCAACTCCAACAAGTTGCCTAAAGGTCTAGTTACCTTGGAAGGCATTTTTGACTTGGATGATCAATTGAAGAAGAAGATGAACCTGGCTGCAAAGAAGCATGATTACAAGCCAGTTGTTGTTGCTGAGGGTAGGTCTCTAAACTTGGGCAAGGTATGTTCCTCAACTGAACAAGAGGCTTTTGTTGAGCTTTGTCAAAAATATGATGACATAGTTGCTTGGACCTATGAAGATTTGAAGGGTTTTGACCCTAGCTTAGCCCAGCATATTATAGAGCTAAACCCAGATGCAAAGCCAGTTAGAAAAAAGGAAAGGCCAATAAACCCCAAGATTGAGCCACTAATGAGGAAGGAGTTGACCAAGCTCATTGAAGTCAATATCATCTTCCCTATCAAGCACTCCTCCTGGGTAGTCAACCTTGTCTCTGTAAGGAAGAAAAATGGGGAAATCAGACTATGTGTAGACTTTAGGAACCTCAATAGAGCCTCCCTCAAGGATCATTATCCCCTTCCCTCCATGTAGCAGATTCTCCAAAGGGTCAATGGCTCAGAAAGATTTTCATTCTTGGACGAGTATTCAGGCTACAATCAAATTTCAGTCCAAGAATTAGAACAATACAAGACTGCATTTACTAATAAGTGGGGTACCTATGCTTATTGTAAGATACCTTTTGGGCTAACCAATGCAGGTGCCACGTTTCAAAGAGCAATGGACATGGCTTTCAAGGGGGTATTAGCAAAGTTTGTGCTTATATACCTTGACGACATAACTGTTTATTCAAAGCATGCAGCTGACCATCTTGGTCATCTTGAGCAGGTGTTCATGAAATGCAGGGGGTATGGTGTGTCCCTGAACCCTAGCAAGTGTGTATTTGCTACTGATCAAGGAAGATTGCTAGTACACATTATATCCAAAGAGGGCTTGACCATTGATCCAGAGCGAGTGGAGGCTATTCTTTCTCTCCCACTCCCTAGTCACAAGAAAGGATTGCAAAGTTTCCTTGGTAGGATCAACTTTGTGAGGAGGTTCATTCCCAACCTTGCCACCATGGTAAAACTCCTCACCTCCATGTTGAAGAAAAATTTGGTTTTCAGTTGGACCAAGGAGGGAAGGGCCGGCTTTGAAGAGATTAAACAAGCAATTGCTTAGGCCCCTACCCTTGTCAACCCCAACTATGAAAGGGATTTTATCCTCTACGCCTTCGAAGGAGAATCTAGCATCTGAACTGTCCTAACACAGCTGAACAATGATAATTTGGGGCAACCTATTGCCTTCTTTAGTGAGGGGTTAAAAAACTATGAGCTTAAGTATAGCTATGTAGAGAAGCAGGTCCTCACTATTGTAAGGGCATTAAAAAAGTTTAGACACATGTTGTCTAACAACAGGATCTAGCTCTTAGTTCCACATGCAAGTGTCAAGGACTTCCTTCTAAACAAGGACATCAGTGAGAAGAGGGTTGGGTGGATAACCAAGGTCATGGAATACGACATCAACATCAAGATCACCAAGCGTGTAAGAGGCAGGGGCCTATGTGAACAGCTTCTCTCATCTTCTGAGACTACTTCAAAGGTCGCCCTTATGTTACAAGAGGATCAACCAACTAGCAACGACACTCAATTCAATTGGGTAGGTGACATGACCACCTTCTTAATGGAAGGTAGATACCCCCAAGGTCTAGACAGGACCAAAAGAAGGCATTTCAGGTTGCAGTCCATTCCCTATGTCTTAGTGGATGGCACCCTTTTTCGAAGAGACTCTAATGGAGTCTTGTTAAGATGTATCGAGCAAAATCAAGTCAGCAGATTGTTAGAAGAATTTCATGATGGCTCTTCAAGGGGCCACTTCTCTGCACGGACTACAGCTATCAAAATAATGAGGGTTGGTTATTACTGGCCATCCTTATTCAATGACTCACATAGATGGGTGAAGAATTGCAAGAAATGTGCTTTCTTCTCTGGAAAGCAAAGACTAGCCGCCCTACCTCTTCACCCCATTCGAGCAGATCAACCATTCGCACAATGGGGTTTAGACTTCATTGGCATGATAAATCCACCTAGTGCTGGCCACAAGTGGATCTTGGCCGCAACAAACTACTTCACTAAGTGGACAGAGGCAGTTGCATTGAGGGATGCCACTGAGGCCTCGGTATTGGAATTCCTTGATGGAATTGTGACAAGATTTGGTGTCCCCTCCACCATCATATCAGATAATGCCAAGGTATTCGTTGGAACCCAAATCAGTTCTTGGGCAGTTAAGCATGGTGCATACTTGAGGACGTCATCCAATTATTACCCTCGGGGTAATGGCTTAGCTGAATCCTCCAACAAGAACCTCATCAGGATAATCAAAAGGACAATTGAAGACAACCAGAGGTCGTGGCATACTAAGCTGAGGACAGCCTTATGGGCTGACAGGATCACACCCAAGATGGCGATCAGTAACTCCCCCTTCGTGCTGGTATATGGGAAAGAAGCAAGACTTCCAACTTCAGTTACCCTCTCTTGAACTAGCAAATCAGCTGGAATTGACAAAGAATGATGCCATGACAGTAAGGCTAGTTGAGCTAATGGAGTTGGAGGAGGTTAGAGGTCAGGCTATGCATACGCTTGAGACTCATCAAGAACAGGTCAAGAGAGTTTTTGACAAAAAGGCTACTACTAGGGTCTTCAAAGAGGGAGATCTAGTTCTAAAGTGGGATGCAGACAGAGCCAAGGCCGGGCGACATTCCAAATTTGATGCTATCTGGAGTGGTCCATATATCATCACTAGTTGCAAGGAGGCCAATGCATTTCATCTCTCCAGGCTTGATGGCGAAGTTCTTCCAATCCCAATTAATGGGATTCATCTCAAGCCCTGCTTCTAAAGAGGGTGTTGATGACTATGTAAATATTAGACTAGAAGTTGTTTTGCTTTCATAAGTGCTTGTGCACCTACCACATTCTCCTTAAGAGGGTGTGTGCTCTAGTTTCCAGTTTCCCTCCAAGTGATGGTGCACACATGTTTTGGGGCTTTTCAATGACTCAGTCCCCAATGGATGCTCAAGGCTTCTAATCTATATGCTTAGCAAGCAAGCAAGCATCCCACAGAGGTCGCCAAAAATGTTGTCATTTTATGACACCCTTGGTCCATCAGTGAGAACCGATCAGAGATATGTTCCATGGACCAGCACTGCCCCAGTTGGATCAAGGAGAAAGCAATGGAATTATGAGGTATGAAGTGTTGTCTTGCCGGAACTCCGGAACTCCAAAGTTCCCAAGTTCCTAAGTCTCTTCTTCTCTTTCCCGGAACTCTGAAACCCTAAGGTTCCAAAGTTCCTTTCCTTAGCCTCTTCTTCTCTTCCCCGGAATTCCGAAACCCCGAGGTTCTGAAGTTCCTTTCCTTAGTCTCCTTTTCTCTTCCCCGAAACTCCAGAACCCCAAGCCTAAGTCTTGTTGACGTGTTTTTTCTGACTACGTCGAACACAGAATAAAGTTGCCTAACGGTCACTTCACTCTCTCTTGATCAAAGTGCGATTGCATGCTAAGATTGCAAGAAGTTCAAACAATCGACTCCAAGGTTCCTTTATGCTACGGACGTGACTCAGTTGGCTGATGTGATTGCTGGTAATCCAAGGGGCCTTACGTTTACGTCGTTCTTTCACTTCTTTGTTGTGGCTGGAACTCCATCATCAAATATAGCAATTTGGCAATGTTGTTGCTTCGAACGGACTAAAATGAACTGAAAGTAAAAGGGAAAGGGTTCAGAAAGATCTAAATCTACTCCTAAGGGCGGTGATAACAATGAATAGTGCTCTGGTGGACAAATTCCAAATAAACCAAGCTCTGCTTCGCCAAGATCAACTACAACTCCACAAGAACCGATGCAATCTTCTGGGGATGCTAGAGGATTTTCAAATCAAGAAAGTACATTTGAATACCCAAAAATGACGCAATCCAAACAACTATCCACAATCGAACTTAGCACAAATTTAGGGGGCTCAAACTAACTTTACACTACAACTTACAATCAACAAGATGCAAAAAGTATGAACCATGGAAATTCATCAGACACCATTACATTCTCCATTGAAATCAAAGCACTTTACTATTTCTAATCTAAGTGAGGAAGGTGAAACCATGCAATCTTTGAAAAAATAATTTACGTGGACACCATCAGAGAACAATGTTTCACTATTAATATCTCAAAACTTATCGCAATAATTTATACAAGTCTCCCCCCTTTCCAATGGGGGGGGGGGTCACCCCTTTATATAGGTCTCAGGCCATGATTACATGCAAACCCTAATTAGGGTTTCCCTAAAAGATTCTCCACTCAAGATGCAAAAAGGTGGGAATCTCCAATTAATAACCCATCAAGCCCATATACAATTAATTCAAAAGTACCCAAAATAGCATCCATTGCGCATTAAATGCACCACCTCTTTCAAATTCACCCAACATGCGTTGAAAATTCATCCATGCAAAAATCAACCCATTATGTCATAAATGCTCCATCATTTCCACATGCGGTGGCTGCATGCAAAAAGAATCTGCCATAAATTCAACATGCAATGATCAGGTCGCCATTTGGTCAAATATTCCGACAATGAATGTGCCACCATACTGCCATGCGTTCAATAGATCCTTGCTATGCAAGTGGACCCTGTCGTCGTATATCCGCTCCTACACATCTCGAATTGTTGAAGAGAGAAAATTTGATTCAGGAAGAGTTTTCTTGAAGTCTCTTCAACTTTCCTTGCTTGAAGAAGGCTTTTCATCAATTCTGCACATTCCCTATTTTTTAGGAAAATTTCTAAATTAGGGTTTCAAAGTCCAGAAGAGAGAAAAATCTCCTACGAATCCAAATCTGTAAAAATTTTGAAATTTGGATGTGATTCGATGCCCGAGAAAGGATTTTTAGAAACTTTTCCTGGGGGAAATTTCTCATTCAGTTCATCCCTAATTCCTTCCTTGCCAAGAAATTGTTTTTCCACCTTCAATTCATCCCGACGTGGAATTCATGTTGTGAAGGAATTCTCCTTTCAAAAGAAATTTGTTCCTTACCCCTGAGGAAGGAAATTCTTCATGCGTTAGCCAATTTTCATGATTTCCAAGAACTATGTCATGAAGGAAGGGATTTCCATTACTTAGTCAAATTTTCACCTTTCTTGGAATTTCTTCTTCTTGGGCGCAATTCTTCCCTGAGGGAATTTTTGTGCTCTTTGGCTTTTCAACCAATTTTCACATCTAATTTTTTGGAAATTTCCTAAAATTTAGGATCCGGGTCCAGGAGAGAGAGAATTCACCACGATTCCGAATCTATAAAATTTTCCACATTCTGACAAGATTCGGTGTCTAAAAATAGAAATTTCAAAAATTTGCCAAAGAGGAATTTTTATTTCAATTCCTCCTTGACCCTTTGACTTTCCATACCTTAGAAGATTTTCTGAATTTTCAATCCTATGTGTGGATTTTCACTGGAGAGGGAATTTCATCAAATTTGTGAATCCTCCATGCCTCCTTCATTTTGGCACCTGTCCTTCATCTTGGGCGGAATTTTGACTTGGTGGAGGATTCAATGAAATTTGTGAATCCTCCATGCCTCCTTCATTTTGGCGCATGTCCTTCATCTTGAGTGGAATTTTGACTTGGTGGAGGATTAAATCAAATTTGTGAATCCTCCATGCCTCCTTCATTTTGGCGCCCAGTTGTGGCCTGGGGCAGAATTTTGCCTTGGTGGAGGATTTAGTGAATTTGTGAATCCACCATGCCTCCTTCATTTTGGCACATGTCCTTCATCTTGGGCGGAATTTTGACTTGGTGGAGGATTCAGTGAATTTGTGAATCCTCCATGCCTCCTTCATTCTAGCGCCATGTAAGCATTTGGGATGATTTTTCCAGACTTAGAGAATTTTCCCGAGCTTTCCATTTCAGGAGTGGGCTTCCAGCACTCAACCATCTTCTAGCTTTCTCTGTCTACTTTCTGACTTTCCGGAATTAGTAATAGTTGTAAATGCCTGATCTTTATCACCTTGCCCGAATGGTCCTGTCAAAAAACTTTCCAAAAATAGAAAACTTCAGAGTGTTAGCGTTGCCCTAGACAGGATACAGGAATGACTTACTATAAATAAAAAACTTACTAAAAATAGTAAGTTTGATTTTTGGCAAAATGACGACATTCCGGGACTCTGTAAAATCCCTAAAAAATAGGAACTTGATCCATTTTGGCTCAAATTTTACTGAAAGGTTCCTTGAAGGGTCCTGATTCCATTCGTATGTTCAATTTTTCCAAAACCCTAATAGAAACCCCTAAAATCTAGGACAAAAGGCAGAAACCCTAAAAAGGACAAAACAAGCCCTAGACTTCATCAAACCCGCTCAAACGAAAAGTAGATTAACTCCAAATGACCCTCGAACACCTACAAAGCGGAGAAACTGACGAGATTGCTGCAAAAAGACCCCAAAAACGCAAGACAAAAGAACGAGAGGGCCTAAAAAATAGGGGGTCCCCATTTGCAATGGGGTGATGTGTGAAAACGTCACAAATCTTCCCAACTTCCTTCCAACTTGCAACACTTCCAGATGGCGTGATCAACACTCAAGGCTATTAATGCTCCAACAACTCTCGCGACCAGTTTTCTATATAAGGTTGTTATGCCTCATTGTAAAGGGTTCTCTCTCTGCTAGCTTAAGCTATTCTATGCTCTTTCACTTCTCTTAAAGACATAGATTTTTGACAACTATAACTTTGGCCATTCACCTTATAATGAATTGAAATCATCATTCTTGCCTTACTTCAACTTATGCATGTTGTATATGTGTTCTTACCTTCATCGTAAGTGTATGTTTGTGGCTTTCTTTCACATATATGTTGTGTTAACCTGTATCTGGATGCGACTTGAGGGAAGCCTTCTCCCCTCTTGACATTCAGCAAGTCCTAACCTCCATACGTGCGTTAAGGTCATTCATGCAACTGAAGTTTGTGCATCTCTTGGGTATTTCAGCTGATTTTTTGTGCCATTTCGGGTGGGGAGAGAAACATCTCTTATCTTGGTGCATCACCTCCTTTCATTTTAAGCATTTCTCTCTTCCCTTTTCCTCTGCAAGCTGTTAGGATAGGTTTAGAAGATTTGAAGCATTGAGTTGGTTCAACCCCTACACTTGGATTGAGAAGGAAGCCGGCCTTCTCTGGAGATTCAACCCCCTTGAGCAAGGTCCCACACTTCGGGGTTGTTTCCATGTTTCACAAGGTTGCTGAGTTGATAGCTCAGCAAGGGTGCAAGCTTTTGTGATAACAGGTGGATTAGTACATTCATTGTTTAAAGAGATGCTCAGATCTGTAAGCAGACTACTATCACACAAACACTAGGACAGATTACAGTCATCCATGGTTTTGTAATGGTGAATTCTTTGCCAGAATATTGAAATCCAGTTCTGATTATATATCTGAGATTTCTGTTTTGCAAATCTAGATATACCGCAGTGTGTGAAATCTTCTTATCATTTTAATTGTTCAGATCTGAATTAGAGACATTCACTATTGTTTTGATTGTTTTTCTGTTCCTAAATCACAGGAGAGTAATTAGTGGAATCACTTTGCATTTAACAGTCAAGGGACATTACAGGAACCACAATCAATTCTTCTAATATCAAAAAGACGAGGAGAACTTGCTTGAAGGATAATTACAACTCATAAGTACTCAATGAATGCTCAGCTTGCATGAATCAATTATGAAGGCTTTTATATAGTTTCATTTTCTAGAATAAGAATATCAAATCTAAATTGAAGCAAAATCTCTAGTTTATAGCTTAAAACTTTGCCAAAACTAAGAAACTACTTTAAAATCATTTTAAATTGAACTCTACTTTAGAAAGTTAATGTAAATACAATTAATCTACCTCTAAGATGATCATTAATTTCTTGTGTCAAACCTGGTGCACTCAACACTGTTTTGTTTTCCAAACAAGATCAGAGGACAGAACATCCACAGAGAGTTCACTTGGTAGAGAGATCATTCTTGAATCTTCTTATCAAGCAGTTCACTCAGCATGATGTGCAATACTCTTCACCAAGGTTACCAAATATGATAGTTTCAGTGATATTTAACACATTCAATTTTTTATATTGGCCATACAAAAACTCAAATAAAACAAAAGATTTAAATTAATTAAAATATTATAATATGCTTTTATTAAAAAGAGCTTTAAAGAGTGAGCCTTTAGAAAATATATACAAGTTACATTTTTTTTAATCAGAATGATCACCACATTCACAAAAATGCATCTGTTAAGTTAATTCCCTATTCCTCTTATGGTGTTAACAATTTTGATTTTGTCTTATGTATTTGTCTTTTCAGTTATTATAAATTATAATATTTTTAACACAAATATATGATTGTATTTCTTCCTGTATTTTATTTGTTTCAATAATCATTGTTTTTCCAAATTCAACAGTCGCTGTTGCATCTTGCACTTAACTAGTAAATGAGTTGAAACACAATTTAAACAAGGCTAACAATAGATTAAATATATTACTTACAGAGGAAAAACAGACTCGACTCCAATGCCAGCTACTAGTCTTCGAATCCTAAAAGTTGTACTCAAACCAGCATTTCGCTTTGCAATAACTATTCCTTTTAGGGTTGAAACCCTGCGCTTATTCTCAGGTACTTCCTGCTCATGAAGATTTAAAAACACTAATCAAGCATAAAAGGACGTGGATAAGAAACCAAGGGAGAAAATGAAAGAAAATCTGATTCATAAGCAATTACCACTTTGAGCTCTATAATATAGCCTGGCTTAATATCTGGAATCACCCTCTCTGCTTTTACTGATTGCACTGCCTCTTTCTCCAAGATCTATAATATAAAATATTCAATACAACTCACACCAAAGTAAGAATGAATTTATTCATGATGCTTAAAGTTACAATCACAAAAGAGTAATGTGCAAAAGACATAATTGTGCCCCTCTATGTGAGCAGCCACATATAGCGATGCAATATTTTTGGAATACCTGCATTATGTGCCTTGCTGTTTTGTCAAGCCTTTTAGTTTTGATGTGAGGAGTCACTTCCTGTGCAGCAGTGGCATCACTTTTAAAATCAACATCAACTTTGGCATTCTCTACCTTTGATGCAGGTGGTGGTGTTCGAGACATTGTACTAAAGTGTCCTCTACTAGAAATATGAGTGGCAATCAAAGATTTCTGAAATGTTGTAGGAAAAAGTTGCTGCTTCATCAGGATAAATGATGATGGTTGAATAGTATTATTGCATGCCAACCTCAAGTCCAAAGATTCTTCATGCATGGCATGTGGTGTAATAATCTGAGCATGCAACAGAGAGAGTGGTTGATCAAAGATAACAATAACCTAGATAAAATCAATATATTTACAATAGAGGAACACAAATTAGAAGAAGAAAATTCCCAAACAAACTATATAATGCATATGCATTTTAAAATGGTCCAAGCATGAATAATATCAAACAAACCTTTCATAATAAGCTTAGGATTCAAACCTTACAGTTTCATCCAGGGTTATAAATGGAAATGGTTGGAAGGCAGTAATAAACTTAAGGTATGCAAATAAATACAATTTGTAATTCTGGAAAAAAATGCTCTTTGGTCGCATATAGTTTCTAGGAAATCCAATTGTTCAGCACTTTGGCTATTAAGCAAGAACCTGTAAGGCTTTAAACAAACACCATTCACCCTGACCGCCAAAAATTGTAGGAATTAAGACATCTAAAATTAAATCCTTCTATTAAGCTTTTTGGCCATTAAGCAAGAATTGGGAAGGCTTTACGAAAGAACCATCATTCACCCTGACTTCCACATATTGTAAAAATTATGATGTTTAAAATTGTAAACTTCAATCAATGGGGATCCATTTGAGACAATATTTAAGGGCCCATAAAAATTATCTCACATTCAGGATGTAAAAGACCTAAAGAGGAAAAAATTATAAATAAGATCCTTGGGTAGTATAGTATGGCATGTTCTGCAAAAGACCTAAAGAGGAAAAAAATTATAAATAAGATCCTTGTGTAATAGAGTACAGCATTTTCTGTGAAAGTAGTTTTATGCAAAAGCTTGGGCTGCATTTTTCAAAGGCAGCATAAATAATGCCTTGGACTTGGGCCAACTCTACTTTCAAGAACATTATACTTTTGTTCTCTTTCCAGCTACAGAAAATAATCAATTCAATATGTTCCAATAGTTTCAAAGTTGAGTTTTTGCAGTTTTGATAATTTCAGTTTCATAGCATCATTTCAATTTTAAGACTCTATAGGAGTGTCCCACAGGGATGCATCCCCCTTCCTCCAAATCATCACATTTCAAAAGCAGGGCATCTACAGGATATGCAAGCCCCGAGGAGATGCCCCCCCCCCTGCCACCAGCAGGCAGGAAAAGTCCCTAGGAGGCCCTACAAAAGCAAGACAAAGCTTCTCCAATCCCTCTGTTGAGCGCATCTCCGAAATGGCCAAGTTTGCTTTAAATAAAATGCTTAACAATTTGCAAAGTTAGAGGCTTAAACACATAAAAGGAAGGGTGCCTTTATTTTGTTTAGTTGTGTTTTTCCAGTTCAAAGAAAAGATGGCAGAAGGGTTTCATTGATTCGCAATCACAAGCGGAGTTGCAGTCATGGGAAGAGACAGAGGATCTAAGCAATAAGAATTGCCTACAATTGCGTAAATTTCCTATCAAAAATATTGTACAGGATGGTTTAACTTTACATGCAAATTGAGAAGGCTAAATGCCGATCTTCCACAATCTTTTTGTTGTTTCATAGACTTCAAGAAGACCTTTGACTTATGTTGGTAAATGGATCTGTTACTTGAAAGTAGTGTGGCAAATTCATTACAACAGTTGGATAGATTGCTTATGAAACGCAACCTTCCTCTGCTTTCAAGAGGGGCACTCCCTCGTATGATATGATTTGAGATTTCTGGAAAGTAACTTTAACTGAAAAATACTTAAAAACTTGAAAAAGAAACCTCCAACAACAGATATACAAATGCCATCTGAGTTTCACAAAATACTAGAGATTCAACTTTCTTCATTGCAAGAATCAAAACCTATACATAAGATACTCAACAATGAACTTGCTCAATATTCAACATATTCATCTCGAGAAACCAGGAAAGAAGCATGCTTTGAAGAAAGGTTCTTTCACTTTGGGGAGTTATACAATTCCAAAAATACCTTGAGCAAAGTTAGCAAAAAAAATTTAAAGACCCTTTACAATGCTATGAATCTCATATTTATAGACTTCTCGTTGAATAACTACCCATAACAGAGTTCGTAACTGTTGATGTGTTTTTTATGCACAATCAAACACAAAATAAAATACCAAAAGTATTCTATCTTCTCTTGATCAAAATCTCTTGGATGCTAAATTATGTGATCAACCAAGACGACTCCAAGGTTTCCATGGTCAGGTCATGATATGTGGATAAGCTAATTGGTTAATGTGACTACTATTAATCCAAGGGGCCTTACGTACTTCTTAAGAGATAGACGTCTTGACTTCAAGGAATGCTTTTCAAATGATATGCAATATAGTTATCTTACTTCCTATTACTACTAAACGTTTGATAAAGAAAATGCAAAAGTTTGAGGGTTGAAAAGTACTAGATGACTCCTAAGAATGCAAGGACGAAGGGCGATTCTAATGAAACTCTATTAGTCTTTGCTTTGACATATAAGAACAACTCCACAAAGGCTAATGCAATCTTCTAAGGATATTGAGTAAATTTTCAAATTATTACCAAGCATAGACACCATTAATTGAATGCTTATCAATGATTGAATAACAATTGAACTTAAGCTCATCTAAGAATTCTAGTTGACCACACAAGGCAAATTTGCAATCAACAAACTGCTAGTGGTATGGATTAGGAATTTCACCATGAATCATACGCAGCATTCTATTATTCAACTTAAATACTTAAACAAAATTTAAAGCTTGAATTGAGAATATGAATAACCATGCAAATGCTACAAGGATTGAATAGAAACGCCACACTTCAATGTCTTTATTAATCTAGCAGCAAAATAGCAACAATTCTTCAAGTCTCTAATCTCTTACAAATGAAAATGAGTAGGGCTTATATAGTGCTCCCAATTATGACGAATGGCCAAGATTGAATGAAGATCAAGGGCCAAGATATCGCCACCTAACCCTTAAATAGGGTTTACTACAATCAAAACCTATCTAAATAAACATCATCAAAAACATTAGCCAATGGGAATGTGACATCCATATGGCACAAATTATGAGGAATCCTCCAATAAGAAAATTCATTGTCACAGGACTATAGAAAATTGTCATCTAGAATCTTGTTCTCTTTTTCTCTTTCCCTTTTGGCGAATTCAATGAACCTAGTCGTTATGCATTCGATTTCAGTTACCAGAGCTGCTGCAGGTTCTTCAATTGATCTTCCAAATAACTAAATTCTTCAATAGCCGAGATAAAAGTAGTCTCCCATCCTGGCCCGAAATCTCTTGTTTTGCTAACAAGTACCATGAGTGCATGAATGTCATCTAGATGCTTCTTCGTTATCAACCCATCAGTTCCGTGGAAGATGACTTTCACCCTTTCTTCCAACTCAGTGATATCTATGTGTGTCCCGACATCTATCTCCTTTTCCAGAATGATTTGAGCTACTTCCACAATCTTGTCATGAATCAGGTGGATTGCTTCACCAACTTGATTGCATCCGTTGTTGATATCTCCAAAGATAACCTTCCTCATGCGAAGCAAGTTGCTCCAATGTAGAAATTTCGGTGATTGCCCATCTTTCAATATTCCTTCTTTCAACAAAATCTGCTTAGGCGTTTTCCTTATTTCTTGCAAAATAGGGATAGTGAAGTCCCTAGTGTAGACAAAAGTGTCAAATGCTGCCATGAGAACTTGAGTTCTTCAGAGGATTCTCACAACTCTATCAAGTATCTTCATTATATCTCTTACGAATTTGTTAGCCTTCTTGAGGGATTTATTTACCCAAGCATCCATTAGATGTGCTGAATTTCTTACTTTCTCTATGTGATCCACTGATTTTGGAGGAAGCAACGGTGGTGGTGTAGCCGATGGATCATGTTGCCTTAATGGCTCCTTGAATTGTTGGGAGTAATTTCTCCATGCACTTACTTCTCTCTCCAACTTTCTATTCTTTTCTACTTCCATCCTAAGCATATCATGGACTGTTTTCACTGAATCATTCATATCACCCAATGCTTGCTCTATGGAAGGTGGCCCAAATCAATGAATTTCCACATCATACTCCTCTGTCATAATCTCACCTTCAAATTTGTCTACTCTTGGGGTGGCGATTTTGTTGCTTTCTTCCTTTCAGTGACTTATTGAGTTTGATTTAGAAGACTATCCAGATCACCCAACAGTGACATCTTAGTTGCTTTCTTCCTTTCAGTGACTTATTGAGTTTGATTTAGAAGACTATCCAGATCACCCAACAGTTCTTCCTCCACTGCTATTACTTCTTTTGCGAGCCTCTCTCTAAGCCATGTCAGGATGGAGGATCTTCCTTAAAATCAACTCTATGTAGTTTGCTAGGAAGTTTGCTTTTGCCAGGTCGACTCTCCAATAGCCAGTATTTATTGACGATTCCAAGACATGTCTTAGGGTCATCATCATAGAATGCTTTTGCTCCTTCCATGCTTCTATAAATCATATCTTTGGCTCAGGTATATGGAAAGCTTCACTAATGGTCGCCTAGGATAGATAAGCAAGTACTCTTGCATCGGGTGCCTCTATTGCCCTTGTATGGGAATCATAGCGTTTAGTGCACTCGACCATCAGTTCATAACATTGTATGGCCGGAGGAAAACCAACTGCCTTGATAATTCCACTCTCCATTATCTTCTTAGCTGTTGCTGAAGGTTTACTTGTGTATAGTGAGCTACAAAATCTCGACATCAAATCGCCCAAGATTAGTATCTCCCACGTTGCTCCAATAGGAAGTGATCTTAGTTTCCAGCACTTCACTTTTTGAATCTTCTTTGAAGAGGGTTTGATGTGTGCCTGCTCCAACCTTTGGTGCCGCCATACTTCACCTAAAAGAATTGTCTAAGTTAGAATTATGGTGTGAAAAGCACTTAAATTACTGATTCAATGCCTATGAGGCATTAGCAATAATGAATGGCTATAACATTGACTAAGACAAAACCTAAACTCAAGCAAATTTGAAAAGGAGCATTTAAATCTCACTAATTCTTTATTTTCAGTATGCTATCCACAACTTCATCCTAAATTCATGATGTTAAGAGGATCCAATTTCACTTAAAATGATCAAAATTAATATATATCAGACCTGCACAAAGTTTTCATCAGTCTGAATATCAAATATACCTCTGAATTTGGTGATTTTGACTCTATGATGATGCACCTAACAAAGGAGATGACTGATAATACTCAGTATATTTATTGAACGCTGCAGATGAATGAATGAAATCGCTTCACTTTTGATCAAATTCGCCGCTCAGTGGAGGTTTAGATCGCTGCTCTGCTGCTTAAGATATAATTCGCTTTGCTTACGATGATCAAATGATATGATTCAAATGCACCTTTATAGGCGTCTAAGGAAAGGGTGTGTCTCTTCCCTCATTTAGGCCGACTTGACTACATTTTGTAAAAAAAAAAATTATTTTCATCTAAAGGAGCCGACTTGATTGCATTTTTGAACATTTTCCTTTTTAAGTTAAACCCTTGGCACTAATGATGTTCATTTTTATTGTCAAGAAGAAATTTGAACTTTTTTACATAGCAGAGGAAGAATTTCATTCTTTTTGAATAGCAATGGAAGTGCATCGGACTTTTTGAATGGCAATAGAAGGATTTCGGAATTTTTGACTAGCAATGGAAGTGCATCGGACTTCTTGGAAGGCAATGGAAGTGCATCGGACTTCTTGAATGGCAATGGAAGTTACCTCAAATAGCTATCTTCCAGCCGGCTCCCATCAAGATCTTGCTTGATTCAATCCTTGGTTTCAATCCTCATGTCAATCATTCATGTTAATGAGCAAATGAAAGGTTGTATTTGTGACAAGGCACAAAAAATGCTCAAGATGCTTGTTCCATTCGCTCAAGCTCTTCCATTTACTATCACCAATTAATCTTCAAAACGAGTCTTTGTGCCCAAATCGGACCTCTAAAAAGTCAAAAAATATATTCTAGGCCAGATCGGTGATTGGAAGACATCACTTAGCAAAGGAAATAATTTGTGATCCATAGAGAACAAAGGCAAAGTTTTGGACTTTCCAAGTGTCAAAGAAAGAAAATCGGACTTTTGGGAGAGCAAAGGATGTTTTTCTATACTTAGTCAAATTTCGCCCAATTGAATTGCCTCTCAAACCTCTTCGCCTACCTTATTCAAATTGACACCATATCTCACACTTCTTGCCATCCAAAGGTGATGATCAAACAAAATGATCATCATAAATCAGTTCAAATTGTTCCATTGCAAGGATTGGATTGCTGCAAAAACATCAAATGCTCATCCTTGATCAAAAGGTTTTCTATGTTGATCGGAGCTTCTATGAGGTCAAAGGAAGTGACAGTCAATGCCATAGAGCAAAGGAAGTGACTGTCAATGCCATAGAGCAAAGGAAGTGATCGTCAATGCCTTGGTTGCTGATCTAGGCAATCAAAGGAGCTTTTCACGCCTCAGCCAAATTAAGCATTCCATCCCTAGTTAAGCAAAAGATAAGTCATTCATTTCCTAAGCCTTGACAACTGACTGACTTCACTTCATCCTAAAGAGAGAGACTTAACCTGATTTCCTCCTTGCCACTTGAGAAAGTGCACTTCTTCAACACAATGGTTAATAGGAAAAGACTTTGCTACTATCCTAGAAAGCAAAACAAATTGGGGTTCTGTTGTGACCATTTCACACATCGCCCCATTAAAATGGGGACCCCCTCTTTTTGCTCGTTTTTGTCTGTCTTTTAGGGTTTTGGGTTAGTCAATCAGTCGTCTGGACTAGGGTTAAGCCTTAGGGTTTCCATTTTGATGATTTCAAGCCAGAGTCCAGTCTAATTTTGAATAGCTGTTGAGCATCCTTGTTTGAGTTGCAATTTTGGAATGAGGTAAATCTGTCAGGAGGTCAATTGAGTAGGTCTAGGTTCAGTCGGAATTTTGAATGCAAGTCCAAATTTGCCTAAGTGTTAATGATGGAATTATGGAATTTTGTCTGATTGAATGATTTTGACCAAATTTTGAGAATTTTGATAATTGATCCCAGGCATTGGAAATGGCCTAATTTTGCCTTGAGAAGTGACTAAAGTCCTGAAATCTTGATATTTTGGCCTGTGGAAGCAAAATCGCTCCTGTCCCTCAGCCAGGGACCAGGGCGAAAATCATATTTTTATGCATCTTGGGCATTAATTTATTTTATTTGTCTTGTGCAGGGTCGCCAAGAGATGTAGTTGAACACGAATTGGAAGATTTGGAAGAGCTTTGAGACTCAAAATGGCAAATTTTGGAGTTTTAGGTCAAATCGCTCCTGTCCCTCAATCAGGGACCAGGGCGAAATGTCTTGTTTAGACCATTTTGACCTCATTTTGATCAAAATAGAGCGTTAAGGACGTGATGGAAGGTGGAATCAACATGATGGAGCGTCCAGACTTAGCCATTTGCGATAAAAAGTTGAACATTTGCCCTCAAGGACAAAAATCGCTCCTGTCCCTCACTAAAGGACCGAAGCTTGTTTTTCAAAATTTTACTGTCCTTGCAGGATCAAGACCATTTCTGGATTGGAAGATATCAAGGAGGGCGTCTTTTGTCCATTGAATATAAATTGAAGAAATTTGCAAACAAGGAAATGTGCCAGAAGGGAAAGTTCGCTCCTGTCCCTCACTTAAGGACCAAAGCTTGAAATCCAAAATTGCCTTGTCCTTGAAAGATTTGAACGATTTCGCGAATTGAGAGGATCACAGGAGGTACATTTTATCAGTTGAATATAAGTTGAAAGCGCAATCATGAGGAAAATTGACCCTAGAAGCAAAATCGCTCCTGTCCCTCTGCCAGGGACCAGGGCGAATTTTTGTGATAGCTCCCGTCCCTCTCCAAGGGACCAAAGCGATTTTCCTTATAAGACAAGTTTTGGGCGAAGATCAAGTGAGTGTTAAGTTTGAGGCAAGCAAAGGAGGCGTAACGAATCCGTTGAAGATAATTTGAAGATTGCAAAACGCCAAGTGAAGCCCATATTGTCCTAGGCGCTCCTGTCCCTCTCCAAGGGACCAGAGCGATTTCTTCCTTAGACAAGTTTCTCGCCAAATTAAAACGAATTCCATGTCAAAGGCGAATGAAGGAGAACATAATGAGGCCATGAAAACAGGTTTGAAAGTTGGCAAAGCACGAATGAGCCTACAAGTGAAAGTTCGCTCCTGTCCTTCAGCCAGGGACCAGGGCGAAATCAAGGCTAACTAATATTCCCTCCAAATTTAAATCACTCCAAGCCAAGGTACAAGGTGGCAATGATATCGGAAATGTCTCGAAGAAGAATGAAGTTGCAAGAACCGCGAAAAGTGATGAAATTACCCAAGTTCGCTCCTGTCCCTCTCCCAGGGACCAGAGCGAAATGTCTAAGTGTGCTTAAATTTTGAATGTCACTCCCATTTTATACGTTCAAGAAGGAATAAAGGACACCATTTTACGCTTTGAAGACAATTTAATATCAATATGATGGAGGATTTGCACCATAGACTCAGGTTCGCTCCTGTCCTTCAGTCAAGGACCAGGGCGATATTCATAAAATCAATCATTCCTTCCAAAGATCACATCAAAACAAAGTTACACAAGGTTGAAAATGTCATTTGAAGGGTGATGGACAAGAAGTTAAGGTTAAAAAAAGACGAAACTTGAGCAAAGAGGCAAGTTCGCTCCTGTCCCTCAGCAAGGGACCAGGGCGATAAACACTCAAATATCAAAGTGCCTTGTTAAGGACAAGTAAAGTATGCGTGGAATGAATGGATAACGTTGTTACTTGCCTCGTGATGTAAATTAGTGATTAAAAGGGCGAAGACCAAGGAGTAAATGCAAAATTCGCTCTTGTCCCTCACCAAGGGACCAGGGCGATAATGATCTTAAAAGGCATTCATCTACAACATTGAATCGATCAAGCTCAAGATTCCCAATGAAGATGCCAGTTTCAACATAGAGGAAGTGGTTTTGAACGTAAAAAGCGAGAAAATCAAGACTAAAATGCTAATTCGCTCCTGTCCCTCTCCCAGGGACCAGAGCGATATGGTTTGTATCCTTACATTTCCCATGATTTGGGGCCAACAACATTTTTTGAATTATATTGAATGCTAAAATCGATAAAATTTGAAATATTTAATTAAAATTAGCATTTAATATAGCGCATGAAACATTTATTAATTAATTTTGCCTTTAAAAAATCGAAAATAATTAAATACGAAGGCATTTAATTAATTAATTATTAATTTAAATAAAATTAAATAAATTGGAGCACTTGGGTTGTATTTCCATATTTTTTATAGAAGTCGACCTCCATTTTATTTAATATTTTGTTTTTATTTGCCTCATTTGCAAAAGTCGGCCTAGAGGTAATTAAGGGGATGAGCGCTTATATAAAGGGGTGTGATGTGACATTTTAAATCATCATTTAGTCATTCATTTGCATGCGATTTGGAGAGGTGAACAAGGTGCGAATTTCCATTCAAGGAGAAGTGCGAAATATCAAGAAGACAAGGAGAGTGCGAATTGTGTTTGTGGTGGAGCGAATTTGCTATCAACTCGTTGGAGACCCCCGAAGGTGGTGGAATTACTAAAGAGGCGCCTTCGCTAGAAGAGGATCACGTTGATACTTCAAATTTCGATTTTTGCCTAGGCGATTTTCATAATTTTGCATCTTTTTAGAGTTAGCTCTCAAGAAAGGTATGGCGAAGTCTTCTTTTGTCTCAAATTTTGAATTTTAATCGTCATAGTCTCAATTTTGAATTTTGAAATTTTGAAATTCCAGTAGCTCAATCGAATTTAGGAAATGATAACTCAAAGACTTATCATGAAGTTTCCTAAAATTAATCTTTAATCTAATCTATGTTATACATTGCAAAATCTATTTCTTATTGTGAAATGTTGTGTAGGTGTTACGATGGCGACCCCGAGGGCGGGAGCATCCACCAGTCGTCCAGCTCTCATGAAAGAAGATCAAAAGAACGAAGAATTGGAGACCAAGATCGTGTCGAAATGGAGCAACATTGGAGATACCAACTTGGGAAACTTCAGTACGAAGAAGTTTCGAGAGGTCCCTTACATTGGCAAGCCATCACCTGTCGCCAGGAGAATAATTGAAAGTGGCATCATTAAGGCGGCCGGCTTCCCTCCAGCAGTCCAGTGCCATGAGTTGATGATCGAGTGTGCTCGCCATTATGATCCACAGTCCAGATCGATCGTGTCCAACGAGGGAAACACTTTGGCTTACCTTTCAGAGGAGGCTATAAGTGAGGCTTTCCATCTCCCGGAGCATAGAGACATGATATACAAAAGCATAGAAGGAGCCAGGTCCATGTACGAAGATGATCCAGATGCTTGCCTAAGCATCATCAATAAGAACTGGTTACTCAAGAGTCGTCCTCGCCTGAGCAAGATCCCGAACACACCACATAGGATCGACTTCCAGGAGGAGTACAGAGATTTGATAACACTGCTCAACCGAGTCACAGGAGCTCCTCAAGCCTTCTATTTTGAGAAGTGAATGTTCTACTTCATCCAAGTGATAGTTCAGGGAAAAGGAACAATTCATTGGGCTAGAATGATTAGCCATTGCTTGGACGTACAGTTAAGGAGATTGAAGGCTACCAAGTCCTTCCACATGAGTTCATACGTCATATATGCCTTGATCAGAAGCTTCGAGTACGCAGGACTACCTCACAGAGGAGTGATTGGAAGAGGACCCGGCGAGGTCAGAGTTTGTGATTCCTATGTTCACTTGCATCATCCGCTAGGAAGCAACTACAAGTTAGTCAATGATACTTTCACGATGAACATCACCAGGACGTTGCAAGGTGGGATTCACAATAGGCTATCTCAGGATGCACAAGAGCTAGTAAAGAGGTACGGTGCTTGGTTCATCCAATTTCCGAAATTTACATATATTAGAGTGCATGGTTGTCCTTCACCTCCATACATGTTGCCAAGATATCCGACAGACAGAATAGTGTTACTTGAGGTAACTAGACAGTTGGCAGCTTATGCGAAGGCATTCAGACACAGACATGGAAATGGAGTTCCTGTGCCTATCATATTAGGGAATTCAGTTGAGGTATGTCCTAATGCTCCAGCCATGGATGATGCAGAGAAGGAGTTAGCTTCATATTCATTTTCATTCTTTGCCTTGAGAGAGAGCTTTGATCCATATGGGTATATAGAGGAGACAGTCGGTAGGAAGTACAAGCATGAGTTTCAGATAGAAGACTTTGTGATGAATCTCTCGGATGATCTTGAAGTAAAAAGAAAGATGCATTCTAGATTGTCTTTAAACTTCATCAGGAAATGCAAGATTTACAGAGTAGCTGACCAAGCTCAGGACAGTGGCAGGCATCTCCAATCATCCTATGATCGAGAAAGCAAATCAGTGAGACTAGATTGGAATGAACCCGAGGTTGTGGATCTAGATGCTTTGATGGCTCCAGTTTTGTCCTGTACTCGCAGATGGGTTGATGTGCAACATCAAAAGTTGAGAGAGCAGGGCATAGCTATGACTTTCACCTTGGAGGAAAGACCAGCTGAGGGCGGAGCAAGTGTAAGTGAAGGTAATCCTAATCCCAGAAATACAAGCGAAGGCAACCTCAGAAGCGCAAGTGAAGGCAATCCCCATCCAAGAGGTTCGAAGAGGAAAGAGAGACCTGAGAAAAGAGAGTCCTCCAAGAAGAAATCAAAGGCCAACCGAGATCGTTCATCCGGGACATCTTCTCGACAAGAGAAGAGGACACTTGAAGTGGAGGAGTCTATGGAATCGATGGTACAGAATGATAGACAGGAAGAAGGACAGGCACCTCGAAGGTCACCAAGTGGATCTCTCCAAGCTAATGAGCTACATGAAGATAAGGAAGATAATGAAGTAACATCTCCTCTCAGAGAAGAAGAAACATTGCATAAGGAGATACAGGTTAGAGAAACAAGATCTACCATTCCAGATTGGTTGAAGGAAAGATTAACAAAGGTGATTGTGATCGAGGACGAAGACAATGTGATTGACTTAGAGAGCCTTGTTGGACATTCCCAGGAAGTGAAAGAAAAGAAGAAAGCTACTAAGATGTCCAAGATGATCAGAGATGAGACAGGGTCCAGGAAATTGCAGATAGCTACACCGGCAGTGGACAAGTATGAAGGTGAGATCCTCGCAGAAGAGTATGATGTAGAAACATGTGAGCTTGGTCCACTCACAGCCGAGCAGACACTAGATGATGCCACCGATTCATTTGAAGCATTGAAAGACAAGCTTAGGGAAGAAATGGAGAAAAATAGAAAGCTTGAGAGAGAAGTCGGTGCATGGAGAACATATTTCAGCCATCTCAATCAGCCTTTAGGACATCAGGATCCAGCAAGATCTCCTGTGCAGGCACTTCCCCTTCAATCAATTGGTGAGGCAGAGAGATTCAGGAATTTAGTCCAGCTTATGAGCTCTTGGATTGACAAATCTCATACAGTTGCTATGGACTTTGCTACAAGGATGATGCAGACCATTCACCGAGCTATCCAGGTTCTTGAGATCATCCACAACTTGATGATAACGGTAGCTGCCTTTGCTCATACTAAAGATGTTATCATTCCTGTCCTGCAAGTAATCAGACAGACTTCAAGGAAGGTCCTAGCACAAGAAAAGATAATGGATGGAGGACCTCATAGTTTACTTCAGTGGTCGACTTTACTCCAGATGAAGGAAGTTCTCTTCGAGGACATCAGTACCAAATGCAACCATGTTGAGGAAGTGATCAACCCGATCCAGGACAGAGTGTTTGGGGTGTTATGTACTATTCTTGGCAGGAGGATTGAAGTTGAGACAGATGTGGATCTACAGGAATTGGAAAACAGGGTCAAGGTCATCTTTTGCAAAGATGCGAATATCATCACAGATGAGCAACGAGACCAAATGTTTGCTACCATGCTCCTGATTGAGAAGACTAAGGAACTTGAACCTGAATGGGACGCTGCTCTTCTCAAGGC
The DNA here is from genome assembly GCF_030272615.1 of Cryptomeria japonica. NCBI lineage: Eukaryota > Viridiplantae > Streptophyta > Pinopsida > Cupressales > Cupressaceae > Cryptomeria > Cryptomeria japonica. The sequence continues at coordinate 1,184,716 of NC_081405.1, forward strand.
ATTTGATCAGGTCATCCACTTGGAAGAAAGAATGAGGAATCTTCCCGAGATTCCAATTGCTGAGATCGAAGGAATCGTATCAAGATTCATTGCATATGCTAAGAAGGAGCATTGGAAAGGGAATAAGATTCTAGAAGAAAGGTTGTTATAGATGATGTGGCACCTTAATTGTCATTGGTCTATGTCTCCTAGATTTTTGTGCCAAATTTAATATTTGGCTATGCATTTAATATTGTTCAGTAAAAAGGGGGCTATTTGTAATAAACCCTAATTAGGGTTTAGGTGTCATAATCTTGGCCATTGATCTTCTTTTTGATCTGGACCGTTCATTGTAATTGAGGATGCTATTTATACCCTCATTTCATTTCATTTTGTTATTAGATATCAGCATTAGAGAATTAGAGAGAGATTAGAGATTAGAAGCAAGTTATTTTGTAGCAAGATTGAGCTTTGAAGAAGGAATTTCAAACAATTGTTGTTCATGATGACTTTGAGATCAATAAAATATTGAAGTTATGGTGTTTTATTGCAATTCTTGTGGTTATCTTCATGGTTGTTCATTTTCTTGAATCATTCTCAATCAAAGTAGTTTTTAAGTTTGAAAGACTAAGTGTTGGACTTGATCTTTGGTGAGATTTGCTTTCCAAACCACTAGCTTCTTGCTGATTGTAGGAACGCCTTGCGTGGTCGACTGGAGAAACTTGAATCACTTAAACCTTCAATCATTGTTGTATCTTGGATATGTGCCTTCGTGGTAGTGTCCTTGATCCTTGATGTATTGAAAAATCATTTGTTACCTTAGAAGATCGCATCAATTTCAGTTGAGTTGTTATTTTATGGCAATATTGAAGTTGGTAGAATCTTGCCAAGTCTTGTCCACATTGAATCATTCTTAGGGTTAGATTAGACTAGATCTCTTGCAAGCCCTACTCTTTTGATCTTTTTGAAAGTTTGTTAGTTTAGGAAACTCTATCTTCGGAGACGTAAGGCCCCTTGATGACACAGCAATCACAACGACCACTGGTGCTTATCCACACGTAGAGACCCTACATAAAAGAACATTGGAGTCACCCTGATAGATCCTTCTTGCGATATCTTCAGCTATCAGAGACTTTATTCAAGAGAGGATAAGGTACCTTTGGGTATTTTATTTTGTGTATGATTGTGTACAAAATACACGTCAACAGGTTCCACATTTGCAATGGGGCGATGTGTGAATATGTCACAACAGTAACCAACTTAGTTCAAGCAAGGTAAAGTTAGAAAGTACCTAGCTTTTACATAAAAAAGAGTCTAAATTCTAACCTTTAAAAGACTTTGACAAAAAGTCACAACAATTAAAACAAGCATTGAAAACCAAGAGACAATTTAAACATTTAATTTTCTTAAACAGCTCAAAAAAATCACATTTGTGCACTTGTATTGACACCTTTGGTAGAAGCTCTTTGAGTTGCAACCTTTTTTTGTTGATGTAAAGATTTAACTTTGAATGCCCTAAACAATTTACCAGCTTAAGAGAAGATTTTGTTTTTAGGAACCACTACATTGACCCTTTATTTCCACGTATTATGATCCCTCTGAACATTTTCCAATTCTTGATGATAGCCATGCAAATGATCAATACACGCATCCAAAACAACGGAAACAATACTTAGCCTTTTCATCGCATCTGCACCAAAAATTTGCCTATTGCTAAATTCTGCATCAATTTTAGCCTCAAAGCTGCCTTGCATCACTTGCACATTTATATCTTGATTCTGTTCATTCATTAATGTATCCTTGATGACTGTTTGAAGATCATTCAAAGCTTTTATTTTCGGCTGCACACAAGTTGCCAATAGTTGCTCCTACTCGACTATGATCTAGCTAATATTCAAATTCTTCCACTATGCTTTCTAGCCACATTTGGATTGATTTTCTCCTTCACTTGAGAAAATCTTGAGAGAGATCAAGGTATCAATATTTATCTCCTTCATTTCCTTGAGTTCCTTGACAATTTCTTGACAAGTTAACTGTTCTTCCCTAAACATTTTTCACTTTTAAATTTCTTGCCTCTTATGATCTATCTCTTCATGGATCACTTTGACCTTGTTCATCAATTCCAAAGCTTGCATTTTCATTTGATCCACCCAACTCTCAATCATCTTCCCATGAGACTAATATTTTTGTATATTCTCTATGATTCCTTTATCAACAATTCCCTCAAACTAAAAATTGCTGCAGTAGGAGCTGGTACAAAGGTTAAGGCCAAAGTGCCCACAATTGATTGGTGGCAAGAAGACAAGGCTTTCACCTGTTGTTTAAGCTGATCCTTTGTTTGCTTTTCCTTATGTGTTCTCTCTACTAGTTTGGCTGCAAAAACATGGAAATTATGAACATCTCCTTCATGTGTTGAAGGACCCAAATCTACTTCAGAGATACAAAAATCAGATTCACTGGCTTCATCCACATTCTTCTCTATGATAAGCTGAGCAATTTCAACACATAAATTGCCTAATAAGGAGTCTACTGCTAATCTGAATACCACTTTAGTCTTCTTTGGTTTCACACGTTTCTGAATCAAGTTGGCATTGTATCAAAATCTGGTGTTACCGAATGACCCTCTTCTTCCTTTGTAAGCTTTGTTGTAGCCACGATGAAGCAGATGCTTATGTAGGTTTTCGTATGTTGATGAATGGTGGTTCCACTGATGTAGGAATTTTAGAAACAAAAGGTAAAAGAGTTTAATCACAAGGAGTATCTATAACTAGCACTTCGGGAGGTACAAAACCACCATGAGAAGGAGAGAGAATCAAAGATGAAAAACTCTTGCTCGGCAATAAATCTTTTGGACCAAATTTTTTTTTAAATTGGAACTCAACGAAAAATGGGGAAAAATCGGCAAATTTTTCAAACATTTGAAAATATATAATTTCTTAAAATATTCTTAAAAAAAAATACATAAATTAAATTTATAGAACATAATAACATATTACTGATTTCCATCATATATAAATCATAGTTTGAGTTAAATACATATAATATACCAAAAAACAAGTGCAACTTCTAAATAAGTTTGAGTCCAATACATATCGTAGAGTCTTGACCACAAAACAAATACAGTCTCTAAATACATATTAAGTTCAAGCTTTCATATCAATGAAAATTAGAAATCATAGATTTCGTCTACGACTAAAGCTCAAAAACCTTTGTTGCCACTGAGTGGGTGCTGAAGTAGATGGTGTTGCTGCTGCAATATCCTCAAAATGCGAGGTTACTGCCTCTACTGGATCAGCAAACTCATCTTCTTCCTCCTCACATTTTGTCACTTACGTCGCCCATTCAGTTGCCTCCCTCTCCAACTCAGCTAAGTGATCGTCAGTGAAAAATGGTTCCACATCAACATCAGCAGTAGTAGCACCATCAGGTTCGGCAATCCAATCTGCTGAATATGGATCAATCTCGTCTAGGTCAAGTGCTTCATGTGAACCAGGCCCTTGTACCCTCTTTTCATAAAAATCAAAGGTTGTACCACACATATACAAGGTCATTAAAAAGCTTTTGAGTCAACCTATTACGTTTTTTGTGTGAATAGCCTCAAAGACACTCCAATTGCGCTCACAACCAAAAGCACTACAAGGTTGAGATAATATGTGGATTGAAAGCCTTTGAAGATTAGGCGTTGCGGCACCATAACTTCCCACCACAGATCTGCAAGGATGAAAATTGACATTTATAACTTGGTAAAGATTTTTATAAACTTAAAGATTGAAATAAATGGTAAAATAAATTTAAGAGAACATTTTTTTTTTACCTAGCAGCAGGGTATCTCTCTTACGAACAAAAATAGGTGAAGAAAATAATGGCCCTTCTTCCCTCTTATAACTCTGTAACTCATCAAGTATGAGGTCTTGAATTCTTTCATCAACAACTAACCTCTGAATACATGTGTCAAGGCCAACTTGAACCTTTGCATTTGCTTTGAAAGTAGAGGAGGAAAAAAACTTGGGGTTCAAATAGTAGGTAGCAACATGAATATGTTGGTGGAGTTGTCAGTTTCACCTCCGATCAATTATGCGCCATGTGGGTTCATATTTGGTCATGTCTGACCCATACAAGTGCTAAATTGCCTCTTTGGCCTTATCCATGGCCTCATATAGATACCCTATGGGGTTTTTATCCCCATCCACCATCCATAGAACCTTCACCAACGGTTCTAACAACTAGATATGAAAAATTTAACAAAAATTAGCAAAGTGTAATATTAGAAAATTAAAAAATAAATCATCAATCAAAGGTTGAAAACTTACATTGATGATCTCCTCCATGAATTTGGTAAATCTATCATCAAAAATGACATTCACAACCTTCTCTACTTTAGACTTCCTAGAATAAGGACTCTCCAACCATCTCACTCACAAACATCCGCTTCAAGTTGGGCAATGCTCCTGATATGCTTTGTAAGTTGAGGAACTTAGTGGCAAAGCGCGTGACTCCTGAATTCACAAGATCCTTACCATCAATGTGTTGTCTCATAAGCTCCAAGACCCATGTGTGGTTGTAGATGTACTTTGTGATTTCCCTTCCATCTTCAACCACATTCTTCACCCAACTTAGTTTCCCTATGTCCTCAAGAAGCAAGTCAAGACAATGAGCAGCACAAGGGCTCCAAAATAATGTTGGATGCCTAGTCTGTAGAAGTTTATCGGCTACCACATATGCAGTTGCATTATCAGTCACAATCTGAACAAAATTTTGCACTCCCACTTCTGTCACCACCTCATCCAAAATGTTACACAAGGTTTCTGCATTTTCACTTCGTTTGAGGTACCAACCGATTTTATAAAAACCAATTGTCCCCCTAAAGAACCTAGAAAGTTGATTAGTGTCCTATTCCTACCCATCTATCCACCCATCAGATAAAATGGTGCAACCATTCTTTTCTCAAATCCTCTTTCGTTGTTCCATGGAGAGGCGGAATTTTGCAATTGTGAATGCATCCTTGGTTTTAGCGCCCCAGGCCTAACCTGGGCGCATTTTTGCTCTGTCCATGGAGAGGCGGAAAATTGCACTTGTGAATGCATCCTCGGTTTTAGCACCCCAGGCCTGACCTGGGCGCATTTTTGCTCTGTCCATGGAGAGGCGGAAAATTGCACTTGTGAATGCCTCCTTGGTTTCAGCGCCCCAAACCTGACTTGGGCGCATTTTTGCCCTGTCCATGGAGAGGCGGAATTTCCTGCTTGTGAATGACTTCTAGACTTAGAATATTTTGACCTTCCACTTCAGGGATGATTCTTCAAATTTAGCCATTTTAGACCCCTGCCTGTCTGCTTTCAACTTTCCAGATTTAGAAGTGATTGTGCATGTTGACTCTCTGTTGCTTGCTAGCCTGATCCTGCCACAAATAGACTTTCCCGAAATAGAAACTTTCCAAAATGTCAGAGTTAGAGCCCAAGACAAGGCACAGGATGACTTACTAAAAATAGAAATTTACTAAAAATAGAAATTACTAAAAATAGTAAGTTTGATTTTTGGCAAAATGGCGACATTCTGGGACTCGGAAAAATCCCTAAAAAATAGGGACTTTCTAAAAATAGAAAGTTACTCCGTTTGGGCTCAAATTTTGCTAGGAGGTCCCCTGAAGGGTCCTAACTCCAGTCGTATGCTTAGTTTTTCCAAAACCCTAACAGGAACCCCTAAAATCTAGGACAAAAGGCAAAACCCTAGAAAAAGGACAAAACAGGCCCTAGACCTCACAGAATTTGCTTGACAGAGAAGCAGATTAACCTCAACTGGCTCCCAAACACTTGCAACACGGAGAGATTGAAGAGATTGCCACTAACACACACAAAAACGAAAGCCAAACAACCAAAAGGGCCAAAAAGCAAAGGGGGGGCCCTATCTGGGATGGGGTAGTGTGTGATTAGGTCACAACATCTGGCGACTCCACAGGTGAAGTGTTGAAAAACACTTCGAGTGTTGAGAAACACTTTAGGGTCTGAACCCAGAGTAAAATTCAAGTACATAGGTATCAACCTTGTTCCAGGAGATCATCGAGAGTCCTTAGAATTAGTTATGGCAGGCTAGTGGTATTTGTACTTCAAAACCATCCGGAACATTGCCTCGCTGCCAGTCAGGCGTCCATAGCCCCAACGAAGTTGTCTCTGGAATTCCACGAACATAGCTCCACTGCCGGCCGGGCGTCCATAGCCTCGGTGGAGTTATCCGCATATTCCCATAGCTAATATTTTGATTTTTCTTTTACTTTTCCTCTTTTCTTTTCTGAATCTTTCATTTCATATCCATCAATTCCTCTGGCTTGTAAGCAATGAAGCCTACTATGGGTTTGGAGATTCCAGTGGCGCTGAAGCAAGATGTAAAATTTTCACCCACCATAACTTCTCTTGAAAGATCTGAATGACTCAGGACTGAGGTCTGGGTATCGCGGAAAAGATAGGCCAAATAACACACCACCCCACTAACGGACAGGGACTCCAATACTTTAAAGCCACCCAAAACCCTAAATCTAAACAAAACCACATGAGTGGACAAGCACGAGGGAAACCGGCACCGAAGGCCGAAAACCAAAACCAAAGCAAAGCAAGCAAAACACACCAAAAGGAAAGAACCCAAAACCCTAAATTAATATGGTACAAAGAAGGCCGCACAGAAAGGCCTATGATTGGAAATAATGCTTGAGGAACTGTCCATTGACGAGCAATGGGATGTCCTCTCCGGTCAAGGTTTTTAATCTGAATGCATTATCCCCGAGGATCTCGGAAATCTGATAAGGACCCATCCATAGTTTGTCGAATTTGTCATGATCACTTCTTCTCTCATGAGCCTTATCCCAGTACAAAACCAAGTCGGAGATCCGGAAACATTTAACCTTGGCTTGTTTGTCGAACCATCGTTTGACCACCCCCTGATGCTTTGCGAAGTTGTCTAATGCTTGGTCTCTCTTCTCCTCCAGGTGCAGCAACTGTGAGAGGCGTGTCTAAATCCCATCTTCACCATCCAAATATTCTTGCAAAAACTGTAGAGTTGGGATTCTTAGCTGGATGGGAAACACTGGGTCTTGCCCGTAGACTAGATGATAGGGAGATGTTCCCAAGGAGTTCTTCACTCGCGTTCTGTCTACCCAAAGAGCAAACCTTAGCTGTGTATGCCAGTCCTTGGGATTTTTGTCTAACAACTTTTTGATAGCACTCAGCAGATTTTTATTTGTCGACTCGGCCAGCCCATTTCCCTGGGGATAGTAATTCGAGGAGAATTTCAGTGTGATTCCATATTCGAAGGCCCAGTTAGAAAACTTTAGTGAGGAGAAAGCGGGGCCATTGTCGCATACTAAGGCGTGTGGACACCCAAATCTTGTAATAATATCCTCTTCAAGGAATTTGATCACCACATCAGAGGTGCATAATTTCAGGGCCTGGGCCTCGAACCACCTAGTACAGTAATCTGTGGCAGTAAGGATGTATTTGTGCTAGGCCGAAGAAGGGGGGTTGATAGCTCCAATAAAATCCAATCCCCATTGAGCAAATGTCCTCACTTCAATAACTAGCTGAAGCGGCATAGCAGGATTCTTCTCCCGAATAGCGGCCGTCTGGCATATATGACATGCCCTCACATGTTGGTATGCATCTTTGAATAGTGTGGGCCAATAGTATCCTGCCCAGGCAATCTAATGTGTTGTAGCCAAACTGCCTCCATGGCTGGTTCCAAATCTACCATGAAACTGTTCCATAATTTGCTTGGCCTCTTCCTTGCCTACACATCTCAAGTATATTCCTTCATGGTTCTTCCGGTATAGGACAACCCCTTGCAACATGTATTTCTGGCTCTTCATTCTCAGTGCCCTCTTCCGGACAGGGTTCAACCGCGGAGGGCATCTGTGGTTAAGTAGATAGAAAACGACTTCATCGTACCACTCTCCGGGAGACACCTCCTCCAGAATATAAGTCTGTTGTATAAGTCCAGGCCCAATTGTGGCAATTGTCTATGCTAGTGCTTGTCCTTGGACTATCTTCATTGGTTGTATCTCGATATCATATTCTTGGATCATGGCGACCCACTTGCCTCTTCGCTCACCCAATTCATTCTGCATTAATAAAGTCTTTACAGCCGCATCAGGAACAACGGCAAACACCTTGCTTCTCAATAAATAATGTCTGAACTTCTTAATACTCTTGACCAGTGCATAGGCCTGTTTCTCCACGTTTGGGTACCTCAACTTTGCGTCTTTCAGTGGAGAACTCATAAAAGCGATCGGATGTTCATCTTTCTCTTCATCCCTCTGGGTGAGGACTGCCGCACAGGTATGTTCTGAGGCAAAGGCATACAAATAGAAAGATCTGGTATAATCGAGGCTGACCAGGATCGGGGCATTGACGATTGCCTGCTTTATTTCTTCAAATGCTTGCTTCGTCGGAGTTGTCCACTCGATCTTTGCTCCTTTCTTCAGCATGTCATTTAATGGCTTCACGATTTCAGCGAATCAAGTGATAAACTTCTTGACGAAGTTAATCTTACCAAAGAATGATTTCAATTCTCTTTGGCTAGTGGGCAGGCCGATCCTTGAAATGGCTTCAATGCGCTCTAGATCAATAGAGATCCCTTTCTCGGAGATAACATGTCCTAGAAGTTTCCCCTCAGTAACACCAAACATACATTTCTTGGGATTCAAAGATATCCCGTACCTTCTGCAGCGTTGAAAGATTTTCTTGAGATCATCAACATGATCCTCCCTTCTTTTGGAAAATACCGTGAGGTCATCCATGTAGATTATTATGCATTTTCCCACTAAGTCACGGAATGCTATGTCCATTGCCCTCTGGAAGGTGGCTCCTGCATTGATCAAGCCAAACGGCATTCTTCTGTAGGCGAAGGTGCCCCACTTGGTGGTAAAAGCCGTCTTCAGTCGGTCTTCTTCTTCTACCAGAACTTGGTTATATTCGGAGTACCCGTCCAGAAATGACATCATTTGAGATCCATTGACGATTTGCAACACCTCGTCTAAAGATGGTAAGGGGTAATTATCCTTCTCAGAAGCCCTATTCAGATTCCGGAAGTCTATACATAACCTTATTTCTCCATTTTTCTTCCTTACCGGAACCAGATTGGCGACCCACGTCGAGTGCCTGACAGGAAATATAATCCTTGCTGAGAGCAATTTCTTAACTTCTTGGTAAATCAGCGGCTCCAGCAATGGGTTCACAGGCCTCTGTCTTTGCCGAAAGGGCTTGCTTCCTGGTTTTAATGGAATTGTGTGGGTAAAAAGAGAAGTATCATAAGTTTTCAAATCTTCATATCCCCATGCGATAACATCAGAGAATTCTTTCAGGTTCTTTAAAACTCCTTCCCTTTCTTGTGGGGTGCAGACTTTCCCGATAAACACATTCCTTGTTTGTCCATCTTTTCCCAGGTTCACGACTTCACATTCGCTTCCTTCTGTAGTCTGATTCCTGCTCAACCTATCAGGATCGAAGAGTCTTTCCAACTCAATCATTCCACGAGGGATAGTATTTGTCTTTAAGTTCATTATCCCGTCAGCATCAAATTCTGCTTCTTCAAGCTCTTCTTCATCAATGATTTGTGCCATAAACACATCTAAGTTTGTAAGAAAATCCAAGATGTGTTTGTCATCTTCGAAGACTTGGAAGTTCGTAAAATTATCTGGCACGAAGGGGACCGAAGTTAATTCTACCGTAAACTTCTTCAAACCTTCCATGGCAAGGGGCTTCAGGGAACTGGCTGCTTGAGCCAATGCATTAGCGGCCTCATTGTCACCTCTGTGTATTGTCTTGATGTTGAATGCATCAAAACTTTCAATCAGGTCCCATACTCTGTTATGGTAGCGGCACAGCCTTTTGTCATGACAAGCATATAATTTTCTTATTTGCCGTACCACAATCTGTGAATCACCCAGTACGTGCAAGGCCTTTGCGCCCTTCTGGATTGCAAGGAGCAATCCATGGACCAATGATTCGTACTCGGCTACATTGTTAGTGCAGGGGAATTGTAGCCTGTATGCAGCCAGGTAAGCTTCTCCGGTTGGACTAATTAATTCGATTCCAGCGCCACTCCCATTCTTGGATTTGGATCCATCAAACCTTAGAGTCCATATTTGATTAGCATTTTGAATTTGGGGTGATTGGATGGCTTGTTTCTTCTTTTCCCCTTTTTGAGAATCCCTGTGATCCGAAACTGCTTTGGAAGGGGCTTCAAAATTAGTGGTTTCCACAATATTAGTTGCGGTGGGGTCTGAGGGAACCACTTTTACTACTTGCTTAATAGCGAGTTTACACATTTCGCAGGTGAGCTTTGAATGGAAGGCACTATGGATTCTGCACCAATTGGGTAGCAACAGATCTCGGGTGCCAATGCCTTTGCCCAACTGGGCTTCTTGCTCCATACTTCTTGTGACGAATTCTCTGAAACTGTCAAACATATCCTTACCTCCACCTGGTTGTTCTTCAGGGTCATCTTCAATAAGAATTTTGGTGGAGTCAAGCATTTCCTTTCTCCGTTCTGTCTTAGTTAAGCCATGCAGCATCAGAATTTCCTCAACCTTGGGTCTGTAGGTACCCAAGTCGGTTTCTAGAAACAGGACCTCATTGCCTTCTCCATATTCAGGGATTGTCAGGCGTAATTTGGGCGTGCTATCAATTCTGATTTGGTTGGGAACGCCCTTCCATGGAAGCCACATGTGGGAAAAGTCGGTGGAGATATATCCATTTAACTTCCTCGACCAATCTCTTCTTAGCAGCATGCCATATCCGTCTGGGATGTCCACCACTGAAATATCAATACAGCTCTGCACCCTAGGGTCGGCGGCCAATTGCATGTGTATGTTGTTGAGCTCCCCAACAACGAGCACTTCAGTCTTGTCCAGCTGTGTGACCTTATTTGTATGTAAAGGCATTATCCCTAGTTTCTGACACACTGCCAATGGCATTACATTGCTTGAAGCACCAGAGTCTATTAGGCAGTTGTGTAAGAGTTTGCCGAAGATCCTGACAGAGACCAGGAAAGGAGCAGGCTCGTCCCTTCCTGTGTAACAAATTGTGGGCTTCTTTTTCTGTTCACTGTCGTTGATAACCTCTTGGTTCCTCGCCTCCTGCTGTGAATCTTGACCCGTGGCTAGTGCCTGGATGATCTTTGTAAAGGTTGGCTTTACAAGTTCACTTACTTTCTGAGTTGTTTCTTCTTCCCTTGCTACAGGGGTATTTTGCAGGGCTGGTTGAGTCGTCGCAGGATTCTGCTCTTGTGGATCATGACGAGAGTTTTGCACCATTCCGATAAAGCTTGGGGGCTACTGCGGAGCGTCAAATGCATTGGGGAAGACTAGTGGCCCATTTTGAACAACGTTCGTGTTTGATGCCAGGTTTGAATTGTTGGGCGTATTCCTTTGAACATTCGTCATGGCTTGTGGGACATCTCTAGGTACTAGAGCATTGCTCAAGCTTCCCAACAATGACTCTCTCACCTCAGAGATTTTCATTAGCTCGAACAGGGGCAAGCTTATCTTAATCTTCTTGAATTCTTCCAGAACGTAAGAGCTTAATCTTTTCAATTCCTCCCTGGGGGGATTCTCTTGTTGTCTCCTTTCTGCAGGTTGAGTGGATGGTGGGGCTCATTCATTCTGAGGAGCGGCTGCTTGTCTATACTCTGGTGAATCCTTCGGCGGACCAGGAACGTTGCTGGCGTTGGGATTAGGTGGGGTTGAGAAATTATTTGGAGGGATAGAAGACGTGAGGGGCTCATGGTTTCGATAATTTCTCTGATATGGTCTTGAGGCGGAATTTCCATTCGTTTGTTGAAATGCCTGAACTTCGCCAATCGCTTCCACCAAAACACTGGTATTCAATGGAGGAAAGATGTATCCATCTTTAACTTGAGGTTCGTCAGACGAGACTTTTGGGGATCCATGGTACCCTGCCCTGAGGCCTCCACGGGGCCATTTGCCGATGCTGGTGGGAATTTGTAAGATCCCCGTGGTGGCGTGTAATCTTCAAATTCGGGCGGGAATCTAAAATCCTCCAAAATAAGAGCCTGGTCATATCTTTGTGTTGGGACTATCTCATATCCTGTGGTTAGAGGATTTTCAAGACCTTCAGAATTTCTCATTTCTTGCCGGAAAATATTAGCGGCTACTTGGAATTCATGACACTGTAGCTCAGAATGTTGGCTGGTGTTATGTAGCCTACACCAAGTCGACAAGGCAGCTTCTACGAGGAATATCTTATCTGCAGGTCTACTGTCGGAGGGTGGCGGATTGTCCAGCAGTGAAGGCACACCCCCATTATTCGGTGCCGTGTTCCATGTTTTCTTATGGAATCCTTGGCTATTACTGTTATTCTGAAAACCATGGTTATTATTTTGATGCCCGGCACTATGTCCTTGATGGTTCTCATGATGATTCGGAGGGTTATTATGGTACCCTCTGTTGCCTCCCTGGTATGGCTGATGATTTCTCTGCATGCTCTGCATCTGGTTACTCTGATTTCTCAGGTAAGTTACTTCAGTAGACAGCCTTTTCACTTGCTCTATCAGTTCTTTCATGTCATCTCTTTCTTCTTGGGTTCTGGATGGAGTGGCGGTGTTCTATAGATAGATCGGTTGCGATGGTGGGGCCTGTGGCATTGGGGCCCCTGGATGCGGCACTAACTGATTGGTTGGTGCGGGAACTGGATTGATGGCAAGGAGATAACTTGCTACGCCAACTTGCAGATTGTAAGGCGTCGTTCCTGCAGCAATCGCCGGTGATCGTAGGCTAATCTTGAAAGCTTCATCATAGGCCACCTTCAGGTCAGCGGGGTTAGTCTGCTGGACGAACATAGAGGTGAAACAATCTAGTGCCGCATAGTATATATTTCGGGCGGCTTCATCACTCACATTGTAAGGGGAGCGTAGCCTAGAGTAGGCTCTTTGGAATCTGTTATTAAAGGCACCAATTGGCTCCCACTCTTGTCTCCTTACTTCGATAAATTGCCAATACACTTTTGCTGGGGAGACGGGCAATCTGAATTTGACCAAGAATGTGTCTTTCATTTGTTGCCAAGTTCCAATAGAGTCTACCGGTAAGTTGATGTACCAATAGAACGCCTCTTCGCCCAAAGAATATGGAAATAGCCGGCAGGCGACATCCTCGTGCCTGATATCCCGATTCTGGAGAGTGTCTTCAAATACTTTAATATGTTCTTCAGCAGTGCGATTGACATCATTAATGTAGAACTTGGTGTAGAAGTGTTCCGGATTTTTTGGCATATCGTGGTATGATGCGAACGACGCGAGTGGTGAGGCATTCACAAGGCGCCAATTCAGCCCTGGGGCTTGTTGTTGTTGCTGGTGTGGCTGTTGCTGTTGTTGTTGGTGTTGGTGTGCCATTGTAAGTATCGGCTGCTACTGAACAACTGGTTGCGTTGGAGCTTGAGTGAGTCTCTGTTGAATATCGGCAATAGCTACTCTTGTTATTGAACGCTGTGATGGTGGAGTCTGGAACAAATGGGTAAGATCTTCGACACTTGGTGAACCTTGACTTGAGGATGTGGTTTCCTTCTTCCCACATCTTGGCTGGAATGTAAGCTCTTGGAATTTCTTTGCTCCTGGGGTAGATCGCAGAATCCTTTGATGTCTTTCTGGTGAGAATGAATTAATACGCTCCAGCTTCTTGGATCACCGGCGGCAGGGAGCACGTGGAGCAAGTGGAAACCTTTGCTTGAGCAAATCTCTTTCAATCTCAACAGCAATCTCAATAGCCTTCTCTCATTCTCCTTGCAACACCAGCCAAATTTCGTTGTACTGTTCTTCGCTTCTACTTATCTTCTGAGCAAAATTAGCTAAGTCAGCAATGATATCCTCCTGATGATCGTGAAATCCCAAACCAGGCTGTAGAACAGGAGGTGAACTTCTAGTGCCAAGCAACACCATCTTGAGTCATAATTTCCCCTTTGAACAACAAAACTTCTTCTTCAAATGAAAACGCCCTCCTAGCACCAATTCTGTTGACGTGTCTTTTTAGGACAGCGTCTAACACAGAATAAAGTTGCCCAACAGTCACTTCACTCTCTCTTGATCAAAGTACGATTGCATGCTGATATAGTAGGAGGAACAGACAACCGACTCCAAGGTTCCTTTTATGCTACGGATGTGACTCAGTTGGCCGATGTGATTGCTAGTAATCCAAGGGGCCTTATGTATGTTGAAGAAATCTATGCAAGCTCGAGAATTTATTGACGCGGATGATTTGCAATGAAGCTCTAAGTTTTAGATTTTCGGATTATGAAATATGCAGAAAGTAAATAGGAATAGGGTAGAAGGAAACTAAACTAAAGGTAATCTAATCCTAGGAACAAGGAGACGGGATAAACTTGTGCAAAATCCAACTGCGCTTCGCTTCACCAGCAAAGCACAACTTTCACGAAGGCGGTGCAATCTTCAGGGGGAGTGCTAAAGATTTTCAAATCATCAAAAGAAACCATCAGATAGAACAATCTCTTCTAACAATCGAAGTTGAACATACACTTATAACGAGGCTCAGACTAACTTTGCATGGCATGCAACAATCAGCTGCACACCAAAATTATGAGCAGGAATTTGGCAACAAGCGATCCTATCAAATCCAGTTCATCTAATTGCATGAAAACAAATCTAATCTATGAAGAGAACGAGACCTTGCGAGTTCCGAAACAACACAAGAACACACCAACAATTGAACAATGTATAAAGTGTTTGCTTCAAAAAACTCTTAGCAACAATCTCTGACTATAGTCTCTCCTAGTTACAAATGAGGGGGTCACCCCCTTATATAGGCCTCAAGCCTAGATTACATGCAAAACCCTAATTAGGGTTTGCCCAAAAAGATTCTCCACACATGATGCAACAAGGTGGGAATCTGCATTAAATAACCCACTATGCTCACTTACAATAAATTTAAAAGGGCCTAAAATAGCGCCCATGATGATGATCATGCCCGGAATATAACTAACATCGCCATAAATACCCATCACTCCTCAAGCGACAGTGACATGCAAAAAGAATCCGTCATAAAACCATTATGAGGGGACGACATGCAAGAAGATTCCCTTATCTTGTGGTGGCATGCGTTGACCGGTCCAGCGCCTAGTCAATGTTCCCTTCAACCATAAATACGCCATCATGGTTCAGTCAAAAGACCTTCGTCCAAAAACGGATGACCATTATCTCGCTCATTAATGGCGTAAGTAATGAACCTATAGACGACGGCTTCCAATTCTCCGATGGAAACACTTGGCACATTCTCAATGTTGAATTCCATCAAGGCAA